>NC_050581.1:131377483-132577483 GCF_011100635.1 Trichosurus vulpecula
AAAAGTACTTTGTTCCAAGCTTGAGGGGATGCACTGTTGTTTTCAGAGCTATTTCTATACAGCCAGCTCTGCCACACCAGCACTCTGCCTCCCCCAAGAACCACCACCCTGGACCTGACTCAGATCTTAAGCAGGCTCTGCACTCCTGCTCTGATCCACCACTTAGTTCCTCCCACCAGGTGGACCTGGGGCTGGAAGCAACTGCAGCTGCAGTTCTATAGCTGCACCACCTCCGCCACCCCCTGGGTGGTGGCCGAACCATGAACTCTTTTCACTTCGTCCCCTGCAGCTTTTCCCACTAACCTTCTCTGTTGTCTTTGGTGTTTATGGGTTGCCACAGCTCACTGATTCAGGGTGATAGGGTCTGTTCCGCCTGGCTCGTGGTCTGGTAGGTCCTGCTGCCGCCCAACTGGGCTCCGTTCCCAGCTCCATGCACAATAGACCTCACCCAGCGACCATCCAGGCTGTCCTGGGCTGGAGCCCTGCCTCCCTCTGCTATTTTGTGGATTCTGCAGTTCTAGAATTTGTTCAGGGCCATTTTTTATAGGTTTTTGGAGGGACTTGGCGGGGAGCTCACGTAAGTCCCTGCTTTCCAGCTGCCATCTTGGCTCTGCCCCCTCCACTCTACTTCTTAGCTAGTACCAGATTGTTTTGATGATTACCACTTTGTAATACAGTTTGAGAGCTGGTACTGCTAGGCCACGTCCCTTCACATTTTTTTTCATTGATTCCTTTGATATTCTTGACCTTTTGTTCTTCTAGATAAATTTTGTTATTATTTTTTTCTAGTTCTATAAAATAATTTTGGTCATTTGATTGGCATGGCACTCAATAAATAAATCCATTTAGATAGAACTGTAATTTTTATTATATTGGCTCAGTTCTCATAAGCAATTAACATTTTTCCAGTTGTTTAGGTCTGACTTTATTTGTGTGAAAAGTATTTTGTAATTTTTTTCACATAGTTCCTGGATTTGTCTTGGCAGGTAGACGCCCAAGTATTTTATATTACCTACAGCTACTTTAAAATGGAATTTCTCTTTCTGTCTCTTGCTGCTGGACTTTGTTGGTAATATATAGAAAGGCTGATGATTTAAGTGGGTTTATTTTATATCTTATAACTTTGCTGAAGTTGTTAGTTATTTCAGCTAGTTTTTTAGTTGACTCTCTAGGGTTTTCTAAGTATACTATCAAATCATCTGCAAAGAGTGATAGTTTTGTTTCCTCATAGCCTATTCTAATTCCTTCAATTTCCTTTCCTTCTCTCATTGCTATGGCTAATATTTCAAGCACAGTGCTGAATAATAGTGGTGATAATACACATCACTGATTCACCCCTGATCTTATTGGGATGGCTTCTAGCTTGTTCCTCAGTATAGATAATGCTTACTGATGGTTTTAAATAGATTATACTTATTATTTTAAGGAAAGCTCCATTTGCTCCTATACTTCCTAGTGTTTTTAATAGGAATAAGTGTTCTACTTAAGCCTTTTCTATTTACTGAGATAATCATATGATTTTGTTGTTTTTTGTTATTAATATGGTCAATTATGTGCATAATTTTCCTAACATTCAACTAGCCCTGAATTTTAGTATAAATCCCATCTGCTCATAGTGTATGATCTTTGTGATATATTGCTCTAATCATCTTGAATAATCTTGAATAATTCTAATGTTCTAGATTACTAGTATTCTATTGAAAATTTTCGTAACACCATTCATTAGGGAAATTGGTCTTTCATTTTCTTTCTCTGTTTTTGCTGTTGCTGGTTTAGGTATCAGCACCATATTTGTGTTGTAAAAGGAATTTGGGAGGACTCCTTCTTTGCCTGTTTTTCTTCATAGTTTATAGTACTGGAATGAATTGATCTTTAAATATTTAGTAGAATTCATTTGTGAATCCCTTTGGTCCTTGGGATTTTTTTTCTTTGGGAACTCATTTATGACTTGTTCAATTTCTTTTCCTAAGATAGGGTTATTTAAGTATTCTATTTCCTCATCTGTTGATCTGGGCAATTTATATTTTTGTAAATCTTCATCCTGCAAATTAGTATTTCACCTAATTTACATAACAACTCTGTAAGGTAATGGTGTCATTTTTATGTACATCTTACAGTTAAAGGAAACTGTGCTCCAGAGAGGTCAAGACTCAGAACTTGGCTGTTTTGCATCTGAAGACCAGAGCTTTTTTTTTTCTTATTTGCTTAAACTACTTGGTTCTATTGTCTTTTTCATTCCTCTGTTTCCTGTCACTGACCATAGTCAGAAGACGGTATCTAAGAATTCCCTTGATTTCTTATGTTACTTTGGGCAAATTGTTTATTCAGTTTAGTCCTCGGTATTTCTTTCTATTATGCAGCCATTATCTATCTGTTATCCATTCTGTAGGAACCATTCAGGTTTAAAAAAAATTATGACACCCTCCTCTCCTCACCTTCTTCCTTGATAATACCACGCTCCCTCAGACCTCATATGGACTTTACTTTGTACCTCTCTAAGGCACTTATTTTGTAATGTTGTATATGCCTTCTTGGGTACTATTGCTGTTGCTCAGTCTTTTCAGTCATGTTCAACTCTTTGCGATCCCATTTGGGACCAATGTAAAGGCTCTGAGGTGGCAGATGGAGTGATGTGGCAAAAGATTCTTGGCAGAGATTCTGGATTGGTTTGCCATTTGCTTCTCTAGCTCATTTTACAGATGAGTAATGAAGGCAAACAGAGTTAAGTGGCTTGCCCAGGGTCATATAGCTATTCAGTGTCTGAGGCTGGATTTGAACTCAGGTTCTCTTGATGCTAGGGTCAATGCTCTATCCATTGTACCATCTAGCAGCCTCCAAAAGCACTAGATTTGTAGTTATATTTTTACCATTGTTGTTAAGTTGTTTCAGTCTTGTCAGACTCTTAATGACCCCATTTGGGTACTTTCTTGGCAAATATTCTGGAGTAGTTTGCCATTTCCTTCTCCAGCTCATTGTATAGATGAGGAAACTGAGGCCAACAAGGCTAAATGACTCATCTAGGGTCATACAACTAGGGTCTGAGGCCAGATTTGAACTCCTGAAGATGAGTCTTTCTGATTCTAAGTCCTGGGTTCTAACCACTGTACCACTAAGCTGCCCCAGGCCTCCACCTGCCCCTTGGGTATTATCACCCTACTAAACTGTAAATTCTAGGACAATAGGTACAATGCTTGCATTAATTCTCTATCTCTTCTAGTGGCAGAGCAAGAGGTAGCTTATGTGGCACAGTGGATAGAGTACTGGGCCAAGAGTTGGGAAGGTTTGAGTTCAAATTCAGTCTCAGATACTTCATAGTTGTGTAATCCTGAGCAAGTCCCTAACCTGCTATCTTTCTCAGTTTCCTCAACTATAAAATGGGGATAATCACACCACCTATCTCCCTTGGTTGTTGTGAGGATCAAATGAGATTATTTGGGTAAGGTGTTTAGCACAGTGCCTGGCATGTAGTAGGAGATTAATAAATGTTTCCCTTTTTCCTCTGGACATAATATGAGTTTAATGAGGATTGCTTCACTTGAATACAAAAACTCTTGGAGGTCTGAGAAGGAAAAATTCTATATAAACATATATTTCATGTAGTAATGAGGAAAACTGTCTTTTCTGAATAAGAAGAAAGATCATTTTGAAGAGACAACTCGATTTTTTTCTGGGGAAGGGACAAAGACAACCACAAGACTGGGATGAACCATTTCCATTTCCGGTTTGCTACAGATTTGCTACAAAATTATAACCTATTTAGTATTTATGTGCTTTATACTAATGATTATTAGTACTATTTGACTATTACAATAGTGCTTTAATTGGTCTCCCTGCTTCAGGTCCCCCCCCCCCCACTCTACATCATTTTTTCACAAAGTCACCTGTGATTTCATTTAATTGGAAATCCAACTATTACCACTCTCCTTACTCAACAAACTCCAATGGCTCCCTATTGCCTATAGGGTAAAATAGAAACTCTTCTGTTTGCCTTTTAAAGCTCTTCTATTCCTGGCCCTACCTTATTTTTCCAGACTAACTATATACTGCTCTCTTTCTTACATCCAACAATTCAACAAAATGCACCCTTTCTTTCTTCCTCATATACAACACTCCATCTGCGATCAAAGCACCTTTACACTGATCATCCTCCATGCCTAGAATGCCCTCTCCCCTCACCTCTGCCTCAAAATTCCTCTCTTCCTTCAAGACACCGCTCAAACACCACCTTGTATAGGAAGCCTGTCTGGATCCCCCAATTATTAATTCCATCTCTTCCAAACTAACTCATATTTATTTTATATTTATCTGTATATACTTATTCTATATATACTCACACATGGACTTTGCCTCTCCAGATAGAATGTAAGTTCCTTAAGAGTAAGAATTGTTTCAATTGAGGTATTTCTGGCACATAGTTGGCACTTAATAGATGGTTGTTGATTGACTAATGACTATCACTGAGTATTTTGGAGCTTTGAAGAACTACAAAATAATGACCAAAGGAAAACATATAACTTACTTGAAAAAAGTATTCATCTACTATATAATAAGGGTAAGGAAGGTGTCTCATGTTAGAGAAATAGATTAAAGCCATTGATAGAATATTAAAAGAGTAGCCAGAAATGTGGATCTGACTGTCAGCTCTAATACTGATTTTCTACTGGACATAAATACTAAATTGGTGGGCATCTGGCCTTGTACTAAGATCTTTGTATTCTTTATAACACCCAATACTGCCTTCCCACTACATGGTAGATATTCAGTATAGATTTATTGATTTGATGAGTTTTTTCTCATAACTATCTGTTAGTCTTGATGGTAAGAGTATGTTTTGGAAGCAGGAGAAAAAGATAACCTATACCAGATGGGCAAAACTGCCCTGTCCACCTTAATTACTATGTCCGCTAGTAATTACTCCACTAGGAACATGAACCCTGCACCCAAAAGCCCCAGGAATATCAGTGTCACCATTCTTGCTTCCAACTTGTCCTAGAAGCCATTCTCCAGGGAAACATCCCTTGTAGAGGTCCAGCTACTTGGCAACTGCCCCTACAGGTGCTATAGTCCCTCTCTCCTGAAAGCTCCAGCTACAGAGGATGTGTAAAAGAAAGTTCTCCATTCCAAAGTCCATGTTATTGTCAGAGACATATATATATATATATATATATATATATATATATATATATATATATATATATTACATTTTGGAAACAGGGAGGATTTTATCAGTGGATGTTGTTCATCCTTCATTTTGAAGAAGGTCAATGACATCACTGGTGATGTCTTGACTTGCACATGAATTAAGTGAGGCAAAATTGTGCAGTCATCCGATTCACTCTCTCTTCCTAAGTTATCCAAAGTCCAGTGGCAGGACAAAGGTCAAGACAACCAACGATGGCTCCGAATGTAGGATGACCTTGATGTCTTCGATGCCTGACCAAGCTCTAAGCACTCCACAGCACCTGTTTCAGCCACCTTCACGGCTGTTGGAACAAATTGTTCTCATTTGACCATTCTGCCAGGGAAAATCTTTACATTCTTGGGATAAACATCCCCCTAATTCTCCAAGAGGTTTGACACCTGTCAGTTACCCTCAGCCTGGTTTAGCCATCTGCCAAGACAGTTTACAAGAGTGTGGCCACTGTGCATTCTACAACTTCTTGGAGACACAAGTGAAAAGTGGACACCAAAGGTGGATGAGCAGCCCTCAAAAGGACTCAGCAAGCCTTCACAAAGGAGGTGCTACTCTTCCCCAAACACCTTATACACACCTATCCGTGTATTATTACTTATTACATCTGCTTTGCCTCTGTACCCTAAGGACCACTGGGCCTTTCCATCTGACTTTCTGCTGAAACTTCCTGTGCTGTTTCCCTCCATTAGAGTAAGTATCTTGAGAGCAGGGATTATCTTAGTTTTATATTTGCATCCACAGTGCTTACCACCTAACAATTAACACCAAGAAATCACAGGTGCTTCATCAGCCACCACCACACCATCCATACGTGGAACCATCAGTTACTGTAAATGGAGAAGTTTTGAATGCCGTGGATAAGTTCACTTACCTTGGTGGTTTACTTTCCAGGGATGTACACATTGATAATGAGATTGATGCATGCATTGCCAGAGCTAGTTTAGTGTTTGGGAGGCTCCAAAGGAAAGTATGAGAGAGAAGAGGTATTAGACTGATTACCAAACTGAAGGTCTATAGAGCTGTGGTACTGACCTCATTGTTGTATGTCTGTGGAACCTGGACAGTCTACCAGAGCCATGCCAAGAAACTGAATCACTTCCATTTGAATTGTCTTAGGAAGATTCTGAAGATCACCTGGCAGGATAAGGTACCAGACACTAAGGTCCTAACTTGAAATAAACTGCCAGGCATTCAAACTCTGCTTCAGAGAGCGCAGCTCCAATGGGCCAGCCACGTTGTTCAAATCAAAACGCACAATTGACAAAAACACTTTTATGGAGAACTCACACAGGAGAAGCATTCGTGTGGTGGTCAGAAGAAGAGATATATGTCCACTCTCAAGGTCTCTCTCAAGAACTTTGGAATTGATTGTGTGACATGGGAGACATTGGCCCAGGACCACTCAGCATGGCGTGCCCACATCAGAGAAGGTGCTGTGCTCTATGAGCAAAGCAGAATTGAACCAGCTCAAAGGAAATACAGGATGTGCAAGTTTGAAGTATCCACCCCAAATGTTCACTCGAACTATTTGTGCCAACCTGTGGTAGAGCATTCCGAGCTTGAATTGGCCTAATCAGCCACAGTTGGAAATGTTGAATCGTTACTCAAGCATACTGATGTCATTTTGGTCCTCTTCAAAAACTAAGGACTACAACCAACCAGCTTACCATAAAGGCCATAACACATTTTTTTTTCATTCGTTCATCTATCATTCATTCATTCATTAGAGGTGACTCTGATACTAGACAAGAACAACATGGCACAGAGAATAGAGTTCTGGTCTCAAAGTCAGGAAGAACTGGGCTTAAGCCTTCCTTCTGACATATATGATATGTGGGACCCTGGGCAAGTGTCCGAGGCAACCTTTAAGCTATAGATTAGAGAGGAGTAGATACACATTGGTGAAGTTTCCACTCCAGAAATTGTCTTTACCTATGACATCACAGGTCTGGCACCTCAATGCCCCCAATCCCCAAAGATTTTAGAATACATTGTCAGAATATACTTCTATAAAAATTTTTAAAAGAGAACAATATAATTTCATGCATCTGTGGAAAGAAATTGCTTTTTCAACTGCAGGATATTAGATTGGAAGTATGCTGTGAAGGCTTAAAATTATGATAATTGTTTTCTTTTAAAATGTTTAAAATGTTTTGTTTTCCTGGTAGCTTTCCTATTATGTGACTTATTGGCTAAACCTATTTGATTTACATTGATTTGGATACAACTGTATATTTTTTAAATTCTAGAAAGGATATATGCGTATGTGTACATACACACACATTACTGATAAAAATTTTCATCCTTTCATAAAGGCAATTACTTTCAAGGAATATGTTGATTCATAGCCATTTTAAAGCACCACATGAGAATCTGCCTTATATATAAATATTCAAGATACATAGAAATGCAGTGAGTGTTTTTCTCCTCACAGACACATATCTTAATTTTAAGAATAAAATAAAATTAGTATCCAGGCTGTATGTAATATGGAAGCACTGCAGAGGAATAATTCTCAAATTCATCCTTCCTAAAGAATTAAACACTAATAATTTCACTCCTCTAGATTATTTTAGTTATTAAAATGACAGTATTTTAGGACCACTCTATTAGATGCTAAATGCTCTAGAATTAATTTAATATTCAAATTTAACATCATTCAATTACATTATCAACCTGACAATACACTATTTTGAAAGGAGAAAGTTCAATTCTTTGTGGATTATATTTGGAAGTAGAACATAGTCCTGAATATGTTAAATGTGTGATTATCAGGTTTGGGCACTAGATGTCCACCAAGGTTGCAAAGTTTCCTTTAAAAAAAAAGATACCTTTCCTTTTCTTTATTGGTATGTTTCTTTACTCTGGAAATTTGGTCTTGACATAAAGCATTTTCATGATTTCTTCTCAAACTTTTCCTAAGAAGATAATTGATTAATATTGCTTGTTTATTTGTAACAAAATTGGTCTCAGATTTCTCACCGCTTTGTATTAGGATGGGGCTGATTCAGCCAGTTCTAGTCGGCCTATCGCTGTCAAGAAAATTGATGGCTTTGACTAACTAGTTCTTCTTGTTTCTGTCTAACTCCTTTTTAAAGTGGTTCACATTTAGTTATTGGATTCACCATATTCTCTAAAGCAAGAATCATTTAACAATTCCCCTGGAAATAATTGTGCTTTTCAAAAAATACCTGGTCATCATTGCACAGACTCACAAGATCGCAAAGTTACAAAGAATCTCAAAGGTCATCCCTTCAAACTGTTCCCAAACAGTCCCCTGGGATCTAGTTTATTTGGGCCCTTTTTCTGCCTCCTTCTGTCTGATTTCCCTATTGAATATTTTTGTTCTATCTGGTCCCAAAAATTGGTCTCCTTGGTAAATTATTAATCTGTGTAAATGTTGTAGCCCCCCAGTAGAATGTAACTCCTTAAGGGTGGGTATTATTTAATTTCTATGGGTGTTAGGATATCCCTACTACCTAGCACAGTCTCTTGCCTGTGGTAGGAACCCAATAAGAGTTGATGTATATAAAGAACTTTGGAAATATTAAAGCTCTAAAACAATGTTAGTTATTACTGTAAAATGAACTGGAGAAGGAAATGGCAAACCACTGTTGTATCTTTACCAAAAATAACCCATACGGTGTCAGGAAGAGTAAGATGCAGTTGAAAATGACTGAATGACAATGAAAATTAATAATAATAATAATAGAAATGTATGCTTATTTGTTCGAATTCAATTGAATTGGCAAATAAGTAAAGAACAAGAACCAGCTGCTTTAGAAGTGGCTAAAGGTTAGAGAAAGTTAATAAAACTCTTGTGAATCTTACTTGATGGACTGGAACCTGGACCATTTTTCTAAGGGAATGGAAAAATGGGGCACCCCAGGGTAACCCTCAAGGAAAAAATACTCACAGCTGAGTTTCTACAGCTGTTTGCCCTGGTTCATTTTTCCACTGCCACCACCTGGAGAATGTAAAAATTGGGTAATTTCTACACCCAAAGACTAAGCTCTAGAGATCACAGTGTTTCCTCTTCTCCAACTCCATATTCACGACTATGTATTACTGGCAGAAACAGCTCAAATCCAGGTAATGCTCTACTTAGAGCCAATGAACATTTTAATGAGCTTACGTGCAAGTTCCCCCATCCCCTTATGCCCATGCTCCAAGGTCTCCTTCCAGAGGACCCCAAGACTTCTAACTCCTAGGGAATCAAATTTGCAGCATTAGAGTATAAGCTTCTTGAGGGCAGAAACTTGTTTCACTTATGTCTTTGTGTTGCTCTATGTGCCTGACACATAGTAAATATTTAATATCAATTAACGAGTATTTACACCATTTCCCAGGCACTGTGCTAAACATTGGGTGCATACACAAAGAAAAAGTAAAAACAATTCCTGTCCTCAAGAAGTTTACAATCTAACAGAGAGACACCATATTTGAGTCAGAACATACAAGATGAAGACAAGTAGGTGGAAGGTAATATTAGATGGGATGACACTAAAGTTTGTTAATTAATTAAAGCACTGCAATTTCAGCTGCCGCTGTCTACCACACATGCTGAGGCTTCCTGTCTGTAGGAAGGGGAGCTGGACAATATGCTTCTAGTTAGGGGTGGCTGATGGTCTTGAAGTTCCACCTCCCCCTTCTTCCTCCCAGGAGTCCCCATGAGAGGGAGCCCAATAAGCCCAGTCCCCACAAGGTCCTGACGTGCAAGACCTTAGATTTCTTCCCTCACTGAAAGTTTCTGGATCTAGAGAGGTAAATAATTGCTATAACTTTTAAAACCAAAAATATACTTTAAAAGCATATAGTTGTAAAATTAATTTTGTTATTTATTTAGTTTTTCCCTTTCACAAATCAAATCAAGACCCATCCCAAACTAATCTCCTGTTACAGGGGAAGGGAACCTGTGTCCTTGAGGCCACATGTGACCTTCTAGGTCCTTGGGTGCAGCCTTTTGACTGAATCCAATTTGTTCTGTGAAGTTTGGATTCAGTCAAAGGGCTTCACTTGAGGCCCTAGAGGGCTACAGGTGGCTTGGAGGCCACAGGTTCCCCACCCCTGGAACAAGAAAGAGAGTCAGAGTCAGTGAAAGAAGTAGATCTGGAATGTGAATTATTATTCACACACACACACACAAAAGAAACAGGAAGATGGAGGGAAAAAATTTAAGATTAAGATAGAAAGAACTAAGAATAAAATAGGAAAAGCAAAACAAGGTGGCCATCTTTCTATTTCTTTGTCTTCCAAGATTATTTAATCTCTTCATTGTCTCTATTGTCATGATTGAGAGGCAAAAAAAATAAATGGTTATGAAATTAGCAGACCAACTATTAACTTTTTTTCTTTCACAAATCAAATCAAGCCCCTTACAACCAGAAGGAAAATGAGCCACTTATCTCATCTTATGTCAGTGCCACATAATTTTAACATCTAGGAATAAAAATCCTACAAAAGGTTGTGATTCAGTGAATCAGAATGAAATTTACAACCTCTCCAGTGAAAGTTAGCTGGGGTTTCTGTCTAAGATCCACAAATGGGGGCAGTGTTGCATCATACACAGAAGCTGAAAATCCATTTGCCAGCCTCTGTCAACCCCACTGTTCACTCTGTATTGTTTCCATCCTTCTTTAACAAGCCAGTGAGCACGATCAGGCAGCCACACAGTGCCCCCAGCTGGGGTGATGGATGCTTGCTGGACACCAGGTCCGGATGGATGCATCAAGACTGAGAAATAGCCCCTTTTTCATATGCCTGCTCCAAGCTTAAGCAAAAATGAATTACAAGCAATATCAGTGATGGCTTTTTCTCAGATGTTTATCAAGTGACCAAGATAAATCAGCTTATTGTGCTCTTCCATTCATTTCTCAAAGCTAAACAAACTTTTCAATTCAGTCTGCTGATTTCATTCTTCATATGTATACATTAACATAGATCAGTGTACATATACTATATTCCCAAATCTCAGTGCAGCTTTAAGCTATTTTGAGCTTAAAATTGCATTAAGACTTTTGGGAAAGTCTGTGTAAATGTGTATATACTATATGTGTGAGTGTGTATTCCCCTGTGCAATACTATTTTTAAAAATCCATTCATTCAAATATGTTTATTGAGAATCCACCATGATTACCAAGCCCCTCACATTAAGTTCTTTCCCTTATGAAAGCCCTGTAATGGGAGACTGTGATCTAAGTGGTATATTTTAATTTTGCAGGTGTCTCAGGGTGAGTGGAAAAAAACTCCAGCACAGTTGATGGGGATTTCCTTTGTAATATGCATGGAAGCTTTAATTAATGCTTGGGGAGACAGACATACTTCAATAATTTTGCTCCACTCCTGTTACTTCTCTCATTTGCTACCACTTTTGTATAAGGAAATCCCAAACTAAACCTCAAGGCCAGTGGTCAACATTTTGGCAAAGGCAATTCATACAAACAAGCCTGAAACTTTTTGAGTTAACGTATTATACACTGCATGTATGTCTGACATACTCTATCTCATTTATTAAATGGGTCTTTTTTAAAAATTCCCTTTTTAGATCCCTGTGATTATAACACCACAGTTTTTTAGTGCTATGGAAACCCAGCAAGCTATGCTATTTATTTCACCATTGTTCGTGACTTCATTTTCTCCTTATGTTAGTTTAAGGACGTTCCATGTAAGTCATTCGACAAACATGTATCTAGGTCAATGAGGGATAAAGGCATATTCCAGAATTTACCTTCTTCCAGGCATAAATGAACAAGGAAAACATCAGTAATATATGTCAGCACCAATTAAATTCAACAAATCATTTACTGATGCGGTCGTTCACTTGTTTCAGTCATATCTGACTCTTTACGACCCCTTCAAGGTTTTCTTGGCCAAGATAATGGAATGGTTGGCTATTTCCTTCTCCAGCGCATTTTACAGATGAGGAGACTGAGGCAAACAGGGTTAAGTAACTTGCCCAGAGTCACATAGCTAGTAAGTGTCTGAGACCATATTTAAACTCAGGTCTTCTTGACTCCAGTCCTGGTGCTCTGTCCAAGGTGCCACCTCTTTGCCCTGTCAATTATCATTGATTATTGCATAACAAGTCATATTAGGCACTGAACATAAAAAGACAAAAGTGAAAATAGACTCTGCTCTTAATGATCTTACATTCTATTGTCCATAAGGCATGAAAGTCATTGCTTGCCAGAAAATGCCCAAACTCTTTCAATTGACATTCACTATTTGATTGCCATCTGTCTTTTCCTCCTCTCTAGCCACCTCTATTCAGACATCCTGTACCCCACCAAGCCGAACCATTTGCCATGTCCTGAGAACATGCCTGATGTTTTCTTGCTTTTGCTCACAGAATCATATATTTGGAGCTGAAAGAGATGTTTAGGATCATCTAACCCAAGTCCGTTCATTACAGATGAGGAAACTGAGTCCCTGAGATGGGAAGTAAACTGTCAAAGGGCACATTGGCACTAAGCAGTAGAGCTGGTTGTTGAACCCAGGTCCTCTGACTGCAAACCTAGGTCCCTTCATTCTGTATAAAGATTCGGTACTCTCAGAGTTAAATAGAAAGCATCTATCAGTGAGTAATCCATAGGTGGGATCTTTGTTTGGCTTTGGTTGAGGTTTTGGTCATTTCTCCTCCTTTGCAGTTTGACTGTGCGACAGTGCAGTAATGAGGAAACAGAGGAGAGGATCGCTAAGTGAGACGTCACACTGACAGACAGAGATCCCAGTGATGAGAAGTTGGAACCACATAAAATAACTTGGCACAGGCCAAGTTTGTAACCTTGTGCCTGTTTCTCTCAGTTTTATCATTGTGGTATAGAATCTTTTCTCACTTTCTGAGAAAACACAAAAGATATAAGGAAAGTTGATGAAAACAAAAACTTTGAACTAAAGACTCCAAAAGTTGTTTCCTTATTTCATTGTGCCTGATGACGTGAATGTTCTATATCCCTGCTCCTGACTCCATTCACCTCCCAAGGCAGATCAAAGCAAAGAAGAATGATTAACCATGTATTACTTTGAGCCTTCTCTCCTATTCCTTAATTCTGTTTAACTGTTATTTAAAACATAGTTATTTAAATTTTCAGACATGTCAATGTCAGAATCATATACTATCAGAATTGGGAGGCACCTCAGAAGATACCAGGCCAAAGATCCCCTCAACAACATGCCAACAAATAGTCAATTCAGCCTTTACTTGGAGACCTCAAGTGTGAGGCGACCCACTATCTCCTTAGGCAACTGAGTCTGCCTCTAGATAGATCGAATCATCGCTAAAACATTCTTTTGCTCATAATTGCCAAAAAATCAATCTTTTAGTTGCTTTGATACAGGACATATCTTTTCCACACAAGAGTTCTTCAAGTACTTGATGATCCTTTCCTCTAAGTGTTTTCCACCCCAAGTTAAATGACACCAGCTCCTTGGACTGATGATGTTTGTATGGCATAATCTCTGATTCCTTCCCCATCCTGGTCACTCTCCTCTGGACTTTCTCTAGCTTATCAATATCCTTCTTAATGTGGCCTTCCAAAAAGATCACAGGACTTAAGCTATGACCTTATCTTGGCAGAATAACAGTGGAAATCTCACTTGCCCCCACTTCTCCAACTAGATTTGAAGCTCCTCAAAGGCAGAGATATTATCTTCTACTTGTTTGTATTTTCCACAGTATATACATCACAATGCCTTATACACAACAAGGGCTATTCAACGAATAAATTTGTTGATTTTAATTTTTCATAGATATATCGTTATAAATACAATCATAATATCCAATATTTATCTACAACTTCAAGGTTTACAAAGCACATTACAAAGGTTTTTTCAGTGCCTAACGCAATACCTGAAAAATAGTATATGTTCAATAAATGCTTATTAATTGATCCTTACAATAACCTTGTGGGGTAGGTATTATTGTTATCCCCACGTTAGAGAGGAGAAAAATTAGGTTGAGAGAAGTTGCAACTTGCCCACGGTTACTCAGCTAGTAAGTTTCTGAGGCTGAATTTGAAATCAGATTTTCCTGTCTCCAAATCTAGCACTCTACCAACTTCACTACCTTGCTA
This sequence comes from Trichosurus vulpecula, assembly GCF_011100635.1. Taxonomy (NCBI): domain Eukaryota; kingdom Metazoa; phylum Chordata; class Mammalia; order Diprotodontia; family Phalangeridae; genus Trichosurus; species Trichosurus vulpecula. Next base: position 131,391,749 of record NC_050581.1, read on the forward strand.
CCTTCTCAAAATGCTGATGTGATATGCATTTTATCCTACCAATCCAGAAGTCATTTATTCTACACCCTTAACTCTCTAAGGCAAGAGTCCTTAACCTGGGGTCCAAGAACTTGTTCTTTAAAAATATTTTTCTAACTGTATTTCCATATAGTTGATTTCTTTTACAATCATATGTATTTTATGCTTTTATGAGCATTGCTCTGCAAGGGGTCCACAGTTCTTCACTAGGCTGCCAAATGAGTTTATGACATAAAATGAAGTTAAGAATCTCTTCTCTAAGATATGGCTGAGTCTCTGGATTAGTTGGCTGTTGTTTTTAAAGGCTTGTGGATAGACAAAGTTAATACTGAAAAGACTGAAGTTAATACCACAGAGTCTAGAGTTAATACTACAAAATCCTTGCAATGTGCAATGTGCAATCTACATACAGTAGAACCTCCCAAGGATCTCATTCAGAGCCTGTTCACTTTTCTTTTAGACACAATTTTAAGAAGCTTTACTTTCTGGTTCCCCAGCCCAAGGCAGAGTATAATCACTAAATTAGAAAGTTGGTTGAGAGAAGGAACTGTTAGAGACAAACACAGTGACAACAGTGTGAAGTGAAAAGTGATAGTCTGACTGCAAAGAAGAAACAGAAAACCAACAAAAAGAGACACAAAACTCAAAAGCCCAATAGTCTGGTCCCATTTAGTGTAGTGGCCTTATATATTATTGCATAATGTTTTATTATCCAGTGCATTTTGGTTTCAGAAAATTTGGAAATATGTAATAATTTTATTTTATTTTTAAAATGTTTCATTGAGGACTTTTGTTTTCACATGATAGTCATTTTGGGCACTAACCCCAACCACTGTCACATTCAACATGCCCTCATAACAAAGAAAATGGTTCAGTAAAAATAACTGATACATCCGATGATGTATATAAAATTCTGCATCCAGAGTCCTCTACCTCTTGGGCCAAGAGGAGGGAGGTGTGTTTCATTATCTGCTCTCCATAATCGAGATTGGTCCTTATAGTTATTCAAGGCAAGTCTTCCTTTTACAATTCTTTTCCTTTATATTATTGTGTCCCTTGTGTGTGCTGTCCTTCCTGTTTCTACTTTCACTCTATAGTGCTTCATTTCCTGGGAATTCTTCATATATGCTATTTCTTACTACAAAATAATATTTTATTACACTCATACACCACATTTGTCTAGCCATTTCCCAAAATGGGTGCCCACCATTATAATATATTTTATAAAAAGATCATCAAAATAATTAAATTTTTTAAATCTTTGCACTTTACGTGGATAAGTTTCAGTTATTTGGAAAACTCGTCCATGTAGAACAACTAATTCTTCGGTGATGTTGGATAAAGGGAGTATTCATGTAATATTAGATAATGGGTAACACAGTCAAAAGAACGCTAGACTAGAATTCTAATCTAGACACCTGGATTCTAATCTTAGCATGGCCACAAATTAGCTTTGGAACTTTGTGTAAATTCCATTGTCTTTCATAATCTGTTTACTCATCTCTAAAGTGAAGGGGTTTAAATAGATCTTTAAGGCTCCCTCTGAATCTAAATCCAAAACTCTTGCCACTACATCACAATGCCTTCTCCTATCTCAGAGAGACACTGTACATTCTTTTCTCCTTAGTTCACTAACATTTATTGTAATAAACTAGGAACTTAGTAGATGTTGATGGGAACATCTCTTGATCTTCTGGCTGATATGTCATTTAAGAACTGCATCTTTTCACATTGCACACATGTTCTTTACATACACTTTTTCAATTTCCTACCCACTTTGTATCCATGTTTTTTAGCCTAGATTGGTAGAAGTAATCACGTGGAAGAAATTGAGATCTGTGGCAATATGGTATAGTGGAAAGAGTGATCTCAGTTTTCTCACCTGTAAAATGAGGAAATTGGAATTAGAAAATCTAGAAGTTCTTTTCAAACTCTAAGTCAATTATCTTCTTTTTTGAAATTAGAATATAGAGTAAGTTTTTACACTTACATTACCTCATCTACCTAATTTCATTTTTTAACCTTATAAGCTAGTTGTGAAAATAATTCCTTAAACTATTTTCTTTAGTCATTAAAAAATTAAATCTCACCCTAAATGAGCTTTTATGATAGAATATTTACAACCTTCCTGTCTTCTCTTCTCCCCCTTTCTTCTTTCCTCTTGCCTCTTTTTGGGGGGGAGGGGTATAATATTAAATGATATTGACATAGACTCATGTTGCTATATTAAAATTAACAATTCACATTTTCAAGAATATCCAAAATCACTTATACACAATATAGTGTCCCAGTGACAATATGAAAAATAATAAAGCTAATGCAAATATAAGTGGTTTTGAGGACAAATATTCAAATCAACATCATCAGGTTATATATGAACTTGATGCCTAATATTTTTGTAAACCATTAGTTCCTGATTTTCTTTCTTATGAAATGTCATTCTTGACAATGAATCATGATTGTAAAATATATGCAAATTCTAAATAATAGGAAAAGGGAAAATGACGATTGATGTTTTGAACATTGTCAGGATTTTTTGTGTGCTTGTTTTTTACCCCAGAACAGGAAGAAATTGAAATTTATATGTATGGTCATGCCATTTATGTCCCTCATCCCAGTTTCAGCAGTCAGACTCTCATTCCCTCAAATTTAGAAGGGGAAAATATAGGGCATAATTTTTTTCCTTCTCTAAAAAAATGGGTTTTTTTAACATTTTATTCTCTTAATTTCTTCCCTTCTTTCTCTTTTAACTTTTTTCTTCAGCAATGCAAATATTCCAGGATATGCAGGCAAGGTTCATTTCACAGCCACCCACCCAGCAAATTCTGATATTCCACCAACAACCCCATCCACAAGTTCAGCAGTACGGCGGTAAGTGCAAAGACTATTATTCAATTTCTTCAGATACATTAGAGGGAAAATCCTAATTATGGTTATTTCATTAAAGAACAATTAAATGCTAAAAATGAATTTGCTTTGGTTAAAAAAAATGGAGGAGTAACATTTTTTTTTTCATGAAAAAGGATGGGTTCATTTTCACACTTCAAGGGATCAGTATTAGTCCTCACCCATCAGGGTTTCAAAAGTTGATGTATGTGGAAAGAAGAATGAACTCACTTTGCTTTAGCTTGGACTCAGTCTTACTAGTTAGACTTGCAGTTCTGCATTTCAACACATGTACCTGCATTAACTAAATAAATGCATGCTGTTTGGAAGCCATGTACATTTTTCATTTGTCTGTGAATCACTTTTTTTTCCTGGGAATAATTGCATTATTTCTCAAAAAACAGAAAATTCTATTGAAGATAATAACCATCTTTCAAACATCACATTTACAAATTGAAAAGAACAGCTGTTAGATGCTAGCTTACTGGAGGCTCCTTGGTTTGAAGCTGCCAGTAAAGAAACAAACCGCTTTATTGCTCATTATAATTCAAATTTGAAAGCACTTGCTAGAAATCTTGGTCTTGGAAATAAAATAATGTACTGCTGAAAATGTAAATCCAGGTCTCAAATAGATTCAGAATGACTCTTTTTGCAGATAAATGCAATGGTGTGATCTGGGATAGGTCATTACTCTGCCAGATAGGACCTAGAGATTGCCATCAACCCATCAAAAAGGCCTTTCTCTTAGGTTTCCCTGGTGCTCTTTCCTTGGCCAGCACAGACACTGCCATTGAGTTTCTAGTGATTTTTTTAAGCACTGCCTTCAAATGACTATAAGGATACCAATGTGAATGTGCTGCTGGCACCTGTGGGTTTCTATTAAGTGTATAAATTAGTGACATTTTGGTCCCTGGTTGAAATTTGACAGGGTAAAGAAACTATGAAACTCCAAACTGTAATTGGTCCTGGAAATGTGACCAAGGCACAAACCAATATTAGAGGTGCTATGACTGCAATGACTCATCAATAACTGATTGAAAAAAAACTACTCTGTTGTTGTTTTAACTTCATCATAGTGTCAAATCACTCAAAATGATCTATCTGCCTGTTTGCCAATCTCTCTCTCTCTCTCTCTCTCTCTCTCTATCCATCCCTCCATCTACCACTATCTCTCCACCCATCTATCATCTATCCATCCATTCGCCTATCTCCTTCTATCAATCCACCCATCTCATCTACTTATGTATCTATCTTTTATCTCTTTCTATTTATATCTCTATTTTTTTCCAAAACAAATTATAGATCTATAGCTACTGCTGTGAGAAAGTAGCATTAACTTTGATAGTAGGTCTGAATTTAAACCTGCCAGAATTTTTCCTGGACCATAAATTTTACATTAATCATTTAGATATTCAATATGTGAGAGATATTGTATTTGATATGAGAAAACCTGAATAAATACCAGTGCTATGTTATGAACATAGGAGAAAAAAAGAATAGAAAAGAGTGTCAGTGAAGCATTTCAAAAATGCACTTTGTAGAGCAGAAGGTTCAGAAACAAATGCAAGCAAGCAAGACCCCTTTGGATCTAACTTGCTGAATTTAGTACATACTTTAAAAAACGAAGATGTGCATAATGGAAATTGATAGTTTCACATACAGTCCTCTTTTGTTGTTCTTTGTATGTAGAAATATTCATGTTTGTTGGTATTTTTCAAGTTCAGAATAACAAAAAAATTTAAATAAAACAGCATATGGGATGATACTAAAAACATCCATATTTTAGGAAAGACATTTATAAATTCAAATTAACTCAGTATAGAAGACAGCAATCAGGATGATGAAGACTCTTGAGTTCATCCTATGTGTAAATCAATTGGAAGGAATGGGGATGGTTAACTAAGACAAGAGAAGCCTGGGAAGGGAGGAGAGGAAAATGATAGCTGTCTTAAAGATATAGTATTTTAATTATTAGTCACATCAAATAAGGGTTATACCTGTTCTGCTTGGCCCCATGGGACAAGGACAAGTGGCAATGTGCAAATTTAGATGTGATATAAAAAAGAACCTTAACAAATAGAGCTTTCCAAAAATGAAATAGGCCTCTTAGGAGGTAGTGGGTTTTCCCATATTGGGGTTCTTTAAGCCAAGGCTGGGTGAACATTTGTTAGGTATGTTGTGGAGGGGATTGTTTTTCAGCTATAGATTGGACTAGATGGCTTCTTCTAAGATCTCTTCTGACTCCCAAATTCTATGATTTTGTCCATAATTTTGTTCTTTTTAAGTGGATGGGGAGAATGTCCTCCCTTCCTCATTTACCTCCTAAAGTGACTGAATGGATATATTTTCCCCCTTTGTTGAATCAGAGAGCCATCTAAAGTGGAAAGGGCCATCCATCTTTAAAAGGGGAGGCACAATTAGGGACATATTATAGATATGTTTAGGTAAGGTCTCAGGTGGTGTATGCATCAAAAGACTTGGAACTATCTCCTTGACCATATTTTCCTAGAGAGCACAGCTCAGAAAATCATGGTGAAGTTATACTTCATGTTGTTATCTTTTTTCTGCTCAAGGGAGCCATTACAGCCATCTCCTTTTCTTTATCAATAGGGGAAAGTGGACAACTCAACTACATTAGTAGCTTTTTATACTTCAGTATTTAAATTACTTATTAACATTATTTCATGGGTCCCTGTGTATTTGGCATGGCATTAAATGTACCACAATGTTAGTTAACGAAAAGTAAGGCTCTTGCTTTCCAAGGGGCCCCACTATCTCTTCATCATTCTGGTTCAGAAGAATTGAAAGTATACCTGAACTTAGATAAACCAGTGCTTTTCCTGTTATGACAGAGTTGAGATAAAAGGGAATACAGAAGGCAAAGTCAAAACCCAACACAACAAAGGTCTTGAGTTCTATGGGTTTGAACTGTCAGTTTGTTCTAAATCCAAGTCAGAAATGCCACCCATACCCACAAGGTGCAACTATGTTTTTGTAGTATTTACTTAAAGGTGAATCAACTTCCAGGCAATAGGATTTAGGCATAATCTTTGAAAATTAAGTAAAACTAAATATTTTATCTCATGTGAGGAAGACTTTTTAAAAAAGAGATAAAATCAGGGGTAGCTAGGTGGCGCAGTGAGTAGAGCATCGGCCCTGGAATCAGGAGGGCCTGAGTTCAAATGTGACCTCAGACACTTGACACATTTACTAGCTGTGTGACCTTGGGCAAGTCACTTATCCCCAGTTGCCCTGCCTTCCCCCCTCCAAAAAAAGACTTTTTAAAAAGAGATAAAATCAGCATTAAAATGACTCATAAACTATAGTTCATGTTTGTTCTCAAAAAGAGAAATATTTACTAGCATGTAGTTGGCTTATTTGATAACCCGTCCTTGTGGCACTGGGAATTTAACAAGTCCAATAAAATATGCTGTGGTTCTTACTCATCATTGGAAATCTTCATGATTGAACCTTGGGATGACTAGTCTTCATCATTAATGCAGTACCTTCATGGCAGCACGAAAATCAAACATTGCAAATCTGTGGGTCACATTAGTTCTGATTCAACACATAACATTGTGCTATGAAAATAGAGAAGTCTTTTGCCCTGATCAGACCATATCTGCATTACTGTGCTCAGTCATGGGTGTTACATGGGAGACATGGGCAGGACGAAGCATGCCCAAAAGGGACCAACAACAATGGGGAGAGAACTGGAGATCATCCTGTATATGAGGATTGGTTGAAGGAGCTGGAGATCTTTTGCCTGAAAAGCCAAGAAAGTTACAGAGAATCAAATTTCAGCTAGACATAAGGAAAAATTTCTTAAATTCATAACTCACCAACACCCTGTTCTGCCTCCATAGCCTCAAATTCTAACATTCCATTTTCTGTTGATAAACATTATTACTTTCATCTCTCCCGCAGGGGTCATTTGTCTTGAACCAATTCTTCATCCTTACCAGGGCTTCCATTCCCACTAACATTTCTGTTTTCTCTCTCCACCATCTTTCTTTTGATCTCAATTTCTACTTTTCATAGTCTTGACCCTAAAGCTTATCAGTTCATTTATACTCTTGAATCCCTTGCCTTCTAGTTCTACCAGTATTTATGCCCTGCTAATCTTTCACATTGGATGACCCCTGCCTGCTTTGCTTCCACTCTGATGTTATGATATGCCATTGGAATGTCATAAAACTGTGCTCGCTGGGTCCATTACAAATTTACTTTTTTTTAAACAGAGAGACAGTGTGATGTGATGGATAAAGAACCAACCTGAAAGTCAGGAGGGCCTAGTATCCAGTCTGGCCTCTAGTGTTTACCAACTTTATGACCATGGGGAAGTCACTTCCAGCCTTTGCTCCAACTTCCTTTTCCTTGTCAAGCTAATTCCTCAGTTGTGCCCTTTATTTCATCTCCTCTTATTTACTCTAGGCTCATGTCTCAGGAATCATTTCTTCCTTCTCAGTCATCTTCATTCTTTCTCTTTCTACTTCTTTCCTTCCCTAACATCTACAAATATAGCCACATCCTTAAAAAAAATCTTCCTTTAACCCTGCCATTCCCTCAACCTATTAGCCTGTATAGGAACTCCCCTCCCTCTCATTACCAATCTCCTAGAAAGAACCATCTACTCTTATTCATCTCTACTTCCTCACCACCCATACATTTACTTCTTAAGCTGCCTTCTGACCTTATCACTCTACTGAAACTGTTCTCCCCAAGGATTCCAAAGAACTCTTTGACTATTAAATTCCTGACTTCTCTTCAATTTGGGAATATTGACTAGCCTCTCCTCCTGCATATTTTCTTTACTCTTGGCTTTTGCAGCATGACTGTCTTCTTACTTTCATGACCACTTCTTTTCATTTTCTTTGCTATTTACTCACCTATCTCCGACCTCCCAAGCATGGTATCTTCAAGAGTCTAGACTGAACCTTCACTCACTTTGTGTTCTCCAACTTGATGTGTTCAATTATCAGCTTCACGTAGATAATTACCAAATCTATGTAACCTAAATCTATATTTATCTAGGACGCTAGCTAGCTGTTGATCTGTCTGTCTTATCTGTGTCCTTAACTCTAGTCATCTATTGCTAATTGATAGCAGGATATCTTCAACAGGAGTTCCCATTGACATCTCAAGCTCAGTATGTCCAAAAGGAAATTATATTCTTTCCCTGCTAAATTCACCTTTCCTCCAACTTGTGTTGAGGACACGACCATTCTTTCAGTCGCCCAGGTTCACAATCTCAGAGTCTTCCTTGACTCACCTTTCTCTATCACCCCACACAATCAGCTGCCAAGTCTTATTGATTCTACCACCCTAACACTGCTTCCATTTCTCCCTTATCTCCACTCATATCCCCACCATCCTTATTTAGGCCCTCATTATCTCTAATATGGGCTATTGTAATAATTCCCAATGTCTTTACTTCTTCCATTCTCTCTTTGTCCAATACATCTTTCTTAAAGTTGCCAAAGTAACCTCACTAAGCTAAAAATCTAATTTGTGGTTTGATCCTCTCATTAAAATCTTTCAGTGGCCCCCTTTCATCTATAGGGCAAAATATAAACTCAGAGATCTGGAATTTTAGGCCTTTCACAATCTGGCTCCAACTTCTCTTTCCAGCCTTCTCTTAAATCATTCTCCCTTACAGACCCTAAATTCCAGCTGAATTATTTCCCAGACTCTGTTTTCCATCCCCTGCCCTTGTACATTTGGACAACCCCCTCATCTCATGCCATAATACAATCCCTCTTCAGTTCCATTTCTCAGAATCCTTATCTTCCCTCAAGATTCAGCTCAGGTATTACCTTCTCAGTGGAAATCTCCTTTATTTCCCCCCAACCCAGTTGTAACTTATATTTTTTCCTCTTCAAATTGCCTTCTCATTACTTATCTGTATATATATTATATCCTCCAGGTGAAAAGAAAGCTAACTGAGGACATGAACTTTTCTTTTATTTGTTATTGTTTTTTAATCCCCTGTACCCAATACACTGACTAAAAGGCATTTAATAATTATTTGTTGGGTGGAATTGAACCCTAAGAGATGAATGACAAAGTATTGGATCCATCTATCCAACCTGTCCACTCTCAGTTTTATAACTGTTAACATCTACTTCCTGATTTCTTACAGTGAGCTTGTTGAAAAACAGTGATATTTTACAGAAATATAATACTTAATGAACTGTGAAAATACAGTTTAACAGAGAAAATCATCCTGCTTACACTGGGTTAGAATTCTCTAATCAATAAGCAAAGTGTACTGAATTTAAGCAGTCTCAAGTTTTCTGTGATGCAGGAGAAATGACCCTTCAAGGGTCAATTTAACCTCACCTTTCCGATATAGCTAACTTTTATTTCTTTGTAAGAAGCCATTCGGTGGTTTTTGTGGTCCATTTTTTGTTCATTTTTTGAAAAAGTATCACTTAAGGATTAAGCCCACAACTACCTATAGCAGGTAGATAAAAAGAACCTAATGAACTAATTTTCTCCTAATTGTCTCTTCAGCTTGGTACATTTTTACCCTTATTGCTGTGAAGATTCTCTAACTGGAGCCATTATCAAATGAGACCATACTGCCGCTCCATCTTCCTATTATTCATCCCTTGCTGAATTCCTACTCAATTCCTTTTAGTGGATGTTCCAAAATTTTTCCATACCCTCAGAGAAACAATGCCATTTCTACCTCCTCAACACTCAATTCCTAATGTTACCTTATACTTTACTGAAATCAATTCAGCAAGGATTTATTAAGTGCCTAGTATGTGCTAGGCGCTCTGCTAGGCTCTGTGATATAAAGGCAAAAATGAAAATAGTCTCTACTCTCAGGAAACTCATGGCCTACTGGGGGTAGGAGAGCACATACACACAAATAAGTGAATGCAAAGTAATATGGGAACCCTAATACCTGGAGGAATCAGGAAAGACCTCGTGTAAGAAGCAACACTTTCCAGGCCTTTTCTAGAATACAGACAATCTATACAATGAATGAATGAATGAAGCGCTTGTTAAGGTTTTACAATTAACAAAGCACTGCGCTAAGCACTGAGAGGTACGAGGAGCTAAATATATCAAGGAGCTTCACTCAACTTTTCACTCACACTTACCTCCTATATCTAATACATTCTACCTCCTCAACATTTCTCAGATCTGTCTGCTTTGGTCCACTCACATGATCATTATCCTAGTCTGGACTCTCATCCAGACTATCAAGGAGTTCACATTTTAATGTAGGAGACAACTGGAAAGTTGGAAAAGTTTCAGCTGCAAGTCAGATGGAAAGATCCCATGGGCCTTAGGGGGGCAGTAGTAGATGTAAATGCCTCTTCTTTAATGTTATTTCCCCTGATAAAACCATATCGATTTCTGGTATTGCACCACTTGACAGTGCCAAGGATTTCGTTGGGAAGAACTAAATTAGATTTCTTGTTGTTCCTCACAAGCTCCCTTTCATTTCTCATCTCTGTGCCTTAGAACAGGCTGACCTCTAGGCCCATAGTTTCTTTCAAATCTTGACTCAACTACTACAGATGCCCCCTCAACTACTTTGTAATTTAAATTTTGTAGCACTTGTATTTACTTATATGTGTATATGTTGTCTACCTCAATAGAATATAAGTTCCCCAGGGCCATGGGCTGTTTTCTTTTTATTTCTGTGTCCCCAGTGCCTAGCACAGTTTTTGTAACGTAGTAGTTAATTAGCAAATGTTGGTTGATTGATTGAACACGTGGAGGTGAGTGGAGAGAACATTCAAAGCATGGACTACAGAAGCATGGAGGCAGGAGATGCAATGTTAAATAGAGTGTACAAAGGGAGAAATGTATATATAACTAGCCTAGAAAGATCAGTTGTAGCTAGACAGAAATAGCCTTTAAATACCAATTAGAAGATGTTGTATTTTATCCTGGAGACACTAAGGCTTTCAGATCAGGTAAGTGACATGATCAGTTCTGTACCTTAGTACTATCCTATTCGATGTTTGAAGGTTGAAGGAAAGGAAGAGGTGTCTGGATTCAGGGAAAACAACTGAAAGGTTCTTGCTATTACAAGATCTAGATAATCTGCTCTTAAGAACAGGAGAGGGAACACTTGTTCTGGGTGGTATGGACAGGCTGCTGCCTGAAGACAGTGGACTATACCATGAAAGCCCAAGATTTCTTCCAACTCTGTGCTCCTGAACTAAGCATTGCTTAAAGCATCCTGAATCATTGCTCCTGAAGGGCATTATCACCTAGATATGATTCTCATATGTTGATTTCTACTTACAGGCAATTAATTGAAGCATAAAAATCAATACATTTTTATATGATGTAATTGGAGTGTCAATTTGGAAAAGAAATGAGAAGCATATCTGTTATTGTCCAATAACTAACTCAATCCCTCTCTTCATGTAAGTGGAGTTGTAGTGCATTTTAAAATTTTATTTTAAAAACATATACTTAAAGACCTAGAAGGTAGTCTTAAAAAAATGTTACCCTTCAGTACATGGACAGATTTATAGTCTCATCAGTGTGGATACTACTCTCTCCATCAGTGCAGGTAGGAAAACATCCAAGCATTCTCATCTAGGTGGCAGAACTCTGGGTATGGAATCATTGTGGTGGTTGTCCAGTCATTTCAATCATGTCCAACTCTTCTCACCCCATTTAGGGTTTTCTTGGCAAAGATACTGGAGTGGTTTGCCATTTCCTTCTCCAGCTCATTTTACAGATAAGGAAACTGAGGCAAACAGGGCTAACTGACACTTGCCCTGGGTCACATAGTAAGTGTCTGAGACCAGATTTCAATTCAGGAAGATGAATTTCCCTAACTTCAGGTCCTGCACTCTATCTACTGCACCACCCAGTGAAATCAAAAAGACCTGAATTCAACTCTAGACTCAAGGCACTTTCAAGCTATGTGGCCCTGGGCAAGTCATTTAACATCTGTTGACCTCAGTTTCCTCAACTGTCAACTGAGGATAATAATAGCACCAACCTCACAGAGTAGTTTTGAAGATGAAATGAAATAATATTTCTAAAGAATTTAGCATAGTGCTACATATTTATATATGTGGTTATTCCCTTCCCCTCCCTCCTTCCACTCATCTTATTCCTGTGTACATTCTCCCATGGATCCTCCACTGAGTCTTTACCTACAACTTTGTAGACCTTCCAGCATTTTCTGGTTACCCGCTCAGGCTATTATTCTTCACTTTCAATAAATAACCAGCTCATCTTCTTTTCTCATTGTACGATGCCCGGGTGATATCTTTTATGCCATTTCTTGGGACTATACAGCTACCTATGAATGCTTACTGTGTCGTTGTCCATTATCTCTTGTCACTTATATCGTCACTTGCAATATTGGTTCTTTGGAGATTGTGTTATTCCATAATTCCATTCACAGCTAGGTATCATCAGAAAGACATTAAATGAAGGATTTGTAATCTTATAGGCAAGGTAGGACTTGAAACCAAGCCCAGCCCTCTATCCATTATGCCATCCTTCTTTTCTGTGAGAGAATCTGATACTAAAAAAAGATAAATTTTGATGCTCAGAAACTGCTTGGGACCATTAAAAGCATTTGCTTAACTTACCAAACTCATTAGAATCATAGAAGAGAGACTTTCATACTTGCATACTACCTTCTCTAAAAGCTAATAATAAAACATTTTGGAAGGCAGAATTTCCATGCCTTTGCTCAAAATTTGGGCTCAGAAGGTCTAGGGCGAGCACAGATATCGTTCATGCTAGCTTCATCTTCATTAGAATGATCATTAGAATCAAAATTTAACACTGTAGGATTTATAATAGTTCATCTACTAGCTTCTTTATCTAAACCACAATGTAAAAACATGAGGAAAAAATTGCTGTGCTTAGAATCATACCTAATACTGGTTACTCCCTCTCCTATTTTACTGGAGAGTAACCCCAGATTCTGCTTAAATGAGTTTGTGCATTTAGTTTACAATCTTCAGGACTGGGAAAGAAAAGGCTTAGCCCCTTTAAGAATCTAAAATCTATGGCCAGAACTTACATTATTTCTCATCTTGGTCAGTTAGGAGTATCAGGGCATTTTTTTCTATTTTATCATTTTTATTTAATATTTTAGTTTTCAACATTGATTTCCACAAGATTTTGAGTTACAAATTTTCTCCCCATTTCTACCCTCCCCCTCATTCCAAGATGGCATATATTATGAATGCCTGGTTCCCCAGTTAGTCCTCCCTTCTTTTACCCCACTCCCCCCAACCATCCCCTTCCCCCTTACTTTCTTGTAGGGCAGGATAGATTTCTGTGCCCCATTCCCTATATATCTTGTTTCCCAGCTGTATGTAAAAAACAACTTTTTTTAAGCATCTTCTTTTAAAACTTTTTAGTTCCAAATTCTCTCCCCTCTTCCCTTCCCACCCACCCTCCCTAGGAAGGCAAGCAATTCAACATAGATCACACATGTATCATTACATAAAACACTTCCACAATGCTCATGTTGCGAAAGGCTAACTATATTTCCCCTTCCATCCTATCCTGTCCCAATTTATTCAATTTTCTCCCTTGACCCTGTTCCTTTTCAAAAGTGTTTGCTTTTGATTAACTCCTCCAACTATCTGTCCTCCCTTCTATCATCCCCTCCCCTTTTTATCCCTTTCCATTTACTTTTATCTGGAGTAAGATACCCAATTGAATGTGTATGTTATTCCCTCCTCAAGTTGAATCTGATGAGAGTAAGATTCATTCATTCCCCCTCACCTGCCCCCTCTTCCTTTCCAACAGAACTGCTTTTTTCTTGCCACTTTTATGTGAGATAATTTACCCCATTCTATCTCTCCCTTTTTCCTTCTCTCAATATATTCCTCTTTCACCCCTTAAATTTATTTCATTATTTTAGATATCATCCTTTCATATTCAACTCACTCTGTGCCCTCTGTCTATGTTCCCTTCAACTCCCCTATTACTGAGAAAGGTCTCATGAATTACACACATCATCTTTCCACGTAGGAATGTAAACAAAACAGTTCAACTTTAGTAAGTTCCTTATGAATTCTCTTTCTTGTTTACCTTTTCATGCTTCTCTTGATTTTTGTGTTTGAAGGTCAAATTTTCTATTCAGCTCTGGTCTTTTCACTGAGAAAGCTTGAAAGTCCTCTATTTTATTGAAAATTCATATTTTGCCTTGGAGCATGATACTCAGTTTTGCTGCGTAGGTGATTCTTGGTTTTAATCCTAGCTCCATTGACCTCTGGAATATCATATTCCAAGCCCTTCAATCCCTCAATGTGGAAGCTGCTAGATCTTGGGTTATTCTGATTGTGTTTTCACAATACTCAAATTGTTTCTTTCTGGCTGCTTGCAGTATTTCCCCCTTGACCTAGAAACTCTGGAATTTGGTGACAATATTCCTAGGAGTTTTCTTTTGGGGACCTTTTTCAAAAGGTGATAGGTGGATTCTTTCAATTTCTATTTTACCCTCTAGTTCTAGAATATCAGAGCAGTTCTCCTTGATAATTTCTTGAAAGATGATGTCTAGGCTCTTTTTTTTTATCATGGCTTTCAGATAGTCCAAGAATTTCTAAATTATCTCTCTTGGATCTATTTTCCAGGTCAGTGGTTTTTCCAATGAGATATTTCACATCATATTCCATTTTTTCATTCCTTTGCTTCTGTTTTATAATATCTTGATTTCTCACAAAGTCACCAGCTTCCACTTGCTCCAATCTAATTTTTAAGGTGGTATTTTCTTCAGGGGTCTTTTGGACCTCCTTTTCCATTTGGCTAATTCTGCCTTTCAAGGCATTCTTCTCCTCATTGGCTTTTTGGAGCTCTTTTGATATTTGGGTTCATCTGTTCTTTAAGGTGTTATTTTCTTCAGTATTTTTGGGGGGTCTCCTTTAGCAAGTCATTGACTTGTTTTTCATGTTTTTCTTGCATCACTCTCATTTCTCTTCCCAATTTTTCCTCTACTTCTCTTACTTGCTTTTCCAAATCCTTTTTGAGCTCTTCCATGGCCTGAGACCAATTCATGTTTTTCTTGGAGGCTTTTGATGTAGGCTCTCTGACTTTGTTGACTTCTTCTGGCTGTATGTTTTCGTCTTCTTTGTCACCAAAAAAGGAATCTACAGTTTAAGTTTGAGTTTGCCTTTGAGTCTGAGTCCATTTTTGCTGCCTGTTCATGTTCCCAGCCAACTACTTAACCCTTGAGCTTTTTGTCAGGATATGACTGGTTGTAGAGTAGAGAGTACTTTGTCCCAAGCTTTAGGGTCCAAGCACTGCTGTTTTCAAAGCTACTTCTACTCCACCATCACCCCAGGCTCTGTCACCACAGTGCTCCTCCTCCCCCAAGAACCGCCAACCAGGACCGCAATCCAGATCCTAGCAGCTCTGATCCGCTGCTAGATTCCTCCCACCGTGTGAGCCAGAGACTCAGGAAGCAGCTGACGCTGGAGCTGTAGAAGCAGCCTCAGGAGTTTCCTGGTGCTGCCACCACCACCACTGCCTCACCTCTGCCACCCCCAAGGCTGGTGATCAGACTTCTCTGAACTTGATTCCACAGTTTCCCTCTAATCTGTTCTTTGGCATTTGTGGGTTGAGAAGTCTGGTAACTGCCACAGCTCAATGATTCATGGCCCCAAGGCACGTTCCGGTTGGCTGACTCCAGGTCTGGTCTCTCCTGGCAGGGCAGCCCACGCTAGGCTGTGCTCCACGCCCAGCACCATGTGATAGACCCTTCCCGGTGACCATCCAGGCTCTCCTGGGCTGGAGACCTGTTTCCCTCTGCTATTTCGTGGGTTCTGCAGCTTTAGAATTTGTTCAGAGCCATTTTTCACAGGTATTTGGAGGGATTTAGGGGAGAGCTTAAGCAAGTCCTTGCTTTTCAGCCTCCATCTTGGCTCCGCCCCCACAGGGCATTTTTTGAAGGTAAGTTTTAATGGAAAACAAGTCTGAAATACCTGACCATTACTGAAAAATCAGATGGAAAAAAAAGACATATATTTCATGTATCAGAATGGAAAGTTCTATAAGACAGTTAATAGTCATGTCTGTTTTGTTTCTGTCCTTGTGTCCAAAAATAGAATGGGCTGTCCCATGACATAGTGAGCTCTCCATGGCTGGATGGTGACTTGTTAGGAATGTTTTGCAAAGATCCACAATTTGTGTATAAGTTGGGATAAACAATCTAGAGCTCAAACTAAAAGTACCCCCATCTCCTGATTCCCAGTCCAATGTGCTCTCCATTACATCACCCAGGTCCTCAAATATACATGGGCATCTATGAATTAATAATAGCTTTAAGACATAAGGACTTGTGGCTTCAAATTTGTTAAATGCTTTTTTTTTGTTTTCTAATTATAGCACCCTATGGGAAAGTAAGGAAGTGCCTAATTATCGTCACATGGGACCTTTATCAAAAATGGTTACTCTGGTGCAGCCATACAACTCTTTCAATGGGATGGTAGAAGGAGCTGTTAAGTCACATAAGTATCCTATCCTGTAAGTGTCAGTAAGTCAGTAAGTGTCAGTAAGTACTCTATGCCAATAAAAAACTACAGAAAAAACCTGCACATTATGTGTCTATAGGCTGATCGATTGTAGTACTTCACTTCAACTCAACAAACATGTATTAAACATTCACTTATATACAGAACTGTGGAGTTTTTGTGGCTTTTTTTAAAAAATGAATGTTTTTGTCAAGGCTAAGCTCCTCTCATCTGTCCCGAACGGCTTATCTACCTGGATTGAAGACAGCACCAACTACTATGGACTGTCTTACTAAATAGAAGTCTGGAGGCCTGTAATCTATTAAACAGAGGTTTCTAATCTTTGTTACATTATTTAGCTCTTTGGAAGTTTGGTTAAGCCTGCTGACTTTCCAAAATAATTTTTAAAATTCATAATTAAGGACAATGCCAAATTTCACTTAGGGGTTAATGAACACAAAGATTGGCTTTTTTGTATCCAAATTCACAGACCCCCCTCAAATCCATCCATGGACCTCTTGGGGATCTGTGAACTCTAGTTAACAATCTTTGATCTAAAAGGTCCTAATGTAGAATCAGGGATTATAGGAAAATGGAATATTAAAGCATTAAAAACATTATTCTGAGAAGGGGTCCCTGGGCTTCCCTAGACTACTAAAGGAGTCCATCACACACACACACACACACACACACACACACACACACACACACAATTAAGAAACCTTACCCTAAGTATTGGCTTAGTACATGACTGACCTTGAAAGATAAATTAATCTCTCTGTACCTCAGTGTCTTCATCTGTAAAATGAGGTGATTAGACCAGATTATCTCTAAGTCTCCTTCTAACTTAAAATGTTCTTTGAGTCAGATGTTCTTAAATAGACTTTGCTTGGAGGGATCTCAGATAAATATGTTTGTTTTATGGATGAAGGCTATGAATGCAAAATGATTTGCCCAAAGTCACACACATACAGTCAGGTTCCTGGATCCCAGGTGAGTGCTCACACAACTCACTGTTCTAAACTGCCATCTCTGCTTTCTTCATAAGTCAGAGTCCCCTAAATGAAGGAAGGCAAAGCAGGTGGAGTGTTAGAAGGAGAAACACCTGACACTTGTTAGTTGGATGATCCTAGAAAAGTCACTTAACCTCTGTTTAAAAAAACTCCATCATTTATTGTTGGAGAAGATGTGGGAAAATTGAAATACTAATGCATTGGTGGACTGTCCCAACCATTCTGGAGAGGAATTTGGAACTATGCCCAATGGGCTATAAAACTAGGCATGCCCTTTTATCTAGCAATACCACTATTAGGTCTGTATCCCAAAGAGATCATAAAAAGGGGAAAGGACCTACACGTGCAAAAATCCTTAGAGCAGCTCTTTTTGTAGTGGCAAAGAATTAACATTTGAGGGGATGCTTGTCAACTGAGGAATGGCTGAACAAGTTGTAGTATATGAATGTAATGGAATACTGTTGTGCTATAAGAGAGAATAAGCAGGTAGATTTCAGAAAAACCTGGACTTAGATGAACTGTTGCTGAGTAAAGTGAGTAGAACCAGGAGAATATTAAACGCAGTAACAGCAACGTTGTGCAGTGGTCAACTTTGATAGACTTAGCTCTTCTCAGCAATACATTGATCTAAGAGAGGGGTGGGGAATCTGCATCCTTAAGGGCACATGTGGCCTTCTGGGTCCTTGGGTATGGCGTTTTGATTGAATCCAAGTTTTACAGAACAAATCCTTTTATTAAGGGAACCTATTAAGGAACAATTGAGGACCTAAGACAATTCCAAAAGACTCATGATGGACAATGCTATAAACTTCCAAAGAAAGAACTATGGAGTCTGAATGCAGATCAAAGTATACTATTTTCTCTTTTTTTCCTTTCTTGTGGTTTTTCCCTTTTGTTCTGATTCTTCTTTCACAATGTAACTAATGTGGAAATATGTTTAATATGATTGTACATGTGCAGCCTATATCAAATTGTCTTGGGGAGGAGGGAGGGATGGAGGGAGAAAAAAATTTGGAACTCAAAATCTAATAAAAGGGAATGTTGAAAACTACCTTTACATGTAATTGGAAAAATAAAATACTTTTAAGTGGGGAGAAAAACTCCATCATTCACCTGTTACTTCCAAGATCAAATATAAACTCCTGTTTGGCATTTAAAGCCCTTAACTGCTAGATTCCAATCTACCTTTCCATCTTTATTGCACATGACTGCTGCATTCTAACACATTGTGGTCCAATCAAACTGGTCTTCTTGATGTTCCTCATACATGTCAATCTATTTCTTGCCTCTATCCCTTAGTCCTCCATGCCTGGAATATATTCCCTTGCCCCTCTCTCTCTCAGAATTCCTAACTTCCTTCAAGGTTCAGCTGAAATGCCACCTTTCCTGATGCCACCAACCACTAGTCCCACCCCCTCCAAATTACCTTGTGTCTATTGTCTATATTACTGCTATGTATATATATATATATGTATATATATATATGTATGTATGTATATATATATATATGTATGTATATATGTATGTATGTATTTTCTTCCTTGGCAAGACTGTAAGCTTCCTGAGGCCAGGGATTGTTTTTGATTTTTTTTTGTATCCCCAATGAATAGCACATAATATGCATTTAGTAATTGCATATTAAATGAATGACAGCAGCCTCAGTTTCCTAAAATTGTAAAAGGTAGACAATGTCCTTTATAGCACTTACTCCAAGTGGTTATTGTGAGGTTTGAATAACATACGTAAAGCATTTTGCAAGCTTTAAGTTGACACAGAAATACTATTATTATCATTTATTCTGAATAGCTGGAGCTAGTGAATAGGAAAAGTGGACATGACCAGCTCATTCTCAGGGAATTATATGATACTATATTATAATTTTTTATGCTTCAAAATAAGAAAGGCCAAGATGGATAAAATAAGTACATACACACAGGTGAGAAAACACACACAGAAACAAACCTCTGCTTGAATAAGGGAATGCCCCAATATGTTTCTAAGTTTGATTTTTTTGCCTAGCTCCAAAGCATCCCAACCATAGTTAACACAGATAAGGACAAAAATTACATCTAGAAAAAAGCACATGAGTTTGCATCATTTTACTAATAAAAAAAGTTCACTTAAGTGCAAAAATGTTTACATGACTCACTGTAAGATATACACACGCACAAATGATAATTTATACTTAGAAACATTCAGAAAAGAAAATTTAATTGTACTCATTCTTCTTGGAAATTATTCTATCATTTTAAAAATGAAAACTATTCACTGTTTTCAACAAATCTTGCCAATAGATTAATCTTGTTCTTTGCCAAATGTAAATTTATTTTCTTTATGTGGAGTTTGATGCTGTTGTCACAGCAAATACTTATGCAACTTAGCAGAAAGGCCTTCGGGAGCAATATTGTTCCTTTACTTGATATGTTTGCATATCCCTTATTACTGGTGATATAGGCTATGCTAACAATAACTGTTGTCAGAGAAGCTCCCTTCTGTCCCCAATACATATACACTACTCACAAACCAATGGCATTTCACATTACTGAAAATTTAGATGAGACCTGTTCTTTTTTACCTATGGGCTGTACAAAGAACTATTTTCCTATGTAGAGCTCAGCTCTCAAAAACAATGATGCTTAGCTGGAATCTGGATAAAGCTGGATGGCTTTGGTTTAGAAAATGGCATTAAAGTAGTTAGTTTATAGTAGTGAAATATTTTATGGTAGCTCAACTTTTGACACATTTGCACATTCCTGTTATTGTTGACATAGATATACTATTTCCATGTTTGTATGGAATATATTGCTTCTGTGTGCATTTATTAGCAATTAACTAACTCATATTTGCTCAGCTTAAAACAATGTTTCTGGTAGTACAAGCAGTTAAAGTTTTATATGTTTATGTATTAAATTTATATTAATATATACACATATGAGAGGTAGTTAGATGGCTCAAATAGAGTTCTCAGCTTGGAGTTAGAAAGACCTGAGTTTAAATTTGGCCTCAGATGCTTAGTAGCTGTGTGACCCCAGGCAAGCCATTTAACCTCTGTTTGCCTAAATCTACTCAAAAAGGAAGGCAAACCAGTCCAGTATCTTTGCAAAAAATAAAACCATAGACAATATTGGCGTGCTATACTCCATGGATTCACAAAGAGCTGGACATGACTGAAAAACTGAACAAAAACATGCATATATAAAAGAGTACATATTTATATATATGTATATATATATGGGAATACATATAAGTATATACACACATACATACTTGTCAATGAATTTTGTTGGAGAGTATTTGCACGCTGGGAGTTCCTTATACTAGTGAAATCACAAATTCATGTGTATATACACATATATGTTTAGAGTCATATGTATAGTATATAGCATACGTATCTGAACATATGTGTATATATATATAATATTATACACATATGTATAAAGAGCTCAAATACCATTTACTGTTAATTAGGCAGTGAAAATTGTCACATATTGAAAAATACATTGACATAAGGACACCAATAACAACGGACCCTCCATTTGAACTTTGGAAGTCGCATTGTTTTTCCCATTCCCTCTAGAAAAGACTTCTCTCTGTTTTACTTGTCAAACCAGGGTCAGGCACATACATGTTAGAGTGGTAGGGCGTGTGATTTTTTTATTTTTGGTTGTTGTTTTCGAGTACTTCTCATCTGCCATCTAGTAAAGGTCGCAGAAATATTAATGTACTTCCAAGGCAAGAGGACTAAAAAGCTCAGCTTTCGACATAACTTAAAGTGTGCTTATGTAAATTGCAAAAAGTCAGTGGCCTGTGTCTTCGCAAGAATTATTAAATAATGAATATACCAATTGAAAAAAGCTCTGTTGAGTAAGTCACATACATAAACAATTGCAATGTAGGGATACTAATAAAATAAAACAGGTGGACTATTGAAAAAAATCATTTCTGCTCAAAACATCTCGGAAAACAGTTTTTAGAAAACTATACAAAAATTATACAGAAAAGAGGAATATATACAGACATATATGTTATATGTATATGTACATGAGTGTGTATTATGTATGCGTATATATTGTATAGCTGTGCAAAAAACAGTGTATTGGGACTTAAGCTGTAACTATAGCTGTTTTTTGTTATTCAGTCATGTCCTACTCTTCATGACCCCACTTGGGGTTTTCTTGGCAGAGATATTGGGGTGTTTTACCACTTCCTTCTCCAGCTCACTTTACAGATGAGGAAACTGAGGCAAACAGGGTTAAGCGATTTATCCAGGATCACACAGCTAGTAAGTGAATGAGGCCGGATTTGAAGTCAGGTCTTTCTGACTCCAGGCCCAGCACTCTATCCACTGCTGTACCTAGGTACCTCTAACTACGGATGCATCCAAAAGAAGACAGGGCTAAGCATTGTTTATCCAATTGGCTATAGTTCTTTCACAAGACTATATTCTATGGCAAAGACCCAGAAATAACATTAAGGATAGCCTGAAGGGTCTGGAATGAAGAAAAAAGTTTCAGTCCTGTTCTGCTTTGCCCACAATTAGGCAGACACCAACTTCGCTTCCCCCCGACTGATGGTATCTGAGATGAGAATATACAAAAATGTCTATTTACCACCAGCCAGAATGGAAGATGCTCCTAATTTCAAAAGGGTTATAGAAAGATGATAGTTTAAGCATTGTAGAGAGACTGTTTGGAAATACATATGTGTTGAGAAGAAACTCAGTTTATAATACATACACGTGTATTTACATTCAAGTTTCAAATACAAAATTGTACTTACGATGCAAGACGTAATTTCTAATATGCCCCTAGGGGGCGCAGTGGATAGAATTCTGTGCCTGGAGTCAGGAAGATCTGAGTTCAAATTTTACTTCCGATGCTAGCTGTGTGACCTTGAACAAATCGGTTAACCGCTATTTGCCTCAGTTTCCTCATGTGGAAAACGGGGATAATAACAACATCTACTCCCCAGGGATGTTGTAAGGATCAAATAAGACAATAAGAATAAGGCATTTAGCACAGAGCCTGGCACATAATAGGCTTTACGTAAACACTGGCTTTTATTATTATTGTTATTCAACGGGAAGCACGTAAGATTTGGTTTCAGAGATCATAGGTTCAAATCTTTGCTCTTCTGCTGTGTGACCTTAGGAAAGTTTCATAAACTCTCTGAGCACTAGTTTTCTTATCTATAAAATGAAGGACTCGACTAGATGACCCCTAAGGCTTTAAGAAGATGGGATACCTCTGCTTTGATAACTGCTTCTACTTAAAGCTTTTCACTTTCCGAACCTCTTCCCAATTATCTAAACTTTTCCAACCACCCAAAATTCACATGAAAGTCCTCTAAGATCTTCAGAGCCTCAGTTTCCCCTCATTAAAATGGAGATGATGATAGTCAGTACTCCCTATGCCATCGGGTTGTTGTTAAGGAAAATACTTTGCAAACCTTGAAGCGCTGCATAAATGTGACTAATTATTTACTAGCTTTTCCTGTGATATTTCAGCTGCCTACATTTTTAATCACACAGAAGCAGTGGATTGATTTAAATATTTTTAAACCCTTTGAACAAATTAGCCCAACTTTTTGTAACCTCATTTTAAGCAAAGATGTGAGTCATTTCTTTCTTATTGTGAAACATTTGCTCATCCCAAAACAAAATAAAACAAAAAGTAGGGTGAAGTAGGTGGCTCAGTGGATAGAGTGCTAGTCCTGGAGCCAGGAAAACCAGAGTTCAAATCTGGCCTCAGACACTTGTTAGCTGCGTGACCGACCCGGCCAAGGCACTTCACCTCTGTCTGCCTTAATCCACTGCAGAAGGAAATGGCAAACCACTCCAGCATCTTTGTCCAAAAAAACCCCTTTGGACAGTAACATCCATGGGGGTCACAAAGCATCAGAAACAACTGAATGACTAAACAACACCAAGAGTGTGGCCAATAGAAGGTGGGTACACTGGCTTGTGGTATCATGTTTGCAAAGTACTTTGTAAACCTAAGACGGAAAAAACTATAGAAAGTCAGCTATTACATAAAAATTGATAATTTTTTCTATCACTATTATAGAGATCCTACTATGATGCCCTTAAAGATGAAATCACCAAAATAGAAGAGTTTTTAAAAATTTATTTAAAGTTCTGTTTTACTTTTTACCTGCTGACAGATTACCTCAAAAATGCTTTTGGTGTCTTGTCACGAGCTGAATAAAAGTTTTTTTGGTTTTGCATGATCAAAGAAATATCTGAATGAACAAGATGGATCAAAGTGAGAACCAATGGACAGCCTCCATGTTTCACTGGTAGCCTCATGATGTTAAGAAAATGGGAAGAATGCCTCAGTTTATTTGTAGAACCCTCATGGCAAACTTATGGGAGAATTTGGACATTAGTCACACAGGATGAGAGGCATGGAGGGGCTGAGATCCATGTCACTTGAAGGAATACTCACATTAATGAGTTTGAAGACCCATTGGAATACTGATCATTGGAGAGATTCATCTAGATTGCACCGAGAATCCAACAGTGACAATTCAAAGTGCTATTGATGCCTAATGAAAATAAAAAACAAAATTAGAAATCAAGAATTGTCAAATCTACCTGGAGAGACCATGCGCCATAACAGCAAGCATGCTATAAGTGGACCCAGGAGAGACATGGCCTTGCATCTGGGCTCTAACACTTACTAAATGTTAATTTTTTAAATTAATGTTAATAGTTTAATTCAATAAACTAATAATTTAATAGTGTTAATAATTTTGAAATACAAAACTTAGAAATAGACATTTTCAGGACATTTTGAGTTTTAGGCTGTGTGACATGGTGGTTAGAGGGCCAGCTTTAGAGTCATGAAGGCCTGGGTTGCCTGTGACACATATTTGCCATGTGGGACCATAGACAGGCAAGTCAAATAAATTCTTTTTGGTTTTGTTTTATTTTGACAGGGCAATTGGGGTTAAGTTACTTGCCCAAGGTCACACAGCTAGTACTTGTGTCCAGTGTCTGAGGCCGGCTTTGCACTCAGGGCCAGTGCTCTACTCACTGTGCCACCTAGCTGCCCCAAGTCAAATAAATTCTCAGTGCCTCCAGGCAACTAAGACTTATCAGTTACAGACAAACTGATGATATTTATCAGTTGAAGGAGGTTATTCACACAGAGTTTCCTCTGTTGAGGTTATAGGAAAATCAAAAGAAAAGGGCTTGGGGGAGAGGTAAGTGCTTCAGGAGCAACAATCTTTTTCTGGTATTGTGACAAAAATTCCTGTCCAGCAATGAGATAGTTAAATTTTAGTGCCAGAAAAATCAACATTTTTCTGGGAGCAGAAGTAAGGAGACCACATTCAGGGAATAGAACCCAGTGGCCTAAAGAGGAAGTTCTGATGTGTGCATGTATGTGTGGTCAGGATGGGGGGGTGGTGTATGGCATGGAGTGAGGGGCAGGAAAAGAAGTGCCTGAAAAAAAATCCCAAATCCCCACATTCGATTTTATTTTATCTATATACGCACACACACACTCACATACACATACTTAATGTAAACAACTCAAGAATCTCTAAGTTTAGTGACAGTCCTGTTAAACTGGCTTCAAAATGCCAAGTCTAGGCTTGTCCTTTCTGTAATCCCAACAATAAACCATGATTCCTAGTTTACACCCTTAATACCCTGCCCCATGTTTTCATATTGCACGCAATCCTACTTCCTATTTTCTTTGCTTAAAAAAAATAACATGTCCTTAGAAGAACTTAAAAGACAAGAATTTCCAAAGGATCTTTTGCTTGAGTAATTCCCTGGGTGAAGTGATAAAATTGGGATTAAATATACTACTACTCCATTGTTTAATTACCCTGTTATGTGACGTGAGTTTGAATGCTGGCCTTAGTCACTTGCTACCAGTGTGACCTTTAGACGAATCACTAAGTCCTATCTAACTCTAAATCTACGACCCTAGAATGATTCTAAGATAGCATTTACTTCTCTGGTTCACAGGTTACCCAGTATCACCCTCTCGTCCTTTCCTTTCTCCCTTACCCGTTATGCGACAAGTCCCAGGCTTTCTACATACTGAGTATCTTTCTCACCCCTTTCCTCCTTTCTATGCTCACTGGCATTTCCTCAGTACCTCTCACCTGGAATGTGGTAATCATTCCCTAAAGGTAACCCTGCCTTCATGCTGTCGTTTCTCCAATTCATTCTTTACACCACAACTAAAGTAATCTTCCTACTCAAATGAGATATTTGTAATGCACTTAGCACAGTGCCTGAGGTGTAACAGTTGGTGCTTCATAATTGCTTGTTTCTTTCCCCTCAATCACCTCTGAACAGTTTACTCCTCTAATCAAAAACCTCCAGTGGTTGCCCATTGCCAACCAAATAAAATATAACTCCCCAATCTAATTTTAGTCTACCTTTCCGAACTTATTTCAAGGCCCTCTCCTTTGAGCACTCTATGCTGCACTCAAATTGGGCTGATGTTCCCCGAACTTATCCCACCTATCTCACCTTTGTACCTTTGAAACAAACCTGGAATGACAATCTCCACTTATCTTCACCTGTTGTTGATACTCTGTCCTCTTTCTTGGTCTAATTCAGAGGCTGCTTCTTCCATGAAGTCTTTTCTAATTCCCCCAGCTGAAACATACCTATTGATACACACACACACACACACACACACACACAATTTGTAAGGCCTCTTCAACTTTTCTCAGCACTCAATTTTTGTAACATGTATATATTAATACACAAAGATCTATGATTTTGTTGGTATGGGGATTCCTTCCACAAACTCAGAACTGTTCTATCAGTAATTCATAAGTCATGGAGCATCACCTGAGGCTCCAACAGGTTGAGCAACATTTTCATGGTAGCACAGGTGTAAGTGACTGAGGTGAGATCCGAACCCAAGTCTTCCTGAT
Source organism: Trichosurus vulpecula (assembly GCF_011100635.1). Taxonomy (NCBI): domain Eukaryota; kingdom Metazoa; phylum Chordata; class Mammalia; order Diprotodontia; family Phalangeridae; genus Trichosurus; species Trichosurus vulpecula. The sequence continues at coordinate 131,418,039 of NC_050581.1, forward strand.
TCCAAGGCCAATACTTTATCCATTTCTCTCGGTTGATTGGTTGTTGTCTTTCATTGACCAAAAGGACGAAAATGACATCATTATGTTGGAGTCAAGGTACAGTGTGTCACACTGTGGCTGATCACAGCAATATGTATGAGCTTGGAAGGCTCTACCATAGCTGCCTCTCAGTGTATATAGAAATGCATACACAGACACATTTACACCCTCTATTAAACAGTAAACTCCTTAAAGGCAAGGACTGTGTCACATCTTTATTTCCCTAGTACCCAAAATAATCCCTTGCATATTTTTTGTATTAAACCTGAGATTTCATTTGTCATGGGAAGTCACTGTAAAGAAACTCCTTTTACCAATGCAGATCGTCTGGGTCACATAGCTAGTTTGCATCAGAGGTGGGATTAGAATTCAGGTCTTCCTAACAGCAAGGCTGTCTCTCTAGCCACCAATCCGCACAGCCTCAGATTTACACATAGTAGGTGATTAATACACGGATGTTTGAATTGAGGTGAACTGAAACATAGCCAACAACTTCCCCCCACAAGAAGGAGAAGGGGATTTTTCAGCAAGGACCCATGGGCAATCCCCAGTTCTTACCAAACCTGTCACAGGATTGCCAGAGCACACATGATAGATAGCAAAGGTCTTCTTACCCCTCCCCACTGAGGAAATGTAACAGGGTGAAGGCAGTTGGATAAACGGAAGTTCTGGGTATTCTTTGTCCAGAAATTTCCTGTCAAATGTTTCACTTCATCTTTAGGAAGGGCTGGGGTGACCCTTGGGAATTTGGTCCTCCAAGACTTAGACCTCACAGTCAGGCAAACCTACATGTGAGACTTTTGTCTTGTGTTCGTCTCCTAGAGGTCTTCTAGTCCTAGTTAATTTCTCCTCTTAGCAGGAATGAATATTATGGGTAGGTCCATTCAGCTTTCCAGAGATGTTTCTTCATCTGAAAAATGAGGTGGTTACCTTGTCTTAGAGAATCTCTAAGAATCCCTTGCAGCTTAAACATTTAAGGATGTTATAATCCTTTTGTACTTGTTCCTTAATGTACCAGCCTTCTAGAATCAACTTGGTTTTAGTATTATATCTTTCCAGGTCTTCCAGATAAAACACACAGCAGTGTTTCATCTCTTAGAGGAGGCTAGGAGAAATAGTGGATGGAATATCAAAGTTACAGCCATGAAGACCTGAGTTTGACTCTTGCCTTAAATGATTGCTAGCTGCATGACCCTGGGCAAGTCACTGGGCATCTTATCCTCAGTTATCTTATTTGCGAAATTAGGGGTGATAATACCTACCTCACAAGGTTGTTGTAAGAATCACATCAGATCACATATTGAAAGTGCTTTGCAAATCTTAAAGTGATATGTATGTGCGTATACACATAAATATACTATGAGACATTATATAATATATTATACAAAGGGATGTATATGTATATATATGCACACACACACGTATATGTATATATTAGCTATTACTATTCTTAGGGAACTAGTACTTTATTTATCAAAGCCAACAAAAATTAAGTTTCTTTTGTGTAGCTCCCATGGGTGTCATTACTGAACGAAGAGGCATTTCTTACAAAGTCTCTTTACTGTAGATAATATGATATCTATAGCCAGTCACCTTAGTTCTGTGCCTCTAGGGCCCACTGGCATTTTTCAGTACTTACTAGCCATGTGTAGGATGGTCAGCAGAGTTAATAGTGGAATAGTCTTATATTAAAGTATGTATTAAAACATCACAAAGTGGGGGAAATGCTCCATATTTCAAAGACTGCAGCTCCTCACCTCCTCTTGATAGATTTTAAAATGCAGCTAGAAGGCTAGAGGGAAAAAGGATCCCATTCTTTTTCATACTTTACACTTCATGGATCTTTAACCCGTATTTAGAGAAGACTTTAGATTTTTAGGCCCAATAAGCGTACTTGTAATTATATCAAACAGTTAAAAAAAAGCTAGTTAATGATGTTCAACATAAGTAATCATGTTAAATAGTAAAATTTAATTTCTTAAAAACTTAAATCCTCATATCTTTTGGAACGCATTGTACTGTAGGATGTCTGAGTAAATTAAATTCTCTCCCGCACACTAAAGCATCAATTTCCTTATGGTAATTATCTGCTAGATTGGATCTGTCAGTAGCAGGGAAGCATGCCTGACATTATACCCTCTTTACAAAAAATGATTACAAAAAATTAAGACGAATGAGTAAAATTAAGGCTGCGGCTGGTAAGCCTCTATAAAGCTCTCATAGATCACTTTACATAAGATACCATTGTATTGGGTACTAAGCTTTTAATGACTAGTCGCATAATGAGGTGAAGTCCATTAGAGAGCAGCAGAGGTAACCGATCACAGAGATAAGGGCTAAAAATGATTTTCAGCCAACTAGAAGCAATTTATTATACACAAAAACACAGCTCTAGCAGCGATGTCTGGAGAGCTGAGGAACTTTGGAAAGTTGATGGTTTTCCTTCTTGGAAAGTTTAACAACCATGGCAGAAGCTGATTGTCTAGAGCTTTTTTCTCACCTCTCTTACTCAGGTGGGAAATTTCAGTAAATTCTGAAGCCAGCTTCAATCCACTTGGGTCTGGGGAAATGATGTTTGAAATGTGCCTGATTGAACAAATATCAGAAGACAGCTTCCTCTGTCCAGTAACCAATACCTCTGGCCAAGATTTCTTAAAGTTGGTTGGTGAAGGAAAGCACTCAACTCCAAGCAATTTCACCTCTGTGCAATTCCCTCAACTGAGGAGATGGGCAGTACTAACTGAATGAACTGAGGATAACCAGCACTGGCAAGTTTGTAGTTGGCTGAATATAGCCCTCCACACGAAGGTATTCAACAAATATAATTTGATGATACACATGACTTCTATGCTAGCTTCATTAATTCCAGATTCAAGGAAAAAAGACACAGTTCATGGGAACACAAGGGAAGTGACCAGACTTCTGTAAAGTGGTCTATCAATGGATCCATGCAATCATCATTGTAGGATATGGATCATAATCCATACATACCTTCTCATTCTGCACAAATTTTATCGTGTTCCCCCCTAAGCCTGCTCATAAAAGGCTCTCTCTAGGTCTTTGAGCAGTAGGTGGTTTCCAATGCAGCATTGGACTATCTTTTAACCTTCATTTATTATGCGACCAACCCATTTTCTTTTCCAATCATGTATCTTCCAGATGATATCTTCCAGTCACTTGGTGTGCACAAGTCATCATTGGTGCTATGGGTTATATATAAATACATATATGTATACACACATACATACATATATATTACATATATATGTATATATACATATATATTACATATATGTATATATACATATATTACATATATGTATATATATACATATATATATATATATGTTCAGCATTATCTTTTTGGTTCACCACTATTTTGATTGATCAGAGATCATAAGGTTCCATACACAAAACTGAGCCCCTGAAATCCCCTCAAAGACTCTGCCTCTGGGATTGCCTACTACTTTTAACAAGTTCAGTATGGACGTCTAAGCTAATCAATTATGCAAATTACAGCCCAGTAACCCACTTGTACAACACCATCTATAAAAGAGACCTTTCTTTGGAGAAGTGAGGAATACATAGATGTATTGAAAGACGGTAAGATGGGACTTCAGGAGTCATTTTTGCCCAATCTCTTCATTTTACAAGTGAGAATACTAAGGCACAAGGTGGTTAAGTGATTTTCCCAAAGTCCAAGATAGGGATAAGAATAGGGATTGGATCCGTGATTTCATTGGTATAGAGAACTCCCAGTTGAGAAAACTCCCTTTATGGAGACAGATTGGCACATTCTCTTCAATTTATAGTCTTCAAGAGTTACATAGGACACTGAGAGCTTAAGTCTCTTGCCCAGGATGACCCACCCGGTAAGTGTCAGTGGTGGGGATCTGAACCCAGATCTTCCTGGTTTCAGGGCTAATTCTATATCCAATGTACCATACTACATCTTCAAGATTAACTCTACAAAGAAATCAGTTATTAATACTAATCCAACCAAAGTTTGATGAAATTATCATGCTTCCTAGTAAATACAACAAGAATGAAGGGGAAAGGAGATGTATTGTATTGGAATAAACACTATGTTTAGTGACAAATGATCCTATTTTAGCCTTGGAAGGGAACTCAGAGACCATCTAGACACAGGACATTAGAGGCCATCTAGGCTAACTGCTTAATATGATAGATGAAAAAACTGAGCCCCAAAGAGGTTGTGATTTGACCAAGATCAGAAAGGTAATAAGCATCAGAGGCAACAATCAAACCCAGGTCTTCTGCCTACTGTTCCAGCACTCTTACCTGTATCTCTACCTCTACTGAGCAGACCCTGATTCAAATCCTAGCTTTGCTATAAGTGTGATTTTGGACAAGTAATCTAACCTGTCTGGCTTCAGACATTTACTAGCTGTGTGATCCTGGGCAAGTCAGTTAACCCCAATTGCCTCCAAAAAAAAAGAAAGAAAAGTAACTTAATCTGTCTGCATTTCATTTTCAACATTTCAAAAAACGAGAGAGGCCAAATGATCTCTTAAGGGTCTTCCAGTTCTAAATCCAGTATGATTTATGAATTTTCTATCATTTACCAATTGGGCAAGAAGGCCAGGACTGCTCTGGTCACTTCTTCTCCTGAAATTCATAACCAATTAACAGGCTCTCATTAAGGGCTGCTGAGTACATTGTGTCTTTTTTCTAAATGTATTTACATATTTACTATATCAAACCATTTGTGGCTAACACAATTATATGCTTTTCACTGAGATCTTGATTTGCTAATTAGCTGGAAAAAAGTTTTGATTAGGGTGACTGCTTCCCCAAATTATTAATTGTCCTGCAAGCAGCTATATTAGCTGGAAAAGAAGACTAAAGTCGGTGAAGGAAAGTTAAAGAACTTCAAAATTCAGAGAATTGAATTAGGGGATTAGGGTACAATAAGCAGGTCCCCATCCTGTTTATTTATGGAAAGATTTCTTTAGACCTATATACACTGAAATGTATACACAAAGAAAAATATATTCCGAGGGAGGTCGTTAGCTGACAGCTATATAACACTCTGAGGTGTGCAAAACACCTTACATGCATTATTTCATTTAATCCTTATAACTCCAATGGGAGACAAGTGCTAATTACTGTCTCCATTTTATAGATCAAGAAACCAAGGGTCAGAGAGGTTGTTACCTACCCAGGTCAAACTTTCTCAAGAAGGATTCAAATCCATGCCTTTCTGTTTCCAAGCACAATGATCAACACATAGTAAACACCTAACAAGGGCTCCCTTCCTTATTTCTTTCCTTCCTCCTTCCCTATCTTCCTATCTCCTTTCCTTCCAAGGCTAGCACTCTGGCCAGTACGCTCTCTGCAGTCTCTTTGAATCCTGTATCCTTTACCAGCTCCTTCTATGGAAAATGAGTAAGTAGTCCCCGGTGACAAAAGATATCAGTAAAGAATTTTGCTAGAATAATCTGAGCTTTCCGTATATAACCTTGGGGTCCATGGCTAACTTCACAGAAGAAGGTTTTAACTTTATTTGCCTCCTTTTGTATGATACCCGTTCTCTAGGATGGTCTCAAAAAAGGAAATTGCAGAAGTAATTGTATTGTGGTGCTAAAGTTTTATAAACAACCAGCTACTCCTGAGAGTTCATAGAAACACTCAAACTTCTAGCTGACTTACATGCCTTATCTCAGAGTTTTCAATTTCCTGAGGACTCAATGGACAGTATTTATCTCAGTTTCCTCATCTGTAAAGTGGAGACAGTAATGATAGCACCTGCCTCCCAGGGCTGTTGTGAGGATGAAATGAGATCATTGTAAAGTGCTTAGCACAGTGCCTGGCACAGAGTAAGTACTATATAAATGCTGGTTATCATCAGCATCATCATTGTAAATACCAGAACTGGGACTTGAACCCAGATCTTCAGACTATGAGACCAGAGCTCTATTAATTACAATTGTTATTTTTGTTGTTGTTCAGTTATTTTAGTCGTGTCCAACTCTTCATGACCACATTTAGGGTTTTCTTGGCAAAGATGCTGGAGTTGTTTGCCATTTCCTTCTCCAGCTCATTTCAAAGATGAGGAATCTGAGGCAAGCCACTTCAAAAGTGGCCCAAACTATGCCTAATTCATTCCCAACAGGTAATAGAGATCATCTTGTTTTATTGTTTTTATCCACATCCCTTAATATAACGCCTTATATATAAAAGCACTTAATAAAGTTTCTCAATCTCTCTTTCTCTCTCTCTCTCCCTCCCTCCCTCCCTCCCTCTGTCTTCCTGATGTCTCTAACTGTCTCTGTCTCTTTCTGTGTCTGTATGTTTCTCTCTCTCTCTCTCTCTCTCTCTCTCTCTCTCTCTCTCTCTCTCTCTCTCTCTCTCTCTCTTTCTCTCTCTCTCTCTCTCTCTCCCCCTTCCTCCCTCCCTCCCTCCTTCACTCTTTCCACTGTAGGTTAAAGGGGTGAGGGACTCTAGGATGTTGTAAAGGTTTTATTATTATTATTCACATGAATGCCAGACTAAACTGGCAGCCAATTGTAGCAAAAAAAAGGCTGGGGAGAGGAGAGGCTAGGGTTCAGGTGAATGATTATAACTATACATTTCAATGACATAACATAGTGCTTTAGTATTTACACAGTTCTTTCACATAACGTGTTTCATTTGCTCCTGACCTTAATCCTAGGATACGGATAAGATGAACATTATGATCCCAGTTTTGTAGTTGAGGAAGTTGAACCCTAGACAGATTAAGCAACTTGCTCAAGGTTGGAGGAGAAGGGGGTGAGGGATAGCTCCATGGATATGAAGATGAGAGTAAAGGCAGTAAAGATAAGGGCCATTGTAAGAAGTTCGTATCTATATTTGGACAATTATAGTAGTGGGGTGAGAGGCCGGAAAGGGCAAACTAGGTTATTAAGAGGACGTAACTAGGGGAGAAGGAGGAAACCAAAAAGGAATTCCCAGGTTCGCTGAGTGCAGGAGCAAATCAATAAACACTTAAGTATTTAGTATTTACAAATACTTGCACAAATATTTGTGTCAATAAACCCATAGTTGCAATGGCATACCAAGTCATTGCATGGCATACCTAGCATTTCAAATGGAAAATTCACATGCATCTTATCAAACCTCAACTCTGACTGAGCATCAGGACCAAATCTTCTGGTCTCTGATCAATTCAACAGAGACCAAACATTGTTAACCAGTTCCCTCTGAGCCCATCTTGAAAGATTTAACTTCTCCTTCTACGTAGATAGTTTCCATTTTTTATCACTAGTCCCCAACCTGTCTCCTGAGCTCTGATTTTCCAGTTGCAAATTTCAACCGTTCATTTCTTCCTGGATGTTCAACTGGTCCCTCAACTGTAAAACATCCAAAACTGAACTTATCATTAACCTACATGAGACTCAGTTTCCTCATTTGAGAAATAAAGGGTTGATTTAAATGAGCCCCAATGTCCTTTCAAATTCTATGAGTCAAGGATCCTCTTTCTGACTTGCCTATTTCTGTTAATGATACTATCATTTTCCCAGGTTCTGAGACCCAAGTATCAGAATCATCTCTCTCTCTCTTTTCAATCCTTCACCCCAATTCTAGTAACTTCCAGCATCCCAAAGATTCTTGTTTCATCTGTTTTAAACTCCAAACCTCCTTTCCACTCTCAAGGCTACCATTTTTAATTCAAGGCATTATTAATTTCCCTCCTGGACTATTGCAATAGCTTCCTAACGGGTATTCCTGTTTCCAGATACTCTTTTTTTTCTGATGATAATTTAGACTTTGCAAAGTGCCTCAACATATATTATCTCATTTTCCTCACGTTCATACGATTCATTGGTAATATTTTCATTAGATCAATCTTCTTCAAGAAACCATTGTGATCTCTGACACCCCTGCTCAGAAAACATTTAATAATTCCACATTGCCTGTAATTTAATTCCTAAATTTGCTAACCTGCCTTTAAAGGATGTTCAGTTATCTAACTTCAACCAGTCTTTCCAGTTTTATCTCCCACTGCTCATAATCACAGAATTTCAGATTGGGAAGGCACTTCATATGTAGAGGGAATCCCCACTAAAACATAATTAATAAATGGTCAACCAGTTTCTGCTTGAAGGATTCCAAGGAAGGAGAATCCACCACATGTTAATGTATCCCATTTCACTTCTGGATAGGTCTAATTGTTAGGAGGCTTATCCTGACATTAATTAAGTTGCCTTGTACCAAATTCCATGCAACATTCCTGGTACTGCCCTTTGGGGTCAAAGAGAACAACTCTGATCAATACTCCACATAACAGCCTTAAAAATTCTAAAGACAACTATCATATCCTTCCAGGGTTTTCTCCTCCATAGGTTTTGTTTTTATTGTTCAGTCATTTCATCTGTGTCAAACTCTTTGTGACCCCATTTTGGGTTTTCTTGGCAGAGGTACTGAAGTGGTTTGCCATTTCCTTCTCCATCTTATTTTACAAATGAGAAAATTGAGGCAAATGGGGTTAAGTGACTTGTCCAGGGTCACACAGCTAGTAAGTGTCTAAGGCCAAATTTGAACTCAGGTCTTCCTGACTCCAGGCTCTTTGTTCTATCCACTGCACCATCTAGCTGCCCTCGTAGGATTAAAAAGGAAGTCAATTATATGGAAATATATTTTTCAAAATATTTTTTAAAAAAACATGTTCACAAGCTCCAGGTTAGGAATCCTCATTAATCTGTCAGATTTTCAGCTCTGCCACGCAGTATGTTAAATGTCTCCCCTAGTATCTTTTTTTCTACAAATTTTATGAGCGTGCCATTTTTGCCTGTATCCAAATCAATGATAAAAATGTTAAGATACATAAGGCCGTGCACATATCCCCGGGGTACTCCACAGGAGACCATCTGCTGCAATGATATTCAACTTGTAGCAAATGATCTTTGAGTCCAGCCAGTTATTGTATTACCTTCTAGCATATATTCCTTCATCTTCTCCTCAAGAATAGTATGAGATTCTTTATAAAAAATCTTTGTTTAAAATCTGGAAAATGATATCCACAACACTCCCCTCATCTGCTGGTTTAGTAATCTTGTTTAACAAATGAAAAAAAGAGGCGTAGGGTTAGCGTAGCATCATTTGTTCCTGATGAAGCTACACTGGAACCGTTTAATCATTTCTTTCCTTACTATGTGTTCTATCTGTTCTCAAAAGGAAGTTTTAGACAGATATTTGTTGGGAATTTAGCTCATCATTAGCCAAATCCATGTTGTTATTCAGATGGCCTGCAGATACCCAAAGAAAGATAGCTGGTGAAGTCCAGACTGCTGGAGGTTTTGGTGTGTGAAAGATTCCGTCTCACTCTTCCTCGTGTTCCTATTGAATTATACCTCTTGCTATTTATAGAATGGGGGGGTGGAGGAAGGAAAAGGACATCAGTCTAGACACCACCAATTCATCTTCAATTCTCCTTGTCAGGCAGTTATATTCATGCCCGAGGAAGGAGTGAAAGTGAACTCTGGAGCTACACAATATACATGGAATCACAGAAACACGGAATCTTATGGTTTTAAAATCTCTTAGAAGAAAAAGGAAAGGGAAAAAATAAAATTTAAAACACTTCGGAGGCCATCTAGTCCTACTCTTAAACCATATTGTTCAAGGATTAAGTAAAATCAAACGAGATTATATATTTTAAATGCTTAGTCAAATACTATAGAAACATCAGTGGTTACTATTATCCAAGAATTCCTTAACATCAGAGACAAGTGGTCATCCAGCCTCTATTTGAAAACTTCCAGTGAGGATAGTCTCACTGCTTTCTGAAGGTAGCTCCAAAGTTAGAAAGTTTTCCCTGGCATTAAGTTGAACCCTGCCTCTAAGGCATATTATACCCATTAGCCCTGGTTCTGCCCTTAGGAGCCAAACAGAACGAGTTGATTCATTCTTACTTGAGATAGGTCCATCATACATCATTCCTAGTCCTCAAGTCTTCTCTGCTCCAAGTAAAACATTCCTGGGTCCCCATTTCTTTCAAATGATTCTCATATGGTATGGTACCCAGTCCCTTCTCTATCCTTTTTCTTCTACCATGGACAAACTTTAGCCAATCAATGTTCTTCTTAAAATGTGGGTTGGCTCTAAAGCTTAATACTTCTGACAATGCTTTAGAAGAAAAGCAATAGGCCAGGAGTCAGGCAACCCGAATTTTTGTCTCTGTCATGGGACACAATGGCTCTGTGACCTTTAGTGATTCACTATTTCTGGGCTTTAGTTTCTTTATCTATAAAAAAACAGTTACCACTGGTCATGATGGAGGAGAATAGTTGAATTTGATGACTTTTTAAGGTCCCTTCCAGTCCAGGATGTGGAATAATTCATTCATCTTTGTACTCAATAGTACTTTGTAATGACAGGTACTGAATAAATGTAGTAAACAAATGTTACAGGATTGGTAGAACTGGTTCCTCTAAGGTTTCTACTTTCATAACATGGTCAACCATCTGATTTGACCCCATTCCTATAGAAACAGTCACAGAAGAACTTTCCCCCTCTCCACCTACTCCCTCCCCGCTCCCAAAACTAGATAATGCATATCCTCAGCAATTAGCAAAGTGCCTGGCACACAGTAAGCTCTTAATAAATATTGGTGGATTTGATTTGAACAAGATGTCACAAATTTGTGGAAAGACCCATATGAAATAGTGAAAAGTTTGCATTATGGAATATCTTCAAAGAAAGGCCACTTAATGTTTCAACAATCTGGCTAGCAGCTGTTGTAGGGGTGAAAGACCAACACAAGCCCAACAACAAGCACGCTATCAGCACGCTGCAAAAGCCCAGGTTCTTTTGATCTGCTTTACTAAGGAAAGCAACGTTAAGGGATTGACAAGTTTACTTTAATTCAGCATACAAATACCATTCATTTATTTCAGGGGAAAAATCCAGCACCCTGAACTTCGGAACAAACACAAACAAATTACAAACATCGATGGACAGACCTTGTCTGATTCAAATCCCAATACGTAGTTACCAGAGTTTAACAAAGTCCCAGCATCCGGGTTTATGAGCTGGAGGGCCCTTAGCTACAGCTGCTTGGAGTCTCCACATCAACGTACCACCAAGAGTGAGAGCCCTCAAACAAACATCTGGGTTTCTTCAAAGCGGGGGGCTCTTAACAACGGCTGCCCAGTCTCCACATCAACACTCCTCCAGTGAGTGAGAGCCCCAAGCAAATAGCTCTGTCTTCTCTTCTTATAGAGTTTCAGACGGCATCAAAAGTCTCTGAATGACCAGAACTTAGGCTCCTATGATTGGCTCTTGAGTTAGCAACTCCCCTTAGTACCCTGGGAGCTTCACACCCACAAAGCTTAGCACCTAATAAGGGTTTGGGGCAAACTTAGGAGCAATGATCTACTCAGGCCTCCCTTATTTAGCCCCACCTTGGGCCCCACCTTAGTTACTAATCCACACCCACATAGGTTTAGCACCTAATAGGGGTTTGGGCCTGGGGCTTAGCACCTAGTAAGACTCAATGAAATACACTGAATTAATCAAAGGAAACAAAAGCCAAACTCTTTCAAGGGCACTTGGTTGAACTGAGTGCTAAGAGCCCATTTTGCTTACCAACACACTTAATTACTTTCAAATAGAGTAATTAAAACTTTGATAATAAACTGTCACCAGGCGGGTACTCTAAGAAACCTCCTTTAATAAGCAGAACAGAATGATTTGCATGTCAACATAGGTGGTTAATATGTAATGAGGAACTTGGAAATAATGTGTTCTTTTATGTAAGTTAAGCAGTCTTCTTGCCATCTCATTAATAGATGCTAAGAGTTGAAGCTGGAAGGGACCTGAGCAACCATATAGCTCAACAATTTCATTAGACTGATGAAGTGCTGAGGCCAAATAGGATAAGCTACTTGTTCAAGATAACACAAATAGTTCCATAACAGAGGCAAGATTCAAACCCAAATCCTCAGGCCCAAACATCCTGCTTTTCACACTGCACTGCATTGTCTCTCACACTGCCATCTTGCCTAGCAAGTCTGGAAATAACTGACAGAATTATTTCTAATTCTGATATTTGCAACTGAATGAAGAAAATATTACTGCAAGCATACAGTTTTATTTTTTATAGGATAGACTTTATAGTTTTACCCAGTTCAAGTTTCATCTCTTCCACAAAGACTTCTTTTGAGATTCCTGTTCAGACTGGGTGCCTTCTTTCTGAAATCCAACAGTATTCATTACATACACCACATCATTTTATGCTGTCTTGTATTGTTTTTTGTACTTAGTATGATTTCTGGCACATATTAAGTGCTTAATAAATGCTTATTGACTTGCATGAATTCACTTTACCTTTTCAGCTAGATTTTAAACTCTTAGAAGTTAGGGACCATGTCTTATGAGTCTTCTGTCTTCCCTAGCATAGTGGTGGGGTAACTTCCACACCATAGTGGGTAAATTTAGTAGGCATTTGTTGGAGCATTATGTTCAGCTGTGGGAACTACAGCCAATTCAATCCCAACCAATAAATATTTATTAAACACCTACTATATGCCAGGCACTGTGCTAAGTGCTAGAGATATAATTAATAAAAAGAAAGAAAGTACCTGCCCTCAAAGTACCTTGCAATCCAATGGGGGGGGGGGGAGACAACACACAAAAGGAGTCAGGAAAGGGGAGAAGAGGGCGGATAGGACATCTAGGGATATCCAGCAAGGGAGCATGTTGTTCCATGCAACTGAAAAATTGAAACCAGGCAGAGCAGCAGATGAGGATCCTCTGATAAGCTGGGGTACATCGAGAGGGGGGCAAACAGGATGTTAAGGGAACTGTGTACCACTTCATATGTGGACCAGTTGAGGAGTACATTACTTGGGGGCTAAAGAAGAGTTCAGTTAGGGGAAGAATTATATACTTGTCTTCAAGTATATATAGGGTTGTTATATAAGAAGGGGATAAGACTTATTTTTTCCATAGCCCCAAATGACAGAACTGGAAACAATGGGCACAAAGTGCAAGATGGAGACTTTAACTTGATATAAAGTCGTTTTCTCACAAACAGAGATGACCCAGAGTAGAAAGTCTCAAGAAGCATGGAGTTCTCCATCATGGGAGGTCTTCCAATAGAGTCTGGATGACAACTTGTTGAGGATACTGAAGGAGAGGGTTCTTGTTCAAATATGCATTGGATTAGAAGCTCTGAGATCCCCTCCAATTCTAAGATCGTAAGATTATCTCAATTGATTGATTCAACAAACATGAACGAAGCACTCTAAGGTAAGACATGAACTCAACCCCCATGAAGCTTGTACTTTGGTATGGAAATAAGAAAAAAGGACCAATACGGATACACATAGCATGCTAATTACATTATCATGCTGCATTCACAGAGTGAGATCCATGAGTGAAGAATAAGATTGGTTGATTATTTCTCATAGAAACAGAATAAAAATGTAAGAAAATGGAGGGAGTGTAGCTCACAAGAAAGAGGAAATCTGACCATAGGAAGAAGAACATGTGGGCACAAGCAGAAGGTGAGAAAGAGAATTGAGTGAGAAGAGTTAGAGTAGCAGGAAGAAGACAGGGACATAAAAATAGAAATAAGAGTACAGGAAATCCTTCTGATTCTCAGATTCAATATTTTCAGTTTCAGATGTACCCTACCCTCTGCTCACTCTATCTCCTGGATGTCACAGTCCCCTGGCTCTGACTACTATTGTCGCCAGCCCAGAGGCCAAGACATACCAACATCAGGGTTAAAAGGGAGATAAGCAGATATTAAAGAAATATGGTAAAGATATTTAGTTCATAATTTAGTCTTCTCTCTGATATAATCAGAGAAATTAAAAAAGAGTTTCAAAAGGAGGACACTGGAGGGTAAACAAGCAGTCATCCAGAGCATTTTAGATTGACAACAAGTGCTATTGGATTTGCTTTTTCTCAGGACTCTGGGAGTTTAAGCCTGGTGGATGGGGAGGGCACCTTGTGACAACACAGAGGTTTGTAATTACCAAGCAATCTCAGCTATGTAAAATTAGAAGAGATCATGCCTCCATGGTTATATTTTTGCATCCTCTATCCAGGAGGTACAGAAGAGAGTTTAGTGTTAAAGTGAGGAAGAAAAGTTTGGTTGTCTGCCTATAATTGGCACATCCCAACTTGCCTATTTCTGATACATGTGCCCGTGTATAAGTCACTTAACTTCTCCAGGACACAATTTCCTTATCTGTAAAGTGAAGGGGGTTGGACTAGATCAAACCTACAGCCTCATCTACCTTTAAGCTATCTGGTTCTAACAAATCAATTGTCCAGGTGACTAAAGCAGTCCACCTCGATGCACAAATAGCAACCCCCTACATTTTGTGATGGGGGTGAGGCAAAGAGAAATCAGTCTTTCCAAAATATCTCTCTCTCTCTCTCTCTCTCTCTCTCTCTCTCTCTCTCTCTCTCTCTCTCTCTCGCATTGAACTGGTCTGGCACCAAAATTCCAGCTGTCAGAAAAATGTTCATGGAGCATAAGCTCTGATGGATTCTACCAAACTGGATATCTCCAAAGACCAGCCTAGCTATGTATCAAGAGACTCATTACCAGAAAGTTGGTCTCCAGGGAATAACTTTTTTTTGGCCACAATAACTTTAAAAAATAATGCAAAATGGCTCTCAATCCCATGTACCATCATTCCATTTCTTCAGTGAAAGTGGTGAAATCATGGGAAAGAGGGCAGAGAACACTCAATATCCTATAGTTCTTAGACTATCCCCAAACCGCAATTTAACAGTTGGTACTCATTGTGAAATCTTTGTGCAACGGTCGAGCAGTTTGTTCATTTGCCAGAGCAACTACATCTTCATGCTGACCAACCAAATCCATATTGATATTCTTTCTATATATGAAAATAGAAACTATAAAGAGGTTACTATTATGTGTCTCAAAGTTTCTCCTCAGAGAGACAAACCAAGGGAATTAATTGGTATATAATAAAATTAGTTGGTTTCATAATGGAGAGTCAGTAATTGAGTAGAAAGAGCAATAGACCTGAAATTAGAGGACCTGGGCTCACTTCCTGGTTCTAATAATCCCTCTGTATCCTGGAGTAAATTATTTACCCTTTCTGAGCCTTAGTGTCTTCATTTGTAAAATGAAGGATTTGGACTAGACTAAATAATCTCTAAGGTTCTTTTTAGATCTATGTGTTAGTGAGAACTAATGACTTGGTGCATGATGTTTCCCAGGTAATAGATTTACCTTTCAATAATGGTCTTTCAGAAACAGAATGGGGAGATACTGGTAGCCATAATGATCTGTTACTATAACCACCTGTGTCTCCACATTACAAATCTAGGAGGCCATTACTAAAAGGTAAAATATCATATCACTAGCTCCCACTAACCCATTGGCACTAAATTACTTCAACTACTAATTACTTCAACACGTAGGGCTGTAGAGAGCAGGCCACTGAGGGGACAGAATTTAGAACAGATGCCTCAGGAAATGACTGGAACATGAAGTTCTCATCAGAAGAGTAGGTCCTAAAACTTTTAAAACCTAAAGCCATCTTGGGAAGAACTGAAAGAAGTAGGATCAGGATTGCAAGCATAATCGGAATCATAAAAAGAGGATTTTAAAAGGTGGAGAGTTGTACAGTGGATACAGTATCCTGGATCCAGAATCAGAAGACCTGGCAGTCATGTCCTGTCTCTTATTTTCACTTCCTGTGTGATCTAGGGCAAGTAACTTAAACTCACCCAGGCCTACGTTTCATCATCTCTAAAAGTTTGCCCTCAGAAATTCCCCTTTAGATCCTCTGGTCCAAAGGAAAAAGGAAGAAACTGCCCAAATAATTCTGGGCTACAAACACTCTGAGATTTTGTATGGTCCTTGAGCATGTGAAGCTGCTATGTCCTCAAAAAAATTGTCTACTTACTTTTTTTTGGAAAGAGACAGAATAAAATTTCTCCAGGGTCAAGGGAAAACACCACAGTCTTTAAAGCAGAGACCTTCTTTGGCAACAGATCAGAACCAACTGAAGCTTTCCACCAATCAAGCAGAATTCATCCCAGCTGTTCCAAATCCTCCCCCCTCCTCTACCAAGGCTAGTAGAAGCAGGTGTGCACTGAGAAATTGTACGTAGTGGCCTACCATTCTGGGAATTTACATAACCTACTTCTTTTGTATGCAATCCCTCACTGGCCTCTGTACTACATGGAACAGGGCAAAAAAAAAGGACTTTGTAATTACCTCTCAGAATAGTTTCCTATGTGAGAATATTTGAAGACCTGAAGTATTTTATCATTCAGCTACCTGGCTCAGCTCATTTTTTGTAAAGTTGTCTCCTTTCCTTTAGGGAATTCTCATGATGAGAAATGCCTGGATGTGCACTCAACCATACTGGACAAGCCTTTTTATTAGAACAATTCTGTACATTAATCAGCAATAAGGGGGTTAATGATGCTCTTATTCAAAGACTCTCAATTATGTTTGAACATTAACACCCCATTAAGATGAATGACAATGCATAGTAAGTAGTGTTTCCATTTGAAATTGAAATTGTATCAATTAGCTTTTAAACTAGCCTAAATAAATTCAATTTGGTAGGTAAGAGTGAATCAGATGCCATGATTTTGAATAAAGAGATTTCTAAAAAAAATTCTGATTTTCTTCCAAAGATTCATTCCAATAATGATATAGGTGTCTTTCAAAGCAATCACATTAATATAGTCCATCACTTCATAAAGTACCAAGTGTGCCTAAAAGTATGTTGCAGTTATTAGAATCCCTTTTTTTTGAAAGGGGAATCAGGAACTGAGAAATGAAAGGATGCTTGAATGTATCCAATAGAAGCATATGTTTTAGTGCTATAAGAGACATCTCTAAGAGATCATATAGTCTAACCTTTAAATTTTAAAGAAAGGGAAATCAAGACCCAGATAACATCAGTGATTGGCCCAAGGTCACATAGTACAGTAAGTCAGAGAATTGAAATTTGAATACAGGTCATATGACAAAAATCTACTTGCATTTCCATTATTCCATATTGGCCCTCAAAAATCACTTGGAAGGCAATGTTCAGAAGGCAGAAAGAATTGAGTTTGATGTTCGATAGTAGTGATCTTGGAGACATTGCCCACCAAGTTGCATTATCTTTTCAAACAATGTCTTAGATGAATGAGTGAATGAGATGATATATGTAAAGCACTTTGCAAACCTCAAAACACTATATAAATACTAGTTATTATTATTAATTTTAAAAGTAGTTTTATATAGTATGCTAAATCCTAGGGATGAAATAGCAAAGTAACAGTCCCTACTCTTGAGAAGCTCATGTTCTAATAAGGGAGACATTATACACATATTAGGAGGTTTCAGTTACAAGTCAGACAGAAAACATGGTCCTCACAGTACAGCAGCAAAGCGTGGCAATGCCAATTCTTTCATATTATTTTCACTGACAAAATCCTATCTCTTTCTGGTGGAGAACTGTTTGACAGCACCAGGGACTTTGATCATAGGGACTTTGTGTTTGATAGCTGTGGCTCGAACACCCACAGAAACAGCTGCCAGGCCATATCTCCACAGAGTTTTCTTCCTGGGACGATGACTAAGGCTCAGTGGTATGTGATGGGCTGTAATACCAGCAGTCCTGGGGGCACTGCCACATCTGGGCCTCTTGGATTAACTTGCCCATTGTCGATAACTGGTTAGTCAGCAGTTGATGTTTGTGTTGGCAAGAAAAGTGTGCCTCTTCTCCACATTGATCATTCCCTCATTGATTCTCCACATTGATTATTATATGACAGACATAGGGACAAAGTTGGAAGTAGGGCTGGTGGTCTAGAAGGCATGGCTATGGGCCATTGCCAGTTGTCTTGACTTTTGTCCTGCTGCTAGACTTTGATGACTCTGGAAAGAAAGAGTGAGGCTGATGACTTTATGCAACTCTACCTCACTTAAATCCAATTTACACGCAAGTCAAGAAATAACCCGTGATGTCACTGGTCTTCTTTGAAAACAAAGGTTGAACAACAAACATATTCCTGTGGTTCTTGGGCTCAGGGCCCAAGGCTATCTCCTTTGGAATCTGAGGGAGGTGGTGGTTTTGTGGGTTGACTTGTCTAGCGCATTCTGCCTCCTGTCTCATTAACATAGAGTACGCTGAGATGAAAGAAATAATATTAGATCCTATTTGCATAAAGCCTTAAGGTTTATAAAGTACTTTTCTCACAATACTGTGTGGTAGATCATTAGGTGTTATTATCACATTTTACACATGAGGAAGCCAAGGCACAGAGAAGCTAAGCAATTTGCCCTGAATCACACAGCTAGTAAGTTTCAAAATGAATCTTCATACTATGATGAAACCGATTCCAGATAGACTATTCCATTCTCATTAAAGCAGTTACGACACTTATGGCGCCTTTCTCTCATATATGGGGCCCTCAGAAGAGATGCCTTAAGTTTTAGGGTAAGCTCTGGATCTATAGCCACTCAAAATCATAGTTCCCACAAGGCCATACTTACATGCTTACTTTGGCTAGTCAACCAGAAGACACAAAGTCATTTAATGAAATAGGATAGCCAGAAAGTAACAATAGAAAATCTCATCCCACAAACCTCTACCACACTCTCCTACATATTCACATTCCAGTGAGAGAAAGGAAATATGTAGTGCATTAGTGCATATTCCTAAGGAATACATATGGCTCGGGCACAAGCATGGAGGATGTCTTTGATGTTGTAGTATGATAGGTATCTTCTAGTAATGATATTGAATTGCTCTCTCTGGCTCTGTTCCCTGCTGGGCACTGTGCTTTGTTGGCTCTGTACCTGGATATCTCATTCTGTCTTTACCATTCCCCTCTAGGTAGTGAGCTTCTATTGCTCCCTATCCTTCTCACTCCTTGGCTTCTCTACTCTCAATTGGATATATCACTCTTGCTGGACTCACTGTTTCCTGCTACACTAAAGGTTCTAAGCTTCTTCTCTTTAGAATCATTTGTGGCAATCTCAGTTTCAGTGTTTTAGGGCATAGTGATTAGAAGGCATCTCCCTGACAACAGTGGACTGACTGGTATATCTTTAGTCCTAGGCAAAGGCTATGAACCAGCAACCATAGTTAATACAAGGTAGGTAGAGTGTCTCAGGCTAATGTTGTCTTTTCTTTGCACTCCTCCATCTAAAGCTAAGATTACAGTTTTCATCCCAGCATCCGATTTAGGCATAAAAATTCTCAGGAAGCTCTTTTGCTAGGCATGCAAATAAAAGAAAGCAAAAACACAAGGTTATTTCCCAACTATCAAACTTCTCCTGAGCTTATGGATCACACGAGTTGTCTGTTGGCATGCTCAAACCCACTGGCTCATGGTCCCAACTCTGAGTTTCTGAATATTTCAGGTTATCACTATTTCCATAGGTTCTTTGTGCACACTCTGTTCTCTACATAGCTCCATAAATAGAATATTAGACAAGAAAGGAAATGCCTCTGGGTTCATCCTTCACCAATCTATCTAATCAGAGACCCACTAGTGGTTACCAACACCGTTTCTTTCTTGCAGCGGTCATCATCTTCAGTGCTATTATCTAATTCTATCTCTAGTGAGCGAGATCTGTTTCTCAGTCTACATAGCTAATTCTCCATACTCCTCTGCTCATACTTGTGAGGGAATTTGAATAACTTCTCAATACATTGCATTTGTTGCCCTGCCTGGTTTTAACTCCATTGAACAAAACACCCTCCCAAGTTAAGCTCATCACTTCCAATTTTGTCAGCACATTGCTAACTTAAATCTTGATTGATGTCACCTCCCTCAGCCTCCTCTCCCCTGTGATTAGAGGGCTGGAGGACATAGTACCAAATTCCTCCCAAAGCCTCCCTTTACAGCAGAAACTAGACTCTCAAATCATTCCACTTTGCATCTGATGCTCTCCATGGAAGAAAATATCCCCCGTTGCCTCCTCCACCTTTCTTGCCTTTTTGGTTTATTGCCTGCCCCTCTGTTGAACTGTAAGCTCCTTGAGGGCAAGAACTATCTTTTTATTAATTATATCCTCAGAATTTAGCACAGTACTTGGCACATAGTAGGCACTTAAATATTTCTTGAATTGTATTGGATTGCCTGGGTATTTCAGATGCATTATTTTTGCTCCAAGGCTCTCTTGTAGACTGATGAGTTGTCTGATCATTCAACTACCTGGTATAGGATAGATAACAACCTCTTTATACAGTGATACTTGAGCCATGACTCTATAATCTATTGTGCTTTTACACACAACCCATGTTATCTTCAAGACCTCTCATTTCTACATTAGGCTGTTGTATTAAACCAGATGCCACAAGGCAGGCATTAGTCATGTGGCTCTTTTAGTTCATGGAGATTACTATTATGGCATCCACCACCTTGCACAGACTGAAGCATAACTCTTTTTACTTAGGCATCCCTAAGTTTCCCAGGCTATATGATTTAGTCCGTGCTTGCTTCTCCCATCTTTCCTATTTCCTTTTAAGGACAACAGAACAAAAAAAAATGTTTTGAGTTGTGCATTATTCTGAAAGTTCCATAGAAGTTCAATGTTAATGCTAATGACACTTTATATTTCATGATGATATTTATAAATTAGCTAGTACCTATTAGCCTTGAGCTTCTAAATAAAATTATGCATGTTGAAAACAATCAGGAAATAGACTAGTCAATAATACCGGTATCACTACTAAGTTTGGGCTTAAATAATATTAACACCATACATTTGAAAAAATCAATTTCAACAAATATTATCAAGTGCCTCGTGCTACGTGCTAGGGACAAAAAAGATAACATATGGGTCCCTGTTCTCAAGGAGTTGCCATGATGTACCAAGTCAAGTCAAATCAAGCCAATACTCATGTATTAAGCCCTAAATGCCAAGCAGTGCACTAAACACTGGGCATTGGCTCCCAACCTGAGAGACATTATAATCTAATGGAGGACACGCAAACAAACAACTATATACAAACAAGATATATGGGGGTGGGGGAATTGGAAACTGTTGCAGAGGGAAAACACTAGCATTGAAGGGAATTGAGAAAGGCTTCTCGCAGGAGATAGGATTTTAGCTAAGACTTAAAGTTAACCAAAAAAGTAGGAGGCAGAATAAAAAAAGGATGCAACTTCAGTCTGCCTCAGTTTCCCCATCTGTAACATGGGAATAATAACAGCATCTACCTCCCAGGGTTATTGTGAGGATCAAGTGAAATCATATTGATGAAGTATTTTGCACTGCCTAAAGAACTATGTAAATTCTTGCATTTATTAGCCCAGATAGATTCTATAACTCGCCCATGGCCACACCACTAGTAAGAGTCAGAAGAGGAGTTCAAAGCTAGGTTTTTCTGTCTCCAAACCAATATATTATCTGCTAAGCTATATTGCCTCACCTGTTGTGGTTATTTATATAGCATTTTAAAGTTTGTAAAATATATTATGTAAATTCTCCTATTTGAGCCTCACAATAACTCTACAAAGTATGTGTATTTATCCCCATCTGATAGATGAAAAAAATGAGGCTCAGAGAGATCAAGCCCATGGTTACAAAGCTAGCAAGTGTGTGGTGCTGAATTTGAACCCAAATCTCTACTGGCTCCAAGACAAGTATTCTTTGGACTTCCCACACTATTCCTCTAGGCATTTGGGAACCACTGAAGGGTTCTGAGTAGTGTGTAAACAGAATTTACCATAAGCAAGGTATACAAGAAAAATAAACTTGGTAGTAGAGTGGGACTTGACTGTTTCAAAACATTTACATGTAGAATGAACCAGTTGACCTTCACTGCAGCCCCGCCAGGTAAATAGCACAGATATTATTTCTTATTCTTTTATGGACAGACAGGTCCTGCACTTATACATTTTGGGGGTGAAAGAGAATTTTCTCTTGATATATCCTAACTGCATAGGACCTCTCTTCTAAAAGGGAGGTTGCATCTTATAAGTAATGGAGGAGCTGGGATGGGGAGAATGGAGAGGGGAGAAGGAGGGAAGGGAGCTGGCAAAAGGTAAGTGTGTTGAATCAATGATTCAGGGTCCGAAGGCTCACAGGTAGACTTGGAGAAAGAGGACAGGTAATATACATACATACATGCATACATACATACATACATTCACACATTGTGTATACATACACATATAAATATATACGCACAAACACATCTGTATACACACATATGTGTATACATACACACATGTATATCCAATATTGATTGGACCCAGAGCCAGCCAGTCACTGAGCTAGGGCTTGAGGAGCAGGAAACATCTGACTTGTTGGGGAGAATGAAATGGGTGCCTGGTTTTAAGGGAGAAAGAAACCAGTAGAGGAGGAGAGAGGACTGGCAGCATCCTGATTGAGGCAGAAACAGGAACTAGATTATTTAGCTAAGGAATCTCAAAACTGTGAACCAAGAAGATTTATTTAAAGTTTCTTCATGAGTTTCAAATGGGCCTTCACTTTCTGGTAATTTACTAAGTTGGGTTTTTTTGGAGGGGGGAAAGGCAGGGCAATTGGGGTTAAGTGACTTGCCGAAGGTCACACAGCTAGTAAGTGTGAAAAGTGTGTGAGGACACATTTGAACTCGGGTCTTCCTGACTCCAGGGCCAATTTTCTACTCACTGTGCCACCTAGCTGCCCCAATTTACTAAGTTTGAAAAGAGTTTTAGTATTCAATGGCCTTCTTAAGCAACTGATTTAATTAGAAGTATGTGGTCACAGACACTGAGAAATCTTGGGAAGTCCTATCCCTAGGTTTTGGTTGTTCACAGAATACTTAAGAAATGTCCTAGATTCATAAACTACAATGATATAACTTTAATCCATTGATCTCATGTTCTAAATGAGAAAACTAAAGCCCAGGGACAAGAACTTCCCTAAGGACTAGGCCTCTCTTTCTGAGTTTCTCTTCCCTTATTAATTAATGGGCCTAATCCTCTGTGTTTCTTTTATACCTGATACTTTCAGCAATAAAAAAAAAATTATTGTTCATCTTGATACCCTTTCTGATTTTGCTTTCTCTCCTTAATGTCTTCCCTCAAGCCTTAATTGACCCTCAGTGTTATAGGTTTGCTCCTTTCTCTTCTCATTTCTTGAAACTGCCTAACCCAATATGTTGTTGCAAGCTACTTCACAATCGGTAACTCAAGATGAAAAAGACTCTCTACTTTTCTTCTAATTTATCCAAACACATTTCTACAAAGAGAACAGATATTCTATAGGAAACAGCCAAATTATTTCACTGAGACCTTGGAAAGTAAAAATATCACATCTAGGGACTGGAAATATGTTTTAGAGTCATCAAGCTGGGAAAAGATTTTACCTGGAGCATATGAAAAGGTCATAGACACTGCAATCTAAGTTTTGCAGTCACAGGACCAAGGAATCTGTAATTCCTTTCTAACTGATATAGGGTGAAAATGTCAATTGTACTATATCAGTGAGAGAGGCAAATCTAAAGAAAACTGATATGTAATGGAAGTGTGATAATCATCCACTTTGTTTTCACTATTAGGCACAGGGACTGGATCTGTGATTTCAGTGGTAAAGGGAATTCTGAGTGAGGAGAGCCCCCTCTTCCTCACCCCACCAATGTATGCCTGAAGCTGCCTTCCGCAAATTTGAATCCTAGAGAGACACCTGTAGTACTGAGAGAGATGCTTCATTATCAGTCTTTTGAAGCATGGCTGGTCATTGTTTCAGTCAAAATTCTAGAGTCTTTCAGAGTTGTTTTCCTTCAAATTATTGTGGTCATTACATAATTATTTTCTGGGATCTGGTCACTTCATTCTATATCAATTCATACAGGTCTGCCCATATTTCTCTTCATTTGTTAAATTCATCATTTCCTGTGACACAAAAAAAAATTCCATTGCATTCAAATACCACAATTTATTCATCCATTCTTCAGTGGGACACCTATTTTCTTTGCACTTCTGTGCTACAACAGCAAATAACAAAAACAACAACAAGAAACATTTATATACAATTTTAATGTTTGCGATTTAAGCATTACATTAAAAATACAAACATTATAAATATTATATATGAATACAACCATTATATAAAATCTCATTTGATCATCAACCCTGCTGCAATTGTATGCTACCCTATGAGATTGGGGCTATTGCTACCCCTATTTTATAGGTAACAAAACTGAAGTACATAGCTAGCCAGTAAATCCTAAGTTAACCAGGTAGGTTTCAACCATCAAAATTCACCTTCCTTTAGGCAGAACACCCTCAGGTAAGGGGAAGGAGAGAAGTGGAGAAAAAAGAAGGGATTGGAGGGGGAGAGAAGGGGAGAAGAGATGCGCTTTCTCCTCCAGAGCCATCTGGGTCCAGTGGCCAGTTATCAGGAGATGGCCTAGGATTCAGTGGGAACCCATGGCTAGATTTCTTTCTTAAAGACCAAGCCTTAAACCCAATTCACTCTGGATCTCATACACTAAACAACTATAGGTCCCTGCCCTACCCAAGCACCACTTAACAGTTATTTTTTGGGCCCTCCAGGCTCAGAGTGAATGTAAATAGCAACTGTTTCTCTTTTGGCTAGCAACCCTGAGGGTCTTCTCCACCCAGTTTGATTTTTTTTATTAAAAGGGCCTTCCCATGATTCACTTTTTAGAGAAGCCTATTCACTGAATGGTCATTACTTCACTCAAAGTGAGAATTTGTACTCGAAAAGAACTTCTCTACTTAAATGTTGTTATTTCTTCATCTAAATCTATAAGATTACCCCTTAATAAATTGATTAGTATTATACTAAATCTGTAAAGTAATTTAGGTAGTACTATCATTTTCATTATATTGGCAAAGCCCAATCATGAGCAATTGCTATCTCTATAATTATTTGTTTTACCTTATTTCATTTTTTTAAGTAAAATCAATGTATTTTAAGATTCGTAAAACTGCCCTGAAAGAGGAACTTTCCTAGAAAACTCTCAATACAAAATAATACTTTTCTTGTATCATCTTAATGTGCAGAAATAATCAAAGCAGAAAACAACCATAAAACTTGCTCACTAATTGGGGAACAGAGAAAATACATGTGGGAGAAAAGTATAGTCACATTTCAAGAATTTGGTGATGACTTCAAGTACCAGATAATATAAAAAGTTCACATGATTAAATTTGTTAAATTTTTGGCATCAGCAATAGAGTCTTCAGTCACTGAGTATTAACATAAGTCATAAGTGTTTAGGTTTATTGGAAACATCAGAATGCAAGCAAATATAGTTACCTATGAAATAAAAGTTCCCACGTGGAATGGCGGTTTCTACATCCATTACTGTATATACTAGCAATAGGTCTGTAAGAAAAGAAGCTTTCTGAATATATAACAGAGATCATGAAGTAATAAACATCAGACCTTGGACAAAGCAAACACAGTATAAGAAGAAGTCATTTGTATAAGATGTGGACTAAGAGGGGGTGGGGCCAAGATGGCAGCTGGAAAGCAGGGACTTGCTTAAGCTCTCCCTCAGGTCCCTTCAAACACCTATAAAAATGGCTCTGAACAAATTCTAAAGCTGCAGAACCCACAAAATAGCAGAGGTAAGCAGGACTCCAGCCCAGGACAGACTGGATGGTCACTGGGAAGGGTCTATCACAAGGAGCTGGGAGCAGAGCGGAGCAGCCAGGACCAACCAGACCAGGAGCCAGGCAGAACAGGCCCTAGGGCCCTGAATCATTTAGCTGTGGCAGTTACCAGACTTCTCAACCCACAAACTCCAAAGACAACACAGCAGGTTAGTGGGAAAAACTTCTGAGACAGAGTGAAAGGAGTTTTCCATCAGCCACTGCCCCAGGGGCCGAGGAGATGGTGCAGCTCTGAGGCTGCTTCCAGAGCTACACCTGCAGTTGCTTCTGGCCCCAGGCCCACCTGGTGGGAGGAATCAAGCAGCAGACCAGAGCAGGAGTGCAAAGCCTGCTTTGCCCTGCCTAGATCTGGGCCACAATCCTGGTTGGCGGTTCTTGGGGGAGGAGAAGTGCTGCTGTGGCAGAGCTTTCTGTGTAGAATTAGCTCTGAAAACAGCAGCACAGCTCCTAAAGCCTAGGACAAAGTACTCTCTACTCTACAAGCAGTCATACCCTGACAAAAAGCTCAAGGGTCAAGTAGTTGGCTGGGAACACGAACAGGCAGTGAAAATGGACTCAGATTCAGACTCAAACTTTGAAATCTTTCTCTGATGACAAAGAAGACCAAAACATACAGCTAGAAGAAGTCAACAAAGTCAAAGAGCCTACATCAAAAGCCTCCAGGAAAAAATATGAATTGGTCTTAGACCATGGAAGAGCTCAACAAGGATTTGGAAAAGCAAGTTAGAGTAGTAGAGGAAAAATTGGGAAGAGAAATGAGGGTGATGCAAGAAAACCATGAAAAACAAATCAATGACTTACTAAAGGAGACCCAAAAAATACTGAAGAAAAATGGCACCTTAAAGAATAGACTAATGCAAATGGCAAAAGAGCTCCAAAAAGCCAATGAGGAGAAGAATGCCTTGAAAGGCAGAATTGGCCAAATGGGAAAGGAGGCCCAAAAGACCACTGAAGAAAATACTACCTTAAAAATTAGATTGGAGCAAGTGGAAGCTAGTGACTATGAGAAACCAAGATATTATAAAACAGAAGCAAAGGAATGAAAAAATGGAATATGATGTGAAATATCTCATTGGAAAAACCACTGACCTGGAAAACAGATCCAGGAGAGATAATTTAAAAATTCTTGGACTACCTGAAAGCCATGATCAAAAAAAGAGCCTAGATATCATCTTTCAAGAAATTATCAAGGAGAACTGCCCTGATATTCTAGAAACAGAGGGTAAAATAGAAATCAAAAGAATCCACCGATTGCCTCCTGAAAAAGATCCCATAAAAAAAAAACTCCTAGGAATATTGTTGCCAAATTCCAGAGTTCCCAGATCAAGGAGAAAATACTGCAAGAAGCCAGAAAGAAACAATTTGAGTATTGTGGAAACACAATCAGGATAACACAAGATCTAGCAGGTTCTACATTAAGGGATTGAAGGGCTTGGAATATGATATTCCAGAGGTCAATGGAGCTAGGATTAAAACCAAGAATCACCTACCCAGCAAAACTGAGTATCATGCTCCAAGGTAAAATATGGATTTTTAATAAAATAGAGGACTTTCAAACTTTCTCAGTGAAAAGACCAGAGCTGAATAGAAAATTTGACCTTCAAACACAAGAATCAAGAGAAGCATGAACAGGTAAACCAGAAAGAGAAATCATAAGGGACTTACTAAAGTTGAACTGTGTTGTTTACATTCCTATATGGAAAGATGATGTGTATAATTCATGAGACCTCAGTATTAGGTAGCTGAAGGGAATATAGAAGGGAATAGAGAGAGACAGAGACAGAGGCAGAGAGACAGAGGGCACAGGGTGACTTGAAAATGAAGGGATGATATCTAAAAAAATAAAATCAAATTAAGGGATGAGAGAGGAATATATTGATAGAGGGAGAAAGGGAGAGATAGAATGGGGTAAATTATCTCACATAAAAGTGGCAAGAAAAAGCAGTTCTGTTGGAAGGGAAGAGGGGGCAGGTGAGGGGGAATGAGTGAATCTTGCTCTCATTGTATTTGACCTGAAGAGGGAATAACATACACACTCAATTGGGTATCTTACCCCACAGGAAAGAAGGAGGACAGGGATAAAAAAGGGGGGGGTGATACGGGGGAGGGAAGATAGGAGGAGGTAATCAAAAGCAAATACTTTCGAAAAGGGACAGGGTCAAGGGAGAAAATTGAATAAAGGAGGAAAGGACAGGAGGAAACAAAATATAGTTAGTCTTTCACAACATGAGTATTATGGAAGGATTTTGCATAATGATACACGTGTGGCCTATGTTGAATTGCTTGCCTTCTTGGGGGGGGGGGGAGGGAAGGGGGGAGAGAATTTGGAACTCAAAATTTTAAAAGCAGATGTTCAAAAGAAAGTTGTTTTTTCATGCAACTTGGAAATAAGATATACAGGCAATGGGGAATAGAAATCTATCTTGCCATATAAGAAAGTAAGGGAAAAGGGGAGTGGGGGAGTGGGGTGACGGAATATATGCCATCTTGAAGTGAGGGGGAGGGTAGAAGTGGGGAGAAAATTTGTAATTCAAAATATTATGGAAATCAATGCTGAAAACTAAAAATATTAAATAAATAATAATAATAAAAAGATATGGACTAATAGCCAAACAGATGTTCTCCAAGAAATTCTATCTAGATTTTTGCTGGTACTCAACTGAGACCACTTGGTAGTGGGTAGAGACAGTAAAAAGCAGAGCTGTATGTCTGCCCAGATATTTCAGGAAATCTTACAACACTATGAGGCTGCTGTCCTTCAGAAGTGGGCAGGCCAGCATAGGGATACCATCTCCAGTTGTTCTGATGAATATTTGGCCACTGGACCCAGATGGCTCTGGAGGAGAAAGTGAGGCTGGTGACCTCCCTCACACAAATCAAAGTCAACTGTAAATCATGTCATCATTTCCATGTTGTCATAGTCCTCTTCAAAAATGAAGGACAAACACAACCTGTGAGTAGCACAAGCCACATGAATAGGGACCCAGCCAGTTGGGTAACTCTGCTTGTCCCCTCCCTCTCCCTCTGCTGTGATCATGTAGATGCATATAGAAAAGAAGAACTAACTCCTAAAAAGATTTATCCTAACGTAGATAATCATGTAGGTGGAATCAAGCCCTTCCATAGGGTACTTTTAATACATAAATGTGTGTATTTCCATATTTATAAGTAACAAACATCCCGATCCCCTAACTAAAGTAATGAGTATCAGTTAACAAGTAACTTCCAGTCACCTGATAGAGCAATCCTCCTTACCTTACAACCTTTGATTGAGCAAGAATTATATGTAACTCAGTGGCTTCTCCTGGGCACATAAAGACTGGTATTCTCCTAAGAAGAAAGAGCACAAAAACAGATCCTCAGAGAAAACCATTTGACTAATAGTATGCTTGAAACACAGTTGCCACTTGCCTCCTGACATGATTTTCAAAGAAAAGTCATGCTTAGGCTTAGAAACCATACATATTGTTTCTAATGCTGGTATCTTTAGAAATATAAATATAGCACTGAAACCATGCATTGTATTTCTAAATGATCTAAAACATACCTGAATTATAAATTAAGGAAATAAACTCCATAAATGAAAAGAACAGAAAAACAATAATTAAACACTGCATCATTATAAAGACTAAACTTGGTTAGGAAAGGGAGGTGAGAAAATAAATGCATCTTAATACTTTCTAGAGATAGGGTACTATAGGTGAAAAAGAAGGCATACACTATCAGACATAGTTAATGCATTAGCTAATTTTTTAAGCTACTTTTTTCCTTTCTTTCTTTGGAAAAAAAGACTCTGCTCAGGAGGATGGCTTCCAGGGTAGAAGAGCAGGGAGAGATATATTTAGAAATGTAGAACAAAAACTAGCAATATTTTTTTTAAATTAGGAAATAAACTGAAAATGAGGACAGATTTCAGTATTATCCTTTGATGGGAATGCTAAGCGTATGGTGAAAACATTTTTCTTTTGTTTCTTTACAAATGGAATTGGATTAATCTTTCTTGAGACTCAGTGCCTAGCTGTTGCATAGGTCTTTAGTGAGAAGGGCATTGACATGGAAAATGATTTCTTCTCTATCTCTTCCGCTGACTCACTGTAATAACTCTGGGCAAATGACTTCAGTATGACTAAAATTTTCCAAACTGTAAAACTGAATCTAGAATACTTGCTTCCTTCCTTTCCCTCTAGGATGGTTAACCAGATTTTTTTTTTAGTTTTTTTAAGTGTTTGGAGCATTTAAAAGATAGACTCATGTACAGTCAGAAGGTATTTGATTTTGTTCCAGATTGTTTCCACAAAATTATCTGCTCTGGCCTTGTGCCAATTATCCGTCTGTATCCAATTATTCTCTCATGAGAGGCAGATGATTCCCTTGAGTAAGCTCAGTGATTATCATCCCTTTAGAATGGGAGCCTCTTGAGGGAAGGGAGCCTATTTTTGCTTTTTTCTGTATCCCTAGTCTTTAATACAGCATCTGGCCCATAGAAAGCACCTAATAAATGCTTATTCATTGGTGTCTTTGAGGCCTTTTGGACAAGCCCTCCTCATTCCCAATTTTACTAATGGTATTCTCTAGACTAGTGTGCCCTCCAGCCTCCTCTCTGTCCATACAAATCCTACCCATTTGTCCAGGCCCAACTTGTCTCCTCTCATCCATATTCTTAGCTATTCAAACCTGGATTGATATTTATTTTCTGTGGCCTCCTGCAGCACCCATTAAGTACTTAGTCTTGCAAGATCTCTTCTATTTTCCTTTCATAAATGCACTGTTATCTCACCCAGTAAGATTGCAAGCTCTTTAAAAACAAAGACTGTTTCTTAAACTTTTGAGTGCTTTGCAGCCCCAGGTTCTGTGTCAGGCACAAAGACTGGACTCTGCTGAACTTAACTGACTTGAGAGCACAAGGGCACTGAGGAAAGACCACGAGATTTGGCCCAGATAAACCACCAGGAGTCAGGATGTCTTTTCTGAGCCTTAAGCTTATGTGAAACCCTTGACACAGGAAAGCAAGCTAAAAATTTCCCGAGGGGTTTCTATGAGATTTCCAGAACTTCCTAAATTTGCCCTGGCCAGTGAGACCACAAGTGAAGACTTTCTCACAAGGTTTGGCACATCCATTTCTAGTCCTAGCTGAAAGTAGGAAGTAGAAACAAACACATGATGTTTCAATTCTTCCACAAAACTACAAAAAATCCACACTTAGGTTATTGGAGTTTGTACCAAAGATTGGCATTTATTCCAATTTCACCTATTCCAATTCACTCCTTCTATTTGAAGAAAACCCTCAGAGAAACATTTCTGGCTGACTAAACTACTTTTTGTGGCTTTTTCCCCCTTAACCAGGGCTGAGGAATGTCATCGATTTAGGAAGAGTCTCCAAAAAACTAAGTTTCACAACAGGTAGCAAACTATAATGTGACTAGAGTAAAAAGGAATAAACATGGGCAAAGTAATAAGGTTATAATGTGATTACCTACTGTGATAGGGCCAGCACTCCCCTGTTGCAGCTTGTTTCCTTCTAACCAAAACATGGGAGGAATTTCACCAAAAGAAGACAAAGCTTCCCCTCAAACGAGGTGATTGGCCCTGCTTTCCTAATTCAGTTTCTTTCTCTACCCCCATCCACCACTCAAGTCAACTTGGGGGACATGTAGGGCAAAGCTATCTCTGGGACTTGATTGGCTCAGGCTTCCCTGACAGCTTTTTATAGAACCTTCTTTGTGCCTGGAACTGTGCCACATGCTTTACAATTATCATTTCATTTGATTTTTATAACAATCTTGAGAAGTAGGTACCATTATTATCCCCATCTTATGACAGAGGTAAACAGAAGTTAACTGACTTGCACAAGATCACATAGTATTTTGGTCAAATTTGAACTCAGGGGGCAGCTAGGTGGCGCAGTGAGTAGAGCACCGGCCCTGGAGTCAGGAGGACCTGAGTTCAAATTTGACCTCAGACACTACCTGTGTGATCTTGGGCAAGTCACTTAATCCCAATTGCCCTGCCTTCCCCCCTCCAAAAACAAAATAACAACAAAAACCAAATTTGAACTCAGATCTCTGACTCCAGTTTCAGCACTCTCTCCATTGTACCAACTAAATACTTCCAAATCAGAGCTTGGAGTTTTAGCCCAAAGATTACTTTAATTGTAAATTGATTCAAAATGCTGTCGGGGCTTTGGTTAAATCACGTGAAGGATCACGGGGAAAACGAAACTGAGATCCATTTTTATTTTGCTTTTGTTTCCTGGAGTTCTACGAAAAGAATTCATCACCAAATATCCAGCCTACTAGTGATTTTGTGGTTCAGTCATTCAATTCTGTCCAACTCTTCATGGCCCATAGCATATCAGGCCCTTCTCTCCTCCACTCTCGCCTCAAGTCTGCCCAAGTTTACTGTCCGTGAGGTTTTCTTGGCAAAGATACTGGAGCGGGTTGCCATTTCCTTCTCCTGTGGATCACTTTTTGTCAGGACTCCCCACTATGACCTATCCATCATTCAGGTGACCCTGCATGACATAACGCATAGTTTAACTGAGTTACACAAGCCCCCACCCACCCAAAAAACAAGGCAATGATCAAGGAGAGGCTACTGGTGATAGGTGCATCTATATTTATATGGTCTTTGGCAAGTAGACAGTTTGTTTCTAGTCAAATCAGTCAACTAGTATTTACTAAGGGTCTACCGTGTGCTAGACACCGTGCTGGGAATACAAAGGAGGGCAAAAAAAAAACCAATCCAGGCTCTTAATTCACAGTCTAATGAGGGAAACAACATGCAAACAACTATATACAAACATGATATTTGCAGGATAAATTGGGAATAATCTCAGAAAGAAGGCACTGATATTAAGGAGGATGGATAAAGGCTTCCTGCATAAGGTAAGATTTTAGTTGAAATTTGAAGGAAGCCTAGGAAGCAAAGAGGAGATGAGAGAGCTTTCCAGGAATGAAGAACAGTCACTTGGTGGCAAGGGACAAATGAGGAGGACAGTGTCCCTGGATTGCAGAGTATGACAAAGGGAGTAGTGTGTAAGACTGAAAAAGTAGGAGCCAGGCATAAAGGGCTTTAAAAGACAAACAGAAGATTGTACATTTGGTCCTGAAGGTGATAGGGATCCCACTGGAATTTATTGAAAGGTGGATAGGGAGGGAATGATATGGGAGTCTTCATCTAGGACTAGACTTGAAGCCTTTTGAGAATGGTAGAACCTGTCTGAGCTTATGCTCCATTAGCATAGTATTTGAGAGCTCAGTGTCACCTCTGTAACCAAAAAGACATGACAGAATAGTGGAAGACCTGAAATTCTATCATATTTAAAATGTATGCTACATGGAAATATGATTCCAATACTGTGGATATTGGTGAAAGGGAAAACTCTAACATTAGAGGTGTCTGAAAGTGGAATGGACTTCCTGGGAGAGAATTAGTGCATTACCATTCAATAGACATCTTCAAACAAAGGCTGGATGGCCATTTATTGGGAATGTTGTGGAGGGACTATTTTGTTCAGGTGCAGGTTGCTCTAGATTTCCTTCAGGAAAGATACTGTCTTTCTTTTTTGTTGATATTTGATATTCCCAGAGTTTAACACAGTACCTGACACATTGTAGACACTTAATAAAGGATTCCTTCCTTCCTTATTTTCTTCCTTCTTCTCTTCCTTCCTCCTTCCCTGTCTTCCTTCCTTCCTTCTTTCCCTTCCCTTCCTTTCTTCCTTCCTTCCTTATAAGAAAACTAAGTCCCAGAAAGATTAAGTGACTTGCCCAAGGTCATACCATTAGTGAAATATCTGGAAAAAGTACAAAATATTCACATCCATTCCAGATGTGTCTGTATTATACCATACTACCTGCATCTTAGAAATTGTAAATTTAGCAATAAATACTGATATTTTATTTAAAAATATTGTGCTGGGTTCTCATCTTGAAGTACAAGTGATGAGACATTCTGAAGGCCTTTGTTCATCCTTATTTGTAAACTTCAGTGCTTTGATAACTCCATCCCTTATGCCTACAGTGCAATAACCCATTCAGTGTCATTATTCTGTGACCTTTCTACCAATTTAAACCATAATCACCCTTCAAGGCATAGCTAGAAAGTGAAGCTTTCTCCTCTCCTTCCTTAGGATTCTCATAGCACATGACAAATTTTGTACTAGTTATTTCCTGTAACTGTCTTATCTCCCAGACTAGATCATAAACTCTTTCAAGGCAGTGGCTATATATCATATTCATCGTTTATCCCCCATAGCACCTATCCAATCATAAGCCTTTAGCAAATGTGTGTTTGCTTTTATTGGATTGAATTGTATTGAAACAGTATCATTGAAACTGTCTATTTAGCAAAGAGTTAAAATAGTAAGACCATTGAAGCATGATGGACTTTAAAAATTCTATTAGTAAGCACTTTGACAAGAAAAACAAAAAAATAAACCAGCCTTAAACTCACCCAAAATAGAACAATTGCAGATCTGGATATTACAAAATGTTTGAATATTTGGATTTTGGTGTATCTTAGAATACCATCAAGTTTTGATTTGATAAAAGGAATAAACTGGAGATTTGGACTTTGACTCAGATTCAAAAAGACTAAAAAGTCAAATGCAATATCAAAGGCAGAGTAAATTTTTGTTTAGGATGAATACAGGCATTGGTTGAAATATAAGCATAAGTAATAGGCATGTAATACTGGTCTGCTATTACTTCCTGTTTGCTCTTCATTTAGATCTTCCAATTGGACTGACAGAAAAGTCCTGGTTTTTGAGGGGAACTTAATTCTTGTGTTAAAGGTCTTAAAGTATTGTTATAAGAACCACAAAATGATTTTTTAAAAGGAGTCATAACATTCTGGATCATTGTCTGTAAAAAGAGATTCTTACCAAAGAGCCTAGAAAAGAGAAGTTGGTTGCCCACACTCTGCTGTTTTGTTAGTTATTAGAAGAGTTCACCAAAAGGGATAAACCAAGAACAACAGTTCCTTTTGTCTTGTTTTAAAATAGTTCTCCATTCAGGCCTATGTCCATACATTACTTTTTAGAATTCAGCAGCAGATAAAGACAGAATTGTATGTATATATGAACAACGAGGTTCCATCCTCATCTCATATCTCTAGGAACACTTCAAAGAATTAAAGATGGAGGGAGAGAAAGAAAAGAAGGCAATAAAGAATTTTTATATACCTCCATCTTGGTATAAGTATGATTCCCATCATCTGAAGGTGTGATACTTATTGCCTTTGCTTATGGCTTGGTTTGCATATCCAGCTTTCAAGAAATTTTTGTCAAGGAACTGAACCTGCAATTGGTATACATTGCCACCAGATGGTGATAGCGTCTTGGTCACCAATATGTTGTCCAAATCAAAGAACAAATCAATAAATCATTGAATGTTAGAGTCAGAGGAGAGTTTAGGGCTCAGCTAACATAAACCTGTCATTTTAAAGAAGAAGAAAACTGTGGCTCAGAGATGGCAAATGACTTGTCCAAGCAAGTTAAGTAGTGCTGGGACCAGACTAACTCAGATTTCTTGCCTCTGGCAGAGTCCAGTGTTCTTCCCATCATGACACACTACTCTTTAACAGAACTTTCAAACAACTAAAAAAAAGTGTCAGATATAGTAGTGTTGTGGGAAAGGGGATGAGGGTGGCCTTCAATTATTTACAACTCATATACAGGACAAACATTTTATTCTGCAAAGGAGATAATTACTCTCCTGAGTTGGGGGGAATAAAAAACTTGCTTTAAAAATATTCACACGAGGCACAAATTTTTAAAAAATATATTATAAAACCTACCTGCTACACTTTTAAAGTAAAATAGGAAATCATTTCAACAAGGTAAAAGCATGATTCATATCAGAAAAAAATGTCTCATCTTTACTTATATATTCTCTTTGCTACATTAGCTCATTTGATGTTTCACATGCAGGTAGCTAGGCTAATTGGAGCAGAGTTAAACAGAACATTATTAGTGTACCTGTCTTTCTTTCTGTCATTTCCTGTTCTCTTACTCATTGCTTGCTCTTCTCTTATAACTTCTCTTTATTTTAGTCCTTGTTTTGTTAGATAGTCCTTTTCTATGGTTTTCAGAACAAACTATCCGTATTACTGTCTGGCTTACTTATTATATGTAGGATCATAGAAATTTAGAGTTAAAAGCAGAAGACCATCTAGTCTTAACCACTTATTTAGAAGGTCAAGAAAATGAGGCCCAGACAAGTCAAGTGGCTTGCTAAAGGTAACATGGTAATTTAGTAGCAAATTGGAAACTAGAATTCAGATTCTTTGTTCTTTCATCTATACTCAACTAAATTCCTAAACTTGGTGCTTCATATTTTCTATGGATTACCTTTAGTTAATATGTTAGATTTAGTGTTGTTGAAGTGTCACTTAACTTCTGTCTTCCTCCGTGTCCTCAACTGTAAGATGGGAAGAATAGTAGCACCTACCCCCAAGGGTTGTTGCAAGGAACAAATGAGATAATATTTGTAAAGCACTTAGCACAATGCCCACCCCATAGTAGGAGCTTAATAAATGCATGTTTCCTCTCTTAAACTGTTAAGTAGTTTGGGGGTGGGGCTATTTGCTTTTCTGGTAATTTTCTACTTTGCAGGTGATTTCTTTACCTGTGTTTTCATGAACATCTCTTCATTCATCTTTCCATACATTAGGTCAGCTTTAACAAAGTTTAATATGGAGCAATGCTTACAACATGTGACATGAGACAAATTTGTCTGGGCATGGCTGTAGACATTTCCCCTGTAGAATATAAGTTCCTTGAGGACAGGGACTGTTTTTGTTTCATTTTGTCTTTGTATTTGCAGAATCCATCACAGTGCCTTGTCTGTAACATGGACTTAATAAGTGCTTATTGGATAGATAAATGAATGGGTAAATAGCTAAAGGTGAAAGAATGTTTCTTTTTTTCTCTCTCCATAGGGTTTGTATCCTTTCCCATTCCATTCCACCCAGAAAAATTCTAAATGTTAATAATCTAAAACTGAATTTCATGCCCTCTGAAAAGAAATGTTATGTGTCAAACAATTTAAGCTTCAGAAAGGGCCCCCTACCGTCATGACCATCACTGTTGCATACTTCAATTGCCTCCTAACCAGTGTCTCCACTTCAACCATCCTGATGATGTAGGCTTCGTGTCTCCATCAGACATCTTCCTAATACACAGCTTGATTAAGTCAACTCAAAATCTTTCAGTGACCCCTCTATTACCTGCCTAGGTATTTAGGGATCTCTGTCAGGCTCCAATTTAGCTTTCAAGCCTTTTCCAAATATTCCTCTTCACATGTGCTATGTTTGAGACAAATTGGGGAGATGGAATGATAAAAATAGCTTGGAAATCCTTTCTAGTTCTAGATCTATGATTTTATGATCCTGTAAACTATTCCATATTCCATAAAGGTAAGAGGGTAATACTTTCTAGATATGTGGGATAATGTGAGGAAAGGCACCTAGACAGTAGATAAAGCAATGTATGTCGGTAATAGCTAGAAGACCAATTTGACTGGAATGAAGAGCATAGGAAGGGGAATAGGAAGAAATAACCCAGTAAAAGTTCTGAGACAATGATTTTGTGTTTCATGCTATAGGCATTAAATATTTTTTGAGTTGAAATTATGAAGTTAGGAGGGATAATAACAAGGTCAGAACTGTATTTTAGAGATATCAATTTCGCAGCTGTAATGAGGGGCAAGACTAGTGGCAAGGAGACTGATTTTAAGGCTATTTAAATAGTCCAAGCAACAGGTGATGGGGTCCTAAACCAGAAGAGGTTATTTGAGTGGAGAGGAGATAGAAGCAAGAGAAATTTGGAAAAGATGATGGATTTAAGGGAAAATATAAAGAATAAGGTCTAAGCGGTAGCTAGATGGCACAGTAGCTAGAATGCCAGTCCTGGAGTCAGGAGGACCTGAGTTCAAATCCAGTATCAGACACTTAACACTTATTAACTTTGTGACCCTGGGCAAATCACTTAACCCAGAATGCCTTGCAAAAAAAAAGAAAAAAAATAATAAAGTCTAATACTTCCTCCTACATGGGGTGTCCCCTGATCCTTCATAGTCAAAATAGTTCCTCCTCCCCCACTTACGAGAATTGTCAGTATCTTCTTTGTATCTCTTATGCATATATCACATTCTGTTTAGTGTCTTAGCATCCCTTCTATACTATAACTTCCTCTAAGGCAAGCAATATGTCTTGTTTCTACTTATATCTCACTCATTACCTCCTGGTATTTTGTGTATGTTAAATTCTTAAGAAATAAATATTTGCTGAATAAGTGCTAAGGCAGTGCCTAAAATTTGCCACATAATTAATGTATTCCTTTTTTTTCAATTAAAAAAATTAAAAGTCAACAAGACTATAAGTAAAATAATAAATTTATTCCAATGAATAAAGAGTGTGGCACAGGGCTTATTTAATATTCTAAGAACAAAAGAATTTTGTCAGATTTGAATTAGCACATATTGAATCTAGATGTGGTTACAATCTATTACCATCACCAGCAGTCAGGGTTGGCTCTTCAAGAAGGAAGAATAAACAGCAGCAGCGAGCTGGCTCACAACACTGGGGACTGTCAACATGCTGCTTACTCCATTTGATCACGAAGTGTGTAACATTGAAGTTAAACAACTGCGTATTAGTTAAAAGTATAGACATAGCTCAAGATACATCTATTTGAAGGGTTGGTGGAATAAAATGAGCATTTTTGCTGGGTTCTCCCAACACATTCTCTCTACAACACTTTAAAAAAATGCCAAACTGAAATCTGAGCAGGAAAACCAAGAAAAAGTAACAAGGAGTTATTTTTCCAGCCCAGGACAGGTTTAGGAACAAAAGAAAGAGAGGCCTGTGGACACCAGAGTAGGAGCTATCTAGGAGCATGGCACTGTGGAAGTGGTACCAGTGGCAGTAGCAATGGCAGGGAGTAGCCCAGTATCCAGGAATGGTAAGGTGACTAAACAAAGGGTCAGAAAGAGATGCCAAGGGACCCAAAGCACTGAGAGCAGAATTGGGTGCCATTTGGCATCTCTGTCAGCTATTACACAGTTCCAGGTCATAGTTCCAAGGCAGAGAGGAATGGCCAAGGTCATCAGGGAGCAGAGACGTTTGCTGGCTGAGGACTACAGTGCAGAGCAGGAAGAGTGACCAGACCTATGCCCACCTCACACCACTTTGGAAGTATTGAAAATTTATAGGCCTTCACTGAGCTGTGAA
The DNA here is from genome assembly GCF_011100635.1 of Trichosurus vulpecula. Taxonomy (NCBI): domain Eukaryota; kingdom Metazoa; phylum Chordata; class Mammalia; order Diprotodontia; family Phalangeridae; genus Trichosurus; species Trichosurus vulpecula. The sequence continues at coordinate 131,456,904 of NC_050581.1, forward strand.
AGCAGCAGAAGAACATTTAAAGAAAAAGAAGTCCAGGCCAAACATGTCCCCCACCCCCAGAGGTGAGCAAAACCCAGCTCTAACATAAAGTCCAATGACAAGAAATAAGTAGGAAAAATTATTTTTAAAAAACAAACTTTATCATAAAAAGTTTCTAATGTTGACAGAGAAGCTCAAGATACAAACTGAAAAGAAAACCATGACTTGAAAAGATCTATAAGCAAATTCTTGAAGAAAAATTCAGATTGGACATAAACCCAAATTCCTAGAAGAACTGAAGAAAAAGAATTTTTTTTAAAAAAAAAAGAGATGATTTTAAAAATCAATTAAGAGTGGCAGAGGAAAAATTTGGAAAAGAAATGAGAGCTGTACAAGAAAATTATAAAAAGAGAATCAACAGCTTGGTAAAAAAAAAAGCACAAAAAATACTAAAGAAAATAATTCCTTAAGAATTAGAATTGGCCAAATGGTAAGAGAGGTGTAAAACCTCACTAGAGAAAAAAAAACTAAAAAATTAAAATTGGTCAAGCAGAAGCTGATGTCTCCATGAGATATCAAGAAACAATAAAACAAAATCAAAAACAGAAAAAATAGAAGATGATGTGAAATATCTCACAGAAAAAAATAACCTAAAAAATATATTGAGGAGAAATAATTTAAGAATTATTACATAATAATAATCAAAAACAAGTCTAGACATCATATTTCAAGAAATTATAAAGAAAAACTGCGTAGATCTCTTAGAACCAGAAAGCAAAGTAGAAATGGAAAGAATTCACTGATCACCTCCCAAAAGAAAACACAAAATGGAAACTCCCAGGAATATTATAACCAAAATCCAGAGCTCCCAGATCAAAAAGAAAATATAGAAGGGAATAAAAAAGAAACAATTAAAATACCATGGAACCACAAGATTTAGCAGTTGCAACTATAAAGGACTGAAGGGCTATGACATCCCAGAAGGCAAAAAAGCTAGAATTACAATAGAAAACCAAAGAATTCAGCAAAATTAAGCATAATCCTACAAGGGGAAAATGAATGTTTAATGAAACAGAGGATTTTCATGACTTGCCTAAGGTCACACAGCTAGTACATGTGTCAGGTGTCTGAGGCTGGATTTGAACTCAGGTCCTCCTGACTCCAGGGCCAGTGCTCTACTCACTGCACCACCTAACTGCCCCCAGATTTTCAAACATTCCTAATGAGAAGACCAGAGCTGAATAGAAAATTTGACATTTAAATAAAGACTCAAAACTAACATAAAAAGATAAACATGCAAGAGAAATCATAAGGGAATTAATAAGGCAAAACTGTTTCTATTTTTATATGGGAAAATGATACACGTAATCCTTAAGAACTTGATTATCATTGGGGCAGTTAAAAGGGATCTACTTAGAGGGCATGGGTGTTAGTCAATTATGGCAGGATGATCTCAAAAGAAGAATGGAAAGGTGATACAGAGGGATGCATTGGGAGAAAGAGGAAAAGGCAAGAAGAATGGGGAAAATTAAAACACAATAAAAGAAGGGCACATGGAAGAGTTTTTAAAATGGAAGGGAAAATAAAGGGAGAGGAAAATGCTTGAACATCAATCTCATCTATATTGGTTCTAAAAGAATCACAAGTATCAACTAATATCAGTGACCTATTTTGAGAAATGTTGCACTGAAAAATTTGCCCATATATAACATTAACAATAATATTATGGTAGGAACTCATTTATGATATAAATATGAAAAACAAACAAGCTTTTAGCAATCAATATTTTAATTATATGCTTAAGATTGATTTGTTCTTAATTTTTTTTTTTAGAAAAGAGGGTCAAGGATAGAAACTAGACCTGTGATTTATGCCATAGGGAACTTCATCTGCTAAGGCAAGTCAGCACCTTCTACAATTGATATCCTTTTAAAGTTTCCTAGAGCACTGTGGGCACTTAAATGATTTGCTGAACATCATAAAGCCAGTATGTGTCAGAGACAAGATTTGAACTCAGGTCTTCCTGGCTCTAACTTCAGGTCCCTCTATCCACCACACAATGCTTCCTCTCTTTGATTTTAGGACTAAAATTATTACAATCTATTCACAAACTTTAATGGATAAGACTCCCCACTTACTAGTTTGGAGCTAGAGTTAGAATGTTAGTGCCTATTGGGTGACTGCTGAAAAACATATGAGCTAATTTTTTGTCTTTTGTATTATGAAGAGGAGAAGGGGTTGATTTTTTTTGTTAAAAGATATATAAAGGTTGAAGATCACTGACTTAAACTAAAACATCCCTTTTATGTAGACACCTCTACTGTTTAAGAAAATACAGTGGTCCTGACTTTGGCTGCCGCGGTCCCACGCTTCACCCAGGATCGTGAGTCTGCAGCCAGAAGGGACCTCGGAAGTCGTCGGGTATAGATGAGGAAACTGAGGCCCGCCGAGGCCAAGTGACGTGCCCGAGGACGCCCCGAGTTGGACATCCGGCCGTTTGTCCGGGGGACCTTGATAGACGCAGAGGGTCTGAGCTGGACCGAGGAAGCCGGGAAGCACCGTGGTGTGAGTGACTGTGACGGAGATGATGGCTGACATGTACAACAGGATGATCAATACATGCCAACGGAAGTGTATCCCTCCCCATTACAAGGAAGCCGAACTTTCCAAGGGGGAATCTGTGTGTCTGGATCGATGTGTCTCCAAGTACTTGGACATCCGTGAGCAAATGGGCAAAAAACTGACAGAACTGTCCGTGCAGGATGAAGAGCTGATGAAGAGGATGCAGCAGGGCTCAGGGCCAGCGTGAAGGCCCCAGAGACAGTGAGCACCCAGCCTGGACTGCAGCCCTAACCCTTTTGCACTTGTCAATAAAAATATTGGTGATTATATATAAAAAAAGAAAATACAGTGGTCCTTAGCCAAACAAATCAATTCAAAACTCCTTTGCCTTTCTTTCAAGGTCTTCTATAATTGGTCCTCCTTATAAATATACATTACCTCTATTTTTCATCATATACCCATTTCTGGTTTCTTCATTGTCCAAATTTTCTTCCCCTTACAAGGAGCCAATGAGTATTAGTAATAAGGGGTAAAGCTAAGGAAAGAAATCCTTTCCTGGGAAGAGGGACAGAGTCCAAACCCAGATTCAATCAGCATAAGCCAAAGGACAGGCTGAGTCATAAACCTGGGTTTCTTTGGAATGTCAAATCCAAAAAGTTGCAATGAGTGGGAAGCTATGTGCAGGAGCAAAGATTAGAGCCAACGATGTCAGTACTGGATTTCAAGCCAGAATATAGGAAAGGTCTATGAGCTGATTCCTTTAGTATATTTTTTTCCTTTCTTATATTTACTGCTTAGTTCTGACTTGATTCCCTTGGTACATATCCTATCTACTCCTGGCTACTTAGAGTATTTTTTCTTTTCTGTTGAAGCAGTGGGGCTTAGCCATAACATTTCTGAATGTGTTAAATTTAGATTTCTTTCAGGTAGTCTATAGAGTCTATCTATTTTCACTTTTTCTTCTGGTTCCAACAGTTCTGAACGATTTTCTTTTATGGTTTTTTGAAATGCAGTCTCCAGTTTCTTTGTTTCATCATGCTTTTGGAAGAAGCTCAATGATTTTTAAATTATCTATTGTCAGCCTGTTTTCTAGATCAGTCAGCTTTTAAAATAGATATGTACCCATTCTTACAATTTTTCTATCTTTTGACTCTACTGTGATAGTTATTATTCTGAAATTAAAATTTTGATGTGTGATTCATCTATTATGTTTTTAAGTGATACCTTTCTTTGGTAAGATTTTACAGGTTTTGTTTTATGCTCTTTAGTTTCTCTCAAGTTTTTCTTTTCAAGAGTTCTAAATCTATTACCTATTCCTTCTTCTCCTTCATTTGTTTTAGTAGGCCTTCCATCCACTTTTGGAGACCTAGCTCGAACCCTGTGGGGAAGTTGTACTTGTGATTGTTGTAAAATAATTATTTCCTACAAGGAGCTTTTCTTAAGATTCTTTTAACTAATAGCATTCTTCATTTTATAGGGATATTCTTACTTTTGTTCATCTCCCTAATATCTTCAATAAGAACAGCTAGGTAGCACAGTGGATAGAGTGCTGGCCCTGAAGTCAAGAAGATTCATCTTCATGAGGTCAAATCTGGCTTCAGACACTTGCTAGCCATGTGACACTGGTCAAGTCACATAACCTTGTTTGGTTCAGTTTTCTCAACTGTAAAATGAGCTGGAGAAGGAAATGGAAAACCATTTCAGTATCTTCACTGAAAAAAATCCAAATAGGGTCACAAAGACTAGGACATGACTGAAACAACTGAGAACAACTACAGGGAAAGGATAAATAGTGAAGAATACCTTTTAGCATTTCAGTGAGACAAAGAGAAGTGAAGTGAGAAATTAAATTTAACTAGAGAGCCTTTCTTATCATTTGATTTCTGCTTGAGACCTTCAGGAGAGTACACACAGGAGAAGCTTCTATTCATATTATATCTTGGAAGAAATGTACAAATTGCCCATCAAAGGGAGCTGACCAAGATAGCATCATATCTGCAAAAAGACGAGAAGCCCATTATAAATAAATTAAGCCTCTTTCTGAACCAAACCGTCAGAAACTGAGTATCAATGACAGCAAACATGTATTTTGCCATGGTACTTAGATATAGGACCTATCCACAAGAACAACAGAAGCCTGGAGAACTCAGGAGAGAGATGGGGGGGCATGTATATAGAACTGGGTGTCATCTGCATAGAGATGATAATTGAATTCATGGAATATAGCAAGTTTGTTTAAGAAAGCATAAAGTATTAAGAAAGTATAAAGAACAAGAGATATTGTATGGGGATATGCAGAAAGTTCACTGTGTTTCTGCCAGTACCAGTTAATACTGATATATGCATAATGTGCAAATTAGAGGCTTGAAAGGTTTGGAATAATGCATCTCTATTCTTCAGATAATTAGGGAACGCATAGTCTTCCTGGAATGAATGGAATAAGTGTGATAGAAAGGAAACATTTTTAAAAATCTGAAGAGGCAGGAGGGAATCCCAACCTGGGTCAGAAGTTTGGAGGATGGAAGACTACGATTCAGATAAGAAAGGGACGAAGGACCATTAAACATCTGGACCTATGTAATAAGTAGGAAGTACTTCCCATAAGGGGAGGGGGAGGCAATTGGACCACGTCCAAAGGAATTCAATTCAATGCAATTCAAATCAGTTCAATGAGCTTTTATGAAATGCTTGCTATATACACGGTACTGTGCTAGTCACAGGGAATACAAATTAAAGGACAAAAAGTAGTCCCAGGACAAGGAGTTTATAAGCCATTGAAAGATACAATTTGTAAATCGTAACTAATTTGCAGATGGAGACGATGTTTGCAATTAGGGGAAATCAGAAAAGGTCATCTGAGGTAGCACTATGAAAGAAACTAAGACTTCTAGTAGAGAGGTGAGAGGGAGTTAATTCTAGGCATGAATGATTGTGCAGAGACAGAGATGGGAGACAGCATGCTGAGCCTGGGGAACAGCAAATTGGTTAGTTTGGTTGGAATGCTCAGTGCATAAAGGTGAGTAATAGAGAATTCTGAAAAGGCAGACCATGAAGGATTTTAAATCTCACATTGTAAGGACTGAACTTTATCTTTGAAGCAATAGGGAACCATTGAAAGTTCTTGAGCCAAGGAGTGATATTATAAGACTTGTGCTTTAGAAAGACTATTTAAGCTGCTGTGTGGAGGGAGAATAGACTGCAGACAGACCACAGATTTAAAGTCAGAAGAAACCTTAGAGGTAAATTTGTCCAATCTTCCTTCATTTTATAGATGATGAATATGAGGCCTAGAGACATTATGTGACTTGTCCAGGATCACAAAATCGCCAAGTCTTTAAGGTGAGATTCAAACCCAGGTCATCTTGACTCTGAGTTCAGGACTCTATCTGCTTCACTAAAAAGAGATTGCAACTAAGGAAATCAATTAGTACAGTACTGCAATAGTCCATGCAAAGGTTTTGAAGGCCTGAACCAAATTTGGAGACATTTGAATCAAGAGAAGGGGAGAAATTCAAGTGATGTGGAGGTAGTATAATACTTGGCAACTGATCTGATATGGTGGCTGAGAAAGACTATAGTATTGAGGACGAACAAAGTTATGAACCTGTATTACTGAAAGGATTAGTGATACTGTTGATAGAAATAAGGAAGCTAAATAGAGAGAAAGGCTTAGGGGAAATTAGTTCTATTTTGGAAATACTGAATTTAAGAAATGCACTGGACATCCAGTTGGAGAGTTATTAATATGGGTCTAGAATTCAGGAGAGAAATAAGAACTAGCTATATAGATCTCTATCAACCACATGGAAATATTGTGTTTGTTCTTCGTTTTCAAAGAGGACCATGGCATCAGGGAAATGATGACATGACTTGCAGTTGACTTTGATTTGAGTGAGGGAAGCTGAGTAAGGTCACCAGCCTCACTTTCTCCTCCAGAGCCATCTGGGTCCAGTGACTAGATATTCATCAAGATGACTGGAGATGAGCCAGGATGCAATGGGAGACCCTGGCCCTTTTAGACTAAGGCCTTTTCATGTACTCACTAATATGGATACCAAGAGTGAGAGTAGAGAAGTAAGAGAAGAGGATTCAGAAGAGAGCTGAGAGGGATACCCATGGTTAGGAGGTGTATGATGATACAGCAAAAGAGACTGAAGAAAAGTGACTATGCAGGAGGAGAACTTTGAGAGAGCACTGTTTTTTTTTTGAGATTTTTTATTTTTAGTTTACAACACTCGGTTCTACATAATTTTGAGTTCCAGATTTTCTTCCCGCCCCCCTCCCCAAGACATCATGGAATCCAATATATCTTCTACATATAACTTCGCATTCAACTTATTTACACAAATAGTTAAGTTGTAAAGAAGAATTATGTTCAATGGAATGAATCATGAGAAAGAAGAAACAAAACCATAAAAAAACCAAAAACAAAAACCAAAACAAAAGAGAAAAAAAAGGTGAGTGTAAAGTGTGCCTCAATCTGCATTCAGACTCTATAATTCTTTCTCTGGATATAGATAGCATTCTCCATCGTGGGTCCTTTGGAGGTGTCTTTGCACTTTGTATTGCTGAGACGAGCAAAGTCTATTAGGGTTAGTCATCACAGAATCCATATATCTGTGGTTGTGTATAATGTTCTCCTGGTTCTGCTCCACTTGCTCAGCATTATATCATGTAGGTTTTTTCCAGGTTATTATGAAGTCCGTATCATCCCCATTTCTTATAGCACAATAGTATTCCATTACCTACATATACCACAACTGGTTCAGCCATTCCCCACTTGATGGGCATCCCCTTGGTTTCCAATTTTTTGCTACTACAAAAATAACTGCAATAAATATTTTTGTACATATGAGTCCTTTTCCCACTCATGTGATGTCTTCAGGATACAACCCTAGAAGTGGTATTGCTGGGTCAAAGGGTATGAACATTTTTGTAGCCCTTTGGGCATAGTTCCAAATTGCTCTCCAGAATGGTTGGATCAGCTCACAACTCCACCAGCAATGTAAAAGTGGTCTAATTTTCCAACATCATCTCCAGCATTTATCATTTTCCTGTTTTGTCATGTTAGCCAATCTGACAGGAGAGATGTGGTACCTAAGAGTTGTTTTGACTTGCATTTCTCTAATCAGTAGTGATTTAGAGCATTTTTTCATATGCCTATAGATATCTTTAATTTCTTCCTCTGAAAACTGCCTGTTCATATCCTTTAACCCTTTATCAATTGGGGAATGACTTGTGTTCCTATAAATTTGGCTCAGTGCCTTATGTATTTTAGAGATGAGGCCTTTATCAGAGATACTAGATGTAAAGATTTTCTCCCAATTTTCTGCTTCCCTCTTAATCTTTGTTGCATTGGCTTTTTTATACAAAAACCTTTCAATTTAACATAATCAAAATTATCCATTTTGCATTTTGTAATGCTATCTATCTCTTGTTGGGTCATGAATTCTTTCCTTTCCCATAAATCTGTTAGGTAAACTATTCCTTGTTCTCCCAAATTGGTTATAGTATCAGCCTTTATTCCTAAATCATGAACCCATTTTGACTTTATTTTGGTATATGGTGTAAGATATTGGTCTATGCCCAGTTTCTGCCCTACCATTTTCCAATTTTCCTAGCAGTTTTTGTGAAATAGTGAATTCTTAGCCCAGAAGCTGGATTCTTTGGGTTTCTCAAAGAGTAGATTGCTATAGTCATTGACTTCTCCATCTTGTGTACCTATCCTATTCCACTGATCCATGACTCTGTTTCTTAACTGCTGCTTTATAGTACAGTTTAATATCTGGTATGGCTAGGCCACCTTCCCTAGCATTTCTTTTCATTAATTCCCTTGATATTCTGGACCTCTTGTTCTTCCAGATGAATTTTGTTATTATTTTATCCAGCTCTGTAAAATATTTTTGGTAGTTCGATTGGTATGGCACTGAATAAGTAAATTAATTTAGGTAAAATTGTAATTTTTATTATATTAGCTCAGCCTAACCATGAGCAACTGATATTTTTCCATTTATTTAGATTTGACTTTATTCACGTGAAAAGTGTTTCATAATTATGTTTATGTAAACCCTGGGTTTGTCTTGGCAGATAGATTCCCAAATATTTTATAGTGTCTATAGTAACTTTGAATGGAATTTCTCTTTCTATCTCTTGCTGTTGGGCTTATGTGGGTTTATTTTATATTGTGCAACTTTGCTAAAGTTGTTTATTATTTCAAATAGTTTTTTACTTGATTCTCTAGGATTCTCTAAGTAAGTCAACATATCATCTGCAAAAAGTGATAATGTAGTTTCTTCTTTGCCTATTCTAATTCCTTCAATTTCTTTTTCTTCTCTTATTGCTACAGCTAACATTTCTAGTACCAAATTGAATAGTAGGGGTGATAATGAACATCATTGTCTGACCCCTGATCTTATTGGGAGTGCATCTAGCTTATCCCCATTACAAATAATGCTTGTTGATGGTTTTAGGTAGATGCTACTTATGATTTTAAGGAAGGCTCCATTTATTCCTATGCTTTCTAGTGTTTTAATAGGAATGGGTGTTGTATTTTGTCAAAAGCTTTTTCTGCATCTATCGAGATGATCAGATGGTTTCTGCTAGTTTTGTTGTTGATATGATCAATTAAGCTCATAGTTTTCCTAATATTGAAGCAGCCTTGCATTCCTGGAATAAATCCTACCTGGTCATAGTGTATTATTCTCCTCATAAGTTGCTGCAATCTTTTTGCTAACATTTTATTTTAAATTTTTGCATCAATATTCATTAGGGAAATTGGTCTATAATTTTCTTTCTCTGTTTTGACTCTTCCTGGTTTGGGTATTAGCACCATATTTGTGTCATAAAAAGAATTTGGTAGGACTCCTTCTTCACCTATTTTCCCAAATAGTCTATAAAGCATAGAAATTAATTGTTCTTTAAATGTTTGATAAAATTCACATGTAAAACCATCTGGCCCTAGAGATTTTTTCCTAGGGAGTTCATTGATGGCTTGCTCAATTTCTTTTTCTGAGATGGGGTTACTATATTCATCCATATCCTTAAGGTTGCCAAATTTATGGGCATACAATTGGGCAAAATAATTCCTAATTATTGTTTTGATTTCCTCTTCATTAGAGGTGAATTCACCTTTTTCATTTTTGGTACTGGTAATTTGATTTTCTTCTTTCTTTTTTTTAATCACATTGACCAACAATTTATCAATTTTATTGGTTTTTTCATAAAATTGGCTCTTTGTTTTATTTATTAATTCAATAGTTTTCTTGGTTTTAATTTTATTAATCTCTCCTTTGATTTTCACTATTTCTAATTTTGGTATTTAATTGGGGATTTTCAATTTGTTCTTTTTCTAGCTTTTTCAGTTACATGCCCAGTTCATTGATCTCTTTTTTTCTCTATTTTATTCATGGAAGCATTTAGAGATATAAAACTTCCCCTAAGAACTGCTTTTGCTGAATCCCATAAGTTTTGGTATGTTGTCTCATTATTGTCATTCTCTTGAATGAAGTTATTAATTGTTTCTATGATTTGTTCTTTGGCCCACTCATTGCTTAGTATTAGATTATTTAGTTTCTAATTAATTTTTAGCTTATTTTTCCATGGTTCTTTATTACAAATAATTTTTATTGCATCATGATCTGAAAAGTATGCTTTGACTACTTCTGCCTTTCTGCACTGGATTGTGAGGTTTTTATGCCCTAGTACATGGTCAATTTTTGAGTATGTGCCATGTACCACTGAGAAGAAAGTATATTCCTTTTTATCCCCATTCAGTTTTCTCCAGAGGTCTATCATATCTGCCTTTTCTAAAATTCTATTTACCTCCTTAACTTCTTTCTTATTTATTTTGAGGTTAGACTTATCAAGTTCAGAGAGGGGGAGGTTGAGGTCTCCCATTATTATAGTTTTGCTGTCTATTTCTTCCTGTAACCCCCTTAACCTCTCCTCTAAGAATCTGCATGCCATACCACTTGGTGTATATATATTAAACAATGATATTGCTTCATTGTTTATGGTGCCTTTTAGCAGGATGTAGTGTCCTTCCTTATATCTTTTAATTAAATCTATCTTTACTTTTGCTTTGTCTGAGATTAGGATTGCTACACCTGCTTTTTTTAACTTTAGCTGAAGCCCAATATATTTTACTCCAGCCTTTTACCTTTACCCTGTGTGTATCCCTGTGTTTCAGATGTGTTTCTTGTAAACAGCATATTGTAGGATTATGGTTTTTAATCCATTCTGCTATCTGCTTCCGTTTTATGGGAGAGTTCATCCCATTCACATTCACAGTTATGATTAGTGTCTGTGTCTTTTTCTCCACCCTATTTCCCCTCTGTTTATGCTTTTATTTCTCCCTTTCCCCTTCCACTCCTCAACAAAGTTTTGCTTTTGACCGCCACTTTCCTCAGTTTACCCTCCCTCTTGATTCCCCTCCCTTATCTTACTATTTTCCCCTTGCTACTTCTTCCCTCCCTCCTGACCACCGCCCTCCCTTTTTCCCCCTTTCCCCTCCTACTGCCTGTAGGACAAGTTAGATTTCTATACTTACCAGGGTGTGTTATTCCCTTTTTGAACCAGATCTGATGACAGTAAAGCTCAAATACTGCTCTTCTTCCTCCCTTCTTTCCCTCTACTATAATGCGTTTTTGTGCCTCTTCATGTGATGTAAATTACCCTTTTCTACTACCTCCTTGCCTCTTCTCTCAGAACCCACCCTTTACATCTCTTAATTATGTTTTTTTATCCTTATATCAGTTATTTTATACAGACATCCACAGTCTATGTGTATCCCTTTCAATTGTCATAATAACTGTATTATTCTCAAGATTGACATATACATACACACACACATATATATAATATATGATATATATATACACACATATATATGTAACATACATAAGATGATATAATCCTATATAAAGATATAAATAATTTGCCCTTATTGATTAATAAGGTTTATGGGGTTTTTTCCCCCTGTTTTACCTTTTTATGTTTCTCTTGAGTTTTGTATTTGAAGATCAAATTTTCCATTGAGTTCTTCCCTTTTCATCAGGAAGGTCTGGAATTCCCTTATTTTGTTGAATGTCCATCTCCTTGCCCGAAATATTATCCTCAATTTTGCTGGGTGGTTGATCCTTGGTTGTAGTCCTAGCTCCTTGGCCCTTGATAATATCATATTACTATTTCTCCTGTCATTTAATGTAGAAGCTGAAAGATCCCGTGTGATCCTGACTATAGTTCCATGATATTTGAATTGCCTCTTTTTGGCTTCTTGCAGTGTTTTTTCCTTGACTTTGCAATTCTGAGATTTCACTATAATATTTCTTGGTGTTTTCAATTTGGGATCTCTTTCAGGGGATGATCAGTGGATTCTTTCAATGACTATTTTACCCTCCGGTTCTAGGACCTATGGGCAGTTATCTTTAATAATTTCTTCAAAGATACTGTCAAGGCTCTTTTTTTCATCGTGGATTTCTGGTAGACCAATAATTCTTAAATTGTCTCTCCTGGATCTATTTTCCAGGTCAGTTGTTTTTCCAATCAGATATTTCACATTTTCTTCTATCTTTTTGTTCTTTACATTTTGTTTTACTACTTCTCAATGCTTCATAGAGTCATTAGCTTCCACTTCCTCAATTCTAATTTTTAATGAGTTGCTGTCTTTATTTTGCTTTTGAGTCTCCTTTTCCAATTGGTTGATTTTACCTCTCAGGGTGTCATTTTCTCTGTTTAGATTCTGAATCTCTGTAGCCATTTTGCCAATCTTATTTTTTAAGGACTTGATTTCATCAGTGTTTTTTTTTCCATTTTTTCTTTTACCTCCCTAATTTGGTTTTTAAAATCCTCCTTTAGCTCTTCCAGTAATGCTTTTTGGGCTTGAGACCAGTTCACATTCCCTTTTGAGGTGTCAGATGTGGGTATAGTGTCAATGCTATCCTCTTCCAAATTGGTATTTTGATCATGCCTGTCTCCATAAAAAAAATCAATGGTCCTCAGTTTTTTTGTGTTCTTCATGTTGGTTAGCTTTTTCCTGGCTTTACAGTGAATTTTTGCTTTTGGGGCTCAGGGCTCTCTGTCCCAGGTTTCTTGCTCTGGGGATTGTGAGTCTAGTTACTGGCTTTGTGTATTATAGCCTTCAATTTCCTGAGGTGTGGGGAATGTGTCTGGCTGCCTGAAGTCTCCTCTTCCCCTGGGGCTGCTGTCCAGCACTGTTGTTTTTCAGCAATGGTCGCAGCTGTTTGTTGTCTGTGCTGTTGTCTGCCACTTCCCTTGGCTATGCAAAGGTATGTCTGGGCTCCTGGTGTTGACCTCTGCTGGCTCTGCCCCTCTGGGACTCAGGAACTCCCACTTTTCAGCCACTGAAACCCCACTACTTTCTCCTCTATTCCAGTGTTTTTTCCCGAGGAATTCTCTGGGTCAGGGGGTGGGAGGGAAGGATTAGAGCCATTTACCTGGCCATTATGTCTCCTGAATTTCAAAAAGACGTATTTCTAACCTTTGGACTGCAAGCCTCAGGAGTTGATATCTCATGGCCAATGGCATTGCGCTGCTGCCTCTAGTCGCTTCTGCAGACTCCCATCCTGTGTTGGGAGGCCTAGTGATCTCTGCCAGTTTTGGGTTCCCAGCTTTCTCCCAGCCTGGGTCGCTGACTGGATTTTGCAGCTGCTTCCACTTTGGTGCTGTCTGGTGCAGCTCCACATGCCAAGTGCCCTCCCAGCCTACAGATTTGTTCTGTCAACATTTCGGACTCTCCTGGCTTGGAAATTTGCCCCACTCAGACTGCTAGAGGCTTCTAACTCTCTCAAAATCTGCTCAGATTCACTTTTTTATAGGTATCTGACAGAGCTTGTGAGAGAGCTCTGGTAAGACACTGTTTTCACATGGCCATCTTAGCTCCCTGAGAGAGCATTGTTATGAAAATCTGAGGAATGGGGAATCATGGTGGAGGTGGGAGTGACCACACATGTCAAAAGCTATAGCAATGTCAAAGTAGATAAGGATTAAGGAAAAGGCATTTGATTTAGCAATGAAAAGATTGTTAATAAAGGAACAAGAGTAGAAAACAAGCATTTATTAAGCACCTACTATGTGCCAGGCACTGTGCTAAGTGCTTTATAAATATTATCCCATTTGAAAACAATCCTTTGAGATAGGTGCTATTATTATCTCCATCTTACAGTTTAGAAAAGTGAAGCAGACAGAGGTTAAATGACTTGCCCAAAGTCACATAGCTAGTGAGTATCTGAGGCTGGATTTGAATTTAGCTCTTCCTAACTCCACGCTCAATGCTCTATTCCCTGCACTACTTGGTAACATTTATAAAAGTAGTTTCAATTTAATGGTGGCATCTAAAGCCAGACTGCGAGGCATGAATAAGTGAGTGGAAGATGAGCAAGTGTAGGCAATGTGTTTAAATGTCTTTTTCTAGGAAATCGGCCAGAAAAGGGAGGAGAGATTTAGGAGAATAGTTTGAGGAGATTGTAGAATCAAGTGAAGGGTGAGAAAGACCTGCAATTGTTTGTAGGCTACAAAGAAAGATAAGGAGAGACTGAAGATGAGAGGTAACAGATGATAAAAGGATCAAGCTCAGAGAAGAGATGAGAGAACATCAGATGAAAATCACAAGTGGAGTAATTAGTTTTGGTAGAGAGGAGAATGATCTCTCCATTAGAGGGTAAAGCAAAGAAAGGGAAAACATAGAGTAGTACCACACTGTAGATTCTGAGGTTTGGAGTATGGAAGAAGAGGGAAGTTGGGCTCCATTTTCTTAGTAAAGTAGAAGGTGAAATTCTGTGCAAAGAGGGATGACCAAGGGACGATATAGGACAGGTGAAGAAAGAAAAGAAAGTTTGGACTATTTGCTGTGAAAAGTACAGTGGAGTCAATTAAAAAAGGATTCAAAGAATTTGAGGGCAGCAGTGAGAACCTCCTTGTGGTGAGATAAAAAAAATGTAGATTATCCAGTCAGTATGGTTTTGTGACTTCCTCCAGTAGTAAGAGCAGAGAAGGTGGATGGTGGGTTTAACCCAATATAGAGTTTGACAAGGCATGGGCAGCAGTGGTAAAAAGGATTCAAGGGTAGAAAGCAGCGTATAGTTGAATGCTGTTTAACTATAACTATAGGGTCAAGACTTCAAAGGGTGGAAAGTAAGACTATAGCAGAAGTAATTTACTGGGAGAGTGAGGAGGGGATAGAATGATGGGTGGCCTCAGTGAAAACAAAAAATAGGTTTAGGAGGGAAGTAAAGGAAAGACAGAAGGATATAAAAATAGTGTAAGGAATGGAGTTAACATTAGCAATTGATGCTAAAGATGACAAAAAGAGGGTCTGTGTTTTTGTTTGTTAGTTCTATTGGGTACAAGAAGGATATCGAATGATAGACAGGTGCAATGCCTGATATGAGCATGAGCGAGACAATAATAATAAGATTTATTATCATGGAACTACTTGACTCTTACTTGCTTTATTTGTCTCTTCCAAAGAGAATGATCTTTGAACTAGAAAGGACAGGGAGAAATTGGTTAACAGTGAGCTGAAAATCAACATAATTGAGTCTTTCTTAGTGAATTCAAATCAGCAGGTCCAGGTGACTTACATCCTGGGAATGGCAGGTGCAATTGCTAAGTCACTGGTGGCATTTGAACGTGATTAAAGAATTGGAGAGGTTCTGTGTGTCTGGAAAAGTAAATACCATTTTTTTAATAGAACAGAGTAGGCAAGGCCTGTACAAACTATGGTTGAGTCAGTTTCATGATCATTGCTATCAAAATTCTTGAATTTTGTGAGCATTTAGAGACAATTTTTGAACATTTAGAAAGGAAGTGATGGTTCCTAAAAGCCAGCATGGCGTCATCAAAATATTATACTAGACTATCATCATTTCTTTTCTTGATGGAGTAACTAGAATGGTAGATCAGGGTAAAGCAGAAAACATCATGTATTTAGATCTCAGCAATGCATTCGACAAAGTTTCTTATACTATCCTGATGGAACAAATGTAGAGATAATAGTACCCTGGTGGATAGTACCCTTAGGGGATTGACTGGTTGAATGACCAAAAAGAGTATTTATTAATAGATCTATGCCAGCTTGGAAGGAGATTGCTAGGGGAACATCTGAGGGATGTTCTTGGTCATGTCTCAAACATTTTTTTTCAATGACATAAATGAAAGACTAGATGGCATATTAATAGATGATACAGATTTTGGTGAATATAGTTGATAGTGAAGGTGAATAGATACGAATACGTGGTAGGTTTTGATTGCCAATGTAGATGATGAGGTGTCATATGAACTCAAATGTAGTTTTGATTTCTAAAAGCTCCTCCCAGATTGTGTAATTATTTTCTTTAAAAAACACAAATTATTCATAAATTTTGCTATGACACAGCAGATACTCCCAAATAAATGCTGAAGGAATTGACCTCTACTAAATTACATTCTCCCAACAAAACAATTAGTATGTTGATTTCTAGTAAAAATAAAGGATGTGTCCATTAAATTTAAGAGTATGGTACAAAGCTGCCCTTAGCTTTTTGCCTATAAATGCATGCTCATTTACATTAATTCAGGAATTGTGCATGTTGTTCTTCTGCTTCTGCCTTCTTCACCATCTGTATGACTTCATATGAGTCTTTTATTGTTTTTTATTTATCATATTTATCATTCTTTAAGGCATAGTAATGGTACACTACCTTCATAGATCATAATTTATTCAACCATTCCTCAATCTCTGGGCACATGTTTTGTTTTTGGCTTGTTATTACAAACAGTGCTTCCAAGAACATTTTGGTATTGTACCTCTATTTTGTAAGTTTTCTCTACTGCAAATTCTTGGAAGTCAGTGCCTAGAATTCATTCCTTCCTCATCTCTACCTCTTAGAATCTCTAGTTTTCTTCAAAGTTTCAACTCCAACACAACTGTCTCCATGAGAACTTTCCAGGTCTCCTTACTGCTTCTCAGTTATCAATTATCCTTTATTTATTTTGAATAGGGGTGGGGCCTAGAACTGTGTTTTCATTGGTATAGGGAACCTTGGGTGAGGAAGTACCTTTTACTAATGTAGGCAGATGCCTTCTCTGCAACTTAGAATCTATATTCTAGAGTTGTGCAAAGCAGGATATGCCTGAGAGTCAGAAGAGTGATAAGCTTACAGCATGAATTAGGGGATCCCAGGTTCCAGGAGCAGCTTATGATGACGTCAAAAACATCACAAAGGACAGACAGTAAGGGAGTTGAACAACTGAGCAAAAAGACATTACAGGGGTCTCTTTACTGGCACTAGGGGCAGAACTCTGTTGCTTTGCCCATTCTCAGATCTCGGCTGCAGCACTGAGTGGCAGTCTCAGGATGTGGAAGAGCACTAGCACACCAGAACATGCAGCCTCAGTGGAGCAGAGACCCTCTTCACAGTTCCAGGGCAGAAAAGAGTGTTTGTGGTCACTCACAGTACAGAGCACAGGCCAGGAGGGTAGTAAATGTACCTCTCATTACATCACACCACCCTGGAAGAACTGAAAACTTACAGGTACCTAGAAGTATCTCTGAAAACACTGCACAAAACCCCTGAAGCTTAGAACAGTGTGTCCTCCACCCTGGAATTGGAGCCCCACTATAACAAAGAATTAAAAGGCAAGAAATAGCCTGGAAAAATGAACAAACAACAGAAAAAATTCTGACCATAGAAAATTACTATGATGACAAGGAAGATCAAAACATACACTCAGAAGAAGATAACAAAGTCAAAGCTCCAACATTCAAAGCCTCCAAGAAAAATATGAATTGGTCTCAGGCCATGGAAGAACTCAAAAAGGATTTTGAAAATCAAGTAAAGGAGGTAGAGGGAAAATAGGAAGAGAAATGAAAGTGATGCAAGAAAATCATGAAAAAAGAGTCAACATCTTGGTAAAGGAGATAACAAAATACTGAAGAAAATAGCACCTTAAAAAAAACAGAATAAGCCAAATGGTAAAAGAGATATAAAAAGTCAATGAGAAGAATAATGCCTTGAAAAGCAAAATTAGGCAAATGGAAAAAGAGGTACAAAAATTCACTGAAGAAAATAATTCCTTAAAAATTAGAACTGAGTAAATGGAATCTAATGACTTCATGAGAAATCAAGAAACCATAAAGCAAAACCAAAAGAATGAAAAAATAGAATACAACATGAAATATCTTATTAGAAAACAACTGACCTGGAAAATAGATCCAGGAGAGATAATTTAAAAATTATTAGACTGCTTGAAAGCCATGATCAAAAAAAAGAGCATAGACATCATCTTTCAAGAAATTATCAAGGAAAACTGCCTTGATATTCTAGAACCAGAGGGTAAACTAGAAATTGAAAGAATCTTCTGATCACCTCCTGAAAGAGAACCCAGAATAAAAACACCCAGGAATATTATAGTCAAATTCCAGAGCTCCCAGGTCAAGGAGAGAATATTTCAAGCAGCCAGAAAGAAACAATTCAAGTATTGTGGAGCCATAGTCAGGATAACACAAGATTTAGCAGCTTCTACATTAAAGGATCAGAGGGCTTAGAATATGATATTCCAGAGGGCAAGAGTTAGGATCACAATCAAATATCACCTACCCTGCAAAACTGAGAATAATACTTCAAGGGGAAAATGGGTATTCAATGCAATAGGGGACTTTCAAGCATTCTAGATTAAAAGACCAGTGCTGAATAGAAAATTTGACTTTCAAATACAAGACTCAAGAGAAGCATGAAAATGTAAACAAGAAAGGGAAATCAAAAGGGACTTAATAATGTTAAACAGTTTACATTTCAACATGGGAAGATGCTACTTATAATTCATAAAAACTTTCTCATCATTAGGGCAGTTAGGAGTACATAAAGACAGAGGGCACAAGTGTGAGTTGAATATGAAGGGATAGTACCTAAAAATAAAATTAAGGGGTGACAAAGAGTGATGTGCTGGGAAAAAAGAAAAGGAAAGGGTAGAATGGGGAAAATTATCTCACATAAAAGATGCAAGAAAAAGCTTGGGGAGTGGGAAGGGGGTGAGTGAACTTCAGTCTCATCAGAATTGGCTCAAAAAGGAAATAACATGCACACTCAGTTGGGTATAAAAATATTTCTTACCTGACAGGAAAATGGAGGGGAAGGGGATAAAAGAAGGGGAAAGGTGATAGAAGTAAGGGCAGATTGAGGAAGGCAGTTGTTAGAAGCAAAACACTTTTAAGGGGGGACAGGGTGAAAGGAGAGAGAATAGAATAAACAGGAGGGGGAATAGGAAGGAGGGAAATATATTTAGCAACCATAACTGTGAAAAAAATTTGAAGCAAGTTTCTCTGATAAAGGCCTCACTCTCAAATATATAGAGAGCTGAGTCAAATTTATAAAAAAATAGTAGTCATTCCCCAACTGATAAATGATCAAGAGATCTGAACAGTTTTCAAGTGAAGTAATCAAAGCTATCTATGCCCATATGAGAAGATACTCTAAATCAGTAATGATTGGAAGAATGCAAATAGAAACAATTCTGAGGTACTGCCTCATACCTATTAGATTGGCTAATAAGGCAGAAAAGGGGAATGACAAATGTTGGAGGGGATGTAGGAAAAATGAGACATTAGCACACTGTTGGTAGAGTTTTGAACTGATTCAACCATTCTGAAGCAATTTGGAACTATGCCCAAAGGGCTACAAAACTGTGCATACCCTTTGACCCAACAGTGACACTACTAAGTCTGTATCCAAAAAGAGATAAAAAACAAAAGGAAAAAAGGATGTACATGTATGGAAATATCTATAGTATCTCTTTTCTGGTGGCAGGGAGTTGAAAATTGGGAGGATGCCCATCAATTGTGGAATGGCTGAACAAATTGTGCTATGTGATTGTGATGGAATACTATTGTCTCATCTAAAATCCCTTCTTTGGCAAGAAGCTTTAAACATCCCCTTAATGCTAGAGTATTCTCTCTGAGATGACCTCCAATTTACCCCATACATATCATGTTTGTACAGAGTTGTTTGCATTATATTGTGAGCTCCTTAAGGGCAGTAACCATGTTTGCCTTTATTTATATCCCCAGAGCTTAGCACAGTACCTGACATATAGTAAGTTCTTAGTAAGTGTACGGATATTTGACTTAACAGGAAATTGGTAAGGAGACAATGTTAACAAGAATGGAACTGGAGCCAATTTTAATACATTTAGCTATAATATTCTTTGCACTTTAAATCTAGATTAAATGAGGTAAAAAGTATAGTAACTAAAAGGGAAGCCGGAAAGGGGAAATCCAGGACCATTCATTTCTTCCACGTTCAAGAGTCAAGACTGACTTAAAGAGGCTTGGGATGGTAACTCAGTTCAGAGTGCCACCTGGTGACATATACGGAGATTACATCATTCCTACCCTCCCACTTGTATGCATAGAGAAAATATTGGAATCCTTACATACAGATGGATCATTTCTTGTTCTCAAAAACCAGTAGAATCTCTGGGTCAAAGGGTAGGAAAAATTTAATAATCTCTCTTATACAATCCCAAATTAATTTCCAGAACAAGTGAACTAAGTTGCAGCCCCACCAATCATAATTTAGTGTAACATACTAGAGTGGTCCACTGGATTACTCAAGAAGGAAATGGCAGACGACTCCACTATCTTTGCCAAGAAAACTCCATGGACAGTACTAAAATGATAAAAGAAATGACATCAGAAGATGAGCCCCTTGGGTCAGAAGGTATCCGATACACTACTGGGGAAGAGCAGAAGACAACCACAAGTAGCTCCAGTAATAATGAAGCAGCTGGGACAAAGCCAAAAGGAAAGTCAGCTGCAGATGTGTCTGGTGACAGAAGGAAAGTCTCATGCTGTAAACATCATATTGCATAGGAACTGGGAATGTGAGATCTATCAACCAAGGTAAGTTGGATGTGGTCAAACAGGACATGGAAAGATTAAGCATCATCATCTTGAAGATCAGTGAACTTAAATGGATGAGAATGGGTGAGTTCAATTTAGATGATCACTATCTGTACTACTTTGGGCAAGAATCTCTTAGAAGAAATGGAGTAGCCCTCATAGTCAATAAAAGGGTGAGAAAAGCAGTACTGGTATGCAGTCTCAAAAATGGCTGAATGATGTCTGCTCTAATCCTAGGCAATACATTCAGCAGCACAGCAATATAAGTCTATGCTCCAACCACTGATGCTGAAGAGGCCAAAGTTGATCCATTCTATGAAGACCTATAACATCTTCTAGAAATAACACCAAAAAAGATGTCACAAACATCATAAAGAATTGGAATGCTAAAGTAAGAAATCAAAAGATAATTGGAATAACAGGCAAGTTTGGTCTTAGAGTACAAAATGAAGTAGGGCAGAGACTAATAGAGTTTTGTCAAGATAATTTGTTAATCATAACAAACACTCTTTTTCAACAACCCAAAAGGCAATTCTACACGTGGACATCACCAGATGATCAATATAAACATCAGATCAATTATTTACTTTGTAGCCGTAGCCAAAGGTGGAGAAGCTCTATATAGTCAGTTAAAACAAGACCTGGAGCTGACTGTGGGTCACATCAATAGCTTCTTATTGCAAAATGCATACTTAAATTGAAGAAAGTAGGGAAAACCATCAGATCCTATAGGTATGACCTAAATAATATCCCTTATGAATATGAAGTGGAGATGATGAATAGCTTTAAGGAATTAGATCAAGCAGACAGAGTCACTGAAGAACTATGAACAGAAGTTCAAAATACCATACAGGAGGCAGCAGCAACAACAACAAAAATATTCCAAAGGAAAAAAAGAGCAAGAAAGCAAAATGATTGTCTGATGAGACTTTACCAACAGCTGAGGAAAGAAGGAAAGCAAAAGGGAAAGATGAAAGGGAAAGATATGCCCAATTGTATGCAGAATTCCAGAGAACAGCAAGGAGAAATAAGGTTTTCTTATATGAGCAGTGCCAAGAAAAAGAAGAAAACAGTAGAATGGAAAGACAAAAGATCTCTTCAAGAAAATTAAAATTATAAAGATTAAGTTTCATGCAAAAATGGGTATGATAAAAAAAATGGTAGGGATTTAACAGCAGCAGAAGAGAGTGATAAGAGGTGGCAAGAATACATAGAACTAACGAGAGGGATCTTAACATTAAAAAGCAATTACTATGGTGTGGTTACTGATCTAGAGCCAGAAATCCTGGAGAATGAAGTCAAGTGGGCCTTAGGAAAAAATGCAAGCCATAAGGCTAGTGAAGATGATGAAATTCCAGTTAAGCTAATTAAGACCCTAAAAGATGATGCTGTTAAACTGCTACACTCAATATGCCAGCAAATTTGGAAAACACAACAGTGGCCACTGCACTGGAAAACACAAATTTACATCCAAATCCTAAAGAAAGGCAATGCCAAGAAATGCTCAAATTTCCAAATAATTGCTTTCACTTCACATGCCAGCAAGGTTATGCTTAAGATTCTGCAAGCTAGGCTTCAACAGTATGTGAACTGAGAATTACCAGAAGAGCAGGCTGGTTTTCAGAGGCAGAGGAACTAAAGACCAAATTGCCAATATTCACTGGATTATGGAGAAAGCAAGGGAGTTCCAGAAAAACATCTACTTCTGTGCCATTGCCTACACTAAAGCCTTTGACTACATGAATTACAGTAAAATATTTTTTTTTTTTGCACTTGAACCAATGACTTTATTTATTTTTTTTTTTAAAGCATGCATTTTTCTTTATTTTCCTTTTTGTTTTTTTTTTTTTAATGCAATTTATTTATTTAACATATTTGGTTTTCAGCATTGATTTTCACAACAGTTTGAATTACAAATTTTCTCCCCATTTCTGCCCTCCTCCCCCACTCCAAGATGGCGTATATTCTGGTTGCCCTGTTCCCCAGTCAGCCCTCCCCTCTATCACCCCCCTCCCCTCTCATCCCCTTTTCCCTTCCTTTCTTGTAGGGCAAGATAAATTTCTACGCCCCATTGCCTGTGTATCTTATTTTTTAGTTGCATACAAAAAGTTTTTTTGTTTTTGAACATCTGATTTTAAAACTTTGAGTTCCAAATTCCCTTCCCTCTTCCCTTCCCACCCACCCTCCCTAAGAAGTTGAGCAATTCAACCTAGGCCACACATGTATTATTATGTATAACCCTTCCACAATATTCATGTTGTGAAAGGCTAACTACGTTTTGCTCCTTCCCAACCCATCCCGCTTTATTGAATTTTCTTCCTTGACCCTGTCCCCTTTCCAAAGTGTTTGTTTTGAATACCTCCACCCCCATCTGCCCTCCACTCCATCATCCCCCTGCCTTTTATTTTTTTTTTTTTTATCTTCCTCCCTCTTCTTTCCTGTGGGGTAAGATACCCAACTGAGTATGTATGGTATTCCCCCTCAGGCCAAATCTGATGAGAGCAAGGTTCACTCATTCCCCCCTCACCTGCCCACTCCCCTCCTCTCCTAGAACTGCTTCCTCTTGCCACCTTTATGGGAGATAATCCACCCCATTCTATCTCTCCCTATCTCCCTCTCTCAGTAAGTTACTCTCTCATCCCTTAATTTCATTTTATTTCTTTTAGCTATCTTCCCTTCATCCTCAACTCACCCTGTGTCTGCTCTCTTTCTTTTACATATATATATATACACATACATACACATACATACATATACACATAGATACATGCATACATACACATTCACTTATATATATACATAAACATATATATATGCATATATATATATGCATATTCCCTTCAACTACCCTAATACTGAGGTCTCATGAATCATACTCATCATCTTTCCATGTAGGAATGTAAACAAAACAGTTCAACTTTAGTAAGTCCCTTGCAATTTCCGTTTCTTGATTACCTTTTCATGCTTCTCTTGATTCTTGTGTTTGAAAGTCAAATTTTCTATTCAGTTCTGGTCTTTTCACTGAGAAAGCTTGAAAGTCCTCCATTTTATTGAAAGTCCATATTTTGCCTTGGAACATGATACTCAGTTTTGCTGGGTAGGTGATTCTAGGTTTTAATCCTAGCTCCATTGACCTCCGGAATATCGCATTCCACGCCCTTCGATCTCTTAATGTAGAAGCTGCCAGGTCTTGGGTTATTCTGATTGGGTTTCCACAATATTCAAATTGTTTCTTTCTGGCTGCTTGCAGTATTTTCTCCTTGATCTGGGAGCTCTGGAATTTGGCAACAATATTCCTAGGAGATTTCTTTTTGGGATCTATTTGCGGAGGCGATCGATGGATTCTTTCAATTTCTATTTTGCCCTGTGGCTCTAGAATATCAGGGCAGTTCTCCTTGATAATTTCCTGAAAGATGGTATCTAGGCTCTTTTTTTGATCATGGCTTTCAGGTAGTCCAATAATTTTTAAATTATCTCTCCTGGATCTATTTTCCAGGTCAGTGGTTTTTCCAAGGAGATATTTCACATTGTCTTCCATTTTTTCATTCCTCTGGTTCTGTTTTATAATATCCTGATTTCTCATAAAGTCACTAGCTTCCACTTGCTCCAATCTAATTTTTAAAGTAGTATTTCTTCAGTGGTCTTTTGGACCTCCTTTTCCATTTGGCTAATTCTGCCTTTCAAGGAATTCTTCTCCTCATTGGCTTTTTGGAGCTCTTTTGCCATTTGAGTTAGTCTATTTTGTAAGGTGTTGTTTTCTTCAGTGTATTTTTCAGTATTTTTTTGGGTCTCCTTTAGCAAGTCATTGACTTGTTTTTCATGGTTTTCTCGCATCCTTCTTATTTCTCTTCCCAATTTTTCCTCTACTTCTCTAACTTGCTTTTCCAAATCCTTTTTGAGTTCTTCTATGGTCTGGGGCCAGTTCATGTTTTTCTTGGAGGCTTTGGTTGTAGGCTCTATGACTTTGCTGTCTTCTTTAGGCTGTATGTTTTGGTCTTCTTTGTCACCAAAGAAAGAATCCAAAGTCTGAGACTGAATCTGGGCGCGTTTTCGCGTCCTGGCCATATTCCCAACCAACTAACTTGACCCTTGAGCTTTTCAGTGGGGTATGACTGCTTGTAGATTACAGGGTTCTATGTTCTACGTTTGGGGGGGAGGTGCCAGCTCTGTCAGAGCCGCACTCCTCCTTCCCCAAGGACCCCCAGTCCAGACTGGGCTCAGATCTTCGGCAGGCTGTGCACCCCTGCTGTGATCCGCCACTTAATTCCCCCCACCAGGTGGGCCTGGAGCCGGAAGTAACAACAGCTGTAGCTGCCCCACCTCCGCTGCCCCCGGGGCTGGAAGCCGAACCGCGAACTCCTTCCACTCCCGCAGCTTTTCCCACTAACCTTCTCCGCAGTCTTTGGTGTTTGTGGGTCGAGGGGTCTGGTAACTGCTCACTTATTCAGGGTGCTAGGGCCCCCTCCGCCCGGCTTCCGGTCTGGATCGTCCACGCTGCTCAGGCTGGGCTCTGCTCCACTCCGTTCCCAGCTCCCAGCTCCCAGCTCCGTGTGGAATAGAGCTCACCCAGAGACCATCCGGGCTGTCCTGGGCTGGAGCCCTGCTTCCCTCTGCTGTTCTGTGGGTTCTGCCGTTCTAGAATTGGTTCAGAGCCATTTTTATAGGTTTTTGGAGGGACTCGGGTACGGAGCTCACTCTAGTCCGTGCTTACCAGCTGCCATCTTGGCTCCGCCCCCCAATTACAGTAAAATATAGCAAGTACTCAAAGAGATAGGAGTACCAGATCATCTTACTTTTCTCCTGAGAAAGCACTATGCAAGCCAAGAAGGAACAGTTAGAACCAAATGTGGAACAACTGGTTGGTTTAAGATTGGAAAAAGTAAATGACAAGGCTGTACACTGTCACATTTATTTAACTTATATGCAGAGCCCATCATGCAAAATGCCAGACTGGGTGAATCAAAAGCTGAAATTAAGGTTGCTAAGAGAAATATGAACAATCCCAGGTACGTAGATGATACCAGTCTGATGACAGAAAGTAAAGAGGAAATAAGAAGCCTCTTGATGAGGGTGAAGGAGGATAGTATAAAAGCTGGTTTGAAGCTTAACATAAAAAAAACCCTAAGATCTTGGCAACTGGTTCCATCACTTCCTGGTAGATAGAGGGAGAAAAAATGGACGTAGTGTCAAATTGTATATTCTTGGACTCGAAGATCGCTGCAAATGGTGACTGCAGCCATGAAAAAAACACTTGCTCTTTGGAAGGAAAGCTTTGGCAAATCTGGACAGCATGTTAAAAAGCAGAGCGATCACCTTGTTGACAAGGGCCATATAGTTGAAACTATGGTTTTTCCAATAGCAATGGATGGCTCTAAGAGTAGGACTATAAGGAAAGCTGAGCACTGCTGAAATGACACTTTCAAACTGAGGTCCTGGAAAAGACTTGTGAGAGTCCCTTGGATGTCAAGGACATCAAATCAGTCAATATCTAAAGAAATTAATTTAAGCTATTCACTGGCAGGTCAAATACTGAAGCTGAAGCTTAAATACATTGGCCAAATAATGAGAAGAAAGGAATCAGTGAAAAAGATGATGTTGGCAAAGATTAAAGATGAAAGGAAAAGAGGATGGCAGAGAATGAGATGGTGTCGTGGAAACAACAAAGATGAACTTCGACAGACTTTGAGAGATAGTGGAGGATAGAAGGACTAGGCATACTATGATCTATGGGGTCACAAAGAGTTGGACACAACTGAAGGACTGAACAAGAAGGCTAGTCTGGAAATAGCCAGTTCAGGTAATACATTAGGCAAACTGGGCATGCTCAAATGGCACATCAAGGATTAGCTCCATGTTAGAGCTGGGCATGCCCAGAAAAGCTGAAGTTACATTAGGATGCCTGTCTTCACACAAGCCCTCTAAAAACAAATTTTCTCATATTTTAGCATCTTTGATACATTAATAAATACGAGGTGACACCTCAGGTTAGCTTTAGCTTTCATTTCTCAGGTTCTTAGTGATTTTGGATTTTTTTAGGTATTCATAGTTTCTATTTCTGTCTTTTAACCACTTGCTTGAAGGGGAAGTGGTCTTAACCTTAAAGATTTATGCCAGCTTCCTATAAATTTTGAATATTAACTTTTATTAAATATTCAATTTAATAATATATTTTAAACTGATTTTCTTATTATAGCTGTGATAGTATTTGTGCAAAAGTTTTTTTTATTTCATATAATTGAGGTTGTCTTTTTATCATTTAAAATTTCTTCTATCCCTTTCCAGTTATGAACTCTTGTTTAATTTTCAGTTAGGTTTGTCTAAATGTGAAAATCATATTGAAGCCACCTATAATTATTGGCATTATAGAAGTATTTTTGTAATTCTGCTAGTTTTTCCTTCAAGTATTTAAATCATAGATTTACAGATTTAGAACTGGAAAGAACCTTAGAGATCTCATCCCCTCATTTTACAGAGGAGGAAACCAAGAGGATAAACAAAGAGGGTAAAACAGAGAAGGTAAGTAATTTGTTTAAGGTCGCATGGGTAGTAAGTATCTAAGGCATGATTCAAGAATATGACATTTGTTGCATATATTATATATTTTTGATGACATATGCCTCTGAGTAATGTTTGCTTTTCTTAACCATACCTATTTTTGTTGCTGCCTCTTCTGAGAACATGATCATAATCTTGCTTTTCTTTAATTCATCTGAGATATTATAGATCCTACTCCAACTTCTTATTTTAATTCTATATGAAGTGCATACTATCTGCATACAGCAAATTGTTTGATTTTGGTTTCTAATCTATTCTTTTCACTTCCCTTTCATTTTATTTCTCATCAGCTGCTCTGCTTTGTTTCAACACCATGAATATCATGTCTCTCCCAGGATAAGCTTGCCTGAAATCTCATCATCATGGAGATTAATTTGGTTTTGATACTCAGCACCTCCTCAACATCCATAGTTGCTTCTCCCCTTCAAACAAAGGGTGGGGCAATAAACCCCCTCCAAAGCCTCCTTTTACAGAGGGCTCAGAATTTTCCAGCTAGCTTCATTTTAGCTCATCTGCTTGGCTTCAATTCCATGAACATCATGCCCTGCTGGCTGGGTACTCTCTGGCACCGCCTCCCCTTTCCAAATTCCTTTTAAGTATTGTCTTCCTCCATTAGATTGTAAGCTCCTTGAGGGCAGGGAATGTCTTTCTTTTTCCTATTTCTTTCCCCAGTGCTTGGACAGTGCCTGACACATAGTAGGTTCTTAATAAATATGGATTGATCAGCAGGCATTATATGTAATGTGGATAAGCTAGAAGCCTTCCCAGTAAGATTAGGGTGAAGCAAGGATGCCCTTCATCATCACTATCATTCAATACTGTACTAGAAATGCTACCTATAGCAATCAGAGAAGAAAAAGAAGTTAAAGAAATGAGAATAGACTGAGGAAACAAAATTATCACTCTTTTCAGATAGTATGATGTTATACTTGGAAAATTTTGGAAAATCAATTAAAAACTAGTTGAAATAATTAGCAACTTCAGCATATAAAGAAAACCACTTAAATCATCAGTATTTTAATATATCACTAACAAAGTCCATCAGGAAGAAATGGAGGAACTCCCTTTAAAACAACTGCCAAGACAAACCCAAGAATTGTATTGACACAGCTACAAAACACTTTTCACACAAATAAAGTCAGATCTAAACAACTGGAAAATATTAATGAATCAGTGGAAAAAAGGGAAGGAAGTCAGCCTGGCAGTACCAGATCTCCAACTATATTACAAAGCAGTAGTCATCAAAGCAATCTAGTACTGGCTAAGAAATAGAGTAGTGGACCAGTGAAATAGAGTAGGTAGATCAAACACAGTGGTAAATGACCATAGTAATCTTGTATTTAATAAATACAAAGATCCAAGTGTTTGGGGCAAGAATTCACTATTGGACAAAAACTGATGGGAAAATTGGAAATCAATCTATCAAAAACTAAGTATAGACCAACATCTCACACCATAATACCAAGACAAGGTCAAAATGTGTACATGACTTAGACATAAAGAGAGATATCACAAGCAAATTAGGGCAACATAGACTAATTTATCTGTCAGATCTATGGATAAAGAAAGAATTTATGACGATATATAGTATTATAGGAAGTAAAATAGATAGTTTTGATTACACTAAATTAAACAGTCTTGGCACAAACAAATCCAATGTATCCAAAATTAGTAGAAAAGCAGAAATTGAGAAATTATTTTACAAGTTTCTCTGAAAAAGACTTAATTTCTCAAAAACATAGAGAACTATGTCAAATCTATAAGAATACAAACCGTTCCTCAATTGACAAATGGTCAAAGGATATGAACGGGCAATTGTCAGAAGAAGAAATCAAAGCTAACTATAGTCAGATGAAAAAATACTCTAAATCACTGTCGATTAGAGAAATACAAATTAAAACAACTCTGAGGTATCACCTCACAACTATCAGATTGGCTAATATGATAGAAAAAAAATGACAAATGTTGGAAGAGATGTGGAAAAATTGGAACTCTAATTCACTGTTGGTGGAGCTATAAACTGCTCTAACCATTCTGGAGAACTATTTGGAACTATGTCCAGAGGGCTATAAAACTGTGCATACCCCTTGACCCTGCAATACCACTACTTAGTCTGTATCCCAAAGAGAGTGAAGGAAAAGGAAAAGGACCTATATGTAGAAAAATATTTTCAGCAGTTCTTTTTGTGATGGCCAAGAATTGGAAATTGAGGGAATGCTCATCAATTGGGGAATGACTAAACAGGTTGTGGTATATGATTGTGATGGAATACTATCATGTTATAAGAAATGATGAGTAGGATAGTTTCAGAAAAACCTGGAAAATGTATATGAACTGATGCAGAATGAAGTGAGCACAACCAGGAAAACATTGTACATAATAAAAGCAATATGATGATCAACTGTGAATGATTTAGTTATTCTCAGCAATGTAATGATCCAAGACAATTCCAAAAGACTTAAGATGAAAATGCTATTTTTCTCCAGAGAAAGAACTAACAGAGTTTGAATGCAGATTGAAGCATCCTTTTTTAACTTTCTTTTTCTTTGTCTTTTTTTTTGGTCTGTGTTTTATTTCACAACATGGCTAATTGGAAATACATTTTGCGTGACTGTACATGTATAGTCTATGATATCAAATTGCTTCCCTTCTCAGGGAAGGTGGGGAGGGGAGGGAAGGAGAGAAATTGTAACTGAGTTTTTCTTAAAAAAGTTAAAATTGTCTTTACATGTAAAGAGAAAAAATAAAATATAGAACTTCATGAAAAAAGACATAAAGTACCACTCCCTTCTCCCCAGACTAGAATACCTTGAAACACTGAATTTTTTTTAAACATTCAGATACCATACATTCAGGCCATACATGTTTTAGAAGATCATCTTCTATCTATTGCTCTTTTATGCCTAAACCTGTTTGCATGCCTCCCTGGGAGCCCATTTTGATGCATGCCACTGTAACTGCCAACTGACCCACTGTATTGAATATAAAAGGTAGATAGTACTGCAAATGATGAGGGTTTTCAGAGATCAATAGATGCTGCAGAATCATAATTCTCTATATTTCTTTTAAACATAGCACTAGGTCTCCTGCAGAGGAAATAGAAGGTGAAATGAACACCAATACCGACAATGGCATGAAATCAGCCAAATGTCCAGTAGGCTCATATTCTCCTTTGCCCTTTTAAGGGATGTCATCGAGATTTTGCTACTGAAAAATCAGGAGGCCCATGCTGGGGAGACAAATCCCCCAAATGTAGGTCAAATTACCCGAGGTGGGTTTATCAAACTACTCTCAAGGAAGACAGAGTTAACATGGGACCTGGAATTTGGTAATAAGTTTAAATAACACCTCAGGGATTTTACTTTACTTGTGTGATCAGTAGACTCAGTTTTCTCATTTGCAAAAACAGACTACTAATATTTGTACTATCTCTTTCACAGATGTTACTAGGAAAATATTATGATAACCTTAGAGTGCTCAAGGTAGAAGGGCAATGGGGCTGAGTGGTTGTGGAGGTGGGGTGGGGACAAAACCAAAAACTCTCCAGATATGGCTGTTTGCCAGGGATGATAACATTTTACTGTTGCCACAGGATCGTCAGGTTCAATGATTTCAATGAATAGCAACACAACCACAGACATAGCATTTATTGAATAGCATACAAACCACCAGGGGAACACTTGACTCACACAAGGACACAAGATGTGTTGCACCTTCCCAAGCCCTTGCTTTGGTTAGGTTTGGAGAAGTGAACCCACAAGATTATATAAGTGAACCCCAGGCAACCAGCTGGTTCTGGATGACCCACAGACATTAGGGCCAGGTGGAGGGGGGAGAGGGAGTTTTCCAGAGGTAGGTAAAGGGAGCTACATAGGCCAGCTACCTTTGAATTTGCAAATCATGAGTAGGTGAGATAAGTCTAAACTAAGGTGCTAGTTGAATTCCTTTGAAGTCATGGCCTTCATTCACGGATATACTTCAAACATATACATCCCTCCTTCTCTTCTGGATGAAAGAATTTTCCAGGACTGTAATTAGCTGAACCTGAATCTGGGGTAAATGGAATTGGGCCAAGGGGAACTAAGTAGTATAATAGACAGTTTACCAAGTGAATCAGTTTCATAGATTTCAAAGCTCAAAGGGTATCCAGTTCAACATTCTGTAGAGTGCAAATATCCCAGCAACAACATCCCTAAAAAGTCCAGTGAATTCACTCAATTCAATTTAGCATTTACTAAATCTCTACTTTGTTTGTGAAAGATGGTACAGTGCCCATATGCAAGTATCTTTCAATATAGTGGGAGGATAAAATAAGTGTATAAATAATATAAATTAAAAATGCTATATTAATATAATTCTTATGTAAATTAGATTAAGGAAAGTACGTATGGGCGATGTGAGTGATTTGAGACACTGACAAGGGATTACCTTGAGGATTTATGGAAGGCCTCATGGAAGAGGTGCCACTTGAGTTGGGCCTTGAAGGAAGGAAAACAATTCAAAAGGTCAGGTTCAGAAAGGAATATATTTCATGCATTAGGCACAGCCTAAGCAAATGTCTAGAAGTGGGAGACTGACTCCAATCACTTCAAAGCATTGAAATCCACTAAGGACAGGGATAAACCCATGGTCTAATGATCTAGTCTATAAGCCACTATAGTTAAGGAGATAGCAAGACCCCTGCTATCCGTCATCCCAAGACTGACCTTTAGTCCATCTATTTCTAACACTTAAAGACTCTCCTCTCCTCACTCTACTCCTGCCTATCTGGACTTTGTCATCATGCCTCAGCTGCTTTAACACATTTGAAGATCCTTGTGTCCTTATCTCAGGAGATCTTTCTGTCTCTGAAGCCTCCTCTTCCCAGAACCTGCATTTTGTGAAAATGCTCAGGCCAGCCATCCTTCATGTCTCTCTTGGTTTTCTTCCGGACTCTCTTGACTTCACCACCATGCTTCAGTTGCATTCTCATCCTGGACACCCAAAGTGCCCAAAGGCCCCTGAGCCACCTAGCTGTTTGGGTATTTTGTTCCATCTTTGCTTTTCCACCCAGTGCCCGGCTTAAACTAAGCACTTAATAAATATGTCATGAAATTGTCCAAAGTATACATCATGATGATTTGTGTATAGTCATCACATTATTACAAAGCTTTTATTCGAGGCAAAAACAGTACCTTAGAAGAAGTGGTTGCTAATGAAAATTTTTATGAGTTGCCAAATTTGTCTGAGGAAACATATTTTGCTCTCGGATTTAGCTCTGAGGTTCATTGATAAATTCCTTAGGCCGTGACACCTCAGTAAGGAGGCGTAATGCACAAAGAGTTTCCAGGACTGTGGTGGGGGGTGGGGAGGTGGAGGGATGAGAGGGATGCTTCCCAGACATTACCAGAAAATACTTGGTACTTACTATGACTCACACATGTGCAAGTTGACCTTATCATGTATGACTGGTCATGGTTTCCAAGAAAGGGACCTGTTTTCCAGCAACATGAAGGTTAAACTGGATGCAAGATCTATTGCCTATGTGATGTATTTCCTGTACTGTGTATCAGGAATCCCTTGATTATATAGTTCTCATACCCTTTTCTTTTGGGGTAGCTTCACACTAGTGAACTGAGGAACATTACAGTCTCATGGATTCAGATAGGTCTACACTTCTCATTTCCACTAGTCCCCTTCCTCAGCTCCAGTACCAGCCTGGAGACTCTTGTTCATTCCAGGGCTTACCCTGACCTAGCTGCCTTGCTCTATCACTTACTATCTAAGCAGGAAGAAGCATGTGAATTGTACGCATGACTTGCCTTTGTGGTCAAAATGTCCACCTCCCCTGCTAAGAGCCAAAGGAAAAAAACCACTTGTAGATGACCAATACATCATGGTGTAGGGACTGATTATCTGGTTTGGGGGTTACACAAGCTTCCTCTGCTCCCTTGGGTTGCCTGACCCCTAAGGTTAAGACCTAATTAACATCTTCCCTGGAGCAATTGTAGGAAGAAGAACAAATAAAGAGTTAAAATTCCAGGTGTTCTTTAATAGCTCTGGTTCAAGAGGTTGGAAGAATTCTGGTCTCAGCTCTGCCACTGTCTGTGTGGCCTAAGAAACTCACTTCCCCTCTCTGTTATCTCAGTTCTATCATCTGTAAGATGAGGGAACTGGGTGAGAAACTTTCTCAAGCAGACAAAATGTCACAATTGTGTTACAGTTGAAAATAGGAGCTTGTTGAAGCTCTTACTAGCTTTATTTTGCACTACAAAATGGAGTTTTAACTTCTATTAACTAAATTTGTTTGCATTTCCTACTTCAAAAGGCTATTGTGAGGATAAAATGAGCTCACGGGTGTAAAGCACTTTTTAAACCTTAAAGTGCTATATGAATGTCATTTATTCTATTTACTTAATATTAATATAGAGGATATCTTACTTACAGCCATGTGTACATATTAATGCTAGCAATAAAACTAGGCAGGAAGAAAACAGTAACTTTGCCCTCTGGGGTTGCTTTTGTTCCTGTTTTATTCCTGTCTCACTCCCTCTTCCCAATTACTTGTATAGAAAATCAAAAGAACGTTGGGACTGAGGAAAAATGAGTGGCCCTCAAACCTAGAGAGGCCTTGGAAGTTTGTTGGAAAAGCAGCCTCTAAACTAATGCTCTCTTTGTGCCATTTAGCAATCAGTCATTAAGCAGATATCCACAAGGAATTTCTAACCCTAAGTCAGAATGGTAAGATGCCTCATAGGCTCTCCTAGGAGAGATAAACAAAGGAACTGTAAGAAGTGGGTTTGTCCTGAGCCCAAAAGCAATAAGAAATATCATGTCAGGGGCAGCTAGGTGGCATAGTGAGTAGAGCACCGGCCTTGGAGTCAGGAGGACCTGAGTTCAAATCCAGCCTGAGTCACTTGACACACTTACTAGCTGTGTGACCTTGGGCAAGTCACTTAACCCCAATTGCCCTGTCTTCCCCTCCTCAAAAAAAAAGGAAAAAAGAGAAGCATTCTTCTAAAAAAAATTTCTTCTAAGAAATATGTCATGAGAAATTTGGCCATCTCACATTACAGTGCTATTGATGAGTATTTGAACAGAAAAGACCTCTATGAAAATAATTCTAGCTTAACACCAATATCTGTTCCAGAGGATGAAAGGGTAAAGGAATTCTCTGAAGAACTAAATGAAGTCCCTTAAATCAAATTAATTCATACTTGAAATATGGTGACATCAATGAAAAGATTCAAATAGATGAGAATGGTGAGAAATATATGGAAAAACAGGAATTTGGAATAAAGAATGAGATATAGGCCAAAAATTTAGAGACTACAGAAGACCTTCACACCTATATTTCTTGGATACATTCTTTTCTGTTTTGTTTTGTTTTGATCTTACTCTTTATTTCATCTTATCCCTTATTTCATCTTATTCCTTATTTCTTAGAAAATTTATGAAATAAATATCAGAAGTTTGATTCTAACTTTAATAGCGTTAAATCAGGAACATAAGTGAATATCTATTTATATTCTTAAGACTAGTAAAAAAATTATCCTTGGAGTATACAAAATCTGAAATTAAATCATAACCTACAGCTTTATACTCTGCAGTAAGTTATAGGGCTTTGGTTCAAATCTTGCTCCTCTAACTCCAAATCCAATATTTTTGCCAATGTACTAAATGCTCCATCCCTTTTTGGATATCTTCTTTGATAAAAGAAACTGTAGGTCCTGGACCTGGTGATCACCAAAAGACAACACACACAGAAAGAAATTGGTTCTATTTTCACAGCCAGAAAATGGATCATTACTAATTGAGAGATATTTTTGAACTACTTGTTTGTATTTAGTTAGATCACCAACTTGATAGAGTAAAGATCAAAATAAGTACAAAACTAAAAGAAGTACAGGACCCGGAGTCAAAAAGACTCATCTTCCCGAGTTCAAATCTGGCCTCAGACACTTACTAGCTGTGTGACCCTGGGCAAGCCCTGTTTTGTAAACATCAAGCATTTGACCCTGTTTGCCTCCATTTCTTCATTTGTAAAATGAGCTGGAGAAGTGGCAAACCACTCTAGTATCTCTGCCCAAAAAACCAAACCCAAATGGGGTTATGAGGAGTCAGACATGACTAAAACGACTCAACAATAACAACAACTGCGATTGTGTAGTAAACAGAGATCTGGCCTTGAAGTGAGGAAGATTTTGGTTCAGATCCTGCCTCTGATATATGCTAGCCCTATGTTGGGCAAACTATGTGACCTTTCAGTGCTCTTGGCCAGTGGTATCAAACTCAAATAAAAACAGGAACCAGTAATCAGTACGTAAGGATGTCTGCAGGCCACATATTGACTTAGTTTTGAAATGTATTATTATCTATATTTTACTGGCTTTTTAAAATTTTTATTTTGTTAAATATTTCCCAATTATATTTCAACCTGGTTCAGGCTGCCCTCTAGAATGCTCTCTATGAGTGGTGTGTTTGACACTTGCGGTCTAGGCAACTCTCTAAGACTATAAGTTGCAAAGAAAATACCAACCTACATTGGTAGAGAGAGTTTTCTCTTCTGGGGGTTCCCTATACCAATGAAATAACCTTTATGAAATTAAAACAACTTAATCCTGACTTATTCAAACATTTTATTATGGTGAAAATGGAACTTGAATGGATAAAATAACTGACATAGAATGTAATAATTTCATATGAAAGTGTAACCTACGTAACTCAATTGCCATAACTTTGAGACAAAAAGAGTCTAAGATGCTTTAATTTAATTAACAAACAGTTTACTTCACTAGTCAATGGAGAGATATAGTAGCCAAAGGTAACAACAGCTTTTAATATAAGCTCATTTGTGAAAACTTAAAGAGAAGGATGAAGAAAGATAATAAGCACCATTGCCACACAAAATAGAGAAAAACTGGAAAGTAAAGTGGAAAATAAAACCAATCTAATGAAAAGTTGGGCAAGAGATCTACTAAACAAAATCATGCTAAGGCACTTAAAGGGTAAAAATGAAAGGAGAACTGAAGAAAAATGGAAAAGATCTGGAAAAAAATTGCATAGTAAACTTCTTTCAGCATCAAGGATGCGCGTGATTCTGAGCAAGTCAGTTCACCTTTCCCAGTTTGTTTTCTTGTGTGTAAAATGAGGAGGATGGACCACATGATCTCTAAGATCCCTTCTGTCTCTAAACCTGTCAACCTATGACAGCAGAACTACTGCATTTGGACTGTAACATGATGCTTAGGCTTTAGGAATGGCACTAAAAAAAAGACAGAAAAATATCTTAAATTAGGCCAAGTATAAACATAGGAGATCTATGCTGAGGCATGGAATTACCAAATACCTAAAAGAGGGGAAAATAACAAAGGAAAGGGAAAAATTCAGATCTTATTAGTATTGAGAGTAAGAATTCAACAACTACTAATCTATATGCCTTCTTTCCCTTCTACTTAATATCTAAACACACATCAAGGGCACCATCTTGGAAAGTGTTAGAAATATTCCACATTAGGATACATTTCTATCTTACAAAACTTGACTGAAAAATGCAGATAATGTAAGATACCATTGTGCTTATTATTTGTCAATTATTTTTTTCAATTATTTTTAAAAAGCATTTTTTTGTAAAAGTAAGATACAACCTCAGGGGTTCTCTTTTAACAAAGTATCCTCAATCTTACTTCAAAATTATTCAAGATTCTTTGAAAGAAAGACAAACCAACACAGATAATCTTGTTTGATGACTCTCTGGCCAAAAACTATCAGGTGAGACATAAAATAGGGTAACACATTCTCACCAAAGCTATGCACCATCATGGAGAAGATCTAGTGCAGAGGCCAAGAGGAAGAGCGATTCCCTATAAATGATGAAATTCTCCAGATTCTCCACTTTCAGATGACATCATACTCATTTGCTTCAAGCCCTGAAACATTAAAGAGCCTCCTTGAAGATTTCTGCAGCCATTCAAAAAAGTATGGCCTCTCTATTCACAGATAAAGAAAACAAATGGATAAAGAAAGTATATTATCCAGACTATTACAATCTTCAGAGCTTATTCATCTGTGTGTATGTGTGGGTATAGAAATATAGCTGTGTATATGTATACATATGTGTGTATGTATATACTGTACAAATAGGCAATACGTTGGGGGCTCAGTTGTAAAGTGATGGAGTGCAGGCTATATTATCTTCAGGAAATTATATAGCTTCTTTAATGATCAAAAATTTCTCACAGAAAGAAAGGCTCATCTTTCAAATGCCAATATTCTAACAGTGCTGTTTTATGGTTTTGCATCATGAAACACAACAATCTCCAAAGAATTAAAAATTAGAATGATGGAGATGTGCATGATGGTAGTGAACAGGATGAAATAAGAAACCTTCAACAACTGGAATAAAGGGCATCACTGGGGAATTAAATGATTGATAAAGAAGATGGGCTGGTTATATGAGGAGACTGAAGTCCACAGGTGGGTTAACTACTTGTGTGCTCCACCAGCATCTTCAGTATGTCAAGAGAAAAAGAGAAAGAAATCTTCCCCCGCACCAACCCTGACCCAGCATATTGGACCCCTTACTGAAAAACTTCTGGAGGGACACGGACAAGAGTCATAAAGAATGGATGGGCATGGTATAGGCTACAACCATCTGCATCAAAGGAGGAAACATCCAAATTGATGAGATCACAAAGTAATTTCAGTATTAAAGTTGATGAAGTCAGAGTGAGACTTATAAAAATCTTGCCTTTTGTGAGCAAGAAAAACAGGCAAACTTGTAGGGCCTAATTACCTGGGACTATTCTGGGTTCCCAACAGCTTGTCTCCTGGGGCAAGGAATCCCCTTCTAAAGATGAAACACCCATTACAACCAAGGTTCAAAGACCCTCTTGAAAGGAATGGCCAGGTTTTTTTTTGTTTTTTTGTTTTCCCCTAGTTCAATGACTGGCGGGGTGAGGTTGCTACCTTTCTACAAAGAGCTTTAACTAAGAGGCCCTATGTGCTAAGCTGAGAGAGATGGTGGAGCCCACTATTCTTCTTAAACAGTCAGCTTAGATGAGAAGCTGGAAGCAGAGATCATGGAAGCTCTATAACCTTGCACACATTTGGTACCATACCTAGCAGCAACCAGTGGAGCTAGAATCAATGGAGCATCATCAAACAATAGTCAAGCAAGATTAAGAAGGAGCACCGTCCAGCAGAGCCTACTCTCCAGGCATGCCCCCATGCCTGGTCAAGACTTAAATACACCAATAGAAAATTTTTTTTTGGTTCTGTCTCTTCTTTCTCATGACTCATTCCATTGGTCATAATTATTCTCCACAACTTGACTAGTGTATAAATTAATTCAATGCAAAGTTATACACGGTAGTTATATGAGCTTCCATGCCATCTTGGGGAGGGAGGGGGGAGGGAGGGGAGAAAATCTGAAACTCAAAATCATGTGGAACCGTGTGTGGTAAACTAAAAATAAAAAAATATTAAAAAAAATAAAATTCACTGAAGAGGAAAAAAAAAGCATCCCAGAAAAAGCAAAGCAATGCTATCACTGGGTGCTATCAGTAGCCCTAAAGAGAGTGTGTTACTCCTCCACATATATTCTGACTATATGTGTGCCCTATGTGCAATATGTCTCCAAAGATATACCTTGACTGCAGATATTATCCACATGAGTATCTCTTCCCACTGATGGTTAGGGATTTTTGTGAGAAGGTTTGCACTAGATTCTATTTACCAATGTTTCACTGTTATTTTTCTTGCTTCTTTTTTCACTAAATGCTTTTTACATGAGCCTCACATCTTATAAGCCTCATGGGTAAAATGGGGATAATAACAGCATCTACTTCATAGAATTATTTTAAGAATCAAATAAGATAATATGTTTACATTACTTTCAAATCTTAAAGCACTATATGAGCATTAGTAGTTGCTATTCCTGTTATTAGCCATGTATTTTAATGGACACAAAACCACAGAGTACACTTGATCTGGGGTAGCCTTGTCTGGGGAAACACAGGGAAGTGATGCCCCCAAGTGCTAACACTCTTATTCCTTTCCAGCTCTGTAATTCTGTGAAGTCCACTGCCAAGGACTCCCAGAACAGCCAGCAGAAATTCAAGCAGCATCCAAAAGAAAGTATAAAGAACGAGTAAAAAATTTGCCTTTACAGCACTTTGTGGGATTAAGTTGGAAACAAGTACCAAGGTAAGAATGCTTGAAAAATACCCCCTTCACACTGTTATCTGGTCACAAATTCTTGGGAAGCTCATGTGCATTAAGTATTAAATGTAATTGACTTGGTTCTGACTTCCACAGGGCATTTGAAGAGACCATTTGACATGATGGGGTTTGGGGGTGGGGACAATTCAGGAATTGGCTTTAATTCCCCAGAGATAATTTTCAATCTTGGGGTCAGTTTGTATTGAGCAGCTATTTCAGAGCGACTCTATTTGTATTAGTCAGCCAGCAAACACAGTAACTGGGGAAATCTTTCCATTTATTACATCAAATGATATTGGAGACCAAGTTTAAATGCCCTAGAGAAGATAAAACCTCAAAAATGAATTGGGAGAGATTTGATGCAAACTCTTTTATTTGGTTGCATTACTTATCTGGTGTCCTGTACTTGGCATCTATTTCATTAGCTCCCATTTCCTGAATACAATGTAATGTCCTCCTTTTCCTGTTACCCAAGGGTAGCAATTTCGACTTTAGAGAACATATTTCATGCATATCCTTTGGTAATCATGGACAACTTGATGACTTCCACTTGTTTTCTTATACAACGGGTGCCCTTCTCTTTTCAAAGAGGAAAACCAGATAATCTTGTGCTTTGCAAGCAGGAAACACTTACATTAGTTTGTGGATGCACCTGTGGTCAACAGCACCAAAGATTACATATTTTATATGTAAATTGAAGTTGACTTTAAATGACAAAATGAGGCTAACTTCAATAGGAAGATACACTCATCTGACACGCTCTTTTGTCAGGAGGCATCTAGAACCACCAAAGTTCTCAGAGAGATAAACCTTGGAGATATGAGAACACATGATTGAATTAAAAATAGTAATAATCATAATAAAAGGTGTTGATCTTTCAATTTAATGATAGGAATAGCTCACAATATTACCAGAGAGGTACTTCCTTGACATAAGAGGGGAGAAACTACTGGAATGTTCTGGGGTGAAACGCTGGGGCTCAGGCCACATTTACCACTGGTAAGAAGGTGACCCATTTGTTTGCCTCATTGTGGTGTGGATTAGAGGTTGGGGGAGTATTAAGAGGAAGTTTGTTCAAAGTATAGGCTGAGGCGATCAGAGCCAGGAGACTATTCAAAAGCTGAAGGTCAGGAGCCATTGAGGTCAGAGATGCTAAAATGTCCAGAGAGCTAGTCCTCAGCGTAGGATGCTGAGACAAAGACAAACTCTCCAAGGCTTCCAAGCACACCCCGGATTGTGGTAGAAATAGAAGGTTAAATGTCACTTCCCCACTAGCCTAATGCAGACAGAGGCCAGCCCTACCACTTCCTGCTTATTAGGCCCTTGAGAATTTAAAGTGCCAGGACTTTCATCTTGACTCAAAAACTGTAGCAGGACTGACTCTATGGAGATTTATCTGGTACAGGGGTGGGGAACCTGCAGTCTTGAGGTCACACGCGGCCTTCTAGGTCTTGCATGGGGCCTTTTGACTAAGTCTAGGTTTTACATAACAAATGCTTTCATTAAATTTATTCTGTAAAGTTTGGATTCAGTCAAAGGGCTTCTCTTGAGGACCTAGAGGGCCACATGTAGCCTTGTGGCCACAGGCTCCTTACCCCTGTTTTGGGGACTAAAGTCCTTTCAGACAAAGAAAATCGTTCTTCCTTAAAATCAGACTCTGGAGAAGACTTACTGATCATCCACCTAAGTTTATTCCCCAGTTTTTAGCTGTTGAAGGAAAAACCCATAGTGAAAGCCCCTTGAGATAATATTTGCAAAGCACTTAGCACAGTGCATGGCACGTGGTAGGTTCTTTTTTTGTTTGTTTTGTTTTGGAGAGGGAAAAGCAGGGCAATTGGGATTAAGTGACTTGCCCAAGGTCACCCAGCTCGTAAGTGTGTCAAGTGTCTGAGGCTGGATTTGAACTTAGGTCTTCCTGACTCCAGGGCTGGTGCTCTACTCATTGCCCCACATGGTGGGTTCTTAATAAATACTTATTGTATTTTCTTACTACCACCCCACCACCCCACCACCCCATCCCATCATTTCAGTATTTTTTACAGGACTGCCTGGGAATTTTTTTTAATGAAAAGTTTGATCTCTAGCTTTAGTAGAGATTAGTAATTTAGAGTTTAGCTGAAAACACACACACACACACACACACACACACACACACACACACACACTCCATGAGTCTTGAGGCACATCAAAGGTGGCCCTGGATGTAGATTGGTAAGAGGAGGAGGAGTCCAGGTAGTGAAAAAGATGTGAGTAAAAGAACAGAAGAGGACTCTTTGTTCTGCACTGGGAGGTTGAACAGCACCCACCTTAAGAGTCATGGGCACTTGAGGGAGGGCAGGGCCAGAGAGCAGTTTGCCCACAAGAAAATCACATTGACTGGGTGGGGTCCCTTTAAAAGGACAAATAGGTGAAGGCTGGATTCAAGACAGTGTTTTTCAGATTAGAGGCTAGTAAATTGAAATCAAATATTCAAAGCAGTAAGCAAACGATGAAGTGCAATAAAATGGCCTTCCTTCTGCTCCTCATACACAATACTCCATCAACAGTCTCTGTGACCTTTCACTGGCAAACCACTTATCGGGAATTAACTTCCACCTTACCTTTGCTTCACAGAGTATTTCTCTTCATTTAAGATGAAGGTCAGGGGGCAGTGTGCCCTGGATAGAGAGAG
The DNA here is from genome assembly GCF_011100635.1 of Trichosurus vulpecula. Classification (NCBI taxonomy): domain Eukaryota; kingdom Metazoa; phylum Chordata; class Mammalia; order Diprotodontia; family Phalangeridae; genus Trichosurus; species Trichosurus vulpecula. Next base: position 131,498,768 of record NC_050581.1, read on the forward strand.
GGGCCTTGAGTCAGGAGGACCTGAGTTCAAATCCAGCCTCAGACACTTACTAGCTGTGTGACCCTGATCAAGTCACTTAACTCCAATTGCTCCCCCCACCAAAAAAAAAGAAAAGATGAAGCTCAGGCATTATCTTCAGCTTGAAACCTTTCCTGATCCTCCCAACTGCTAGTGCCCTCCTCCCAAATACCTCATATTTAACTACTTTACATGTATTAAAGTTATTCACTTTATGTTTAGTCTATACATACTAATATATTTACTTCTTGTAGAAGTACTTCCTTTAGAATATAACCTACTTAAAAGTAGGGACTGTTTTATCCTTGGTAATTTGTATCCCCAGGGCCTAACACAGCGTGATATATAATAGGCACTTAAATACATGTTAACTCATTTATTAATTGATTGATTGGTTAGTTATGGGGGAAGCAAAAAGCTTTGAGGCAGTATATAGGCTGAGACTATCTCTTTGGAGGAAGCAAAATAGAATGGGATTGAGAACAGAGAAACAGAGGCTATGAAAATGACACACTGGCTAATTCAGTGTTCTCCTTACAGGAGTCATTTCCCTCTGCCAGGAGTGTACCTTGACCCCTTTCCTGTTTGATGTCATGAAGCTATGAGTTGTAGATGACTCTAACACCAAGACACATTATGGATATCTAGGAAATGATTAGCAGATTGGGTTAGAACAGAGGAGCCATGTGGAGGAGTAGAAAAAGGTGAACCTGACCTTGAGAGAACCGGCTAATGGTATGCTTTGGAAGCAACATGAAGTCTGCTCTTTGCTCTTTTTCAAATGGATGCATAATTTGGAGTAAGCATTTGAAGGGCTCCATTCAGACTGAACAAGGAAGCAAAATGTTCTAGGGACACACAGTGAAGAGCGATTTCATATTGAAAGAAGCCTTGGTCAGGAGTCAGAGGATCTGGGTTTACATCCTACCCTTGATACTTCCCAAGGTTATATCCTCTGATTACATCCTAAGGTTAGGCTTAACCTCCCTGGGCTTCAATTTCCTCATTTGTAAAATGAGAGGCTTGGAATAGGTGCCTTTGAAGATCCATTCTTGGGACAGAGTTGTCATCCTATGAGGCAGAACTGACCTAGAAGTCAGAAGACCCAGATTCTAGTCTGAGCTCTCCTGCTTACTGTTTTGCCTTGGGAAACTACCTTTACTTCCTGCCTCACAGTTTCCTGATCTTTAAAATAAAAGGGTTGGATCAGGTGATCTCTATTCCAACCCTAAAAGTATTGTGTCACAATGGATACAGAGTCAGACTTGCAATAAGGAAGGTCTGGGTTCAAGTCGTGCCTCTGATACATACAGGCATCATGGAGTACAGGTTTGGATCTGGTCAAATCACTTAACTTTTCAGTGTCCCTTAGACAATAGATTGCCAAGCAGGTGCAATGGTAGAGGGGGTTTCCTCAAGGGTTCTTCTTTATACCAATACAGATCCAATCCAAAATAAAAACAAAAACAAAGATCAGATTCTACCTATTTAAAGCATTCTGTAACTCTATGAAGATTTTTAAAAATCTGATTTATTCAAACCATATCATCTCATCTACGGGGAAAACGAGGGAAGTGAGACAGAAATAATTAGAAAAGGTCAATATTACAGCTGAAAAATGAGTGACAGGTAACATCGAAATTAGGTGGGGGTTACCACTAACATCAGTCATGCTTAGATGTGGTCAACATGAGCTCAAGACAGAATCTTAGTTGAGAACAGACTTCCGCTATTGTTTCTCTCTTCTTCACCAGATGTGATGATTCCCAAATCTGGTTTTATATTGTCCCCAAGGAATGTGCTGATATCTCAGAACTATCTTAAATTTTTTGCAAGATTCTCAAAATGGAATTAACTTGAACTCAAATTCCAATACATGTATTCATATTAGCATAATATATAATTCATACTAGTATATAATTCTTATTAATAAATTAATGTATAGAAGATGGCGGCTAGAAAGCAGGGACTTGCCTAAAGATCTCCCCCAGGACCCTCCAAAAACCTGTAAAAAGTGGCTCTGAACAAATTCTAGAACTGCAGAACCCACAAAATAGCAGAGGGAAGCAGGGCTCCAGCCCAGGACAGCCTGGATGGTGGCTGGGTAACGTCTATCAAACAGACCTGGGAGAGGACCAGTGCACAGCCCAGAGTGAGCTGTGCCCGGACCAACCAGACCAGGGGCCAGGTAGAACAGGCCCTAGCACCCTGAATCAGTGAGCTGTGGCAGTTAAAGACTTCTCAACCCACAAACACCAAAGAAAACAGAGGTTAGTGGGAAAAACTTTGAGGACAGAGTGAAAGGAGTTTGCCCTCAGCAACTGCCTGGAGGGCAGCAGAGGTGGTGCAGCTCTGAGGGCAGAACTACAGCTGAAGTTGCTTCTGGCCCCAGGCCCACCTGGGGGGAGGAATTAAGTGGCAGATTAGAGCGGAAGTGCAGAGCCTGCTTAGATCTGAGTCATGGATTGGCGGTTCTTAGGGGAGGAGTAGTGCTGCTGTGGCAGAGCTTGCTGTATAGAAATAGCTCTGAAAATAACAGTGCATCCCCTCAAGCTTGGAACAAAGTACTCTCTATTCTACAAGCAGTCACACCCCAATGAAAAACTCAAGGGTCAAATAGTTGGCTAGGAGCATGGCCAGGCAGCAAAAAAGGACTCAGACTCAGGCTCAGACTTTGGAATCTTTCTTTGGTGACAAAGAAGACCAAAACGTACAGATAGAAGAAATCAAAAAAGCCAAAGAGCCTACATCAAAAGCCGCCGGGAAAAACATGAACTGGTCTCAGGCCATGGAAGAGCTCAAAGGGATTTGGAAAAGCAAGTTAGAGAAGTAGAGGAAAAATTTTGGAAGAGAAATGAGTGTGATACAAGAAAACCATGAAAAACAAGTCAATGACTTGCTAAAGGAGGCCCAAAAAATACTGAAGAAAATAACACCTTAAAAAATAGACTAACTCAAATGGCAAAAGAACTCCAAAAAGCCAATGAGAAGAATGCCTTGAAAGGTAGAGTTAGCCAAATGGAAAAAGAGGTCCAAGAGACCTCTGAAGAAAATACTACCTTAAAAATTAGATTGGAGCAAGTGAAAGATACTGACTTTATGAGAAATCAAGATATTATAAAACAGAACCAAAAGAATGAAAAAGTGGAAGACAATGTGAAATATCTCATTGGGAAAACCACTGACCTGGAAAATAGATCCAGGAGAGATAATTTAAAAATTATTGGACCACCTGAAAGCCATGATCAAAAAAAGGGCCTAGATATCATCTTTCAAGAAATTATCAAGAATAACTGCCCTGATATTCTAGAACCAGAGGATAAAATAGAAATTGAAAGAATCCACCAATCACCTCCTGACAAAGATCCCAAAAAGAAAACTCTTAGGAATATTGTCGCCAAATTCCAGAGCTCCAAGATCAAGGAGAAAATACTGCAAGCAGCCAGAAAGAAATAATTTGAGTATTGAGGAAACACAATCAGAATAATACAAGATCTAGAAGCTTCTACATTAAGGGATTGAAGGGCTTGGAATATGATATTCCAGAGGTCAATGGAGCTAGGATTAAAACCAAGAATCACCTACCCAGCAAAACTGAGTATCATGCTCCAAGGCAAAATATGGATTTTTAATAAAATAGAGGACTTTCAAACTTTCTCAGTGAAAATTTGACTTTCAAACACAAGAATCAAGAGAAGCATGAACAGGTAAACAAGAAAGAGAAATCATAAGGGACATTCCTACATGGAAAGATGATGTGTATAATTCATGAGACCTCAGTATTAGGTAGCTGAAGGGAATATACATATATATAGACAGAGGGCACAGGGTCAATTGAATATGAAGGGATGATATCTAAAAAACTCAAATTAAGGGATGAGAGAGGAATATATTGAGAGAGGGAGAAAGGGAGAGATAGAATGGGGTAAATTATTTCACATAAAAGTGGCAAGAAAAAGCAGTTCTGTAGGAAGGGAAGAGGGGGCAGGTGAGGGGGAATGAGTGAATCTTGCTCTCATTGGATTTGATCTGAGGAGGGAATAACATACACACTCAATTTGGTATCTTACCCCACAGGAAAGAAGCAGGAAGGAGATAAAAAGGAGGGGACAATAGAAGGGAGGGCAGATGGGGAGGAGGTAATCTAAAGCAAACGCTTTTGAAAAGGGACAGGGTCAAGGGAGAAAATTGAATAAAGGGCGACAGGATAAGAAGGAGCAAAATATAGTTAGTCTTTCACAACATGAGTATTGTAGAAGGGTTTTGCATAATGACACACATGCGGCCTATGTGGAATTGCTTGCCTTCTTAGGGAGGGTGGGTGGGGAGGGAAGAGGGGAGAGAATTTGGAACTCAAAATTTAAAAGCAGATGTTCAAAAAAAAAGTTTTTGCATGCAACTAGGAAATAAGATATACAGGCAATGGGGCATAGAAATCTATCTCGACCTACAAGTAAGGGAAAAGGGGATGCGCGGGGAGTGGGGTGAGATGATACTCATTCTAAGGTCTTGACAAGTAAACTCCACGTTCTTTTTTTTTAAACACACATCACTATTTGGCAACGGGTAAATATTTGAAGTGGATCTTCAATATTTATTAGTTTACATATTTACAAATGCTCTACTGTGCTGTGCTAAGAATTATGTACATTATAAAATATGTACATTATGCAAAATAAAAAATTCAAAAGATAAGAAAAATAAATTCATGTATATGAATCAATATTTAATCTGTGTGTGTGTATATATATGTAGATTTGTAGAAATTATAGGCCTCACAATACTTTTACAAGTTGGAGGGAGAGGCTTAAAAAAAAAACACTGTTATGTGGAATGTTCCTGTGAATGTTATGTGAATATGTTCCTAGGAGTTTGGGAAATACTAATTACAACCTAACTACATTTGCAGTTCAGTGACATAGTAGGTGGAGTACTGCACCTAGAGTCAGGAGACCAGAGTTCAAATCCAGCCTCAGACACTTACTAGCTATATGACCCTGGGCAAACTTCTATTTGCCTCAGTTTCCTCATCTGTAAAATGGAGATAGTACCAGAACCTTCCTACTGGGGTTGTTTTGAGGTTCGAATGCAATAATAGTTATAAAGCTTGTAACACAGGGCATGGTACAAAGTAGACACTATATAAATGTTAGCTGTTATCATTATTATTATTCTTAGCCACCCATTCTAGTCAAAATTGAGATTGGCCAGATGATACTATACATAGTTTATTTCTAACTTTAACCATATATGTAATCAGATACTCTCAATATGAGACAATTCAAACATACAGGAAAATATGTAGAGTCAGAGAGTAACAATGAATAAGACACAAAACATATACTAGATCCAAACATTACCATGAAACTCTCCTCTTTAAGTAAGAGCATGTAACAAGTTCATTGCCATATACTACAGGGGTGATGAGTGTCTGATGGGGTTAATCTGTGAAACATTGAGTGTGAGATTCAAATGAATGTCCAGGACATCTGGGACTCCTCACTGCTCCTTTTGTGCTATCAGGTATCACACATCACTTGAAGAAACTTGCCTAATTTAGGCAGCAGTCCTTTGGGACCGGTTCAACACTCCACCAAATATCTGAAATCATTCTTTCTTCTTGCTGGGAATCATTTCCGATTTAACCATATGTTGGATGAAGGATGCCAAGTTTAGTAGAAGGAGGAGAAGGAGGAGGAGAAAAAGAAGAAGAAAAAGAAGGAGAAGGAGGAGGAAGAGGAGGAAGAGGAGGAAGAGGAGGAGGAGGAGGAGGAGGAGGAGAAGAAGAAGAAAAGAAGAAGAGAAGAAGAAGAAGAAGAAGAAGAAGAAGAAGAAGAAGAAGAAGAAGAAGAAGAAGAAGAAGAAGAAGGAGAAGGAGAAGGAGAAGGAGAAGGAGAAGGAGAAGGAGAAGGAGAAGGAGAAGGAGAAGGAGAAGGAGAAGGAGAAGGAGAAGGAGAAGGAGAAGGAGAAGGAGAAGGAGAAGGAGAAGGAGAAGGAGAAGGAGAAGGAAGAGAAGGAGAAGGAGAAGAAGAAGAAGAAGAAGAAGAAGAAGAAGAAGAAGAAGAAGAAGAAGAAGAAGAAGAAGAAGGAGAAGAAGAAGAAGAAAAACTTTCCAGCCACCCACTCCCCACAATGATTCATTAACCCTGAAAAGTGTTAGTCCTTTCTATATTTCTGAGGACTTTGAACACAACCTACTGAAGAAGTGTCTTCTCCACAGGACAAAATCATGGTTTGTCTTGATCATTCAAACTCTGGCAGTATTCCAATTACCTGTCAGTAACCTACTCAGTGCCTTCTGCCTTCTGTTCTTAAGAAACATCTCTTAAAGATTAAGTGACAGAGATCCACCATGACTATACATCCCCTACAGAAATAGTCTTGTAGACAGAAATTGGGTCTGAGGACAAAGTTGCCTGATAAGGACAACCTAAACAGAGGTTCATCACAGTAAGAATGACAGTATTTCTCTGAGACCTGACCATGTATGTGTTCATATAAACTAGCTCTGATTATTGTCAGAATTCTATGGTATCATGCAGCTCAAAGATAATCCTAAAATGCCCAGGTTCTCTAAAGTAGTTTTGAAAGAAATATTATAATAAGGCTTTATTCCCCTGTCATTTTTCTACTTGCATGATGACTGCTAATGTGAAATTGTGGTTGTGTTTACATGATCCCATATATCTGGATGAAAACAGAAAAGTAATCAAATATCAGGATATTTTGTCTACCTAATATCAAACATCTGGATATTTATGAAGGTTCAGATAAATAATTGATTTTTCCCTCACTTTAACCAAGATATTCTAATCACACAGACACAGTATCCTCAGATCCAAAATGAAGGTTTAGAACAATTATCCAGATAATTCGAGAAGAAAAAATATACTTCTACCTCAATTACCCATTTGCAGACAGCTAGAGGCCATAGCAGCTGGACCCAGTAAAAGCGTCATGAAGACCTGAGTTCAAACCCTGCCTCAGATACTAAGTTACAAGACCCTGGGCAAGTCTTTTTATTTCTCTATGCCTCAGTTTTCTTTGGTAAAATAGGGATAAAAATAGCACCTATCTTCTGGAGTCATAAAGATCAAATGATGTGAGATATTTAGACAGTGCTTTGTAAACTTTAAGGCATTATGTACAAGTTAGCTTTTATTTTTAAAGCAGGGCTCTTTGTCCAAATTATTTTCACTGTCACCTCTATTATTCCCATCATGACATGTTGAATTGCACAATTTCGATAAATAGCATTAAATGGTAACACTTTGTGATATGGATCAGTCATTTGGATATTGAATGAATTCTCAACCACCTAAACGTGCTTTTGCAGGGATTTGGGCACAATGTGGCCTGTGGGCCATGTCCACCCTACTAAGTGATTTTTGCCAGTTTGTGGGGGAAATCCTTGAGAACTATTCCGAGTTACCATTCTGCAACTGACTACATCATGTGCCCTTGAAAATCAACCCAGGTGTGGGAAGTCTTTTTTTCTATTGAGATCTACTAATTCACAAGGGAGAAAAATCAGTTGAAGACCACACATAAGGAAAAAGGCACCCTAATTTGTTTTTTTTTTTGTGGGGGGGAGATGATTTTTATTTAGACAGAAATATTTCAACTCACCTACTTTTAATATTAATGACAGTGAGCACTTTTATTCAATAAAAAACAATGAAATAAAAATGAGGCAGCTAGGTAATGTATGCTGGATCCGCAGTTAGGAAGATCTGACTTTAAATCCATCCTCAAACACTTATTAGCCTGGAATGTCATTTAATGTCTGTCTGCCTCAGATTATCTATTAAGAATAATAGCACCTTGGGGCACCTAGGTGGTGCAGTGAGTAGAGCACCAGCCCTGGAGTCAGGAGGACCTGAGTTCAAATCTGGCCTCAGACACTTGACACACTTACTAGCTGTGTGACCTTGGGCAAGTCACTTAACCCCAATTGACCTGACAAATGCCCCACCCTCACAAAAAAAAACTAACTCCCTAACTCCCAAGGTTTTTGTTAGGATAAAAATAATGACAATATTTGGAAAGTGCAATGTAAAGCACTGTTTAAAAATGCTAACTATCATGACCACTTTTGGGCAGCTGTGTGGTGCAAGGGAGAAAGCCTTGGGCCTGGAGTGAGAAGGTTACTGTTGTTGAGTCGTTTCAGTCATATCTGACTCTCTGTGACCTTCTGGGGGCAAACAGGGCTAAGTAGCTTGCCCAGAGTCACACAGCTACTAAGTGTCTGAGAACTTTCCACTATAGTTTTCCAAAATTGTCTGCATAAGAACCCTGAGGTCATTGACACATCTAGTACCTGAGACCTAAATTCTTTTGAGGTGTCCCAGAACCCTCTTTTCCTGCTGCTGGCCAACAGCCTCAATTTGAGAAGGGGGAAGTTTTCCACCCTGTATCATATGTATGCCCAAGGGCCCAAAAGATGCCACACAAGAGAAACTCCTGCAAATTGCATTTTATTAACTTCCTGCCCTGAGTGCCCTGTCTTTCTTCCAGTCTTAGCTAACTGGATTGTGTTACTTAGAAAACTAGGTGATGTCCCCTTTTCTTCTCCTTAGGACAAGCTCCTGGCCTTCCCTCTCTTCTCCAGCCAGACTCTCAAGCCTCCATCTCCAGAGTTCATGTGCCCAAGCACATTTTCATGACATTTTCCTGAAATTGCAGAGGGGCCCTCATGCACAGAAAGATTTAAAAGTGTTGGTGTAGAATATTTCCTGTTTGCCCAGCCCACTTCACCTGCAGCCTGCACCATTCAACATAGGCTTCTCCAAAAGTCAAAGGCCCCTCTCTTCCCCTTTCCTGGTCAAAATAATGCATCAGCTTCAGTCCTGGAACCTACCGGTATCCCGCACCTGCCCCCACCAGCCCTCATAGTCATAGCTATTAACCTTCCTCCATTCCCCCTCCCCCTCCTTCACCCCACCTTCCCCACCCCCCTCCAGCTAAACCACCTGCTGGGAACTTCCCTCTGCTGGTCCCCTTAAAATCTACTCCTCCCTTTCTCAGAGGGAAGCACTGAAGCGAGCCCCGCCCTGTGGAGGATGTGGGGACCTGTGTCTGAGGCTGGAACTCTTTCACATAAACGCATGATTAAATTTCTTGATTTTAACCAAGGAAAGGACAGGGGTGAGGCTGGGGGAGGAGCATGCACACACCCAAAAGACTATTCTAGAATCTTCTCTTCAGCTGAATAAAATGAAGCCAAGAGCCGTGAGAGCCTCCCTCCTAACTCATAACATCAGCCTCCTCTTATCTGCAACTGAAGAGAAAGAAAGGTTCCTGTGATTTTCTAACCAAAAGTTGAAATTTGAAGCCTTGAGTGACATGTTTTCACCGAAGACCAAAATTTTCCAAGGTTCCAACTTACCCTTCAGTGTAAAAAGTCCAAGATCTTCCTCGAAAAGGTCAAAGTAATCGAAAACATTGAGTTCCAGAATGCCAAGATCATATAAAAATGGCCAACATTGAATGGAGCTGAAACAAGCTTCTTGTTATTGGTGAAATTCAAGAAGAAGCTAGAAAACCACGTTTTGGGGGAGTTGGGGAAGGGCGAGGGAATGATGTCAAGATCATTCAAGCATTTGACTGGGTTATTTCTAAAGTCCTTTCCAACACTAATATTCCCTGATTCTCTGACCTAAGAAAAGATTAGGTGAAAAAAATCTCTTGGGGCAGCTAGGTAGTGCGATGAGTAGAGTACCAGCCCTGAAGTCAGGAGGTCCTGAGTTCAAATTCAACCTCAGACACTTGACACTTACTAGCTGTGTGACCTTGGGCAAGTCACTTAACCCCAATTGCCTTCCCTTCTCCCCTCCAAAAAAAAAAACAGAAAAAAATCTCTTATTCGTGTGGCAGAAGAATTTGTACAACCTCAGTTATACGTGTGAGAGAAGAACCTTCTTTAGAGTTGTTTTTGTTTTTTTGTCTTAGGCATAAGGATCTCTGGAATCGCACTCAGAAGTCTGGTTCCCACAGCACCAAAAAACCCTGGGTTGATTTCATTTCCTTTTAAGTCAAAATAGATCTTCAAGATGCAATGGTTACAGTTTCAGGAATCGGGAACAAAAAGAACAGCTTCCAGCCACCTGAATGGAGAGGACATGATACTCCAGAGGAGGACAGAAGCTGGGAGTGGCCCAGAGCCTTTAAAAGAGATCTCTTGAGTGGGTCATTTGCTCAATTTTACCTTGGCTTCCAATAAATCCATAACCATTAGACACTTGCACCTTACTGATAATTCCTTGAGCAAAATAAAAGTGATGCTAAACAAAACGAAAAATAAAGCAAGACCAATTTGACCTTGTAGATATATTATCAATCTAAAGAAAGGTCTGGTCCCTAGTGTAAGGACCATTTAAGAGTTCTGTATACCTCTTCAGTACTTAAAAACTAGTAATATTTTAAGATCTGTATTTTTATCAAGGTGTACGTAAGTTTTTTTTTCAGTGAAAGAGATCCAGCCTTTTACTAAGGTGATAGAGGTGGCGAATTGCTTTAGTTCCAAAAGGTTCAGCAGCCAATAGCTAGCCTAATGGTAGGGAGACTTTCTGACCTTAGTCAGAGGCTGGTCCTAGGACCACAAACACAGTCTATTTGAAGCTTCCCCCCTCACATGTAGGCCTTGACAAAGCTTGTGCCCGGCCTTAAGGAAACCAAGATTACTGACATGCCACTTTGAGACACTGAAGGAACCCTAATGAGATTACTACATTTTTTTGAATAAATTTCTAACCTACCATACAGGAGGAGTAGCTAGGTGGCACAATGAACCTGGAGACAGGAAGGCTTGTCTTCCTGAGTTCAAATCTGGCCTCAGACATTTACTTGTTGTGTGACCTTGGGCAAGTCGCTCAATCCTGTTTGCTTCATTCGTCATCTGTAAAATGAGCTGGAGAAGAAAACAGCAAATCACTCCGATCTCTTTGCCAAGAAAACCCCAAATGGGGTCACAAAGAGTCAGACCCAACCGAAAATGACTGAATAACAACAAATCATACAGGAATCACACCATCAAAGATTTAGGGCCAGAAGAGGCATTAGATGGATGTAACCCACTCCATTTACAGATGAAGAAACTGAGCCTGAGAGAATTTGGCTCCCAGGTGGGTGGAGGGGGTGACACTGCTTAGTAAATATTTTGAGGTAAAATTTGAACTCCGATCTTGATGACAAGCACTCTATCTCCATGGAAAAGAACTGATTCTTTTACGGGATGGGTGATTTGGAGGGTGATGGTATTTTACTCTTCAAACCGGCTAAGGACCAAACATTTTCATCATTGGAATTAAGCTTTTAACATCTGAAGGGCTCTGCAAATGGGTCCCTTTCTCTGATATGTCTATCATTGAAGGGGAACTTCTCAAGTATTACCTAAGGTGTGGAATCAGGATATTGGTTAAAAGCTGCCAGTTCTTAGAATTCATTTCTTACATTATACACTTGAATTCCTCCTTCCCTATTTTGTTTTTTCCTACATTGACTGTAATGTTCTCTGTGAATCTCTTTAATCTCTACGAGTATGCAAATAACCTGCCTTGTTCTTTTTTGGATCACATAAAAAGAAAACCAAGTATTTTTAAACTTTTTTTAAGTATGCAGGTGCTGATTACAGTTTGAGAGGGGAAGGAGAATAAAAATTATCTCTCTGTTCTACTCAGCTCTCAAACTAACATGTCTGTGATATTTTTACGCTTACAGGAATAATATCACCAAACAGGTGTATGGGGCTTGATGACTTACAGAGCATTCCCCAGTACTGTACTACACAAAACCTTGTGAGATAGCAACCATAATAATAATTAATATTAATAATAATGGGAATTTACATAGCATTTTTAAAACTACCAAGCACTTTATACAGTTGATCTTCACAAACACCCTGAGAGATAGGAGCTATTATCACCCCATTTTACAGATGAGGAATCTGAGGCAGATGAGGTTAAGTGACTTCACTCAGCTAGTAAGTGACTCAGTAATGGAGACAGGACTAGGTCCATAGCTTAATAATTTAATCTCTTTATATTCTCAATGAGGAAACTGAGTCTCAGAGCACACAGATAGTCAATGGCAGAGCCAGAATTTGAACCCAGGTCTTCTGACGCCAAATCCAGATTCTACCACGCTGCCATCAATCTCATCGAGATTCAAAAACTGAACCAGTCTAACTTTCTGCCCACGGCAAACATGCTTTTACGCTCCCTGTGATGAGTATGAATTTTTCAGAATGCCTCTTTGATTCTATTATGACTTTCCAGCCTGAGGTTTGCATGTATCCCTGCTGCGTCATGTTTAGCCTTTGCTATTGTGTACCTGCTTAGAGAACAGAACAACATGTCAGCCAGTATGAAGGGTGCAAAACAAATCCCCTTTGACAAGGGCCATTATTGATGCCTTACAAGGGGATCCTTTCAGTCGGGTTATCCTTACATTACTGTGTCAAAGGAGAAAATAATGATACACTGCATACAAGAACCACATTACACCCCTATAGAAAGGGCAACAACTTCAGGATCGTGACCAGTAATTTAATTTTCATTTGTATTTGTAGTTGGGCTTACCTTGTCAAACAATTCATTAAGAATTCCTCTGAAAATTTGTGTCTTTATTAACCACAGCTATACACATATAAATCTTGAAGTTAGAGCTGTGCTACTGTACTTTATGCCTTCTGGGTAATACCTACGCTGTTCTATGTCCTCATCCCTTTATTCTCTGTGCCTGGGGCCACCTAACCCTAACACGCTGGGTTGTTTCAGTCTTATCTGTGTCTGACTCTTCATGATCCCATTTGATATCAAACTGCACTGATACTCTAATACCTGGACAGACCTCCTTCTGTTTCCCACCCATCACGTATTGGGTCTATCTGGGTCCCACTCCTCTTTGATCTGGCCCATCCAAAGTGGCAAATCCTAGTTCTAACACTTCATTATAACATGTTTATGACCCAGATGATGAGTCATGGACAACTGGGTTCAAGTTGTTCCCAGCCATAAAGCAGAAACCATACGAAAATGGCTGGGAAAGAAATGGTATAAAACATGGCTGGGCATCTATTCAAAAAATGGCAATTTGAGGAGAAGTGACAGAAATTGAAGGAGGCTCTCCCCGTGCCTAGGTCTGCTTTTGATAGCATTCCAATGCTTGAGGAGGTATGATTAGGCAGTCAGGATCTATGGAAATCATATGTGGTCCAACTGATGAGCCAATAGCTTAGAGAAATAAAGAGGACAGGATCTAGAATTACTAGGACCAAAAGAACAGTAAGTCCAAAAGCAGTTTCTAGTTATTCAAAGTGTCCTGAGGGAGAGAGAGGAGATGACATGGTCTGGAGGCTCAAACCACCACCATCACCTCAACCACCACATCTCCTTGGCCTTGGGTGAAGACAACTCAGGGCCCAGGGCACAAAAATGCAGGGAGCTACAGTCCCCACCTCCACACCCCAACCCCGAACACTGATCCTCCTTCCATCCCAACCCCTGCATATATCTCCGGGAGCAACCCTTGTGGAGGAGGAGTCTATAATCCCTACAACAATGAACACAAATGGCAGACTGCCTCCTGGCAGGTAAGTCCAAGAGCCCAAGGAATAGCAGAATCCCCCAGACCAGACCATGACTGCTGCTCCTAGGCTGGCCCTCAAAGCCATCGTCTAGAGGAGCATCCCTAGCGTAGGAGCATCCTAGCCACAGCCTCTGCAAATGCTGCGTCTCCTTCCTTCTCAGCAACCATAGAAAGTGAAGACCAAGAAAACAAAGTTCTCAAGGTCCTTGGCACTTTCAAACAGTTCAACATCAGAAATGCATGTTGTTTAATCAATGAAAATGACATTAAAGAAAATGTATTGCAATCTTCTTTGTCATTGTACTCTAAGGACCATGGCAACTTATCACCTTGCAGCTGAAACTTCCTACATGCATTATTGTCTCTACCCTCAATCCCCTTTGAATGGGAGCTCCTTGAGAGCAGGGATCATCTTGCTTTTATATTTGTATCCCTAGTGCTTTATACACAAAAAATGTTTTTTTGTTTCTTCATTCATTCATTCAACTGAAGCCAGACCTAGTTCCACATTTCTTGGACTTTAACCCTTTAGATAGCTATGAGAGAAAAAGCAGATGGACAATTCTTGTAGTCTGCAGTGAGAGTGACTGAATCAGACAGTCAGTCAACAAGCACTCTTTAATTGCTTACTATATGTTAGGCCAGACCTATACAACTTGGCAGTAAGTAGGGGCCAAAATTAAAATAGGCTAAACTCCTTCAGGCTGCAGATAGGTTTTTAGTGGCTCACTTTCCAAGTAAAGGTATAATTAATGATTAAACTATTTTTCAAATAAACCATATTTTAAAAGGGAAATTTCAATTAATATCAATTAATCACAGTTATTACTTAAGATTTTTATTTATCATGAAATCACATAGATGTTAAAAAAATTTATGTTATTAATCAGGACATAATCCAGAAACTGCAATCAGCTGAAGTCACCTTCAGTAAAAGACTTCCCAACAGCAGCAATTTCTTTAGAAAACTGAAAACTAACCTTAGTAGCCACCTCATTTTCTGAGTTTACTTTCTTGAAAAACCGTGGTTCCCCATTGAGATTTTTCAGCAATCTGGATGCTTTAATTTGTTTCTCATTGATGTCCAATTTGCTTAAGTCAGGATATTTTGATTTGAAATGGTGACAAAGACTGCATTCCTTTGGAATGGCTATTCTCAGCAAGAGCCAAAAAATCTCCACAGCAATTGCTCACCTACCAAGAAATACTGAACTGACTGTTTGACCTTGGAGAGAGCAACAGACTCATGTAATTTAGAGGGTGGCCACCCAACAAGGGAGGAGAAGAAGCCCTCGTGTTGTTGCCCATCAGGCATCAGTTGCATTGGTGCGTGGCTGCACTGGCTTTGTCCCTGTTCAGCACCAGTAACGACTGAAAACACAGCGAAAAGACATGACTCTTGCTCCTCTCAGACTAGAGACAGACTGATGATGGTTGGTTGCCATAGGTCATGTAACAAACAGGAGAAAGTGCTCAGTGGCAACCCACACACCACACTACATGATGGGCACAATAGTGACTAGTAGAAGGCAGGTTAAGCAGGGGGCATGGACAAAGCACTCATTACATCTTTACTTTCTTTTACATCCTCTGCATTTTTCACTGGCTGCCTGAAATCCTTTGACGGGCTATATGTTGTGCAGGCCTGTGCTAGGCATTGGACCAACTGCTAAGTATTTGAAGAATGGCAAAAACAAAGTCCTTGCCCTCAAAGAATTTACATTCAAATAGGGGAGGAAGCCCATGCAAACAATCGGGTACATACAAGATATATACAGTGTAAATGGTGGGTAATGTGCTTTGTCTGGGAATTTTTGTATTTAAGAAGTAGGCTACTTAAAGGCTGCCTGAGCCTATAGGAGCTGCCAATGTGCACTAAGCATACTAGTTATTATATTTTGTTTTTCTTCTTGGTTTCTGTGATCCTGAATATGCTATGTAAGTAAACTGTATAACTAAAAATATTGACTCCATAATGCCATAATACATGGTTAGGGTCTCTTAAAAGGTAATACAGACTTCCAGGTCATGTGAGCAACAAAATGGCAGGATAGACATTTTCTCCAATTCTGTGACCTCTTACAAAGAGAAGAAACCTCTCCAAAACAGAAATTATGTACTAAATATAAAGTATGTTCAGTTTCTTCCATGGTCTGGAATACCCAGAATCCAAAAGAAAGTTTTAAAAAAATCCAAACCCAGGATTTAATGCTCACTGATCCTGAGCTCATTTAACAATCCTCCATCACCTCCCATGCTACCTACTGAAAGGCCTCATTAGCATACCCAAGAATACAATGCAGTAAGCTACACAGGTTTACATCAAAAGCCACCCTTACACCCTTTCCTCCCCTTTCCCCCTTTCCACCTCTTTTTAGTGCCATAAAGATCCTGTATCCAGGCTGCAGAAGTTTTCTCAGGCTTTGACAATTGACTTATCTACAGACCTTTGGGAGCAAAAGCCTACCTAGGGCTGCAATCTGGAAGCACTAGTGCAGCAAAGCTCTGAACTGTATGTCCCAGCAGACTCTGAATTGTTGATACTGTGGAAAGTATTCTCTGAACTGCCAAAGTCAGCAGCTCTGAACTGCCAGTGCTGGACCAGAGAACTAAAAAACAGAGGGATTGCGACAGGTCATCAAGACATGACACAATGCATGTGGGAAGCTGTGCATCACTCCACCAAGTCAAGAAGATAGCATCCATCTGGGACCAGTTCTGACTGCCCAAAAGTCAGTTGGGGCAGAGACTTAGACTAGTGACCTGTGAATTGCCCAGTGTAAGAGAAGGCTGAGGTGCTTTGAGATCCAGCCCCCAAGGAAACCACAATCAAGGGGAAGGAGCTAGGAAGTGAATAATAAGGAAAATAAGGATTGGGGCAGGGGAAGACTGAAAGGACCAAAGATCTCAGGAAAATGAAATCTCAAAGACTTTGAACATAAATCAATAAGTCAGCAGGAAAAAATAGTAACAGAAGGAAATATGGCCTCTAGAGCTAGTGAACAAGTTTAGGCATCTATTTTTTTAAATGCTACAAAATGAAGAAAACGATTCAACATTTGACATGACACAAGACTCTATGCAATTTGAGGAGAACATGAAACTACAACACACTGTTCCTGAGTTGCTTAAAAGAGAAATGTGAATTATGAGAGCAGAATTTATGTTTTACACAGCAAAAATCATAAGCAGAATAGAAAAAAACTTGAATCTGCAATGTCAAACTAGACCAAAGAAACAAGAGAAAGAATAATAGATTGGGAATGCAAAAACACAGACATGAAGGACAATCTAGAAAAGAAGCAAAAATATTAAGAGAAAATATGCTCATTATGTGGACAAAACATACAGATCTCAAAGACAGCACATATAGAGACAAGCTAAGGACCATACAACTCCCAGAAGGACATGAAAGGGCAAAAAATCTTAACACTATAATGAAGGAAATAATAGAAGTGTCCAGAACTTCTGAACATAGAAATAAAACCTCAATTGAGAGAATTCACAGATTGCCTTCAGAAAAAAAATCCAAGTCTGCAAACTCCAAGACACGTAGAGGTTAAATTTAACAATTCAATTCAGAAACAACATTAGGAGAATAAAGCCAGAGAAAGACTGTCAAATACAAAGGAAAGGACATTTGAATAACCACAAGACTATTCTGCACCCACTATAAAAAGAAAGAAAGAAAGAAAACAGAAAAAGAATAGGATCCAGCCCTGGGTGATGTATCCTGAGCTTAATTATAATAGGACAAAATAAAGAAAACCAGAACTAAAGAGATTATTTGCTTCTTGAGCACCCCAAGCAACAGAATTGCAAGAGAAGTAAATAAAGGCAGAAAGCAAGAATGACAACAGAAAGACTAGTAAGAGACTTCTTTCTAAGCTACACAAGGAGGCAGGGGTGAAGACAGAAATCTAGTAGAGGTAACAGTAAAGACCTTGGCAGGGGTCACCATGGACAGAACTTGGTGACATCCTGCCTACAGGTGAATGCTTCTTTTGTGGCATTACATTACAACATGAGAGTCTACATAGAAAGGAAGGAGGGGAGCAAGGGGAAAGAGGAGTGAGTGATGTGCCTAAGGCTAATCAAGGACTAGCAATTAGTGGAAGGGGACTTCTGTAGGGTCAAAAAAAGAAGATCCTACAGAAAAGTGGGTGAGGAAGAAGGAAAGATTGAAAAGGTGGAGAAAAGGAAAAGTCCATGGAAGTGGGAGGAGGTTCCATGGAAGAATGTTCCTATGGGTGAGGGTAGATGAGAACCTTACACTGGATAAGACCTGTGGAATTGGAGTGTGGAAAGTCCTGGGAAAGGGGGAGTTGGAACCCCTGTGGGCAACTGGCACCTGGAGAAGTGCGAGAAAAGAGACATGGGGAGGAGTTTTCCAAGCAAACGTAGAGAGAAAAAGTCAACAAGGGAGGAAATAGATCAATGAGTAAGTGAGGGAGGGGTGGGGACAAATACCATGGGACAATGTCCCCTCAGACATCTTTAATAATCAGCATTTTTCAGCAAGTAAGACACAACAGAAAAAGGAAATCCATAAGAGTAAGGACTATAAGGCAGTGGCAGAAACCCCTTGAGTGAAGAACCTAGAATAGATACCTTGGAAGTTTTGATTGGATAATGAATACAGAAAAGAGAGAGAGAACAGATAACTATAGCGGTGATGAATCAGAAAATGAGAGCCTAGAGTAAACAGAAAAATATAAATAATGAATATAGTGAGAGAAATCCTTTTTGTAAAGGGGTACAAAAATGAAATTTTAAAATTAATGAACAAGACTAATTGAAGGAAAGGAGAGGAAGGGGAATCTACTTGAATGAGAGGGAAAACATAGGGGAAAGAAATATATAACTATAAAAGCAGGAGAGAGGAAAAAATCAACAAAACTCTAAAGGCAAAAGAGTAACCAACAAGAAAAAGAGATCAGGGGCAAGGGGAAGAGAGGATTTGGGAACCAGGCCACATTAAAAAAAAGATTGAAGTAAAGAAATTGAAGGAACATAATACTGTATTTATAGCAGAATGGAAAATTATAGCTTTAAAAACAATTTTAGAAACAAATGGAGGAAAATATAAACCTAACTCTTAAAACATTAAATGTGAATGGATTAAATAATCCAATAAAATGAAAAGAAAAGTGCTAGACTGGCTAAGAAACAAAACCCTACAATCTGTTGCTTACAGGAAATACATTTAAAAGACAAAGAAGTACACAAAATGAAACTGAGGGAATGGGGAAAAAAGATTTACTATGCATCAAGTGAATGCAAAAAAGCAGTAGTTGCCCTTATGCTATCATACAAAACAAAAATAAATATTCAAAATATTAAATTGGGCAAATAGGGAAATTACATTATGGTGAAAGGAACTACAGACAACAAACTAATATCGGTAATCGACTTACACACTCCAGAAGCCTTAGCATCCAAATTCATAAAGAAATATTATCTGAGCTTCAAGAAAACACAGACAGTAAAACATTAATGACAGGAAACTTGAATATCCCTTCTTCAGTTTTGAATAAGTCCAAAACAAAGACAAACAAAAGGAAAAATATAGGACTGAGAAAATTTCTGGATAAACTAGAATTAAAAGATTTGTGATATCTTCTAAATGATACAGCAAAAGAATATACATATTTCTTTGTACTGCATGGGACTTTTACAAAAATTCATCATGTATTAGGGCACAAAAATGTTGCAGACAAACTTTAAAAAGCAGAAATAGTCAATACATCCTTTATAGAAAACCATTATAAAGAGAGGAATACTGAATTTTGCAATGAACAGGGGTGTAACTAAAAAGTTAGTTGCATAAATCCTTATTTCTCACCTGGCTGCACTACAGTGGGACATTTCTGAGTTCCCCGCCATGCCTCAGGAAACTAATTAAGGAAAACCTCAGCATCCTGCAAGATCCCATCAGCCTTGGTACTTCACCTGGTCCTTTTTTTTTCTTTTTTTAAAAATTTATTTAATATATTTAGTTTTCAGCATTGATTTTCACAAGACTTTGAATTATGAATTTTCTCCCCATTTCTACCCTCCCACCCACTCCAAGATGGTTTATATTCTGGTTGCCCCATTCCCAGTCAGCCCTCCCTTCTGTCACCCCACTCCCCCCCATCCCCTTTTCCCTTACTTTCTTGTAGGGCAAGATAGATTTCTACGCCCCATTGCCTGTGTATCTTATTTCCTAGTTGCAT
This sequence comes from Trichosurus vulpecula, assembly GCF_011100635.1. Classification (NCBI taxonomy): domain Eukaryota; kingdom Metazoa; phylum Chordata; class Mammalia; order Diprotodontia; family Phalangeridae; genus Trichosurus; species Trichosurus vulpecula. The sequence continues at coordinate 131,518,591 of NC_050581.1, forward strand.
ACAAAAACTTTTTGTTGTTTTTGAACAACTGTTTTTAAAACTTTGAGTTCCAAATTCTCTCACCTCTTTCCTCCCCACCCACCCTCCCTAAGAAGGCAAGCAATTCAACATAGGCCACATGTGTATCATTATGTAAAACCCTTCCACAATACTCATGTTGTGAAAGACTAACTATATTTTGCTCCTTCCTAACCTATCCCCGTTTATTGAATTTTCTCCCTTGACCCTATCCCTTTTCAAAAGTGTTTGTTTTTTATTACCTCCTCCCCCATCTGCCCTCCCTTCTATTGTCCCCCCTTTTTTATCTTCTTCCTCCTTCTTTCCGGTGGGGTAAGATACCCAATTGAGTGTGTATGGTATTCCCTCCTCAGGTCAAATCTGATGAGACCAAGATTCACTAATTCCCCCTCACCTGCCCCCTCTTCCCTTCCTACAGAACTTCTTTTTCTTGCCACTTTTATGCGAGATAATTTACCCCATTCTATCTCTCCCTTTTTCTTCTCTCAATATATTCCTCTCTCATCCTTTAATTTGATTTTATTTTTTTAGATATCATCCCTTCATATTCAATTGACCCTGTGCCCTCTGTCTATATATATATATACATATATATATGTATATACACATACATATATATATACATACACACATATATATACATACACATATATGCGTGCACACACACAAACACACACACACACACATATATATGTGTATATATATATATATGTATATGTATGTATATGCATATTCCTTTCAGCTACCCTAATACTGAGGTCTCATGAATTATACACATCATCTTTCCATGTAGGAATGTAAACAAAACAGTTCAACTTTAGTAAGTCCCTTATGATTGCTCTTTCTTGTTTACCTGTTCATGCTTCTCTTGATTCTTGTGTTTGAAAGTCAAATTTTCTATTCAGCTCTGGTCTTTTCACTGAGAAAGCTTGAAAGCCCTCTGTTTTATGGAAAGTCCATATTTTACCTTGGAGTATGATATTCAGTTTTGCTAGATAGGTGATTCTTGGTTTTAATTCTAGCTCCACTGACCTCTGGAATATCATATTCCAAGCCATTCGATCCCTTAATGTAGAAGCTGCTAGATCTTGTATTACTCTGATTATGTTTCCACAATACCCAAATTGTTTCTTTCTGGTTGCTTGCACTATTTTCTCCTTGATCTGGGAACTCTAGAATTTGGTGACAATATTCCTAGGAGTTTTCTTTTGGGGATTTGTCAGGAGGTGATTGGTAGATTCTTTCAATTTCTACTTTATCCTCTGGCTCTAGAATATCAGGGCAGTTCTTCTTGATAATTTCTTGAAAGATGATATCTAGGCTCTTTTTTTGATCATGGCTTTCAGGTAGTCCAATAATTTTTAAATTATCTCTCCTGGATCTATTTTCCAGGTCAGTGGTTGTTCCAATGAAATATTTCACATTGTAATCTTCCACTTTTTCATTCCTTTGCTTCTGCTTTATAATATCTTGATTTCTCATAAAGTCACTAGCTTCCACTTGCTCCAATCTAATTTTTAAGGTAGTATTTTCTTCAGTGGTCTTTTTGACCTCCTTTTCCATTTGGCTAATTCTGCCTTTCAAGGCATTCTTCTCCTCATTGGCTTTTTGGAGATCTTTTGCCATTTGAGTTAGTCTATTTTTAAGGTGTTGTTTCCTTCAGTATTTTTTTCAGTATTTTTTTGGGTCTCCTTTAGCAAGTCATTGACTTGTTTTTCATGGTTTTCTCCCATCATTCTCATTTCTCTTCCCAATTTTTCCTCTACTTCTCTAAATTGCTTTTCCAAATCCTTTTTGAGCTCTTCCATGGCCTGAGACCAGTTCATGTTTTTCTTGGAGGCTTCTGATGTAGACTCTTTGACTGTTGACTTCTTTTGGCTGTATGTTTTGGTCTTCTTTGTCACCAAAGAAAGATTCCAAATTCTGAGTCTGAGTCTGAGTCCCGTTTTGCTGCCTGGTCATGTTCCCAGCCAACTTACTTGACCCTTGAGTTTTTCATCTGGGTATGACTGCTTGTAGAGTAAAAAGTACTTTGTCCCAAGCTTGAGGGAATGCGATGTTGTTTTCAGAGCTATTTCTATACAGCCAGCTCTGCCACACCAGCATTCCTCCTCCCCCAAGAACCACCACCCTGGACCTGACTCAGATCTTAAGCAGGCTCTGCACTCCCACTCTGATCCCCCACTTAACTCCTCCCCCCAGGTGGGTCTGGGGCTGGAAGCAACTGCAGCTGTAGTTCTGTAGCTGCACCACCCCCACTGCCACCCACGGCGGTGGCCAAACCATGAACTCCTATCACTCTGTCCCCTGCAGCTTTTCCCACTAACCTTCTCTGTTGTCTTTGGTGTTTGTGGGTTGAGAAGTCTGGTAACTGCCATAGCTCACTGATTCAGGTCGCTAGGGTCCGTTCCACCCGGCTCCTGGTCTGGTTGGTCCTGCCACCACCCATGCTGGGCTCCGCTCCCCTCCGCTCCCAGCTCCATGTGTGATAGACCACACCCAGCAACCATCCAGGCTGTCCTGGGCTGGAGCCCTGCTTCCCTCTGCTATTTTGTGGGTTCTGCAGTTCTACAATTTGTTCAGAGCCATTTTTATACATTTTTGGAGGGACCTGGAGGGGAGTTCACACAAGTCCCTGCTTTCCAGTGGCCATCTTGGCTCCCCCCCACCCCTACACCTGGTCCTTTTCCTCTGCCCCACTGACTGAAGGGTAGAGTCGTGAACTCCAAAACCTCCATTTAAAGAGGGAATTCAGCTAAGAACTCATTTCTCACTTCAAAGGACTACCCTGGGACTTTTCTGATTTCTCTACCATGCCCTTGAGTGAGGTATCTTCCTGCCCCCCAATTTCCATCTTCCTTTTGTGTGTTGAAATCTCCCATTAGAGTGTAAGCTCCTTGATGGCAGGAACAATTTTCCTTCCTTTTTTTTTCTTCCTTCCTTCCTTCCTTCCTTCTTTCTTTCCTTCCTTCCTTCCTTTCTTTTTATTAAGCACCTACTATGTGCTAGGCACTCTGGTAAACTCTGAGAGGCAGAAATCCTAACGAGAACTTGGAAAGAAAGACTGGAAATTTGATTCTTTATGTGTTGAAATTAATTTGAAATTAATTCATTTAAATGGAGTTACTGAATATATTTTCTTGATTGCATTGCTTATCAAAGTTAAATTTTTAATGAAACATTTAATAAGATAAAAGGTAACAAAAGGGTTGCAATCTATGTTAGTGCTAGGAGTACCCACACTAACAAAATTACAGATCTTGGAAGTACACTACTCCAGTATTGAATGATAGTCCCTATTTCTACTCTAGATGAAAATTCCTGTAATACTTCTGTACAAGAATTTGTGTGAATTTTGTCCATGTCCTTCCTGAAATCCCATACAAGGTGTCCATCCAATATGCTAATAGCCTTCCTCTGTGTCTCTAGGTGGATACCAATGGAGAACACAAGTGGGGATTCTCTTCCATTGATACAGACTTTGGTCCTTCTATGCTTTAGTAGATATCCTTCGGGAAGTGCTGAGGTGGAAAATTTTATCACCCCTCTTCTGACAGCATCAAACTTAGCTAAGCTGGTCCTCAACTGACAGAGAGTCTGTCCTTGGGCCAATATCTGGAATCAGAGGATCATAAATTTAGAGCTAAAGGTCACTTACTCCAACTCCCTTATTTTGTAGATGAGGAACTGAGGCCCTTGGAGTTTAAGGGACTTGATCAAGATAACACAGGTGGCAAATGATGCACTGGAGGTTTGAACCCAATTGCTCATGCTTGGTTTCTTCACTACTCCACTTGAAGACTTTCTAGTTTGTTAGGACCTGCTGGAGCAGGTGATGTTGACAGAGTAGCTGAAAATCTTAGGTCACCTCCCTACCATTAAAGTAGTTATCAAAGTTGAGTGGAATTTTAAAATGCTGTTATGATCAATTACATGCAGGCTATAGGGATGGTAAGAAAAAGCAAGTGATTAAAAGTTGGATTCAGAAAGAAGGATCATTTGATCTAGGCTGGAAGAGTGGCAACGGGCAGTCAGAAAGAAATGCATAAGATGATCAGAGGCTGGCCAACTAGAAAAGACATGAAGGTCGGTAGTAGCCACTGGGAGGAAGTTCTCCAGAATGACAGAAAATACCTTAATAAATATTTATTGAATTGAATTGAGCTAATGTCCCCTGCTAGAACGCCTACGTTTCCCTAACCTTTTAAAAACTAATTCTGATGCTACCTCTTCCATGAAGCCTTCCCTGGTTGAAGGCAGTGGAGTATGCCATCAGAGGATGAGCACTGGCTTGGGAGACAGAAGACTTGGATTCAAATTCCAACTCTGATGCAAATGTATGACTTTTGACAACTCACTGATACCCTCTATGAATGTCCCCATCTGTAAAATGAGCAAATTAGACTAGATTATCTCTAAGGTCCTACCCAACTCTAAATCTATGGTTCTGTGACTATAAGGATGCAAACTTGGGTGACTGGCAGTGTGGTGGTAGGAGCTTTTCTCAGAAATGGGAAGGTTGGAGTAAGGTCTGTCTTAAGTAGGAGGTGATTTTTGGACATGTTGAGTTTGAGGTGCCTACATCATTTAGATGGGCATGTCCAGCAGGCAGGACTAGTGCCCATAAATGACAGGAGGGATAAGTATGTATATTTGTAACTTAACCACAATAACTGTGGAAGACATATACCTCACCAGGCATATTCAGCCCAAAGGTGATGGGAGATGGATTAGCAAATGATAAGGAAACTTTACGAGCCTTATGAATATATGTGTGGCAGATACTTAGTAAATGTTTTTTATTGATCTGCAAGCAATACAACTCAATGTGTGAAATAAAAGTTTTTCATTGTTGCTCATTTAAAACATGTTTAAACATTAAACAAACATATGGTTTTTGATTTCTGATTTCATGTGCCAATTTAGATTAACAACTGGTCTGTACCTTTTAGTCTTAGGGAGTTGCCTTGGTCACTGAAAGGCTAAGTGCCCATGGTAACATGTCTTGCATTTCTTAGAGGCAGAGTTGAACTCAAGTCTTCCCTAAGTCAAAGTCAGTTCTCTATTCACTGTGCCAACCTGCCTTTCTTTTAAATGTGTACATGGTCTTTAATGATCTCTTAAGATCAGTGGTTTTCATGCAAATGCTTCCATGTAACAGTGCTCCATTAATTCCAATAAATAAAGCTACATTAGCAATATGTCCTAGAATCGTAGTGTTAGAGCTGGAAGTGACCTTGGAAATCATTCAGTAAAACCTCCTCGTGCATTCAAGGAAACAAGTCAAGAGAAGTCCAACGACTTGCCCAAGACATGGCTAGTTTGTGTTGGAGTTGGGGTCCCCTAACTTCTAGTCATCCAACTCCAAATCTAATGCTCTTACTACTACACTACACTGCCTCCTATTGTACTTGGACTTGGATGAACAATTCCAAATCTCTTGTTTGGGTGACAATAAATAAATTAAAATATTGCTGATTTTTGGTGGGATCATATAATTCTAGTAGGGGTTTTTAATGTATTAACTGAACTCTAGAAAGATTAGTTGGCCTTTCCATCACCACTTCCACATTATTTTCATTTCATTCAAAATTTCAGTGGATCTGATAGGTAGGTAATCTCTTTGACAGTGCAAATTGCAACCTATCCATGCCTTTGTATGCTGTGTAAATCTTGTCCTTATCCTCCCAGGACCTCTCTACAAGGCGTTGGTAGAGGATGATAGGGAATTTCCACCAGATCTCTTGATATTTCATGTTTACCAGTGAAGTATACAGGCACTCTACAGCTTATCCCTTGCTCTCCATAGACTGGCCTAGTTCCTTTCTCAACCATGCATATCCTTGATGGCCTCATTTAGTATGCTTCTCCTATTCTTTTTCATTTATATATTTCAGACTACTCATACCTATGACATACCTCTCCCTTGTTTGTTAGGTGACCAGCAACTTTGGAGACTAATATTCCTTGTTTCAAAACCATGTTGCTTCACTGGAAAAATACTGATGTTAGAAAAAAAAAGATGAAACTGTTTCAGGAAAAAAAATTGACTTAATTAAAAAAAAACTCTGCATTTTCCCAAAAGCAACCTAGGCCATTTTCTTCATACTGTTCAATTCTGCAACAAAATCATTTCATCTTTTCAATCATTTATTTACTCAACAACTATTTATCAAGTGCCTACCATTTGTGGATCAATATTCTTTACCCTGAGAGAGATATAGAGTTGATCTAAGCCATAGCCCCTGCCCTCATGGAGTTTACAGTCTAGTAGAAAGATAAAGTACAAGCATAGATAACTACAATACACTTTATAGAATTTCAGAATCGCAGAGTTGGAAGGGATCTAAATAGCCACCCATGCTGAGGAAGAAACGTCTCACAAATAAGTGCTCATCCATCTTTGAAGACATCCAAAGATGGGGAACTGCCATCCTCTGAGAAAATCTATTCTACTTTTGGACATCTATCATCATCAGGAGCTTTTTATTTACATCCATACCAACTTTTCTTCTTTGCAGTTTCTATCCATTGTTTCTAGCTCTGCCTTCTGGAGCCAAGTAGAGTAGAGTAGGTATAAACCCTCTTCCACATGAGAGCCTTTACAGGCCCTGAAGATAATTATCCTTCCCCCACCCCATCCCCTTGTAGCCACTTTTCTCTTCTCAGGATAAATATTCTGAGTTCTTTCAAGTGATATTCATATGCCATGGACTAGAGGCCCTTCACCCTTCTGATAGCCTTCCTTGGGATGCTCTACACATTATCAATCCCTTTCCTAAACTGTGCTGCTCAGAACTGAACACAATATTCCAGATATGATCTTACCAGTGAAGAGTATAGCAGGGCTATCAGCTTCATATTCCAAGAAGCTAGGACTCTCTTAATTCAGTCACTTCTCATTGTAAACACACATTGAGCTTGTATATCTTTTTTGGATAAACTGTTCATTTAAGTCAACTATTAAATGCCTACTATGTTGCAGGCATTGTGCTGACACTGGGGAATACAAGAAAGAAAGAGACCCAAACTATATGCAGTCCCTGCCGTTAAGAAACTAGAAAACATGCGAACAGCTATGTACAAACAAGGGATACACCAGATAAGTTGGAAATAATCTCAGAGGAAAGACCCTAATATTAAAGCTTCTTGCAGAATATGGGATTTTAGCTAAAACCTAAAGGAAGCTAAGGAAGGCAGGAAGTCAGAAGAGAGAGAATTCCAGGGTTGGGGGACAGTCAGAAAAATGCACAGAGCGGGGAGATGAAGGGGTCATGTCTAAGGAACTACAAAGTGGGTAGTGTCACTGGATCAGAGTACTTGGCACATAGTAGGCACATAATAAATGCTAGTTTACTGAACAATATTAATAGCTGAAACACTTTAATGTTTTAGGAAATAAGGCTCAGAGCCTAAGGTCAATCTAGCTAATAAGTGACTAATTGGGGTGGTGCTCAAACTCGAGTCTTCTGGCCACGTCCAATGCACTTTGTGCTCTTATGCCTTTTGTGTAATAGAAAGAGCCCTGGATTAAGAAACAGAAGTCCAGCGGCTTAGTCCTGACTCTTCCACTTGCTACTTCTATGTGACTTTTCACAAGAGACTTTTCCTCTCTGAGCCTTTGTTCCACCTTTAAAATGGGTTTAATAAGCCCCCTATATTACAAGGTCATGGTGAGCATCAAATAAGATAATTTGTGTGAAAATATCTTCATACACTACAGAGAACTAAAGAAATATAAGATATTATTTGAGATAGATCAAGTACCATTAGTCCCACTTTTATAGTATAGGAAATTGGGCTCTAGGGAAGAGCTATTGTTTGTCTAAATTCACATGACAAGTTAGTGGAATAGCCAGCATCAGAATCCAAGCCTCTTAACTCCTAACCCATTGCTATAGGCCATTTCCAAGAATATCTGCTCCCCATTCCTGCTCTACCCCACCCCGCTGCTATCTGCTCCTGCCTGGGCCTGCTCACCACTCCTGACCCAACTACTCTTTTATCTCTCCTTCCAGCCCCTACTCTGGCAAAAAAAAAATACTCTGGATAACCCAAAGAACCAGATGGACAGGAGCCTGATAGGCGGGCTTCCACACCTAAAGTTAAGGCTCAAAATACGTTAGCATATTTCTGAAATTTATTTTGTTGGGCAAATGGCGGAAAAATTATTCTAAGACAATCCAGAAAATTCTCAATCCATGACAATTCTCCAATATTCAAACAAATCTGTTATTTCATTGGGTCTTCCCTCTGTGAAGAAAAAAAAAAGAAAAAATATGTGCATATATATGCACATGTGTATAGATACATATATGTGTAATGTTTAATATTTTCAAAAGCACCATTCTCCCTATATCCATCTGAGGTAGATAGTATAAGTACTATATTATTCTCACTTTGTAGATCAGGAAAAGGAAGCTTGGTGAGGTATAATTACTTTCCCAGGTTCACACTATTAGTAAGAACAGGAGGCAGGATCTGAATCCAGGTTTCTTCCTGCTCCAAGTCCACTGTCAGAATTCAGGTCAGGTTAATTTCACTACTAAATCTCAGATTCTAATATTACCTAAAAACTAGTTCTCTAATCATGACTGACCATTCAGTCAAAAACCCCAACTTGCTCCCTCATTCTCAAGGCTATAGCTTCAGGCCATGTTTCCTTCTCTGAGGTCCAAAGCATTTCCCAGGGTAGAGTGTCTAACTGAAGGCTACCACTGTATTTGAAAGCTCATGCCCTTCCCTGCAAACTCCAGAGAGGACTTCCCTGTCATAAACCCTCCCTCTATTACTGTCCTGGGAAAGCTCCAGGGTTCATGGTGACAGAAATCTTGTCAAATGGAGGAATAGGTTATAAGTGGATTCAGTAAGGTGAACTTCACTAGGAGTAGTAGTAATAATGATGGTGACAGTTTTCATTCAACTTCAGAGGGAGAGAGAGAGAGGGAGAGAGAGAGAGAGAGAGAGAGAGAGAGAGAGAGAGAGAGAGAGAGAGAGAGAATGAGAGAATCTGCCTTTCTCCTTGATAGTGAGGCAAGAGGAGGGAGGGTTCCTCTCTCTCTGGCTTAGGCCTAGATAAGTCATTGAGATGGAGTTTTTAGGAGATCTCTAGACTTAGTTCTCAGCTGAAAAACATCAGGAGGGCAGCGGGAACCTGCAGGACCCCTATTTTGATCTGAGGAAGGAAAGGATATCACATGCAGGAACAGATAGGGACTCAAAAATTCAAAACTAGTCCTCTACCCAGAATGTGTAACAACCTCCTTCCCTTGCACGAGGCTATCCTCAGTGCAATTTCCTGGCCTGATGTTATCTCCGGGCTTCACTTTGCTACTGGGGCCCAGGTAGCATGTTTATATTCCCCAGGACACATGAAAACTAGGTAGCTGTTAGGTTAAAAAAATCAAGAAAGGAGCATTCCAAGGAAGAGCAGTGAGGCGAAAGGCAATCAAAACCCCTCGAAATCATATATGATGAAGGCATAAAAGTAGACAGGAGTCATGAGTCACCAGATATGGTTTTTGACTCAGAGCAAATAAAATAAAAGGAATAACTTATTAAGAAGATGTGCTAACATGTGAAAGGAATGTCTTCAGATGAAACCACTTTTTTGTACCCTGAGCATGTCCTGAAGGTACTTGAAGAGCCAGCTGTCATAGACTGACTTCCTGAGTGCAGTCACGTGTGACACTGACACTCATTCACCCTGGATCCTGAGTATATAGTCATACAAAATGGTGTAGTTGGAAGAGCCTTCAAAAGTCTTGCATCCCAACCCCTCATGTCACATATAAGAAAACTGAGCCTTAAAAAGGACAAATGGCTTGCTCAAGGTTATACAGCAAGTAAATAACAGAGCTAGAAACTGAACCCACATGTTCCATTTCTTAGTCTACTAACTGCTCCTTCCACTACATCATGCTTCTCTGGTCTTTATTATACGGCTATATTATATTATATTATTTTATATCATATTATATATGTATATAAAATTATAGGTAAGCCAAAGCAAAACAGGGAGAGAATATGTATGCATATCTATGTTATATAAGATATTGTATAATTTATTGTATTGTATCTATATGTATATCATTATTAACATTTTCTCCATCACTTTAAGTCTAGACAACCGACAAAAACAATAAATAAGTTCTGATGTGTAGCTTTGCTAATTTCCAAGCTGTTAAATGCTCACAGAGGAAATTTAATGATCAGCTCTTTCAAGCCAGTATGAGCTGACTCCAGCATATCCCTGATACGATCCTCCTAAGGTAATTGAATTTTTCAGTGAAAAGTTGTTTCTAGAATGGTATTAGCTTTAACTGAATTCAATTCAATTCAGTATCTATTTATTAACTACCTACTATGTGAGAGGCAGCATTTCATGGAGGAAATGAAGAAGACCTAAGATCAGGGTCCTGCTTCTAACACATGCTACTTGTACGTAACTTGGGGTCCAAGTCAGAATCATTTGCATAAGACCTTCCTCGTTGGTGGAGAGGTTACCGGCTCAATGTTACATGCCTAAGTGAGGGGAGGAGTTGGTGTGAGAGCTTGGGAGAAAGAGAGACCTTCCTTCCTGCTTTAAGAGAGAACACATATGGTCCCAGCTTGTCTTCAGAAAGAAATACAGAAAGAGGGAGAGAGAGAAATGGGGGGGGGAGAGGAGGGAGGGAGGGAGAGAGAGAGAGAGAGAGAGAGAGAGAGAGAGAGAGAGAGAGAGAGAGAAAGAGAGAGAACTTTGAAAGACATATATGTCTTCCAGGTCCCTCTCCCCCAACATATCCCTGATTTTCAGCTTTCACTCATAGAGTTATTGGAAATTTTATCCTTAAGTGAAATTGGGAACTCTTAGTTGAGATGTCCCACTCCTAGTAGAAGAGCTCCTTCACTCCATGTATTATCTCTTATATTCTAATATATATGTCTACTTTGATTTCTGTTTGCTTTGTGATTGAATAAATTAGTTTTTTAAGTATTTGTGATGGTCTTTGTGTAACTATCATTTGCTTGGGAGGTATAAGATACGCTCCTTCCCCTTTAAGAGATAACAATCAGGGAAGCAGCTTAAACTTAAAAATAGTTTTCACTAGACTGGCAATAGTTAGGGATGGAGATATCTAGAATTCGAGTCTTCCACTCCACCTTTTTTAGGAGAGCAGAGAGACCTGCCAAATGGCCCCAACCTCCTGCTCCCTCTCCTGGAAACAATCAGAGTCTCCCTTGGAGAGAGCCAGGTAGAGAAGACTCTCAAGTTATCTATTCATGCTTTCTCATGAACCACATTTAGACAAACTCATACGGGTATACACAGAACTGTGATGAGGTACATATATCCTACGTGACCTACATGTGTGACTCTGGGCAGACCACATAACTTTCCAGGCAACTCTAAAGGGGATAAATTCCAGATGAGCTGCCAATATGCATTGACAGAGGGACTTTCCACAATGAATGGCAAGATGAGGAGTTTATGGTTTATTCCCTAGGCAACAGGGAACTAGTAGAGGTTTTTGAGGGAATATAAGCTCCTCAAAAGGGAGATTATTTCATTCTTTTTTTTCGTACCCACATCACCAGGCACACTTCCCAGTACATAGCAGGTAGCTGATAAACACTTGATGCTTGATTGAAAGTTATTTCTATAGCATTTTAAAGTTTTTGAAGCACTTTCCTTACAACAATCCTGGGGATACCTAGTTCATGCATTATTCTCATCTTGCACATGAGGCTCTTAGCCGTTAAATGACTGCCCTAAACACAAGCTCAGTGTCTGCAGCAGGCTTGCTCTAAACACTGTCTCCTGACTCAAAGTCCAGTGGCCTATTTGCTTCACCAATTCCTTATCTCAAGTTGAGGATTGCTGTAATGGTTATTAGGAAACTCACAAGAACAAGAGTTTTAAATTTCTGGTCAGAGATGTTGCATATATAAAGCAGTATCCTCCATTTTAAAGTAGTCAAATGTCTTTGTTAAGTGCCATGTTAAAAGCAATAGAATGTTGCCTAACTGGAATTCTATATTCCTATGTAACCTCCCCTCTTTAAAGTGGCCACTTTTTTTTCTTGTGCATAGCTTTTCCTCATCTATACTTTCTGTCATCCCCCCCCACTTCCAATCTTCTGGTGTGATGAAATATCATAGATTTAAAAATAAAATGGGCCTTCGAGATCAATTAGCACAATCATTTCATTTTACTGAGGACAGTGACTGGCCCAAGGTCACCCAATTAGCTAGTAAGTGGTAGAGCTGGGTTGGGAACCCAAAGTCTCTGACTCAAATCTAGTGTTCCTTTAGCTATACCATCCCAGGTTATTAGTCAATATTCTGTAAGGAACTAATGGAAGTCACAACCGGTTTAACTTAGGGTCCTAGTTGATTACTTTCTCACTACATGACTTTGGACAAATTATTTCTTTCTTGATCTTGAATATCTTCATCCATAAAATGAAGGGATTGGACTCAGTCATCTTATAGGTCTCTTCCAGTACTAACATCCAAAGATTCTCTTTCACCCGAACATCAACCTGAGCACAGAAGAGACTGTGGGTGGTAAAAGTTGGAATAGAGTCTTCTCTACTCCACACCCCATAATGAACATTTCCTCGTGCAAAAGAGAAAATTACAGTCTATGTTACCTTTTGGCCTACATGGGCAAAGTGGAAAGTTGTAACTGAAATTTCCAGTCAATGATTTAAGCCCATGTTCCTCCCAAAGCCCAGGTGAAGATCAAACTCCTTGGTGGGGTATGTTATTTTTGAGTTTCTGGGCATAAACTCAAGAGAGAAGATAAAGCTTTTTTGGCTGGGTTATTGAGGTGCATTTAAAGAGCAAAAGCAACCTTAACATTGAACAGGAAGTCATTTGCAGACTCCAAAGCAAAATGTTGGTATCCTAATGTTTGGTCTTCTTCTATGAAGCTACATTTCCTACCTTTAAGATCATTTGAAGCAAGATTATCTAGAGCTGCTCATTGGATCATTTTTACATGGGGAATTTCCAAGTAAGGGAACTTCCTCTACCAATCAGGGCTGGTACCTCTTTCCCTATAACTTACAGCCTTAGAGAGCTGACTAGAGCACTAAGAAATTAAAATATTTTCCCACGGTCACACTAAGTCCTTATATATCCAAGGTAGAATTTGATTCCGGATCTTCTCGTCTTCAAGATTGGCTTTCTAGCCACTATGCTATGCTGCTTATCATCGTCATCACAGTATTAACAATAACAGCTAGCATAGCGCTTCAAGGTTTGCAAAGTATTTTACATATTCTATCATTGTGCCTGCACACACAAACTCACCTGTTAAAGAAGTGTAGGATGTTACGGCAGGGAAAGGATCTTACAGATTGTCGAGAGAGTCTAGACAAACCCTCTCACTTTACAGATAAGGAAATTCATATCCAGAAAATGGAACTGACTAGATGGCTAACATGGCTCACATGGTGTAGTAATAAAATGGTGAATTTGGAGACAGAGGTTCTGGGTTCAAATACCAAGTATGCTATATACTACCTTGGTGACATCTCTGTGCTATTAAGAGAGAGAGAGAGAGAGAGAGAGAGAGAGAGAGAGAGAGAGATTCCCAGATCTTACCCAAGAGGAAATTCCCTGAAACCTTTAGTGCTGAAGACAGGGATATGATCAAGGGACCAGCTCTTCAATATGCTGGCTTCTTCCAGGAGTATTTCTTTCCCTTCAGGAACCTTTTCCTGAAGAGAAGCTAGAACCTCATGTTTCTATTTTGAATCTGGAAGCCAAAAACACCAGGCTCTTCCTTCTCTTAAGCTCTTGAAAATTCTACCCCTCACGGGAATGGAACTGAAATATTGCATTTGTAACCAAATTTGATTAATGTTTTGGTTAATTTTGCTAAATTGCTTTTATCCCTCTTTTTTTATTCTTTGGACCCCTGGTTACACATACATACCCAAACACACATTATATATATACAAATATGTATTATATAGAGAGATATATACATGAAGGCAGCTAGGTAGCTCAGTGGATAGAGCATTGGCCCAGGAGTCAGGAGGACCTGAGTTCAAATCTGGCCTTAGACACTTACTAGCTATATGATCCTGGGAAGTCAGTTAACCTCTGTTTGTCTTAATCCACTGCAGAAGGAAGTGGCAGACCACTTCATTATCTTTGCCAAGAAAACTCCAGGGTCCACCCAGTCACAAAGAGTTGGACATGACTGAATGAACAGATAGATGTATATACGTATGTGTATATACATGCATGTGTGTATATTGAAAACTTATATATTGATATGAACCACTGTTGCATGACTTCAGGAAGGTGACCACCTCTCTACCCCTCAGGTTCATCATCTGAAAAAGGAAGGAATTGGACCAGATGATTTCTAAAGTCAAAGATCCAATCTAGAGCTTGAATCCTGGGTTTAAAAAAATAGTTTCTCCCCATACAGTCATCTGAGGAAGTCCGTTTTTGTGTGTGTTTATAAAGTTTCTACTACTCTTTTCTCACAACAACCCTACATAATATTATTGCATCCACTATGCAAGTATTAATATCCTTATTTTATAGATAAGAAAATTGAGACTCGGAGGTATATGAAGTGTCTTGCAGAGTAGGGTAATAGAACAAGGGTAGGAACAGATATTGGAATCCAACTCTCCATGGTTTCCAAATTCATTGCTCTTAGCGCCACACCACAATGCCTCTTGCAGTTTTATTATGTTTAAATCTACCCTAAAATACATGCTATACATGCTAAAATACATGCTAACATCTCCTCCTTTTAAGAAGTAGGCCTGGAGGTGACTCAGTGGATACGGTGGTGTTCCTGGTGTCAGGAAAACCTAGAAGGAAGCTAAAAGTCTGCAGCAGTGAGTACAGAAATGTGTTGCCTAGAGATATAAGTAATGAATCTACTTTCAGGTTTCAAATGGCAAGAAGATTTAATTAAGTGAAAGGAAATTTTTTAAAATCATCAGATTTCAAATCCAGGAACAATAATAGAGTTTACTCAGTGTAATTCTCTCATTTTTCATGAGAGGAAACTGAATCTCAGAGAGGTTAAGTGATTTGCTTAAGTCATACAGTGAGTAGTGGAACTAAGACTAGATGCCAAGTCCCCTGACAAGGAGTCTAGGACTCTCTAGGCTGAACCATGTTGCCTCAAATCTTTCTCCTGATGACAAAAGGACAGTTACAGGATGCATGCTAGGGATATGACCACACACATATACACACACAGGATGATCATAATCTCTTTCTCTTCCGGTTTAAGCCAAATTGTGCGGAGAAAAAAGTCATGTGGAACAAAAAGCTGGTTTTTCCCTTGCACAAAGAAATGGAGATGCCTCTGGATAATTAAACAGAGTGGGATGAGCACCTGTTAACTGTGGAAAAAATAAAAAGAAAGACACATGTGGGGGGATTTCTTTAAATCTTGGAAGTCCCAGAGCCAGAGCAGAAGCCATATGTAAACCTAAGCAGGCTTTTAACCCTCCACTGTAAGATAAGGTTCAAGATGAGTTGTTTTATTCAACCTTGATTAACAAATGAAGATTAGAGAAGGTACTTGACTGATTCTTTAGATCTTGTTTTTAAATAAATTGTTTCATATAATATATAATAGGTAGAGATTATTTTTATGTTGTTGTTTTAATTGAGATTTTATATTTCCATCAAGTATAACAAACCAGATTGACAATCCAAGGTCTTATTTATCCATCAGTAATATTCAGGTTGTATTCCACATCTCAACCAAAGAACTAAAAATGAATATATCACAGAGGGCATGGTGGAGATACATAGTGGGTGGAACCTTGCTGCAACATATAACAATAAAGAACTCTAAAGAAAAACAGAGATAAAAGATGTCATCAAGGAATTGTATAATATGAAAAGAAGGTTAGTTGGTCATGTGCCAAGGGAGAAGGATGAGAGGTGAAAAGCCAGAATCTCCCATTTGTACTTTTTAAATAAAAGAAGGCCTCTGGCTCATTAGGTAGATCTGCGTCAGATTAATGGAAGGACATGGACAAAAGTCACAGAGAAAGGGCAGGCATTGAAGAGTTGCAACCTGATCATTGGAGGGAACTTCCAAATTAATGAAATCAAGATCTGTTTCAGAGTATTCTCCCTGCTTCCCTGCCCCACCCACACACTAATGGTCACAAATCATAGCATGCTATAACCTCAGAGGACTTAAAGTGACAACCCAAAGATTAACATGTGTGATAGGCACGAGCAGGCTTTAGCGGTTACCAACAATGAAAAGTGGTATAAAAGACATGAAGATACATAAGACCAGAAAAGGAGGTGAGCAGGTCATGAAGTGAGAGTGAGAGACAACCAACAGACAGCCCCATTAACATTTTGGTAACTCAAGTTAATTTTTAAAAAAATAAATAGCAAAGCCTCTAACATCATGTAGACATGAGGAGGATTCGTGTGAAAACACCGAAAAGAGCTGCAAAAGACGAGAAAACGAGAAGGAATTACAATATGCCATGATAAAAGGGCCCACACCAATTAAATCAGGGCACCATCGAAATAGATTATCTGAAGTGCCTTCCCTCTCTTCTTTGTAGATGTGGGGGCAGGCCTGTGATTATGGGTTTGGAACTTTGCATATACAACCAAATTCAGCTGATATTTTGGTTAATTTAAAAAGTGAAATTGCTTTTTTCCTTTCTTTTTTTATTCTTTATTACAAAGAATGGTTCCCTTTTCAAGGGATATATTTGGAAATTAAAATCTTATCAAAACAAAAAAACTCATTTTATAATAAAGTAAGCCATTTGGATCACAAAATCATAGCCAAATTGCAAGGATAGTGAACAGCATGGGGGGTGGGGGCAGGCAGGGAGGGAAGGAAGCAGCCTTCTTCTGCACTAGCCTGGTAAAGTCAAATTTATGTAGTGATGACCAGCCTCATATCCTAATCTGTCATTGTGAAATCTGGATGGAGTTCAACTTTTTTTTTTCTTTTTTGGAAATTGTCCACAGTATAATGTTCAATTTTATCCTGAGTCTGAATGGCCTTCTTTTGCATGGGTGTGTATGGTAGGGAGAGGACCCATACCCAGCATAGCACCTATAGAATGGATTAAATGAATTTTTCAAACCTCTAAAACCCATGCAGGGCTTCCTGGCTTGGATTTCTAATAGTTAAGTGCCTTTACCATAACCTTTGGCCTGTGGTTCAGAAAATTTAATTGAATGTGTCATTTCCCTTTTCAGTTCCCCACCTCATGGTTAGAACATAAAGTGTTCTTTCTAACCAGAGTTATCGTAACTAGCAGTTCTTAGGGTGCTTCGGGTAAGTTGTGGAGAGAGAATTCAGGATAAGACATCTCAAATCTTGAGACACAAGGCCTCATAGGTAGGGAAATGGAAACCCTAGACATTCATTGTTCAGGAGGAAGCAGGGTGGAGCCAGGCCAAGGAAAAGCCCAAGTATGAACTTCTTTGTTTGGCTTTTAAAGCTCTTCCAGAGGCAAGTACTTAGAGCACTGGATCCAGAGTCAAGAAGACCTGAGTTCAAATCTTACATCAAAGTAATGGTATGACCCTGGGCAAGTCACTTAACAGCTATCTGCCTCAGTTTCCTCATCTGTAAAATGGGAATCATCTACCTTTCAGGGTTGTTTTGAGGATAAAATGAAATAATGTTTATAAAGTGCTTTGCAAACCTTAAAGTGCTATATAAATGCTAGCTATTTCAAAAAGTTGTTCCTTCCTCCCTTTCTACTCTTCGTACAGTTTTACCCCCCTCTTTCCACTCTACATTTCAGATACATTGGCCTATTTGCAGTTCTTTGGGACCCAGCTGAGTGATAGCTAAGATAAGGACTCACTCAGTAGTCACATTTGAATATGAACATGGCAGGACCTATGCTTTGTAAAAACTGTGTCAAGTCTGAATCTACTCTCCCCAGCAGCTGAGGTTTTATAGGGGAGGTTATCCTCTGTCTTATTATCTGTATTATTAATATTTAAACTTGTCAATTAACAAAAATACACTTGTTTTCTAAGCTATATCCTACCAAAAATATGTTTTAGGTGATCAACAAGATGACAAAGTTCATTAACAGATCCCCAGTCATGCTAAGACTCTGACCTCAGGCAGCCTTTTAAAGGCCAAAGCTGCATTCTGGGAGTGCCACGGTGAAGTGAATGCTTAACACTTTAGGCTACACAGGGAGATCAGAATGGCAATCAGGAAAGAATCCTCTAGTCGGGTTATATCAAGACTGAAGAGGGAAACATGTGGTATGAGGTTGAGCGGGTGACAGGCTCAAGAAATGGTAAGCCCACCCAGAAAGAGAGTCAAGAAACCAATCCAAAGAGGGATTACCTAAGAATATAAAATGGTAATCAGGGATAGGAAGGCAGAGGCCTTCAGGGTAAGTATTCTTCAGTATTCCTAGAAGAGTCCTGGAATGCTGCAGCTTCCCATTGGGATGAGAGGGCGGGAGCCCTCTGGACACATAGTCACAGAGGGGATTCTGAGCAGATGGGGGCAGAGCAGATAAGGCACTGGGTCTGGAGTCAGGAAGAACAGAGTTCAAATCTAGTCTCAGACACTAGCTGAGGGATTCACTTAACCCCTCTGTTTTCTGCTCTGCAGAATGGGAATAATATTAGCACCACCTCCCAAGGGTTGTTATGAGGATCAAATGAAATAATGGAGATCATCTTATCCAACCCTTCCTTTTACAAAAGAGGTGAATTTACTGGCCTAAGGCCACCCAACCTGTTAGTAACAATAAAAGCTAACATTTTATAGAATTAAGATTATCAGAGTACCTTCCATGTAGTATCTCATTTTATTTTCATAACCTTGTGCAGTAGATGCTATTATAACCTCATTTTACAGATGGGTAAACTGAGGCTAAGAGACGTTAAGTGAGTCGCATAGGGTCACATATTTAGTAAGTGTCTCAGTCAGTCAACAAGCATTTATGAAGTGCCTACTATTTGCCAGGCACTGGGCTAAGCGGTAGAGATAAAAAGAAAGGCAAAAACAATATAAAACAAAAGAAGTCTCCACATGCAAGGAGGAGAGAGAACGCTCCTAAAGGTATTCCTAGGGTAGTTCACATAATCAGATTTAGAGTTGGAAGCATCCTTAGAGGACATCTAATCCAACCCCCGAATTTGATAGATGAAATTGAAGATCAGAGAGGTTAATGACTTGCCCAAGATTACATATAATTAGTATAACCAAGGTAGGATTTGAACCCAAATCCTTTGACTCCAAATTCAGTGTTCTTTATATTACAGGCAAACCAGTCTAGCTGAAGCTACAAGGCCCCCTAAGGGAGAGACAGATGGCAATTTGCCAGGCAAATCAAACCACTGCCATCATCTCCCCTCAAACCCTGATGGAGACAGTCCAGAACCCAAAGTCAAAGAACCTGGGGAATAGCAGTGGCCTCAAACCACCAGCCCAGCCCGTACAGCCATCATCGCAGGGGAGAAATCATTGTGATAGGGAGGCCCACCTTCCTCATCAACACCAGCAACAACCGTTGACCAGATATCACTAATGGCCAAATAGTCACAAGACTCCCGGAAGGCATAGATCCTTCTCAGTCCTGCTTCTGGCCCAGCCCTCACAGCCATCACCCAGGGAAGTAACTCCTGTGAAGAAGGGGACAGTTATCTCCACCAACTACCAACCAACTGCCAATCCACTGGACAGGCAAGCCAGCACAGCTGAAGCAGCAAGATGCCCTGAGTGGGGAAGACAGGAGACAACATGCCAGACAAGTCAAACCACCACCACCACCACCTTGACTGCCATCTCCCCTCAGACCTTGATGGAAACATCCTAGGACCCTGACCCCGAGGGCCCTGGAAAGAGCGCTGCTTCCAGCCCAGGGCCCTCAGCCATCATCCTTGGGAAGCTGCCCCTGTGGATTGGCAGCCTGGTCACTGCTCCTGCAGGTGCTGCAGCCACAGCCACCAAAGACCCAGAAAAGAAAGTATTTGCCCCCAAAGTCCTTGGCTCTGTCAAGTGGTTCAACATCAGAAACCGATATTTTATTGGTGGCAATAACACTAAAGAAGAAGCATCACCATCTGCTCTGCTGCACCCTAAGGACCACGGGGCTTTTCCAGCTGGCTTGCAGCTGAAGCCTCCCATGTGTGTTGTTTCCCTGATTAGAATATAAGCTCCTTAAAAGAAGAGACCATCTTACTTTTCTGTTTAGAGCCCCAGCACTTAGCACAGTGTTTTGCACAGAATAAATATTGTGTGCACTTAAGTAAAGACCTAATAAATGCATTATTCATTAATTCATTCCTATCCTCTGTGACATATTTCCCCTCAGTTCTACCCAAGAGGATCCTGCTAAACAGAAGGCAGGGTAGGAGAATTTTTTTAGAGCAAGGACTGAGAAGGATGCACTAGCCCTCTATAGGAACCCACGTATCTCCAGGAATCATAACATTAAAGAGTGCTCTTTTCAGGCAACATGGGACCTTTGAATACTTGTGATTTTCCTGTTTATGAAATATCATAAACTTATTCATGTGAGTTTCCCACTCCCACCAACCTGTGTGATCCTAATAATTTATTTATAAGCAAATTATGTGGTCTTCTCAATTCTTAATCATTAAATTAAAACTAGGAATACTTTCCAAAAATGTGATCTCTCTCAAATGTATGATGAGAGTATTGCATCTCTAACAGTTAACTGATCAGCAAGAATTTATTAAACACCTTCTATGTTCCTGGCACTATAGACACAGTTGCATCTAGAAATCATCCTGGGTAGTGATTTGAGCAGATTACTCAATTCTTGACAGACTAGAAAATAAATCTATCCAGGACTCACCAAAAAACTTGCCTACATAAATCCTGAGACACCAACTGTCCTTTGAGATATATCCTTCCTCTGGACCAGCACACTTCTGTTCACTGCTAATAATATCTCCCTTTAAATCCAAAACTAGTAAGTGTGTCTTTTTGCAAATGAGGAAACCAAGGTTTATGTGACTTGCCCAGTGCCTTCTTCTTCATACAAATTGTTAATAAAAATGTTTAATGGCACAAAAGTGAGTACAGAACTCATCTGTAAGGTATTTGAAAGAGTTTGATCACAATAGATCTATATTTAATTGTAGTTAATATATTTACAATTTTCTAGCATAATTTTTTCCATGTCCACAAGGATATCATGCAAGATATTGCCAAATGCTTCAGTGACATCAGGATATATTATATTTATGGCATTCCCTTGGTTTATCAGTTTGGGGAACCAAAAGAATAAAGAAAAGGAGGATAATTTGCCATAACCCATTCTTAATGAACCATTCTTAGCTTTTACTGATAACTGCTTCATTTTGTAAGGTCTCCCACTGCATCCTGGGCTATCCCCAGTCATCTTGACCTTTGTCTTGCCACTGGACTTTGATGACTCTGGAGGACAGAGTGAAGTTGATGACTTTGTATAGCTCTGCCTCACTTAAATCCAATTCACACACAGGTCAAGACATCACCCTCATGATGTCATTGGTCCTCTTCAAGAAGCAAGGATAAACAACAAGAAGGGCTCCTAAATGCTAGAATTTTGCTGGAAACAAAATAAGTTTGCCAGTTTAGAGTTTCTGGTATTCACCTGTTCCTCATTTTCAAAAATCTGGACATTTGCTCCCCCCTTTCATTCTTCTGGTAGGTTTCTTATTCTCCATGCTTCCTCAAAAAACACCTGCAGTGGCTCCCTGGTGACATCTGAGAGGTTTCTTGGTTTGTTTGTTGTTTTGTTTTGTTTTTTCAATATCCTGGGAAGTGATGGACCTGAAGACCTAAACTCATTTAAAGCAGGGAGGTGTTCTCATCATCTCCACCTGTCTGAAGTTTAAATTGTCTCTTAACTATATGTGTTCTACCATTTCTCATTTGAAGATCATTCTTCTTGATCGAGAAAAGCTATCTGCTTGGAATTCATATGTATTCAATTTTTCATCCACCCAAGTAACACAAAAGTGAAAAACCAAACGAAGACAAAGCAATAAAAACAGCTTGACCCTGAAACTTTTCTGAAATTTCCTCTCAAGGGACTGAAGAAAAACACAAAACATGACCCACCCCAAAATGCACCATTTATTTTTATATAAAAGACTATTATCCCAGTGAAAACATAAACCTTTCTACCTAAATTACTAATAGGCTGCTTCTTCCCTGCCTCCTATGACCGGAGGGCTTAGTGTACGTGACAATTTCCCTGCCCCTGCAGGAGGGCCAGGCCTTCCCGGGGACACTTGTGTACCATATTTCTAAAGTCTTGTTTACCACACCACCATCACTATCACCCCTCCAACCATCATTTTGCCATTCCCAGTTTCTCGAGTACTAAGCCTCAAACGCAGGGACTGGGTAAGAAAACTAGATGGCAAATGTAACTATGAAGGGAGAGGAGGGACATTCCAGGGATTCAGGGCCCCTACAGGTGAGAAAAATGTATCCTCAGGCCCATGATTTTTTCCCTTTCTTTTGGCCTAGTTTGGCCTGGGAGTGAAGTGGAGAGTAGAAGGTAGGAGTAGATGATGAGGAGCAAGACAAAGGACAGATCCAGGTTCTGAGACCCTGCTGAAGGTCCATGCCTTTCTTCTGTGACCCTGAGCATGTCATTTCCCTCTTTGTGGGGCTCAGTCTCTTCCTTTGGAGTTGAACTAAGTGATCCCTAAAATCCCTTGAGAGGTCTCTTTTTGTGGGGAAGGGGGTCCTTCCCTCCTGGAGGGAAAGCCTGTTTCATCTCCTTTCCCAAAATCACTTGCTCTCTGTAAAAGTTTTCCCATCAGGGCTTATTTAGGCCAGATGACTGTGGAAAGCTTCCATTTTCTAGTTGTGGCATGGGAGATTTTTCATCATCGCCTTTGGAGGGACTTAGTTCTTTCATTCTGATAATGTGATCTACTAAGGAAGTCCTGAGGTGGGTGCTGGGGGCTATGTGGTATAGAGGTGGAAAGAACATTGAATTAGAAATCAAGAGATTTGTGTTCTGTTGGCAACTCTGCCACTAACTGCCAACGGGACATTTGACAAGTCACTTAATTCTCTGGGCCTCAGAATTTTCCAAATATGTGAAGTGGTGAAAATAGTATCAGGCATATAGTGGAAAGACAGAGTGGAAAGATCACTAGTCTTGGAGTCCAAAGACTTGGGTTCTATTTCTGATTCAGCTACATTCTAGTTGTATGATCTTGAGCAAGGAAGTTAACTTCTCGGGGCCTCAGTTTCCTCACTTTTAAAATAAGGAACATGCCTTTTGAACCAGAAGGAGTCTCCAAGATCATTGAATTCCACCCTCTCGTATAGATGAAAGAACCACAGCCCCAAGGTCGCAAAGACTATAACTGCCAAAGCTGGGATTCGAACCCCAATCGTCTGACTCTATATCCCCTTAATCTTTCCACCAGCTTGATAATCTCTAAGGCCGCTTCCCAGCCTTCCATCCTAACACCTACTCTACTTACCTTGCAGTTTGATTAGAAAATCAAATGAGATACCAAATGTTAAAATGTTTTGAAAAGTATAAAGTTATACTTTTATAGGTGATGTACAAAATAAATACTTGGCTTGGCAAGATTTTCTGTGGCTGAAACTTTACCGTTTTTGGATCAATCACTGTGGTTTATAGGTGCATGTCAATTTTTGCTGCAAAGGATACGTGACTGGACGGCTCCCTTGTTTATGCCTACATCATTGTGGGAGAGATTGATATCTCTGTGTACATTCAGATAACTAGGACAAGCTGTTCTGTTTATAATTTGGACATTTTGAACCCGTAACTCAAAGCTCAGCTCAAATGCCACCTCCTAAAAGAGGCTTTTCCTGATTACCCCAGTTAGCAATGCTTCCCTACTCTTCCCTCCCCTCCATATTATTGTCTTTATTGTGTGCATATTAATATATTATTTCTTCTCTATGGACTATAAGTTTCCTAAGAACAGGAACTATTTTCTTCTTTTTTGTCTCTGAATCCCCAGTGCCTGACAGTTCCTGCCATATGGTAGAAACAACAAATATTTCTTCAATTGAAGTTTACCCCCAAGACTTTGGCATTTTTCTCCTACTTATTCTTTCCAGAGAATGTTTATTCTTGGACCACCTGAGAATAGAGATAAAAAGCTCACAGTCCCCTCGTTAATATCTGTAGGCTTATTGGTGAGAGAAACCATAAAATAACAAGATGTCTTGATTATGTCTTGTTTAGAATCCAATATGTGTTCAAATGTTCAAAGCTTTGGGTTAGATAAACATCGATAAGTTAAATGCTTATCAGAAAACTTTTTTGAACTTTCATTGCCCATTTGGGTAGGAAATCTCATGAGATTAAGCTTTCTTCCAGGACTTCCTGATTTTGAAGAGGCCAGAAATTCTTTGAAAAAGAAAAAAAATCTTTGTGATATATGGCTGTTGGGGGCTGGGGATAGGATGCAGAGAACTGAGCAGACACCATCTCCCCTCCATCCAAATCTTTTCCCCTTCAAAAAAAAGAGACAAAAAGAGAGACAGTGAGATATAAGCAGACTTTCTAGATTTCAGTGAAATAAGCAATAATAGATTTAAATTTAGGATAGAGGCTTAGAGCTCTTATTTTACCTAAGCTATTTATTTCATCTTTTCTTGTGATCTTAGTTATTTTTGGTTTTGACAACTGCATTTCTTAAACTTTTTTCACCTAAAATAAGCTTCAAGGATTCTGAGAAGGTAGAGACTTTAAGAATCATCCAATCTAAGTCCTTCATTGCATATAACTGGCCATCATATTGCCCTGTTAGTAAGTAACTTGACTCTCCGCTCTTTTCAGTCTTCCATGTTCATAGATTGTAGGGTGAATAGTCAAAAATGTTCTAAGAAAATCACTCTAAAATTTCACATGAGAAGAATGGTTTGGCAGTTCATAGAAGTGTAGACAGAGTTGGAAGAGCCTGGAGAGGTCATTAAGCCAAATTTATCACCCAGTTAAAGAATCCCTACAACATCCTTGAGAGCAGGTTACCTAGCATGGGAGCTTACTACCTTACAAGGTAACTCATTCCATGGTGGATCAGCTCTTGAAAAAATTCTTCCATACATTGAGCTGAAATTTGCCTCCTAGATCTTCAATCCAGGCTCCACATATTGCTTCATCAAATATTTGAATACACCTCTCATATTCCTCCTAAACCTTATTTTTTCCAGGTTACATCATCCTATTTCTCTCCATTATACCATATGTAACATGATTTCCAAACTCTTTCCAGTTACTTCCAGATACATAGATAGATAAATAGATAGACAGATAGATAGATAGATAGATAGCACAAAACTCAGCACAATAGTCCAGACATTATCTAACTAGTACAGAGTACAGAAGGACGATTTCCTCTCCAGAAGGACACTATACTCCTATTAATGCAGCCTAAGATCAAGTTAATGTTGTTGTTTTTTTTTAAACCACATCACACCATTGACTCATAATGAGTGTGTAGTCAACTCAAACCCCCAGTCCATTTTCACAGGTTATCACTGTGCACAGTCAATGCAGTATTACCCTTGCCCACAGCTCATGTACGTTAACCCCAGCAGATAACTTTGTTTGGCAGCTGATAAGAAGCAGGGAAGACTAAAACCAAGCAAAGCTAGGAAGCCCCAATATTCTGACAAGTTCAGTCTACATGCTCCTGGGACCTCCTAAGGTGAGGTCTTTGCTCTTACCCACCATACCCAAGGGAATATAGCTAGGATAGCAGAAGGGAATGCTATTCTTCAAAAACTGAGAAGGAGCCTTCACACACTATGAGTATCAGGAAGGCAGATGGAAGGAGTTGAAAGGAGCTCTCTCAAGCCTTTTTTTTCTTTTCTTTTAGTTCCCTTCCTTCCTTTTTTTCTACAGAGGCAAATGGCTATATTACCACTGAATCAGGCCCAACATCAATAGCTTCAAAATTCCAAGAGTTAATCCTGAAGAAAATGACTCATCAGAGGCCAAGTCCCTGCCACAGAAAGTGAAATAAATGCTGGATCAGGAGTTAACTTTTTTGTGTGTCAAGGACACCCTTGGTAGTCTAAGAAAACCTATGGACCCCTTCTTAAAATGGTGTTTTTAAATATATAAAATAAAATGCATAGAATTACAAAGGAAACCAATTATAGGGAAATAGTCATCAATGTATTCTTTAAAACTAAGTTCTTAGACCCTAGGTTAAGAACACCTTAAATATCCTCATTACAAGTGTAGCTACAATTCCAAAATTCATGATATTTTTGTCCATTTGAGTACCTCAGGACAATGTATCTGCTTTCCCCTCTATTATCTAGAAAAAAATTTGGGGAGAAAAGAAGACTTATAAAAATCATCAAGTGACCACTGGGTACCTGCCATCTTCTAGACTGACACTGACCATACAATGAATTGCAGAATTTTTTAATTGGAAAAGGACTTGGATTATTGTCTTTCTAAGTCCAAGAAGACATCTCCATTATAGCATATTGGACAGGTAATCATTTAGCTTCAAACTAAAGACTTTCAGTAAAAAAAGAACAAGCAGCTGTGTAGAGCAGCGGATAGAGAACTTGGCTTGGAATCAAAAATACTCATCTTCATGAGTTCAAATCTGGCCTCAGACACTTAATAGTTGTGTGACCCTGGGCAAGTCACTTAACCCTGTTTGCCTCCCTTTCCTCATTTGTAAAATGAGTTGGAGAGGGAAATGGCAAATCACTTCAGTATCTTTGGCAAGATAACCCCAAATGGGGTCACAAAGAGTAGGACATACCTGAAACAACTGAACCACAAAAAATGAACAACTACTGCCTGTAGTAGTCCTTTTCACTATTGAAAACTAATTGTTAGGAAGGTCAATTGGTTGGGATTTTTTCCGACATCAAGTTTAAATTTATGTCTTTAAAGCTTCTTCCCATACCCATTACTCCTGGTTCTGCCCTCTTGGAACAAAATTCTCATATTTCTTACACATGCTCTTCATACATTTGAAAATAGCTAAATGTGTCCCCTAAATCTTTCCTTCTCTAGGCTAAACCTTCCCTGATGTTAAGGGAGAAAACATCTCTTAAATATACCCAGAAGATTTTTTAAAATCTCTGTTCTCAAAAAGCTTACCGTCCAATTGGGAAGCCACATGAGGAAGAGATGACCAACGATAATAAAACAAGGGAACACATACTGAGTTGTAAAGATGGTGAAAGCTCTAGGAGCTAAGAGCAGAGAGATGAGAGGAGGCTTTCTGGAGAAAATGACATTGGAACTGGGCCTTACCCTTTACTAATCAGAAAATCATTCTAGGCAGGAAGAACAGCATAGGCATTAACAGGAGGTAGTATGTTCAGGGATTGAGGAGTTGGCCTGTTGGGCTCTGGAGTTAAGGCTTTGTAGAGGGGAGTACTTGGAGATAAGGTTGCAAAGATAGCAAGGGCTCAGGTTGTAGAGAGTCTTGTACCAACCTAAAGAGTTTAGATTTTATCCCATAATGTGTAATCACTACTAAATAGGGATGGGGTATAGATCTATGATTCTCTCACTTTCAAATGAAGAAACGCCCTTACAGATGTAGGACAGCACATTGCCTGTAACTTATAGCCTTCCCTTGGAGAATTGCCCAGAGAACAGAGAAGTTAATTTGAACCCAGGTCTTCTTGTCTCCAAGATCAGTTCTTCAATCATGGTGCCATGTTGTCATTATGATTGTAGCTTATTCATTTTTTGAGGGTGAAAGTACTTCTGGAGAACTTGGATCAATGAAGAATTATTAGTAGAACTAGAAACATACATGGATGAGAGTGAGTACATTCTGTTTGACTATTGACAACAAAAGCCATAAACCTTGTCAATGAAGAAATGTTAGTTGAACAAATGTCTAAGTATGTATGGATTAAAATTTGGGTTTTTTTATATTCCCAAAGGTTAGAAATACTAATCTAATAGTAACGTATAGGTCAGACTGGAGTAAGGTAGAAACCCATTAGCAAACTATTGTAATAACCCAGAGTTAAAGTTATGGAAATCTAGACTAGTATGATAACAGGGGAAAAGAAGGGCCATTATAAAAGAAACATCTACAGTATTCAGGAAATAACTGCATATAAGGGAAGGGAGAGAGAAGGGAAAATCAAGGATTGGTGGAATGAGGGCATCTTGGACAGAAACTGGAAGACTGATGAGTTTAGTTTTTATGCAAAAGACTAGGAACCCTAGATTGTGAGAATTTTTCTATGGATCATTGACTCAGATACCATGCCTAGTTGGCATTGGATGTTTTTAAAGGCCAAATGGCCCAAATAATGTAATTCTCTTCCTTCTAGAACAGGCCTCCTCATTTTTATTTTTCCCAGCATTGGATTTTTTTCTCTTCTAAATGACTGTGTTACATGTTGTGGAACTCCACTGTATGTTTGTGTTCTTTCACATGTTTCTTGAGCCTCTATTAAAACGTTTCCTACCCAAAGAGCATGATCTCACTGGGATAAAAGATCAATGACATTTAATCTTATCAAAGTAAAGCCTTCCAACTGCTATTTTTCTTGTTATGATCCCCCTCAAAAGTCACCAACACGGGATGGAATCAGTCAGTTTGGAAGGATTCTTCTGACTAGATGAATCTCTCTGCATTTCATTTTTATTTTTAAATAAGAAACATCAATTCCATCAGAGGGAATAGCCGCGATTGCCTCTATCAGTTTCCGAGTCAGCAAGGCTGCTCCCTTGACGTGCTTTACCCATCAGGGATACAAGCAAACAATGCTTGTCAAACTTGCTTCTTCTGAAGACACTCCTGTGGTCATGCCCCTCGCTTTCCATTGCCCTGGCTTGTCCTATTTAAAATTTGTAATGAAAAAAAAAAGATTCAAAAGCTGGTAATCACATGCCTTCCTTGTATAAAAACACAGCTTGTTTTTTTTATCATCAGTAACCTGTACTAGAGCAGAACTCTGACACATACATTTCAGGATAGATTAGGAATTGCCTACTGCATTTACATAACATTAAAATCACTGTCTACATGCACAAAATAAAATGAATTTCTTCCCAAACCTTCCACGTGGCCTGGTGCTAGATAGATTTTCACCTTCCTTTTGCTTTTTCAGCCATGTTGATTTATCTTTCCTGTTCACTATTTGTTTTCATGGGTAAGAGGGTCCTGAGCAGTCTCCCTCGTGCTGTCTGACTGCTGGGCTTTGAATTTCAGGTTTGCAGGAGCAAAAGGTAACAAAAAAATTTAGTGTGGGGTGTATAGCCTGTCTGATCCCCTCCCCAGCATTCCTTGCAGCTGCAGGAAGCCACCCACCAGTATTTCCAAACCACAGGCTTATGTGGGTTCTGATTTCCTCCGTTTTATGTGTTCTTTTTAAAACCCGTATTCAACTGATTGTCTTTTTAGCCAAAAAATCCTATCTTCTCTTACACCTTTCTTTAATTTTTTTTTCAAAATTGGGAGAAGTTATCACAAAGCTAAATCATCAGTGTCTCCACCTCAGCTTTGTGGTCTTTCTTCCCCACCTCCCCTCCCTCCCACCTCTTCAGAGAGGGGAAGTTTGCTTTTTGGCAAAATGACCTTTTCTTCTAAAAATGTTGGTACCTTGCAAGACAAGCCTATGTCACTGCATTTGTCTTAAGAGAATCTCCTTTATACTGAACGGACTTATGCCTAATGATGTCTGTCTCCAGTGAAAGTAAGACATTAGAGAATCAGGATGCTGCTCTCTGATCTAATGCATGGTTTAAAAAACAACCACCACCACCCTTATAGTCCTATCTCATCAAATCATCTTTTTCCACACACCATGAAAAGGCAACGCTACATTCCAGCACCATCAACTAATACTTTTTTTTCCTTTTAGCATCTTCTATCGAAGTGTTCATGAAAAAAAATCACCAACTAGGCCTTCTAGTAATTCAATTATGTACCTGTTTCAAAGGTTCAAAGGATCATAAACTTAGACTTGGGAGGGATGTTGTAGATTATTATTTTACAAACGAGAAAACAGAAGCCAAGAGGAGTGAAGTGACTTCCTCAAGATCATATTTCTCAGTGGAGTAAACAGAAAAACATCACCTCCACATTTTTCAGGATTTAGGCCTTGCCTTGTCCACTACTAAATGGATCAGTAATGGAGTTGATTGGCCAAGTTGAGTTGAGTGGCCAAGGATGGCAACGGATCCATTTTTTTTTACACATAGATTAAAATTCAGTGGCTAAATTAGTTATGCATTCTGACTCTGGTAAGGTCAGAGGTAAAGACGAAGACCAGAACTAGGATACCCTAGAAGAAGGCAAGGGGTATTTTGGCGACACTATCCTACCCACATCCATCTCCCAGTGACCCATGCATTACTGAGGTGTACTGAGGAGGTCCTTAGTTTTATCAAAAAAAAAGAAGTGTTCTATTAAGCTGTAGAGGGTTACAGAGGTGCATATCAATGCTCATTGATCATGTTTGGGGCCAGAACACCAGAGGTAGATTTATTTTTGTTTAATTTTTATCAATTTTTTTCTACATCTCCTTCATTTCCAAATATATCCTTTCCCCTTTCCCTGCCTAGAGATTCATCCCCTACTATAAAGAATAAGAGAGAGAGAGGAAAAAGCAGTTCAGCAAAACTAACCAACACATCGATCAAATCTGAAGTCTTTGCAAAGCTATCCTTTAGTTGTCCACCTCTACATCATCTTCTGTAGGACCAATTTTGTTCATTATAATTATGAAATATTCCATTTTTTCTATTGTTATATTGTCCATTTATAGTACTATAGATGTAGTGTATAATGTTTTCCTGCATCTTCTTTGACTTTCACCAATTAATGTCTTCATGTACTTCTCTGTGTTCTTCATATTCATCATTCCTTCCAATGTAGTAATATTCCATTGCATTCATGCACCATCATCTTGTTTATCTATTCCCTAATCAATGGGTATTTACTTTGTATCCAGTTCTTCGCTACTACAAAAACATGTTGATATAAATATTTTGATTTATTTCAGACCTTTCTTTCTATCTTTAACCTTCTTCAGGAATATGATTAGCTGTAGGATCTCTAGGACAAAGGGCATAGACTTTGAAAAGTCTTTTTGCAGCCCCACTGCCAAGAAATAGATAAGACTCGCCTAAGTTGTAAATTATGGGAAATCTGGGACGATCTCAACTTCTCTGCTCTTCCCTTATACTGCCTAGCAGAGAAATTCTGTGTTGATTAAGCCCTCCTCAAATATGAATGTCCTCACAGAATCTATAACTCATGATATTTTTCAAAATTTAGTCTTTTCCTAGACCTAGGATTTTGGGGTGGGGCAAGAAGAGTACAGAGAGAAGGAGAAATAAGTGGGTCAGACACCATAAAAAATGAGAAAAAATGTGCTTTGGGTAGCATAGCACAAAGAGTCATTTGTCTTGCATCTTACCACTCAAAGCCCTGTTTTTCCTCCTTCAGTGGGATGCCACCATCACCAACAACAAGGGTGGATCACATAAGCCAGGTGGTTCCTTTAAGGTTTCCTTCTTCCTTCTGGTGAAAGGAAGGTGTAACAATGTTTCCAAAACATTTAGGTGCAAAATCTTCAAAGCACAGAATCTAAAATTGGATCATAATTTTGCATCTGCAATTATTTATGCATGGAAATAAGGAAGTGAGATGCCTGTCTACTGGATCTGCAGTCACAGAAGCTACTTTGAGAAACGTTTGGGGTTTTGGACTATGACTTATTATGTACGCTGGATAAGGCAAATAAATGGGCAGAAGTGTCTGGGTTAAAATCCGACCTGATACTATTGTTCGAACCTAGGCAAGTCACTTAACCCGGTTTGCCTCTATTTCCTCTTCTGTAAAATGGGCTGGAGAAGGAAACGTCAAATCACTCCAGTACCTTTGCCAAGAAAACCCCAAAATGGCTCACAAAGATAAGACATGACTAAAAAACAACTAAGTGTTGTCTGAAGAGTGATGAGCAAGGCCCCCCAACCCAAAATAGCTTAAATTTTCCCAATAGCGAGTGTTTCCTTTAAGTCTTGAAAATTGTTTGCCCTTCAACTATGCCTGAGCAATTCACTCATTTCTGGGCAACTTCCTTATCTGTAAAACGATAGGATTGGATACAATGGTCTCCAAGATCCTTCCCAACTCTAAGAGTCTTGGATCATCTTTGACGAATCCCTGCTTCTTATGGATGCCGTCTCCACAGATGAAAATTTTGAACAATCAAGGTGTTAGGAGGTAGCGGCATAGCAGGGAAAGGATGTTAGCTCTGATGCCAAAGGGCCTAAGGTCAACTCCCACCTTTGACAATTACTGACTGTGTTACCCTGTGCAACAATCAATCAATAAACATCTATTAAACTGCCTACTATGTGCCGGGTACTGTGCAAAGTTCTTGGCAAATCATTTAACCTCTTTGGGACTCAGTTTCCTCATTTGTGAAACAAAGAGATTAAACTGCATCTCAATTATAAATCTATGGCCCTAAGATTCTAGCACTGGGTAATAGTGACACTGATCTTTTCATGGCCAGCCACGAATCTAAGAATCCTTTGCTAAATGTAAATACACTTGAGAAAGGGAACACCTTCAATTCAGTTCAATTTAACAGAAATTTTCCTAAACTTTCATCACCTAATACCCTAGATGGATTTTATGACAGAGTTGGGAGTCAAGAGCCTGTAAGAAGGAAAGTCACATGGGATAGGGGTTGAGACCGAATAGGAATACCCAGATCAGCAAGGACATCGTATATGTCTTTCTAGAACTGGCCTTGTACATATGCACACTTGGCATCATTTCTGAGTCACATTTGAATCTAGCTAAAATACTATAACAATAGGTAGCATTTACATAATCCAAAACAGAAAACAAAAATAAGAATAAATAGAGAAATAACTAGGGTGGGCTGATGGGAACTTTGCCCCAGGGGAGCTGAAATTTATAGCAAGCACTGACAAGTGCCATCTTGAGGTGCTCATCCTCATCCCCAGAAGCTTCCCTTCTACCATACCCCCCGACTACTACCTACATCATAATAACCTCCCGGGATCCTAGGATTTAAGACTCTTCCTCTGTCAGTCATCCTCTAGACAAACTCTCACCTCCATCCCTACCTTCCACCCACCTTTCCTCAAAAACAAAAATCCCTAGTTTTAATTCTGAGAGGAACATGTATTAAAAATTTCTATCAAAAATGACACAGATGCATTCTATTGTGAATCCTTCTGACCCAAACTAATCAATGTTCAAGATGACAAAACATTAGGGCATTTCTAGGAGGCTTGGAAGGGAATTTCTGCAGCTACCTTACCCAGAGAAACTAGGTAAGAATACACTGGGGAGAATCTGAAGTCACCTCATTTATTCATTGATTTGGGGGAGGGGAATGTATTTCAATTAGAAATGTAGAGCGATCAAGTACAAAGGATAATGGATGCAGAAGATCTGAATAACAGCTTCTACTTTTACCAGCTATGTAACTTAAGGCAGGTCACAATCTCTCTGAACTTCCATTTCCTTATCTGTAACAGGGGGCTTACAGTAATTTTACTACCTACCTTCCAGGACAAGATAAAATAGAGAAAGGCTGGTTGTAAGCTCTAAAATTATATATGTGTGTGTAAGTGTGTGTGTGTGTATCGTATATACGTATATACACATATAGTATTGTTTGTTATTGTAATTAATAAATATGTATTCATAATAAATAACATTTCTATAAGGAAGGAAGAGGTTGAATCTAAGTTCCCCATTTATTCAGAAATAATGTACTCTGAGTTCATAGCCCTGATCCCCATGATACATGAGGATGAATGTATGAATTCTCAAAGTGTAATGTATGAATGAATTCTATGTTCGATAATTATCTGTATTGTAATACATGGATAACAGAGTGGGAATTCTCAAAATGTAATCTGCAACTGTTGTTTTGTCCCGGTCTTCTGGTTGGATTGTTCTAAAATGCAAGAGTCAGACAGGCAGGTGACCAAATGAGGTTATCCTGCAACATGGGGAGAAGAGAGACAAGATGGGGGAAGGGAAACAGGAGGATTGTTTATTTGGCATGGTTTCCTGTTGGAAACTGAACAGTTGAGAGCTGGGAAGAAATACTGGCCACATTACTGCTGTTTGAATTTTGATTGACATGGATGGATCCCATGTCTCTTAATTCTGGACTGAGACAAGGGAGGCTAACCACAGGTACAGGGAGGAAGGAAATGGGCGAGAGGAGGCGTGGAAAGCCTTGCAGAAGGAGAACAGCTGACACTCTAACCTTGCTCCATCTCCTCTTTATTTCCCTCCCCGCCCCAACCCATGCCAAGAGTTTCCTACCCTAATCTTCCCCTTGGGTGGTTCTCCTCAATCACCCCCACAGCAAAGATGATGAGGGTCAAAGACACTGGCCCTGGGGAGTTTTTCTTTGCTGTGGCCAATATGAGAGATGAAGTAGGTGGTCTGTGAGCTTCTTTCCAGTTCTCCTTTACTCATTTAAAATGCACAAGGACTCAGAAGTCTGAGAACCACCGTTGACATATGAATGTCACTATGGAATTAGACGGGGTGCGTGGCTGCAGGTGGTGGTGTCTTTGTGTCCAAATTGATTCCACCCCCTCTCTTCACTATAATTTCCACCTTTGTTTCATAACATTTGTGTCTGCCTTCTTTGAGATGTTCTGGTTAAAAAGTGTCAAATTCATGTCATCCTTTCTTTTTATTACCTTCTCTAGCTCCCTTTAGAAATAGCTTGGGTCAAATATTTGTAAACATTTGTGCTCCCAGATGCAAGCTCTGACAGTCATTCATATCCAGATCATTCTTGGTGATGTTCAAACTGGTGGCAAATGTCTCAAAGGACTGGATAAGTCAATGTACCAGGAATGGAGGCAATTATCTGGATACTTTAGATATACTTTCAATCTTGCTTTGAGTGAATAAATAAATAAAGCATTAATTAAGCACTGATTATATGCAAAGCACTGACCTAAGTGCTGGCTACACAAACAGAAAAATAAGAGTCCTTAATCTCAAGGAGCTCATGTTCTGATAACTGAGACAACACATCTGGAAGTTTTCAGCTCCAAGTCAGATGAAAAGTACCATGATCCTTAGGGTACAGCAGCAAAGCAAACACTAATGCCTCTTCATTAATGTCATTTCCACTTATCATATCAGTTTCTGAGGTTGGTTTGAGAGAAAAGGGGTAGTTTGAGCCCAGACTGACTATGAACAAAACTTGAAATAATCTGATTTGACTCAGCTTCTTGGGTATATAGACATAGTCACAGAAACTATTCCTCCTCCCAGGGCCAGCTAAATTCAGCCTTGAAACTTGTGAGGATGAAACCGTATTGCTCACCACCAGTTCACTAAGACTCAGACTCAAAATGAAGCCCCGACAGACTTGGAGTCTTGTGGAAGCATGATCTAGGCTTCAGATAAAACCCCAAAGCTTGAGTGAAGGTTCCCTTCTCCATCCCTGAATGTTCTATGAAACTTTCTATGGTTCTATTCTGAAGACTGGAAGTCTTACAGATGGATGTAAGACTCTGTGGAGATATTGAGAAGTAAAGGGTGGCAGGGACACCAACCACATTTGCCCTTCTGACACTAGGGCTAGCTAGGTACTACTTGGCTCAGATCACAGGGGCTAGAGACCTTTGATCAATCCTGTCCTTTACCTGCTTCCTCAGTTTGCCTTGGGTTCATCGCTCTGTGGTTGTTTATCTCTTCATTTAGGGATCGATGCTCCCACTGCTTCAATTTCGCTCCCATTCCAACTGAAGAACAATTGTATTTTAGGTTCTAGTTTAAGGGGTCCTCCCCATCAGAAGATGGAAGAGTAAAAAAGGTATCCAGAGTACAAGCATGAATCAAGTATGGAACAATGTTATTTCCACACAGGAAAGGGAACAGTAAGTGAGAAAGAATCATTGAATGGTTACAATCCATTGAGAAGCTAGTATTCAAGCCTTGTTGGAAAATTTGCAACAGGGCTGTTCATTAGCTATTTGACATTTCACTTCCAGTGAGAACAGCCCAATTAATGCCAAATGGATTCTCTTTCTCCATAGTCCCCACTCTCTCTATGAATGACTCTTACCCCTATAAGCAGGTATGCCTCGAGAGCTGTTACTATTCCAACTGCTCTGGTAACTGATACCCCACTGTTTAGGAGCCCTAGATGGAAAAGACACCAGTTGTCTTTCATGAAGTCTTGTACCAAGAGAAAACAAAAGCAGGAGGCAACCGCATGCTAGACACAAGCTTAGGAAGCCACAAGGTCATAGCCTGAAATCTAATGAGGGTGAGGGCATCCTCCAACAAACCCTCCAGAACTCCACGTGTCAAACCTCCACCTCAAGGCCAGAAGGTATAAGAAGCAGGGGTCATTCTTCTTTAGTGTATCCCTGGAATTTCAGCTCAGCAACCGAGTAAGAGTCCTCATTGCTACATGGGCAGCAATGCTGCCACTATGAAGTTGGGAGATTGGAAGGATACAGCCCCTCCATCACATCTCAGAAGTGACACACCCTCATTCTTGAACAGGAATATGAGGATCGTATATTTGTCCACCCCGCCCCCCACACACACACACTCCAAGATTGCTAGAGCACTGTTATCATATGGGAAATTATTTGGTGAGGGTCACATGACCCCATGCCATTCAATTATTCATTGACCACCAGTTTTCCATGGCTAAACTCTAAAATCTTTTCATAGAATAACAGCATTTTCTGTCTCCCCACTGCTTGAATACTGTGTTACAATGGGAACTGGGGAATCTTTTGTCTCTTCCACTGACTCAAGCCCTCACTGATTGTTTTTCCCTAATTTCAAGGGCCCAAGCACCCCAATTCCATTCAGCCACTTAGATAAAATTTTACAGGGGAGTATTTGAACAAACATAGAGACATTTCTTACTGGGCTGATTGCAACATCTATCCTGAAATCATAGGCTCCAAGGCCCCCATGGCTTGAACTCAACTGGCCTCTGCCTTAAGGCCCCCAATAAGGAGGGATTTACTGACTCCCAGACATCTCATGCTTTTTTTCTTACATCAAATTAAATCTTCCTTCCTACAACTTCCTTTCTCAGCATTCCTAATTCTATTCCCTGGGGTCACACAAAATAAATCTCTTCTATATAATAGCCATTCAAATACTTAAAGACAATCACTGTTTCTCCACTAAATCGTTCCTTTTCTTGGTTAAACCACTACAGTTTTTTCAGCCAATTCCCATTGTGGTAAGATCAGTTTCCTAATTCTTACCCCCATGTAAACTAGGAAAGTTTTTCCTTACAAGGTATTGAGACATTGCTCAAGACTTGGATGGCTCAGTGGACTAAACATCAATTCCAGGTGTTTTGAATGCAAAATAGCCCCAAGGAGCTCCAGGTGGAGCTTGGCTCAAATGCTTGGCTGCTGGGTAATGATGGGCAACTCAGGTAAGGGAGCTTCATTCAGCTGAGTCAGTTTGAAGTGTCTTCAATGTGTATCCTTGTTAAAAATTTTTCTCCTGCTACCGCTAAGTAAATCTCCTTTTGTTAATCGTTGAATGACCTATGAGTGTCTCCTTTTTCCCCCTAATTTTGAACCAAAACTACTAAAGGATTGGCCTGAGCCCCTTACACTCATTTAGCATGGTTTTCAGTCTCTTGCCATCCAAGCAGTTCTCCTCTTGACCTTTTCTAATCCATCAATGTCCTTCCTAAAATGTGTTCAGAATGGGACACTATCCTCCACATGGGAACTGGCCAGAGCAAAATATAGTGTGATTATTAGCGCCCTCCTTCTGCACAGTGCACTTCTGTTTGGTTGCCACATCACGCCACTGTCCTCTAGTAAGCTTGCAGTTCACTCAAACCCTCAGATCTTTTTTTTTTCTTTTGCATCAATAGTTGTTTAACTATGTCTTCCTTGTCCTATTTGTAGCTGCTCCTGTTGTTCACTTGTTTCATTTGCATCCAACTCTTCCTGACGCCATTTGGGGTTTTCTTGGCAGAGATTCTGGAGTAGTTTGCCATTTCCTTCTCCAGCTCATTTTACAGATGAGGAACTGAGACAAACAGGGTTAAATGACTCGCCCGGGGTCACACAGCGAATAGGCATCCGAGGCCAGATTTGAACTTTAGATTTTCCTGATTCCAGGCCATATATTCTATCCACTGTACCACCTAGCTGCCCTCCTTGTCCTATACTTTTCATTTAAATCTTCCCCTTTTAGTACAATCATAGCATCAAAGATCTCAAATGAGAAGGCTCCTCAGAGGCAACTAGACCAATTCCTTCATTGTACGAAGGCCTAGGGAGGTCAAATGACTTACCCAAGTAGTATCAGAGGTTGGGTTTGAAGCCAGGTCTTCTGACTCCAGAGCTGGTCTTCTTTCCACTATACCATCCCGGTAAATCAGCACTCATAGCTGTACATCACTTTTCAACTTAATAACATCTATTAAGGCATGTATCTTTCAGTCAACTTTTTCTTTGATTACCTGAACAAGTTTTACAGCCCACAGAAGCTAGCTTTATTTGAATCATTTTTAACTTTATTTTTAGTCAGCTCTATTAATAATTTATTCATCGACTTAATGGTGGCTGCTGTGGGAGTGAGGTCTAGCGGAGGTGGTGCGCTGTGTGTTATGGACAGCGTTGGATATCTTCTATGTGGATGCCAAGACGGTAAGTGCATTATAGAATGATAAATTAATGAAGAGATATGCAGACTGTGAATATGCTAAAAATGAACTCTGAGTTAAATAAGCAAAGCATCTGCATCGTGACTCTCATGCTATTAAGTTACAGGTGTCTGTGAAGTGTCATGAGCTGTTTTCAATCATTATTTCACATAATGTACACCATGATGTTTGTTCCTGGAAATCTTGTGATCAATTATCAGTATTGCCTAAATAAACAGTTTTTATCAGGAGAGATTCTTATCCTGTGCTAGAAGTATTGAACAAAGATACGGATGCTCTTGGTATTAGTCAGCCCGCCCTCATCTCTCCTGTTGACCGCTGTGTCTGTAATATACAAACACATAAGAGGTCTAGATCTTAAGAAACATTGTGGTATTGTTGGCACCAGCATATGTAAGCATTACACTGTTTTATCATTTTATCATTGGTGAGTCAAATTTAATGGAAAAGCATAGAGGAACCCAACTCCTTTCTCCCTTTAATAGAAATAGTAAAGGGGGAACCTCTTGGTCCTTAACAGGGTGTAGTTAGCTCAGTTAGTTAGAGCACAGGGAGTAGGAAACTTTTTTAAAGTGTCATACCAGGGCTCTGACCTCTTTATACGATGCTGGGACTCCTTTCTTGCAAGGCAAAGGAGTATGGTGCTGATCATACGCTGGGCCCTAATTTGCCAGTGCCACAGTTTCTGGAATGCTTATCACCGTTTGGCTGCCAGTTCATAATCAGAGGGAAAGCCTATCAGATGTCAAAATGGAAACACCACCAACTCTCAGATCAGCAAATACTCTTTGTAGGCAGGAAGCTTGTTAAAGTGTTGGACTGCTAGTCCTTGTATTAAAACAAAGAAGCCAATGTTATGGATTAAATTTCCATATGTGTAAATTACCTTTCTTCAGTTCTAGGAGCATATAAGTGATGGTACTATTCTCTGGTAGGCATTCATTGAATCACTACACAAAATTAAATTCTATCTTAATAAAAAGGCAACAACTACCTGGGAATAATTTCTGATTTTGTTTACAGTCAAATTATTGACTTGTTAGAACAAAGATCAAAAGAGACATATCAAAAGATAAAAATTAGTAGATATAACATATTTGGACTTGGGTTCAAATATCAATTCTTGGTTTACCTGTGTGACTTTGGACAAGTCACTTGTCATTCTTGACCTTCAGTTTTAGATCATCAAAACAGCACCAATCTAAGCAAGCTGCTGACATGTGGAAACGGGAAACTGACAAAGTAACAGACATTGACACAAACTATCAACATTTCCTATGGAATTTTAACCAATATTTTGTACTCAATACAATGAGAGGGGAAAAAACATAGAAACTACCTCAGCTAGCAAAAACTTCATTTCTTTGACAAGCACGGTGATAGGGCAGCCAAGGGTAGCATCAATTTAGAATACATACTTATTTGCAAAAAAATATTCTTGAGGATGATGGTAGAAGAGTAATATTGCTTCACAAAGGAGTGAGAAGTACAGAAAAGAAAAATGAGCTTACAGGAAGTTTGGCAAGAGACCCATTTAAGCTAGATCGTTCATCCCAAGGATATATAAAGATAAATGAGGGCAATAATCAAGAGAAAATGGGAAAGATGCTAGGATTTCAACAGCAAGTTATCTATCTAACAGTGACTCCACTACATTTGGACTTATACCACAGTCCCCAATATACATGATCAGGAAGAAAAAATTGACACTGATGGGAATAATGGCACCAAGATCAGTTGGATCAGATTGGGCATACACAGAGGAAGTCTGTGTTGGAGGTAAGCATTGATGGACTAACTCTCATGGTATCTAAAACTATCAGAGAGAGAAAAAACCCCACAGGCTTCTTACTACCAAAAAAAGATGATCAGGAAGATATCAACAACTGTTGACCCATATGCCTACTTCTTAATCTCTTCAAACCTTTATGAAAATAATTTACATACATATCTAGGGCATCCTGAACAAAAAGTGAATCTGGAACTGGTAGGCTTTCACAAATTATGTTCTATAAAAAAACCACAGGTTTATACTCATACAATTGATTGAAACATAGAAAATATAAGATTCCTACTGTTTTTATTATTTGTTGACAATTAATTTTTTTATTTGAATGAGCAAAAGACTGCCTTAAAAGCTGTCCTAGAACAAAATTCCTCTCATTCACCTGTTGGGATGATAGAATATTCCTTAGCAGATACAACAAGACATTGTTCAATAGTCTGCTGATTATTAATAACAAATGAAGCATAAAAGAGGGAGGTGTATCCTCAGAGAGTTATTGGCCACTGTAATGGATGGTGTCCAGCACAGAATCCAAATGGAAGAAGGATTCCCCATAGATGGTGAGGTCCTTCAGGTGCTCCTGTTTATGGATAACATTATGTTGCTTAGCACAGTCATTGGCACATAGTAGGTACTTAATAAATAATAGTTGACTGACTGATGATTGTGTCAAGCCTTGAAATATTGCAGAGCCTTCTAAAATGAGATTCACAATTGTTCATAAAAGCTCAGATTAACAATGCATTTAGGAAAAGCCATGTAGAGAAAGAATATCTATTGCCCAGACTGATATATATTTGTATTGACAACTCATAAAACTAGTCCTCAATAAAAATATCTTTGACAGACACTGCAGAAGAACAATAGCCTGGGCCTACAAATTGAATAGAAAGAAGAGAGCAAGCTGTATTACATTCAGAAAAAAATGTGTAGTGCTTTGAATCACCCCAAACATCTTTGTTTCAGAGAAAATGTTGATTAATAGTATTGGCAATATTATTATTGTCTCCCAAGCAATGTTGTATGTATTCCAAACATGAGATGTCCCAGTTGCAGGTCACCCAAAGGACAATGCAGAGATGCAAGGTGGGCATGGGTAGCCACACATTGACATGAACTGTGAATAAAGAAGTCATATAAGGAAAGGACCATAATATAGGAGAAAGGAGTCAGAGGACCTAGCGTCAAATCTCAGGTTTACCTCTGTGACTTAGAGCAAGTCACTTAATATTATTGATCTCATCTGTAAAATAAGAGGGTTAGCTGGTTGGCATCTGTGTTCCCTTCCAAATCTCGATCTATGATCTAGATCCCATATCATCAAACAGCTACATAACTAGAAAGATGAGAAAGGTTAGTCCTGTAGCTAGAGTAAAGAGTAGAGCACATTCTGTATTCATACCCACTTAATGTCAAGAGGCCCGCAGAACATTAGGGTGATCTCTAATGGCAGATCACAAAAAATTCACTAGCATGGTGCAGCAGAAAGAGCACTGAGTGTAGAATCAGCACACCTGGATTATGAACTAGTTCTGCCATGTACTAACTATGCGATCTTACCTAAACAATTTAACCTCTGTAGGGCACAATTTCCTTATTATTAAATGACAGAATGATCTCAAAGGTCCCTTATGGCTCTAAATCTATGATCATATTATCCCATGAATTAATATTACTAATATTTATTATCTTAACATTCTTAATTATCCTAATATTGTCTTCTTCCTGTATAAAGGAGAACAAATTAGTGCATTGACCTGTGGTGCCCAGGTATGACCCTGGGCTATGGCCTCCTAAAAGAAGGTTTGAGTATGACTTGTCAGGGGCAGGGCCAGAAAGAATCAGCATCCTTACTGTAATTCTCTGGAGCATTACTTCTATCTCTTCTATGCCTATGTGCCTTTTCTAGGTACAATGTAAAAGCTTCTGACTAAGGATTGAGACATATAGTCTATTTAGGTAATGTTGATGTCTAATGTGAATAAACCTGTCTGTATAAAGATGCTCAAATTGGACAAGATCCACAACCCATAACATCTCAGATTTTATGTCCCTTTTTTTTTTCAAAAAAGAGTTTGGAAACGCTCCCTCAACAGGTACTAGAGGAGAAGGCTTTTAACCTTGAGTCTGTGAACTTAAAAAAAACCTATCAC
Source organism: Trichosurus vulpecula (assembly GCF_011100635.1). NCBI lineage: Eukaryota > Metazoa > Chordata > Mammalia > Diprotodontia > Phalangeridae > Trichosurus > Trichosurus vulpecula. The sequence continues at coordinate 131,561,213 of NC_050581.1, forward strand.
TATATTCAATATAATTGGTTTCCTTTGTGATGTTGTTTTGTTCTGTGCATTTAAAAGTATCATTCTGAGAAAGTATTTATGAGTTTTTCCGGACTTCCAGAGGGTTCCATGATACACAAAAACAGATTAAGAACACCTGGGTTAGAGAAAGAAAACTTGATCTTTGGAAGAAGACACGACAAGGTATAGCTGACTAAATGGCTGACGTGTCCACTTTTAACCTAACTGTTTTGACACTGCTCAGTTTACTTATTCTTCTTATTCTCACTAACTTCACTGATAAGTTGTGCATAATAAGCCTTATGCTCTTATTTATCCCACAGGAATATTTTAGAGAATTATAAAAAGAATATCCATTCCACCAGAGATGTGTTCCATTAAACCCAAACTGATCATCTTTGGCAAAATTCTCCTAAAGTCTTTAAGAATCAAAATGGCAAAGGGATAGAGAATATATTTCCCCTGCATCAACAGATAAGCTACAACACAGGTGATGACCTTGGAATATAATTATGACAACCTGGCATCTCCATTGTGAGATCCTTCTATAAAATGCCTATATCTAAATCAGTCTTTAAACTCATTTGTGATTACATTACAGATGAAAACACAGACAAATAGGGCACTTTTGTTAATATCATATTAAATTTCATATGCCCTTAAAAAACTTGGCATAAGAGAAGTGAGCATTTTCATATAGAATCCTCTTTGTTCTATTCTTCCTCATCTATCTTTTCTGTTCCACTTTGTGTTTGCATTCTCAAAGCTTAGCACAGTGCCTGGAACATAGTGGGTGCTTAATAAGTGCTCATTGATTGGGTGATTGAAAACTATTTTCTTTGAAATCTTCCTTGCCTAAACAGGGTTTCAATCCTCAATAATTTCAGGCTGATAGGGAAAATGATGACCAAAAACAGAGATGGTGGACAGAAGGGTGGAGTTGGGATGTACCCATAGATGATGAGATTTATGCATGCATTGCCAGAGCTAGCTGAGGGTTTGAGAGACTCCATAGCAATGTGTGAGGGAGAAGAGTATTAGGCTGCCTCCCAAACCGAAGGTCTATAGAACCATTGTGCTGACCTCATTGCTGTATGCCTGTGAAACCTGGATAGTCTGCCAGCACCATGTTAGGAAACTGAATTGCTTCCATTTGAATTGTCTTAGGAAGATTCTGAAGATCACCCAGAAAAATAAGGTCTTAGACACTGAGGCGCTTTCTTGAGCTGAACTGCCAAGCAGCCAAACCCTACTTCAGAAAGCACGACTATGATGGGCTGGCCATGTTGTTCAAATGTCAAACATACATTTGCCTAAAAGACTATTTTTACCAAGAACTCACACAATGCAAACACTCACACGGAGGTCCAAAGAAGCTATACAAGGACACTCTCAAGGTCTCTCTGAATAAGTTTGGAATCAATTGTGACGCATGGGAAACACTAGCACAGGACCACCCAGTATGGCATGCCTGCATCAAAGAAGGCATCACGCTCTATGAGCAAAGCAGAGTTACAGTAGCTCAAAAGAAATGTGAGACACACAAATTTAGAAACATCTCCATTCCAAATATTCATGTGGACTATTTGCACCAGACCTGTGATAAAGCATATTACAATAAAGTATATTACTCTGATCAGCCACAGTCAGATACATTATGCCTTGACCCTGACATAGTGATGTCATTTTGGTCCTCTTTAAGCATGAAGGACAATCAACTATACACATACACACACAAATATATGTGTGTGTGTGTATGTATATATATATATATATATATATGTATATATGTACATACACACACATAAATATATATGCATATATATGTACATATATACACACATACATATATGCACATATATAATATGTGTATCTTTGAAATCCAGGATGATGGGTTCATCATATGTATATACATGTGCATATGTGTATATATATATATGTAATATATTTATATTGTGTGTATGTATATAATCTTTGAAATCTAATTTGATTGATGGCTTCCTATGCAACCACAATTGTGTCTTGCCCTTTTTTTTTTCCTCAAATGAGCCAAAGGAGGTGATTGGAAAACATAACCTCTAAAAGTTCCTTCCAACTCTAATGTTTTTGTCCCAGCTCTCCTATTAACTAGCTGTGTCACTTAGTAGTTCAGAGGACCTAGCAAGTATAGGTCATAGAGGCCAAAATTACTTGCTTCCAGCAGACTACCATAGTTTTGTGATTCAGAATTGTTCTTGTCCCTTGACCTCGTCTTCTACCTCGTCTTTCTGGAATTGTTTCTTTTTGTGCTTGGGTACTACATCTGGACCAGATAAGAACCCTTATCCCAAGACAGTTGGCATGTGTATTACCACCATATAAACATGTGATGTAACAAAAAAGTCCTCTCGTTCAATCCTAATTAGATAACGCTGTGTTCCCTTGTTGGCCAAACACCTTGATTGGTCACAGTGCAATGGATAATACTTGGGCCTTCCCTTCATCAGGGACAAACTAGTGTAAGAATAACTCACATTTATGTATCACTTCAAAACTTGCAAGCACTTTCCATACATCATCTCCTTTGTGAACAGTCAGCCCTAATTTGTTCTTGAACATCCCACATTTGGCGAATGCTCTGATGACATCTGTGTTGCTACATGTCACAAAGTTAAAGAATTCTGTGACCCGAAAGTAACTGCATGGCTGATGCCACATATGTTCCTATCTCTTATTAGTCAATGTTCTAATAGCATTTGACCTGCTCCATCATTGTATAGGTATATTCCCTATCTAAATTTCAACACCTGAGGAGTAACAGCCTGACCTATACAATGACCTTGGGCAATATTTAATGCCACTGGCATGCTCAGTCCTACTGTTGTTCAGTTCTATCCAACTCTTTGCTACCTCATTTGGGGTTTTCTTGGCAAAGATGCTAGAGTGGTTTGCCACTTCCTTCTCCAGCTCATTTTACAGATGAGGAAACTGAGGCAAACAGGATTAAGTGACTCATCCAGGGTCGTGCAGCTAGGAAGTGCCCGAGGTCAGATTTGAACTCAGAGAAGATGAGTGCTCTTTCCACTGCTCTGCTTAGATGCCTTGGCCCTGAGTGTCCTCAACTGTACAATGAGAGGTTTGATTGTGACTCTAAATTCTGACTCTAAATTTTTTATAATTCTCATACAAATTATAACTTAAGTACAAAACTGAGTTCAAATAAAATGAAAATTACCATGAGTATAGAAATTAAATGAAGAAAAGTCCTTAAGCAAAATGTTTTTGGAACTTTGGAAAATTCATATTTTGGGGAATATAGAACAAAGTATATGATAATAATAGCTGATGTTTATACAATGCTTTAACTATAACATAATTCTGCTTTCATCATTTCTTTTCATTCTCACAATTATGTGAGGTACGAAGTGCATGAATCATTATGCCCAATTTGCAACTGAGCCAACTAAGGCCCAGAGAAGAACAGGGACTAGATCAAGGTCACACATCTAATCAGAGACAGAGCCAGGAATTTAAATCAGTTCTTGTGACCTTAGATCAGTGCTCTTCCTGCTACCCCATGCTGATTTCTTTAGCGAATGGTTTGAAACTCTTTAAAATTAATGATTATTTTTATTATAGAAGGTGACTTTCTAGAAAGAAAAAAATGATTTGATACATTTTATATCACAGAGCTGATGCCTATGCTGCTTTGTATCACTGGTAAGGGAATAAAAGTCACAATTTCCAGCAGGGAGTAGGGAAATAAGAAAATGTACAGAGCTTCTAACTAAAATAAAAGATGGTGTACAAGATTGAAAATTAGAAAACAAGGACCCACACTTGCTGTGTTTGGATGGTCCAAAACAGTACCAGATAATACCAAATGATGGTGCCTGACAGCCACTTGTCACTGTATAAACAGATGGTTTTTTAAAAAAAAAAAAAGAACCAACATAGAGAGTTAGATAAGAGAAATGAATAGGGAGATTGTGGTGGGGGGGAATGAGAAAGAGAAAGAAAAGGTTGGGAAAATGGAGATACACTTTTGCAATCTGATTTTACAATAGCTCAATTACCCGCTTTTCCACTTCATTTACCTCATGCCTCTGAATTCATATGCTCATGAATGGGCTCCACATCTCCAGGAATGTGTCTATATTGTCTTGTATCCTAAATGTTATTTTTTTTTCATAAGCCATCGCTTCTACCAGAGCTCTCAACCTTTCCTGAAGGGCTGTGGTGATTGCTTTCACTAATTGGCAAAGGATTTTATTTTATTTTATTTTTCCATCCACAAATACCCTCTTGATCCAATTCATCTCCTTCCTTGTATGTGTGCAAAATTTAGGGGTGCTGCTCCAACCTACGAGGCACCATGAAGTAGCAGTCTTTCTATAATATCAAATTCATTCTTTCCAGAACATTAGTCCAGAATTTTTAATAACCTCACAGGAGCAAATCAGGTTTTCACACCAGTACAATGGTTAAATCTCTGGCCCAATTTACTCATTTTTAGATACCCACTATAGCTAATTCAAGTGCTTGAAATGTATCAATTTCAACTAGGGAATTTAGAGGTCTTAGAGAATAGCAAATTAGTACCTTCCACACCCAGGTAGGTCTAATGGAAATCTCACTCCCAAAGTGGTATTAAATTATTTGGATATGTGAATCTGAATTCTTCAAGGTGTCCATGCTCATTTTAAGGACCTTAAGTCCTATAACATCCCTATATAAATGACACAGTCCATTTTTTTAGTAACATTTAATACAATAAACTATATCCTGTTTATAGTACAGCAATATGTCATTTGCCCCATGGCTGAAAGCTAAAAATCTTCCTTTAGATATTTTTCTGATATTTTTTATTTCCCCTACTGAAGTCCCATTCCAATGGCCCTCTGGGGCACGGAAGTGACTGGATTCCTGAAGGCTATGGCAGTGGAAGACAAGCTCAGGCCTATCAAACCAACCTGGGAAGGCTTCACATGTGGGCTCAGTAGCACCCTAGGAGCTGCATTTTGCTGCCCAATTTCCCTATTTCTGTTGGTGGCACTAATACTTTTTTCATCCAAACTCAAAATCTCTGGGTTATCCTTAACCAACTCCCCTCTCTCCTTCCCCGCTACTAATCAGTTGCCAAGTCCTCTCATTCACGGCCCCCAAGTTTGGAGACTTTTTACCAGTTTGGCCTCAGGGAGATGAATTTTTCTACCACAGCAGTAAAACAATCTACCAAACCATTGCAAAGATGCAATCTGCCACAGTTAAGGGATAGAATCAGTAAACGGCAACAAAGCATTAGAAAAACAGCACATCTTAGAACTATAAAGAATCTTAAGGATGATCTAGGGGAAATGGTGGTTCTTAATCTCATGGATTTGTTTTTGTTTTGTTTTATTAAATATTTTGATGATTGTATTTCAACATAATTTCTTTTCTTTGTGACCCTATGTACTTTATCTTATACATTTAAAAAAATCATTGTAAAAAGGAGTCCACAGGCTTCACCAGGGGTCTATAATACAAAAATGCTTAAGAACTCCTGATCTAAAATGACCTCTTGTTTTATACATGAGGAAACTGAAGAAAACAGGGAAAATGAATTATCCAGTATCACACAGCTCATTAGTGTTAGAATCAGAACAGTTACCAGGTCTCTTGACTTCCCAATCGAGTATTTATTTCATGCCACAATATAAATGGTGCAAAGATAGGCTCACCAACAAGGCATTCACTGGCACATTCAATTGTGAGGAAAATAATGCTGTCTTTTGCGGGGTGGGGAGGGGGGGTGTTGCTGTAAATGAGAAAAAGAAAGTAGATTTGGTTGCCAATTTCCACCCGCAGTAAGCCCCAAACACATTTATTCCTTGATGAAATATATACAAAGGAAGAAATTTCTCCACTAAGTGAGAGTTAGAAGCAGGGCAGTTGCAGCTCTCCATGAAGGGGCAGAGCAGGTGCTAATTTCTTTAAATAGACTCTGCAGAAAAGCCTCACAAGGGAAATGACAATTTCCTTCCACTCACTCTGATGTGAGAGAAGCCCTCACCCAGAGAGGGTCCTTAAGGCACCAGTAAAGTACCTGAACCTCACAACCTTCTGGGCCTTAACCAACCTCTCCTCAAAAAATGAAGAATTGGAAATAGCAAAGAAAGAAGTAGAGGAAGGAGAAGGGAAATGATCCCTGTATACCCTGGGTATAGATATGGACTTGAATCAGTGCTAGGGGATGCATTTTTTAACTCATGTACCCTAAGCTCATATAACTCTCCCTGAGACATTTTTTGTCTCCTGTTTGACTATAATTGGAGGAATAATTCTAGGTCTACAGCTCATCAGTGATCTCATTGAAACAGTCAGCTCTATCCTTGAACCACACCCAACTTCTCCCTGATAATTATGTCTGTCCATAAATCCTACATACAGGACCTAACCAATGTGCTCGAGGCTTTCATAAGAAAGGAAATTCCATTATCCCAAAAAGTACTTTATCTGGTTAGAAACTACCTAACAGATTAAGCAGAGAGGAAGAAACAATTATCTGCAGATGTTAGAATGAATGTAAGCTCCTTGAGGGTTTTTTATTTTTCACTTTTACCCTTGTACTGGGAGTGTATGGAATATTCAGGGAGGACTAGCATCTCTGGTGGGAGGGTTTGCCCAGCCCTTTTCAGGGTTGCTTTTCAGGACACCTTTGGTGTCTACCTGTCACCTCTCACTTGTGGCTCCAAGAAGCAGCAGCATGTGCAGTGGCTACACACCCTGATAAAACCCATCTCAGCAGATGGGCTAAACCAGGTTGAGGGTAACCAACAGGCCTCAATGCTATTAGGGACTGAGTTGGGAGAGGTCCACCTCAAGCATGTCAAGACTTTCTCCAGTAGAATGGGTGGATGAGAGCATTGTGTAGCACTTAGACATCAAAGATGCAAAACTTCATCCCGGATCGTTGGCAGTCCTTTTGACTTTTGTCTTGCCACTGGACTTCAATGACTCTGAAAGACAGAATGAGGCTGACAACTTATGCAACTCTGCCTCACTTACATCCAATTCGCCTGCAAGTCAAGATATCACCCTGTGACGTCATTGGTGCTCTTAGAAAACAAAGAAGGAACAACCCTTGTATTATCAGTACTAAGCATGGTGCTTGGCAAATAGTAGGCATGTAATAGGTGCTTTTTGATTGATTAATCACTAGCTATTATTTATAACTATATGTAATGATTATAGTAGTATTATATACATTGAGGCATCTAAGTGGTAAAGTGGATAGAGCTCCAGGCCTGCAGCCAGGAAGACCTGAGTTCAAATGTGACCTCAGATACTTACTATCTATATGACCCTGGGCAAGTCACTTAACCCCTATTTATCCCAGTTTTCTCAGCTATAAAATGGGGATAATCACAACAGTTGCCTCCCAGGGTTGTTGTGAGGATCAAGTGGGATAATATTTATAAAGCACTTAGCATAGTACCTGGCACATTGTAAATGTTTAGTAAATGCTTGTTTCCTTCCCCAACCCCCACTGATTGATTGGTCAAACAGGCACAAAAACAGGAATATGGTAAAAGTTTGTTTTAAAGCCCCTGACGAATTTCTGGACTCAGAGTGAGAAAGACAATTGGTAACAAGATCCAGGTTTATTCTTTCCTCTACCTCCCACCCCACCAAATGCAGGGTGCCAGAATATACATTAGGTCACCTGTGTGTCCTTATCAGTGCTGAGATGACAAACTATATCATTCTGCCTCTACTACGCATACACCTCAACCCCAGTCCCATATACACAGGCCCACTGTCCCTTTCTCCAAAGAGCTACACTACATGGATGCTTGCATTCAGGCATGACCAAAATCTAGACATGGTGAAGTTTTGCCATCAACTAGAAACATGGCTGAACAGCCTAGCCAATAGATAAAAAGGAAGGAGAAAGAAATGTCTGAACATCATTTACATCTTTCTGACATTCTTTACTTCATATAAATTTCTGGATGGAAGGGAGCATATTCCAGAGAAAGGTCTTCTCCAGCCCTGTGATGACCTCTGACCAAAGAGGCACACAAGTGACTTTCCATTCACACTCAAGGCAGTCATCAACCTTGTGAGTTGGAAACATAGGATACAGCTAATAAGGAGTGATTTGAGAGGTACCACAAAGAGGTACCACAATTTCCCCTTTCCCACTCTGCCCTCCAAAACCCTCTCCCTAACATCACGTCACACATAATGTTTAAAACCTATAGAATTCCAGGCTCAACTTCCTTGACCTCTTAATAACATTTGACACCATCGACCATATCCTTATTAATACTTTCTTCTCCTATCTCTCTGACCACTGATTCTCTTTTTACTCTTCACTGGTTCCATTTCTTTCTGCCATGCCTTTGGTGGGGACATTTCCTCAAGGTACTCTGTCCTCAGCCCTTTTCTCTTTCTACATCCTCTCCTTTGGATGACTATCCACTCCTCTTCCTTCTACTATCATCTCTATGCAGCTGACTCCCAAATCCATATCTCTAACCCCAAACACTACCCTGGGCTCCAGTCCTTCATTGTCATCTGCCTGCTGGATATCTTAGTCTGGATGTCCCGCTGACATATCAAACTCAACTTACTCAGAACTGAATGTATCCTCTTCCTTCTAAAACATGCCCCTCTGCCCAATTTCCCCATTTCTGTTGGTGACACAATATATTTTTTTTGTCATCAAAACCCAAAATCTCTGGGTTATCCTTAACTATGCCCCCTTCTCTCCTTCACAACTACTAATCGGTTGCCAAGTCCTCTCATTCACGGCCCTCTAACACCTTAGTTCTTACACTCATTACTTCTCACCTGTACAATTATAATAACCTCCTAATTGGTCTGGCCTTCTAGGCTTCCTGATCTTCACTCCTTCCTTTACACCATTACCAAAACAATCATGCTAATGCACATATCTGATCATATAACTTCTCCGCTTAAAAAACTACAGTGGATCCCAATTGCCCATCTGATAAAATAGAAGGTTCTTAGCCCAGCTTTCAAGGTTTTCCACCATATAGCACCACAGTTATTGCTTAGTACTACCCTTTATACATTTTTTGCTCCAGTAAAACTGAACTATTCATTATCCCCCAATCTCACATTACCCTCTTCTGCCACCATGCTTTTGAGCATCTTTTGTCTCATGCCTTTAACACAGTCCCTCCACCCCGTTTAAGCTTCATTAGTTGAAATTCATTGTCTCCTTCAAGACAAAGTGTAGATGCCGCATCCTCCATAATCCCCAACTAGAAATAGCTCCTCTTTCCTTGAATCTCTCAGGCCACATCATTTGCTCTCTCCTACCTAATTAAACATTTTTAGTATGTGTTATCATTAGTTACCTGTGTATACATCTCATCTGCTTACTAGTCTATGTTGTCCTTGAGAAAAACTTTAGCCATTTATAGACTTCTTATGCCCAAAGCCTAATATCCAGATCTATAATTGATTATTGTTGAGAACTCCACATGTAGAAACTTCCTGCCCTGCTGCAGAAAGGCAACTCATCTCCAATCTATAGTTTTAAAAGTTTACCAGGGCCCTGATCCAGAGCAGTAGTCTATCCAGTACCCCATCGTGTTTCTCACCTTGCCTAGGTACTTAACAAATAGTTGTTGACTCTTTCCTGGCTATCTATATTCAAGTGAGGAGACTGTTCAAGACTGTTGTAAGGCCGTAGCGGCCCCACCAGAGCTGCTGCCATATGATGAGTGCATGACCCTGCTATTGTTCCTCTTTCTGCTGTGTCTATCCTTCTTGATTTTGACCGAAAGAATATTGAAGATGGCTATGAATTGTTAGCTTTGAAAAGTTGGAATGGGGAGTCCCAGAAGTCTGGGAACTGGAGTCCATGCAAGGATTTGCAGGAAACCGAGTGTAAGTGAATCAGTAACTGAGACCCCTGAAGAGAAGAAACCTGATTGACCTAGTGCATTAGCAGCAGAGATGAGGGCTCATCTCTTCACTGGCTATGTCACATTTGGAAGTGGATTTGGTGAGGCGAATTCTACATGGAAGCTGCTCTAAGTTTCAGCCTATTCTCCCCAGGGACCCAGGTGGTATAGAGAAAAGTGTGTCCCCTGAATTTGGAGGAAATGCTTTGGAACTTCTGTTCTTAATTTATCTTCACAGTAAGTATTCCTTAGCAAAAACTAAAGAAAACTGCTGAATTGACTTGAGGAGGGCATCACAGAAGTTGCCATGTTCAACTCTTTACTCACATAGTGAATGCTGTCTATAGCATCCTAGACCAGTGGCCATCCAACCTCGTCTGAAACATTTCCAAAGATGAAGCACTCACTACCTCACAAGGCAGTAAAATAGATTCCAATTTTGACTAGCTCAAATTAAAAAAAATTAAGCCAATAATCCACCACCAAGCCCCACCTTCAAGTAATTTTCATCTATTTCTTTCTGGTCTAACCCCTGGGACCAAGCAGAAAAAGCCTAATCCCTCTTCCGCACAACCTTTCAAATACTTGGAGGTAGCTGTTGCAAATTCACTTCCTTTTCTATCACCAGATTAACCAATTCCCCTAACCCATCAGTGTATGATATGGTCTCTAAGATTTTTATCCTATTGGTCACCTTGCTCTGGAGAGATAGTCATTTTACTATTTGAAGGCAATGTAGCTAAATAGAAAGAGTCAGAGCACCTGGGGTTGAGTCCTGGCCCTGCTAAGGCAGCTTGGTGTAGTGGACAGAGAGCCAGGAAGACCTGGGGTCAAGCTTTGCCTCTGATGCGTACCAGCTGTGTAGCCTTGACCGAGTTACTTTATCTCTCAGTACTAACCATAAAATGCTAAGTTTTCACTGCAACTCTAGGAGAATAAAAAACTAAAGTTCCAACCTGCCTGGACAGATGGAGTTCCATCACCCAGCAGTTCCCTTTTCCAGAGAAATCACAGGTCTGGTCCCTAGTGGACTCCCTGCCCATGTTACTGCCTCTGTGACCTTAGCTAGACAAGCTGGTCTCCTATGTCCCTTCTAGCTCCAAATCTGTGATATTATAATCTCTGATTTTTAAAATATCTTTAGTCAAATTGTTGTTGTTTTAAAAGAAATTGTTCCTGAGAATTTTTTAAGCTACTCTGGTAGAAATTAGTTAACAGCCATTTGAGAGTAGAATATTCCCTTAAGGTATGAAAGTCTTTGCAAACTTCACCTCCAACACAATTTTTGCTCAAGGTGGGCCATGTGCAAAGCTTAGACTCCTCCTACGTGTAAAGGGAAAATTATTATTATAACATAGCACTTACTTGTCACTCTTCATTTAAGCATAGAAAAGCAGATTCTCACTTCACAAGCGGTTCATTTATTGGCTAATGGAAAAATCTGTGCCACAGAGAGGTTAACCAATGTGCCCAGCAGCATACAGCAAGCAGTGATAGGGCCTGGAATAGAGCCTAGATGCCCTGATGCACAGTCTGATATATGATTCACTAGGCCAAATTCACTTCTTTTCCCTAACCAGCAAGTGACTGCTTTAGTAAAAAGCCCAAAGGCAGTGGGGAAGCTCCAGGCTGGAATGCCCTGAGGTCCATTTCAGTTTTGGAATGAAGGATGATGCATGAAATAAAGAAGTCAGGCCGGTACAAACTTGGCTAGCTTTGAAGATATACACATGTAGCAAATTTTTCTTTGATCCAGAACAATATTCAACTGCTTACTTTGGCTTGCAGCCTCTCAAGCGTGGCCTGAGTTTTCTGGATTATATGAGAAAAGCAAATCAGTGAATTTTGCTGTTAAGGAATTTTTTTAATGCTGTTGTGAAAGACTCTTCCAGAAAACATGCATTTGTTGTATACATAGCACTTTCCTATGTGCTGTGACAAGATACAAAAAACAAACAAAAACAACAAAAAAAGGAGACAAAATCATTTCCCTCAAAATATAAGATATCACTTATTTAGAGTAGGATAAACTGAGTACACCTAAGTCAAACCTTACAGAACCTTAGTTATATTTATCAGGCATTTATTAGACACTAGCCACATACTAAGAACCACAGGCTAGGTGTAGGTGACTCAAATCTAGTCAATTTTCAATTATCTAACCTCATAGAGGGGAACTCTGACATGTATAATCCAAGACAGTTGATGTTCCAATCATTTAATATTTTTAGGTATTTTTTAGGAAAGCAGAAAAGATAAACCACGGAACATGAGAGCTAGAAGAGACCTAGAGGTCATTGAATCTAACCTTCTTACTTTCTCGGAAGAGGAAGCTGAAGACCAGAGTATAGAAGTGAATTGCTGAGGGTCACAAAACTAGTTTATGGCACAGCAGAGGACCTTCCAAACTCAGGTCTTCTGATTCTCCATTCACTTCTGTTTTCAACATTCCACACTCTGTGGGGATCAGCTTCCCTTTGGGAAAATGAATGGTGTGGTGGACTTGAAGTCAGAAAGAACTGAGTTTGAAGCCTGCCTAAATACTTAATAGCTGTGTAATCCTGTACAAGTCACTTTGGGGCTCTGAGCTTCCATTTCTTCATTTATGAAATCAGGAGGTTAGACTCAACAGGCTCCTTCCAGTCATAAATCTATGATTAGATTACCCTCGAGATCCTTTCCAGTTCTAAATCCTATGATCCTATTATTTTCCTACTTTCTATGTTAGAAAATGGGAAGAGAAAGATATCCTTTCCGTTTCCAGGTTCTCTTCAGGAAATGTAGCTATAGCCCTGTTTGCAAAGAGTACTGGGAAATCAGCCCAAGAATGCCACTTGACTATATAGGCTGTTCTATCTACACCACCACCACTACCACCACCACCCAGGCTTTCTATTAGCAAGCACACCCAATAGAGAACTGCCCAACCAGGGCTTTTCATGGGAACAATAGTAATGCAGATCCTCTCAGTCCTTATAAAATTAGGGGAATAATTAATTGTCTTACCTTTGTGGAACCCCTTCTCACTATCAGAATTTTTGCAGGCTCAATGAAATATATTACCCTGTATCTTTGGGAAATGAGTATCTTCAGCTATAGAATTTTGTAGGGGAAAAATATCCAAGGTATTGAAGATAATGTGGGTAACAGAAGAAAGATTCTAATGTAGTTAAGCTCTTTCTGAGTGCTTGGGAACTGACCTCTATTTAATCTAAATTTATTTTCGACTTGAATTTCTACAGTGCTTGAAGGTTTACAGTTTCTTCACAGTTCCATCCTCTAGTCTACACTGCTATTAAAGTGGTTTTCCTAAAGCCACTCCCCCAACTAAATAAACTCCAGTGACTCTCTGCTACCTCTAGGAGAAAATAAAAACTCCTCTGTTTGACATTTAAAGACCTTTAAAGCCTGGCCCCAATCTACCTTTCTAGATTTATAACTATTACTCCCCTTCACAGGCCTTATAGTTCAGTCAAACTGAACTTACAGAGTTCCTCATATACTATGCCCCATTTCCCACCTCTGTGCTTTTGTACAGGCTCTTCTGCATGCCTGAAAAACACTCCCTCCTCACTTTGCCTCTTAGAAGCCCTTGTTTACTTCAAGACTCAGCTGAAATGTCGTCTTCTACATGTAACCTTTCTTGATCCCCACATCAGCTAGTGCCTCCCCATCCCCAACATATCACTTTGCATCTATTTGGTATCTACCCACATATATGTACATATTATTTCTCCTAAAAATCATAATTTTTTAATAGCAGGTATTATTTCACTTTTGCCTTTGTATTCCTATCACAGGGGTGGAACCTGTGGCCTCGAGGCCACATGTGGCCCTCTAAGTCCTCAAGTGACTGAATCCATTTGGACTTCCCCACCTAGAGGAATACTTAGTATATAGTAGGTGCTTAATAAATGCTTGTTTTTGATAGTTTGATTGAATCTAATTTAACTCAATTTGACATGCACCTCTGTGCTATTCACTGCACTAAATCCTGGGGGATGAAAAGATAAAAATAAAAACATACAACAGTCCTTAGTCAAGGCAAGAAAAAACTTGAGGGAAACAATATGTACACAAATTAATAAATGCAAAATGGATATAAAGTAAATATAAAGCAGAAACAGCATTGGGATCCAGAAAGGTCTCACGTAGGAGGAGGCTTGAGCTATATGGTAAAAGGAGACGGGGAATTCATGAGATGGAAGTCAAGAAGCAGAGAATTCCAGACATGAATAACATGTCAAGACAGGGAAGTAAACAATAGAATGAAGTGCACACAGTCATCCAAGAGGTAGGAAGTGACTTACCCAAGGTCACACAGCTGTAAGTGCCTAAGGCTTGATTTGAATTCATGAAGAGGAGTCTTCCTGACTCCAGGTCCAGCACTCAGTCCACTGCACCACCTAGCTGCCCTCAGATAGCTCCCACAGAATGTCAAATGACCCAAAGGACAACCCTCAGCCCAGGAAGTAATTCCTCTATCGAAGATTTATGGAAGGACATGGATGAGAACTGCACAGGATGAGGTGTGGGATAGGCATTTTAAAAATATGTACCGTAGGCTGGAATACCCACATCAATGAGATTATAGATCCATTAATGTATTGAAGAATAATGTCTTATATCTACATAGGGCTATACAGTTGGCATAATTCTTTCATGACTATTACCTTATTTGATCTTTCCAATTTCATTTTGTTTTGTTTTGAGATAGGGTCTCTCCACCTCACCCAGGATGGACATAGAGCAGCCACTCAGGAGCCAGACCTCATGTTTGATTGACATGAAAGTTTGGATCCACTCTGTTTCAGACCTGAGCATGTTAACCCATCCTTAGGCAGCCCAGTGACCTCTCTTCCCAGGGGCTCACCATATTGGTGCCAGACTTAGTGCTGACTCCTGAAGGGCCTTAGTTCCACTTCTGCTCAGAATGCCAAGCCATAGCCTTCCCAGTAGCAAGGAACACTACATCCATTAGGCAGGTAGATATGCAGTGGAGGTAGTGCTGGGCATGGAGTCAAGATGACCTGAGTTCAAATCAAACCTTGGATACTTCCTAGCTATGTGATCTTGGACAAGTCACTCATTTATCAACTATAAATGGGGATAATAAAAGCACCTACTTCACAGGGTTTTGTGAGAATGAAATAGGATAATATTTTTAAAACACTTGGTACAGTGCCCAGCACATAGTAGACTCTTGATAAATGCTTGTTCCCTCCCCTTCTCCACCAGGCTCAGCCACCTCATTTGACCTTATGTGAGATAGTAAGATAATCAGGATAGACATTATTCTCCCTATTTTGCAGTTGAAGAAGCAAACTGAGACTCATTAACTGACATGTTCATAGCTTTAGCCTCACAGCAGCTCAGAGCTCCCAAGTTTAAGCAATCTACCAGCCTCAACTTCCCCTGGCTAACTCATCTGGTCCAGGCATTATTCCCCCCAAGGGAAATGAGGAAGTAAGCTTAGACTCATTAACCCACTTGGTCCTAGCTAAATAGTCAGTAAATGGCAGAGTGAGGAGAACATAAACCAAGTCTAACTCCAAGGAAGAGGAAATGTTTTTTCACTACACCACACTGCATCTTATGTGTACTTTCATTGTCCGAAAGTATCTTCCACTAGCATTTTAGAGGAGACCAGGAAAACACTTACCCAGAGTTCCTTTTGGAACTGAAAGGTAACGACAAGAAGATCTTTAGTGTTCTCCACAAATCACTTATTACCATTATGTAAAAAGAGGTAACCTTCCACAGAGCTCCTAGAGAAATACCACAAACCTACCAAACACTTACAGAGCCTTGTTTCCACAGAGAAATGAACAGCTCTTTAATTCTGAAAAAGGTCTGAAGGTTTTAGTGGACTGCAAGCCCAGTATATGTCAACAGTGTGATATGGCAGCCCAAGATGCTCACACGATCTTAGACTCCATTAAGGGAGGCACAGCTTCCAGGAATAAGGAGATGCTAGCTCTGCTGTAATCTGCCCTGGTCAGAGAGTTTCCAGAGTATCCGGTTCAGTTCCTGGCACCACAGTTTAGGAAGGACATTGAGAAATGGGAGAAAGTCCAGCGGAGCAATCATCGTGGTGAAAGGCTATATGAAGATTGGCTGCAGGAACTGGGGATATTTAGCCTAGAGAGGAGGAGACGCGAGAGCTGCCTTCAATTACCTGAAGGCTGTCATATGGAAGAGGGATTAGGCTTATTCTTCTTGGCCCTAGAAGGCTGTACCAGGAATACATTGCAAAGAAGCAATTTTGTCTTGATATAAGGAAAAGTTCCTAACAGAGGGATCCAAAAGTGAAATGGGAGATAGAGGGTTCCCCTCCTTGAAGGTCTTCAAGTAAAGGCTGGTTGACACTTGTCATGAATACTAGAAAGTCTCTTATCTTTCAAGTAGGGAGTGGACTAGATGGTCACAGAGATTCCTTCCAACTCTGGAGATTCTGAGGTTCTGTGACTCCACCAACACCTTAGGCTTAATGAGCACAAAATATGGCTAAAAGATATTGTAAGCCTTCTTTTTACAAAGGGGAACCCCGAAGCTAAGGGAGGGGAAGTGGCTGAGGTCACCCAGAAGTCAGTTGGCAGAGCCAGAAATAGACCCCAGGTCTGACTCTCAGTTCATTTTGGGTTGCATCTGGCATAACAGAGTTCTCTTTTGGTGTTTCTGATGATAGAACAAAGTATATTAGTAACTGTATGGAAAAGGAGATGCACCAGTCATAGTGAGAATGAGAGAAAACAAGCCACGAGCCCACATAGCATATTGGCAGTCCCAAGATACTAAGTAACAATAAAAGTGACAACAAAGACAAGAAGGAAGGCCTCCAGAGCATTGGTTAAATCTTCCATGGAAGTTATATTGAAAAACATGGAATGAGAATCACATGAGATGAGAGGACATATAGAGTTTGCATTCTGCCCTGATGGAAGGGGGGAACCCCCACCAGTCAGATCACAGACCTATCCAAGTGTTAGTGACATGAGTAAGTACAAAGAAAAAAATCCCATGGGTATTATTCCTTCTTTCCCTTCTCTTCAAGCTCTGTGTTACTTAAAAGATTCCACCCTAATTTTACCTTGTACACATATTTTTATATCAAGTATATAAATTTATTTATGTAAATATAGTGAGAGAAGGTAAGCTCATTGAGGACAAAACTGTTTCATTTTTTATCTCTGTATCCTTAGTATCTAGAATAGTGTCTGGCACATAGTACACATTTAATAAATGCTGATCGATTGATTGATTGACTGGCTGGTTAACATTAAGACATAGGACTTGCAGTCTTAGAGCTGGAAGGGTTTCAGAATGAATTTGCACTGAAGTAAATACATCTCCTTATGTCCCAAGTGATCAGTGTCTGATCAGGTTTCTGCGTCTTAGCCTGTGCTTCCCTTGGACATTGTGTGTAGTAATGACCAGCTCCCAAGAGTCCATTGTTTCATCACGCCATTGGATGTGGGTATCTGTCTATTCTCACAGATGATTGCAGCATCGCTTACACTTGCTCGAGGGAACAGATGTCTAAATATTTTCAAGGTAGTTTCTGGAAATTCTGGTTCGATTGGGGCAATTTGCTTTCAGCTAGCTCAGCCAAAAAATGTGGCCCTTTCATAATAAAAGCTTAACATCTGAAGATAGAGAACAGAGAAATGGAGTTCCCTACGTACTTTATGCTGGGATTTCTCTTTTGGTTTTTCCATCATGTAAAATTTTCCTTCCCTGATGGGGTGGTTGAGGTGTTCTTCAGGCCACTTGAAAGCAAATGTGATAGAATAGAAATGACTAGCCAGCTAAATACAATCCTGTCTGTCTGCCTCTTCTTCCCAGAAACAAGAGGCTGCAGAGAAAACACAAATGGGATCTAAATCTGGTAAGATTTGCAGAACTTCAAGGGTTTCGCTGGGTCAGGAGCAGGGTAAAAATAGACTCTTTGGATGTATTTTGGTCAGGAAAATGAGGCAAGTAAGGGACAAGAAAATGGATTTTAGGACTTTTTTTTTCAAAATTCTTATTCCATTTTGGTTGACTAGAACACTTAATACTGGTCTTATTTTGGATCCTTTCATGCCTCTCTCTACCCCAGCTTATTGGTGCTATTAGGCAAAGGATCTGAGTTCAAAATCTGTTTGGTTCAGTACTTGTGCCTTGCTTCCAGAGCCCTAACTAGCTATTTGGGCAAGTAGGACAAGCTCCCACAAAATATCTCCACAAATAAGCTTTTAAAGGCAAAATTATTTGAGAGGGACACCCTGGTATGTAAGGTATTGTGGGGAGAGACACTCCAGTCAACATCTTGTTGGGGGGGGTGGGTCTGGGAAATGATCTTAGTACTCTTTGCTAACCAGGTGAAAACTCTCTAACTAGGGGCTAAACTAGTTGCTTCTACGAGGCTGAAGCATTATTGACACCCTCCACATTTTGATGCTCTGAGGCAAGACTCCATTTACCCTGCCCTAGTTACAGTTCTGCCTATTGAATTCTGCCATACTTTACTAATTTGGAAAGTGGAAAAGATTAAGGATCTATTCAGAAGAAATATTGTAAGGACTGGTCCTACGAAGACTACAAAATCTACTCTGTTTCCATGGTGAGGGGCCTCCACAAATCATGCTGGACAAATTCCTATAATGCCAAGACACTAGAGAGAGGTTTCAGAGTCAGAGATTTTTAACTTAGGGTCTATGGACCTACTTTTAAATAATATTTTGGTAACTATTTTAATACTACTGGTTTTTATACATTTAAAACTATTGTTCTGAGAAGAGATCCATAGACAACCAAACTTCCAAAGGAGATCAACACACACACACACACACACACACACACACACACAGAGTTAAGGTCACCTAATCTAAGGGGAATAGGGCGCTATTGCTAACTTCCCACTCCAGGCTAACTGAATCAAAAGCAGAAATGGATCGATGAGTCAACAAGCATTTATTAAGTGCCTGGGGATACAATTACCAAGAACAAAACAACCCCCACCCATAAGGAGGTTACCTAATGTGGGGAGAAAATAAGTACACTATAGAAAAGAAGAGAAACCATGTGATAAAAGGGGAGGGGAAGGAGGAGTATGGAAGACCTTGGAACCAAGAATGAGGACTAGACCTGTGATTTCTTTAGTTTCAGGAATCCTCAAGTCAGCACCCTTTCTGCAACTCCTCATCTAGAATGCTGGGAAGAGAGAGCATCTGGGGTTAAGTGACTTGCCCAAGGTCACAGAGCCATTACATATCAGAGGTCAGTCTTGAACCCAAATATTCCTGGCTTTAAGGACAGCTCTCTATCCACTATTCCACACAATTTCTCACCAAGAATAAAAAATTCAAATTTGACCCAGAAGACTGGAGAAAGTCAAAAAATGAAACTGATGAGTTGAATAGACCTTCCAAAACCCAATTACCAAAGCCTTAAATCCTTTCCTCTTCCTTGAGATAGAACTTCACTCCACAGAATCCCAGAATCTCAGAGCTTCAAGGATTCTCAGGCTATTGGGTCCAAAATATACTTCAACTGGAAGCCTCTCTACACCATACACAAGTGATCATCCAGTCTTCACTGCAAAACTTCCAGTGGGACAAAACCAATACATTATGAGACAGCTTTAAGTGTTAGCAAGTCATCCCCTTATATCAAGCTGAACTGTCTAAATCTCCCAGTTCTGCTCTCTGAGGCCAAGCAGAAAAAGTCTAATATCTTCACTATGACAATTATCCAAATACTTGAAGGCAGCTATCTTCTTTAAGTCTACTATTCATCAGGCTAAACATCCAGAGCTTTTTAACCAGTCCAAATATGGTATGATTTCTCACCTCCTCACTGTCCTCATTATCCTTCTCTGGACATGGTTCACTTTGTCAGTGTCCCAGCACCTAAAACTGAGCAATATATTACAGTTGAGAATACACGAAGACTCTTACATATGTGTTTTTTCTGGACAATATATTAAGTCAGCTTTAGCTTTTTTAACACCTCTAATCGTGAGCTTTTGGTCACTGAAATCCTGAAATATTTTCCACAGGAACTATTTCTCTCTTCCTCCCCTACCTACTCCATTTTTTCATTAAGTTTTTGGAACCCAGATATAGGACATTTCTTTAATTCCCATTAAATTTAATCTTCTCCATCACTTATAACAGTGCCACAGTAGACACTTCATAAATGTTTATTGATTGATTATTAAATCTGATACATCGTTCTTTTCAGCTGAGATCTTTTGGGATCCTGCTATGTTCTTCCAATGTGTTAGCCCCCAAGCTTGGTGTCATCTGCCAATTTAATGGGCATGCCACCTATACCTTTTTCCAAGTCATTGATAGAACTTTTAAGCAGCATATGATCAATAACAAATGTCTAGGGCACTCCACTAGAGACTGACCACCTATTTAACTCTTAAACAACCCCCAAGCAAATGGTTATTTGTCATATTTTTAACAATTTGTGGGACAGAGATGCTGTGACTTTCTCTGGAGGCATGTCAGGGTGCTTTTCCTTATGTCTAACAAATCTTTATCTCTATACTCTGGCATTGTTGCTTCTAGCTTTGTCCTTTATTATTCTTATAATTGCTAATTATAATAATACTAGCTAGCATTTATATAGCACTTTAAGATTTGCAAAGCACCGTATATATATGCTATTTCATTTGGCCTCCCTATCTTATTCCTTCATACGCTTGGATCATAGAAACAAAAAACTCAACAACAGGATGTCATACATTCCATCTTTTACCTTCTCTTCTCTTTCTATCCTTTCTCCCTTGGTGATTATGTCAGCTTCTATAGGTTTAATTAACGTTTCTATATAGATGACTTCCATAATCGACATATCTAGCTTTAGTTTCTCTCTTGAGCCTCAGTTTATCCTCACTGGCTTCCTAATGAATAGTTCCAGCTGAATATCCCATAGGAATTTCAAACTCAACATACCCAGAATCAAAGTCATCATCCCTTCCTCCTCCTCGAAAAACCTATCCCAATTCTAAATTCCTCCATTCATGTTGACAGCACCACCATCTTCTCCGCCACCCAGGTTCAAAAATCTCAATTGTTCACTCTCCCTCATCCCATGCATCGTATTACTCGGCAAATCTCATTGTTTCTACCCCACCATCACTGCTAACTGTTCTGTTCTCTCCATCCACATAATAACCACCTTTGTATCAACTCTTGCCTGGTACACCAGTTTCTTGATTGATCTCCCTGCAACAAGTCTTGTCTCATTTTGATCCATCTCCACATGCCTTCCAAAGAGATTTTCCTAAAGCACAGATTGGATCATATCACTCTTCTACTCATAAGCTGTAACAGTTGCCTAAAATACCTCTATAGGGAAATAAAAACTTCTCTAGCATTTGAAGCCCCTCACAACCTGACCCCAGCCACTTTCCAAACTGATTATGCATCACTCATCTCTATGAGTTCTATGGTCTAGTTAAACTGACCTCCTTACTGTTTCTCATATAATCTTATTTCATTTCCTTTTTCTATCCTCCAAGTCTGGAATAATCTCCTTCCTCACCCCTGCCTTATGGAAGCTCTCACTTCCTTCAAGATGCAGTTCAAAAAATACCTTCTACATGAAGCTTTTCCTGAACCTTTCAACTATTAGTGTCCTCCTCCCTCCCCAAGCAAACTAGGGTAACAAACATGACACAATCTTTAGACATTTTATATTTATTTTGTATTTGTTTATTTTTAAATAGATTTCACTGATTTTTATTTTAATATTGCCTAGAATTTGCCATCTATTGCTCCCCCTCTCTGCTCCCAGAGAACCAGTTCTTATTACAAATTATTTTTCTAAAAGAATAAGAGAAAGAAGACCTGGCATTATATACAACATTCCACATCCATGGAAATGGACCCCCTCCTCCACTTCTTCTAAGTAGCAGGGAGAAGTATCTTTTTATATCTTTTTTATGGGGCCAAGCTTGTTATTTACAATTTTGCAACATTACCATCGATTGTGGCTGTTGTTTTCCATTAAACAATGAAGTAGCCATTGTGTACATTTTTTCTTGTCTCTGCTTATTTCACTTTGCATCAGTTTGTATATGTCTTTCTATGCTTCTCTGTGATCATCGTTTATTTTAGAGCAAATAATATTGCATTACATTAATGTACCACAATTTGTTTAACAATTCTCCAATAAATAGACATCTAATTTGTTTCCAATTCTTTGCTATGAAAAAAGGTGAACATACTTGTAAAAATCTTGTCTTCCCTAATATAATGTCAATTACTTAAGAGTAGGAACTATTTCGTTTTCTTTTTTCTTTATAGTTCTAGCACTTACCATAGTTCCTAGCACATAGTAGATTCTTAATAAATTTTTGAAAATACACACACATACTTATAGGTATGTATCTGTATGTATATATGTATGTATATATATATATTTGCATATATATAAATTTATACACACAATAAATTGGCAATAACTTTAAAGGAAAGACACTAGCATGAAGGCAAATTGAGAAGGCTCCTTGAAGATGATGAGATTTTATCTGGGACCTTGAAGGTAGCCAGGAGAGCTAAGAAGTAGAGATGGGGAGGGAGAGAATTACAAGTGTGGAGGACAGTCAGTGGAAAGGCCCAAAGATGGGAGATGGAGTGTTGTGTTTGAGGAACGCCAAGGAGGACACCAAGTAGGCTTTGTTCTGTCTCCCTTTCTCCCTTCCCCTCTATCTGTCCCTTTGTGTCTGTCTCT
The DNA here is from genome assembly GCF_011100635.1 of Trichosurus vulpecula. NCBI lineage: Eukaryota > Metazoa > Chordata > Mammalia > Diprotodontia > Phalangeridae > Trichosurus > Trichosurus vulpecula. The sequence goes on from NC_050581.1 coordinate 131,583,850, forward strand.
GCCTCCCTCTATCTCCTACTGTCTCTGTCTGTTTGTCTCTCTGTCTCTGTCTATCTCTCCCCCCATTCCCTCACTCCAAGAAACAACGCATAATTTGTTTTAAAATGACTTTAACACTCTTTTAATTTGCATCTAAAAACATTTTTTGTTGTTTAGCTTCCTTCTTATGACATACTGCCACACATTCTACGACATTTCCTTATCTATAAAATGAAGAGGATTGGACTAAATGCACTGACTGTAAGGTGCCTCCAAGTTCAAATCATATACTGTATGATCTTACATAGTAGTGAGTGGCTGGTATTACTTCTACATCTGTTAATGGAATTTCCGATAACAAAATGTCAGTGGAATATAGTATCTTCGTTAACAGAACCTGTTACTGGGTATGATATCTGTTCTTTTCCATAGGTATAAAGGTCCAATGGAAAGAGCAGTGGTTACAAATGATTGATCCTTCACAAAACCATTTTAGTCATATCCACTAATACTCAAATTCTTGTGTTATCCAATGTATTGAAATTAGGTTAACAAGTGCATAATTTCCATAGTCATTCTGCATCTTTTTTTAAAGTTAGGACAATATTTTTTTCTTCATCTAGTCTTCTCATCCTTAATATGTTTTGAAAAATACCAAGTAACACTCAGCAAAAAAAAAAACAAACTTGTTTTCATTTTCTTCTTGATTCTTATTTATTTTCCATCCCTTATGGCAGTAACCATAGCTTCCATTTTTATAACAATTTGCTTTTTTTCTATTAAAGAAAGAGAGGTTTATAAGCTATTAAAAGTCAGTGCCTTCGAAGTTTCACATTAAAATCCCATATTTACAGTATATCTTAGAACATTAGGACCAAGATCATCCTATAAAAACATTTTCTGGAAAAAAAGAAATTGGCACTTTACCTCACGATTTTTTTTAAAAAGCAATTCTATTCTAATTGAATAATAATGAGAGATTAACAATTCCAGTGTTCCTCCTTTTTCTTTCTATTAATGAATCAGAATCCACAAAAATGCAATTAAAATGCATAAAAGGTTCGTAAGTATAATTTACATTTTCTTTACCAGTTACGTTCATTTCTGAAGCCTGGCACCTCCAATAAAATGGTACTATTTAATAATGGGATTTTGTATCCATTATTAAATTTATTCTTATTAAAATTACTTTTCTGGCTCCTCTACTTTTGCCTCACATAGTTGATGAATATTTACCTTTTAATGCTGGGGGAAATGTTTTGTTGTTGTAGTTGTTTGTTTTCTTTTGCTTTGCTTTGTTTGTTTGTTTCGGGCAATTTGGCCTTAACAAGATTGTCTGGATCTATTTAGTGACTATTGGTAGGTACTCAACAACAGCTTGTTGAAAACTTAGTGACATGCCTAGCTTCTTTCATTTAGGAGGAAAACACTTTCTTAATCTTAAAGAGCTATACAAATGAATTCTCCTTCTTATCTATGTTTTTCTTTTAAGGTCTTTTTCTTAGGAGTGCAGATGGTCTTGCGTTCTGGAGGCAACTCAATGGCACAGTGGATAGAGCACTGAACCTAGAGTCCAGAACACCTGAATATAAATCTAGCTTCTGATACTTTGTATTTATGTGATCCTGGGTAAGTTACTTCATCTCTGTCTTCCTCAGTTTCTCCATTTGTGAAATGGGATTAATAATAGTATGCATCTCCCAGGATTGTTACGTGAAATAAATGTGGTATTTGTAAAGTGCCTCGTAAATCTTAAAGTGCTATATATAAATACTAGCTACCATTATTGGCTATCATACAAGGTTTTACCAATGGAACCCAAGCTAAGTTCAGGGAAGTTCTTCACCAAGTTCATGGTAATGAAAATTTTACAACTGTCAAAAACCAAGTCATAAAGGGGTTGCGGTGAATACACCATCCATAGCAATGGATATGTATAACTGGCATCATTGTTTGTGTCATTTTGTGTACAGCTATGGATTTAACTTGATAATGTACTATTTGGCCAGTCTTTTTTATCAATACTAGTAACAATTTCCAATTAATTAGAAATTTATTGATGGCAACCAAATCTACTTGGCCCTTTTGACTTTTCTCTTATTGGACCTGTTTATTCAGACTACTGAATCATTGAAATTGCTTTCATGAAATTTCTTTGTCTTCTATATTTTTTTTCATTTTCTTAAAAGTATCAATTCAACCCTTGAGTCATCTCTTCTGAAAAAGTTTGTGTCTACCAATGAATTCTCAATTAATCTTATTTTAGTTTTTAAGATCAATTCCCCAATGTTTTGCTCTTTTGACGAAAGATAATTTCATACACTTGCTTTGAATGGCCACTTGCTGATGGTTCTGTACAGTGGATTCATAGTTTGGGCAGGTGTCCCATAGGAGATCCTTTCCCACTCAGAGATGCTGTGATCCTCTTTGGATGAATTCCTATATTCTTATTGTTTTTCCTATACTTTTAGTGTATTCTTATTCTTTTCCCTTTTCATCTCACTAACTTAACCTAGGAATTTTCTATCTATGTCTACTTTCATTCTCTGATTTGGACCTCAAACATAAGCATTTTCTACCTTTGATACAAAAGGCTAATAGCTCATCTTCCAAGAATAATATAAACACTACTGTCCTAACCTCTCAATTTCAAGTGGGTCAATGATGTTGATTAAATCTCAGTTTTGTTGAGCTCAAATCCCCAATTCTTCGTTCTTATTTTTTATGATGCTTATATGCAATTACATACAGATTTTGAGATATTCTGTGCTTTTCAGTTTCCCCTTTGTTCTGATGAAGGACTCACTGCTGTTGCCAAAAATTTCTGTGGAGTTCAGTCTTTCCTCCATATCAGTGCACTTTGTGGGACTTTGATTATTCATCCCCACTAGGTCCAGTTCAAAACCTTCTTCTTATGGATAACCAACCTACCTCCAGAGACTCACCTTCCTCATTGTGTAGATCATGTCCAGAAAGTTTCCTTCTAGGAAGTTTATGTCATGGTCAAGAAATTCAATCCTTATCTTCACAAGTATTAATTTCTGCTATGATGTACCTTTTACTGTTTCTGTTCTGTATTAGGAGGGTTAGTGCATACATTGTTTCTTTACTCATTCCCAGAGCCCCAAAGTAACAATTTAAATCTCTAGATTAGATTTTCAGTATTCTTCACTCCATTATAGATGAGTTGGAAAATTTAAGTTACAAAGTCTGTTAAACCTTATTCAAATTTTTTGTGATATATTAGGATCCTATAGAGATGAATTGGCAAGAGTTTGTTGGCATGATGGCAGATATGGTGGAATGGCAGTAAGGTTGGCTTAGAAGTATTGATATGAGATCTAACTCTCCTTTTGGTCATCTATCACATATAAATGTAATGTTTAGAAAATACAAGCATTAGCATCTTAAATCTAGAAGAGTTCTTAAAGATCATGTAGTCCAACCCTTCATTTTATAGATATGGTCAAGTTTCAAACAATTTAAGTGACCTGTCTACAATCATACTGCCGGTTGATGACGAAACAGGATCCAAGGCTTAAACCTCCTGGTCCTGGTCCTGATTCCGGGTCTTTCTAGGATTATGTCATTTTGCCACTCCTGGGGATCTGATATTGGAGAATTTGCATAGATGCATCAAAGAGTTTGGCTACCATTAACCAACATTCCATAGGAATGCTTAGAATTAACTATGACTTTTATAATCATAGAATCCCCAGATTTGGAAAATACCCCATGGGTCATGTAATCTAACATAAACCCAACCAAGAATTATTTTTACAATATCCCCAATAAGTAGTCATCCAACTTATGCTTGAAGACTTCAAGTTTAAAGGAGCTCACTACTTCTGGAGGCAACCATTTCCATTTTGGGACACTTCTAATAATTAGGAAGTTTTTCCTTACAGTAAGTCAAAATCTGCCTCTGCTTTTCCCACCCATTATTGCTAATTTTGTCCTTTGAAGCCAAGCAGAATGAATCTAATCTCTCTTCCACTAATAGTGCTTCAGACACTTAAAGACAGCTGCCATGTTCCCTTTGTCTTTTCTTCTCAAAGTTAAAGATCCCCAGATCCCTCAAAAGGATACTCCTTTAGCATGGTCTCCAGTCCTCTTACCATCCTTCTTTAGGACATGACTTGGCTTGGCTATCACAATTTTAAAACTACTGTTTTAGGCATGAAAAAAAATGGAATTGGATCTGACTTCTGCCTAGAGAGCCAACATGTAATAAGGCAAGACCTAAGTCAAATTAAAGTCAAGAATACACTCAAGAGAGATGTGTGACCAATCTTGTTGTCCATATGTAAGTCCCAGGTCAAGTTCCAGCCATACTCCCTCCTTCCCCTCCCCCTGCCGTGCCCTAGCTCATCACCAAGTTGATCTTTTGTCTAGGTGAAGAACACAAGATTGGGCCCTTGAGTGAAGGAATCAATAGTAAGTAGTTCTCTATGATTTTGCTGCTAAGTCTCATATTTGACAATCTTACACTTACCGACTTGACAGTCTGCTTTCACTAATCCATATGCATATAAGGTGTATATTACCCCACGTCTATGAGACTTTCACTTAGCCAACGACATCTGTCTTTGAACTGTCATGAAATGCTAGCATGATTCTTTTTCTTTTGTAGTGTCAGGTTAAAATAATTCCTTTTTCTGTCATTATTAACCTTGTTAAATACCCTCTCCCCTCCCCTTAGGAAAGGCATGAACTGAGTGCTAAGATTCAAACACCCCTTAACATATCCAGATGGGAAAAAAAAACCTCACATCTAGCTATCTACTTAATCAAATATCTACTTTTACTCCATCAACGGGGAGTAGGGTCTTTTGTACGTTTAACAAATTCAAGCAATTTAATAACTGGGTTAAAGTCTATGTAAAGTACTTCAACAGCATGGGAAATAAAGACACTGGTCTACTGTCTTAGAATTGGTTAATGGAAGGTGTGAAATCTCCTGATATGAACAACAGTGGGTTCTTATACAGCTGCCTAATGCACTGCTGGGAAAACCTTTGAGAAGTTTTCCATCACCGGGGGAGGCGGGTTGACAGTTTTTGCCATTGCTGTCAGTTCCACTGTGGGAGGCTCCTAAAATTACTGTATGCTCTAAGGAAGCATTTCTAGTGCCAACCCATCTGAGATGAAGCAAGGCCTGCCATACACTCTTATGCAGGTATCCAGCTTCTAGCTACAAGAGTACAAAAGCTCTACCTATCTAACACAAAGAGTGGTGAAAGTTGGCATTTATCCTATTAATCATAGATCATGATGGGTTAAGGGTGGAAAGAATCTTAAAGATAACTTAGCAATCACATTACAGATAGAGAAACTGAGGTTCAAGGCAATAAAGTGATTTGCCATCCTCTTCAAATTATCAAGGAGAGACTTGTCTGTTCGTATGTTGTATTCCTCTAGCAGACTGTAAGCACCTTGAGGGTAGGGATTCTTTTTTTGTCTTATTTTATCTTTGTGTTCCTAGCACAATGCTTTGCACAATAGATGCTTGACATAACGACTTGTTGATTTGAATTAAATTGTCTATAGTGACATAGTATATTTCAGAGCCAAAGATCAAACAGAGGTGTCTTGACTGCAAGTCCAGTGCTCTTTGTACATCACCTTGTCTAATTAGTCTGTCTAATCCAATGATCAGATTTTCTTTAGACTCTGTGGCAAACAGAGTTTAAGGATACAACTTTTCTTTCATCTTCTTCTTCTTTCTTCTTCTTTTTTTAATCTAGGAATGACATGGACCTAGCCTATTTGGGACAGGGTATTTTCCAATGGTATATATGCATCAATGATATTTCAGTTCTGCCAGGCAATCAGACTCCTGTTAGAAACCCAGATGCAAACTACCCAATTTTAGGTAATCAAAAAGCGGTAGTTCTTTCCCTCTTCACTGGGAAGACCACTTTACCTCAGTTTCCTCATCCCTCAGAAAGAAATAGCAAAACTTTCTAACCTGCTGGTGAGTGTGGCGGAGATTGATGAGCTGATGTTGGTAAAGTACTTTTTGCTGATTAGCTCAAAAGCCATGTAAATATAAATCGTCCAAGACAATATATCCTGCTCCATTGCTACCTTAGGTGCCTAGAGCTTTCATTGAAATCAATTGGAGCTCCAGGAATGTCTAAGAAATATGGGCTGGGGGAGTCTGATACAAGGTATTTTGGTATGATTATTAAAGCACACTGATGGAGGAGAGTGGCAACTGCTAAGTGTATGATTATCGATCGGTTGCATTTGGCCTTACTTTGAGAACTCTGCTATGTCAGGTAGTACGACTGAAACTGCATCAATCATTCTGTGTAACGCTATGTATCTTACAAGCCTAATGGCATTTGAATCCGAAGGGCCAAATTCTGCCTGGGGGAGTGCACAGGGGGACTCCTAGAAGAGGAAGGAGGCACTGATGTTTACCCTTCAGAATAACAAGCATCCTTCTCAGCTACATCTCTCTCTCTCTCCTTTCAATAAGTCTTTTTGAAAAAGAGACTAGAGACATTACAATTGCAGAAAGAAAGGGAAAAGATCCTCACATTCCAAAAGTGGCATTTAAATCCTTCTACACCATGGCTCCTTCCTGCCTTCCCAGTCATATTATTTGCCCCTCATACACTTCCTGTTCCAAGTAAACTTGTCTTCTAGGTGTTCCCTGTATACAACATTCTATCCCCAACTTCCCCAATTTTTACAAAAATGGTCAATCGTATCTCAGTTGTACTCCCTCCTCAATTCTGCCTCACAGAATCCTTAGGTTCCTTCTAAGTATAGTTCAGGCACAACATCTGACATGAGGACTTCCTTGCTTCCCTTCTCTCTCCCTCATGAAATTATTTTATATCTTCTTGTATGCATTTTGTATTTGCATATACACAATACATATATGTGTATATATATTGTACATGTATATATGTATATTTTATATATGTGTGTAAATGATTTTTAAAAATTGAAGTGATCAAAAAAAGGCCTTCAGGAAAAAGTGTATTTTATCTGTCTCCTTTAAGATTGTAAACTCTTAAAGGGCAAGAAGCACAGAGTATAATCCATACTAAGTAAGTATTATGTAATTAATAAATGTTTAGCTGAACTCCAGAGATTAAAACTTCAACTTTTAAGACGGACAAGTCCTAAATACAGGGTGTCTCAAAAGTATTAGTGCCCTTTAAAGCTATTAAGGCTTAAAATTGCCCAGTATGTGTTAATTTATCTTTGAATTTGAGATATTATTTTTGGAATCTCTGCCAACTCTCTGGAGGTACAGTGGATAGAGTGCTAGGCTTGGAGTCAGGAAAATCTGAGTTCAAACATGGCTTTAGACATTTACCATCTGTGTGGCTGTGGGTTAATCACTTAACTTAATCTCCTCAACTGTTAAATGTTAAATCGATAACTATTTGTGCCCAACCTGTGGTAGAGCCTTTCAAAACTGTATTGCTCTGATCAACCACAGTCAGACACACCGTATGTTGACCCTGACATTGTGATGTCATTTTAGTCCCCTTCAAGGATGAAGGACAACAAGACCTCAGTGTCCTCAAATGTAGCATGAGGATAATCATACTAGTAGCACCTAACTCACAGAGTTGCTGTAAGGATCAAATAAGATAATATTTGTAAAAAGCCATTAACACTGTGCCTAGCCCATAGTATGCACAATATACATTCTTATTCCCTTTCCCCCCCTTCCCCCACTTCATTCTGATGTGATAGCTGGTCATTTAAGTAAGGTCAGTGATGTAGGTTCTGGTAGAATCCACACGAGATTTACCACATAAAATCTGCTTCTTTCAAGGATGTGACACAAAATACTTATGGTCCATTGATGAACAACAGAAAATGAAGTGCTCTCAGTCAATACCACTTCAGTTTTGATTGCAAGACACAATCAGGAGTATCAGGAGTTTGGGGAGATGGGTTAACTCTAGGGTGGGAAATCAAGTTTCTATTTGGCCAAGGTGTAAATCATATGAAATCAGAATGTCTGAACTAGAAGAATGTGTCTGTATTTGACAATATTAAGATTACTACTACTACTATTACTAGTACCCAACATTTGTATACCTCTTTAGATTTTGCAAAGCAATTTACATACATTATTTCATTTTATCTTAGAATGCTGTACTTTTTTAAAGACAGAAAGAATGATTAATAATCATATTGCAAATTTCAATAGAATGCCTTATATGTTTATTTCTAATCAATAACTAAGAGAAAGCATATTCATAGCATTAGTGTGATTTTAAAAATCCATATCTTACAGAATTCAAGAGAACACAACTTGCCTTGGGATAGCATCTTCAAGACACTGAAAAAACTCCCCCCAAATTTCCAATAATCTGGACTCATTCTTCAGTAAGTTCTAGCTTCCTTTCTGGAAACAGGTGGATGTAAGCATCGAAATACACTTAACTAGACATGGCTTTGTATAATGTGCATTACAAAATCAAACCTGAGAAGTTGGAAAAATTCTAAATTTTTAGAGAGGGAAGCCATCATTGCTGAGAAACTCTGAACAATTAAGGGAAGGAGTAAATGCATAAATGAAATAACAGGTCCAAATCGTGGAGAAAACAAACCAAAACCAAAACAAAACCTCACTTAGCCATCAGCTTCAAATCGAAATCCTCCAGTAACAGAAAGAACTCATTACTTTTCAATGTAGCCTGTTCCATTTTGGAGTAGAACTAATTGTTACGGAAAAAAATTTTTCTCTTACATCAAGCTGAAATTTTATTCTCTGAACCATCGCACTTAATTCTCTTTCCTAAGCCAGGCAAGACAAATCTAATCTCTCTTCCACAGGACAGCCCTTCAAATACTTGGAGATGGCTATCATGTCCTGGTCAAGTCTTCTCTGAGCTCCCCATTTTCTCCGATAGATTCTCACATGGCAGCTTTCCAGACCACTTGACCCTCCTGGGCATTCTTCTTCACAGACATTCCACTAAGTCAATGTCTTTCCTAAAACAGGGATGTGTATAAGTGATCCAAGTACTTCAATTCTATGCTGACCAGAGCAAAAAATGTCAGTCTTTTATTCTGGACATTAGGACAGTAATGCAACCTAGCCCTCAAGAAGCACAGACTCTAATGGAGGATGCAACATGCAAGTAACTACGCACATATAGGATCTACACAGAATAAATTTAAGGTTATCTCAAAGGACAGCCGCTAGGTGGTGGGCAGCAGGAAAGGCTTCTTGAAGGAGACGGGACTGGATACAAGCCTTGAAGGTAGCCAGGGGACCTCAGAGGCAGAAATGAGGTAGGAGAGCCACTAGGCATGGGGAGCATCCAGTACAGAAGCTGGAATGCCATGTGCAAGTAATATGAGGTAGACCAGTGTAGGAAGATCATAGGGCGTGTGGAGGGGTGAAGTGTAAAAAAAAACTGGCAAGTTAAGAAAGGACCATGTCATGAATAGCTTTAAATGCCAGAGAGAGGACTTTATACAGGAGGGAAGGAAGGAAGGAAGGAAGGAACGAAGGAAGAAAGCAATGAAGGGAGTGAAGGAGGGAGGGACGGAGGAGCGAGGGAGGAAAGAAGTAAACATTTATTATTATTATCATTATCTGCTATGTGTCAGGCAATGTGCTAAGCATTTTACATATATCAGCTTATTTGATCCTCACAACAATCCTGGGAAATAAATGCTGTTATTATCCTCATTATTTTAAATAATTCAGGAAACTGAGGCAGATAGAAATTAAGCGATTTGCTACAGAGTCTGGGTATCTGTAACGGTAATCAGGGCAGGACTTTTTTTTACCGTTTTCTATTTTGGAGCACTTAGTGCCTTTGATGAGTCTGGCCTTTGTTTCTGTGATTAAATCGGGAGTCTTTGATGACCTGCTTATGTCAATGTGAAAGCCTAGTTCACATAGGTTTGAGTCCCATGGTTATGATGCCTGAAGAAGAGTCACATGGTTTTTTGTCCCATGGTCGTGATGCCCTTTGACCCTGAACAGGGTATATAAACTCAAAGGTTAGTGTTTTGTTTGGGGTTCTCACTCACTGGAAGAGTGTTGTGTGATTTGACCAGATGAGACTCTGGCTAGCTGTTGTTAAGGAGCACTGCACCCCCAGCTTGAAAACCCTGATGTTGATGCTTCCCTGGTAACTATTGTCTACTAGTTTGTGTTATTTGATCTGTTGATATTTTCTGTTTTAATTTCTGTTTGTGTTTGCTCTGAAGTGCAGGGTGCTGGCTTTTCCCCCCAAACTAAGTGAATCATATTTGTATGTTTGATTAAAGTGAGATTGTTAACCCCTTAAAGCTGCTTTCCTTAGAAAAGCAGATCTAAGAACCTGTTCTGGCAGCCCTTCTGTGTGCTGATGTTGTTGGCCTTACACAGCCACAGTAGCAGCAAGTAGCATTGTTTTTACGGTGTCCCAAAAGTTTAAATGCATTTTAAGACTATCGTATATTTTAAGGTTGTCAACCATGACTTAGTAAATCCGATCAATGCAATGACGTGCCACAATTCCAACATACCCATGATGCAAAATGTCGTCCACCTCCAAATAGAGAACCAATGGACTCAGAATGCAGATTGAAGCACATTCTTTCCCTTTATTTTTCTTTGCTTTCTTTTTTCAGAACATAGTTAATGTGGAAATATGTTGTACAAGAATTCATATGTATAATGGGTATCATATTTCTTGCATTCTCAATGGCTACGAGTAGCAACAATTAGGCTAGCACCTGCTGCAGAGGTGTAAGACCCAACAAGACCAGCAACAGAAACTGCTAGCATAGGTTCTTTTGATCGGCTTTACCAAGGAAAGTAACATTAAGGGGTTAACAATCTTACTTTAATCCAACATATTCATATAAACTCACTTAGTTCAGGACGAAAAGCCAGCAACCTAAACTTCAGAGCAAATACAAACAAATTACAAGCATATACAATATAAACAGACCAAATCACAATTCATACTTACCAAGAAAGCATCAACATCTGGATTAGTAACAACAGTTACAATGGCTTGCCCAGAGTCACGTGCCACTCTTCCAGTGAGTAAGAGCCCCAGACAGAATGCCAACCTTCGAGCTTTTATACTCTGTTCAGGGCTCAAAGAATTCACACCCTATCAGCAAAAGGGAGTGAGCCTGAGGCTTTACACTTAGTTAGCAAAAGGGTGCGTGCCTGGAGCTTTGCCCCTAATAAGACTCAATTAAAAACACTTAATTAATTTAGCATTCTGAAAGAGTAAAAAAAAGTCCCACCTTAATTAATATTACAGTAGGGAAGGTGATAGAGGGAGGAGAGGATTGAGGATTGAAAATAAAAATAAAATCAAAAGAAAAAAAGACTTAATAGCTTAAAACCACACTAAGTCTTTTGGGACACCTTGTATGTGACCTTGGAGGTAATAGCAAGCCACTGGAGTTTATCGCTTGTACCTTCGTATGTGCAGGTATATTTGGGGGTGGGGAGGTAACATGGTCTGATCTGTGCCATAGCATATATACTGTTATACAAATCATTGATAAAAATCTCAAACATCATAGGACTAAAGACAGATAGCTAGGACATGCCACTTCTATTGAAGCTGACATTTATCCATTAAACTCTACTCATTGAGTCTGTTCATTTGACTAGATCTGAATTCCCTTAGCTATACTGTCCTCCAGTCTACATCTCCGCATCTTGTCCACCAGGGTAACATGACATACTCTGTCAAATGATTTACTAATTTTAGTAAATTAAGATATGTCTAACAATCCCATCAAGGAAATGAAGTTTGTCTGGCATGATCGATTATTAAACCACACACTTGCTGATCATCACTTCCCTTTCTCAAAGCTCAAAAACCATCTCTTTAACATGTTCCATAATTTTTCCAGAAATTGATGTGCATCTCATATATCAAGAGTTAAAAGAACCCACTTTTTAAAAATCCTTTCTTTAAAATAAGAATATTTGTATGTTTCTAGTCCCAGATCACATTTTTCCTTCAACACAATATTTCAAAGATCACTGATAGCTACTCGGCTAAATCACTCGTCCTTCCAGTGTCCAAGCCTGAGGAATTAAACTTACTAAATACAACTAGTTATTTTCTTACCCTCTCATCTCTCTTTGATTTCAACTATCTGTAAACTACTTTTAATCTAATCCTTCCTAGTCATTCTCTTCCAGAGACAAAATGGAAGGAAAATAAGAGACTGTATCACACAGCCGAAAGAGTATTGGCTCTAGACCTCACGGTCATGGGTTCAAATTCTATCTCTGATGCTTATTACTTACATTCTCGATAAACAATGCTATTTTTATCTGGTCCATTTTTTAAAAATAATGTATGTACTTTCATCATATTTGTCACGAGTAATATATATCACTAAATCTCAGTGACATCTATAACATTGAATTTATCTCCTTTTGTCCATCTTGTATATTACTCATAATCTTCCTACTTGTGGCTAGACATTCCCGACCTTAGGTTTTATTACTATGCCTCCAATTTGTCAATTGCTGGTATGAATCATCAGTGATGTTCTTCTAAGTTATATTTGCTACTCTGCACTATCTGGCTTGATAGATATATGACTGAGAGCAGAAGTCCCCATTTCTCTCCACTTTTGTATTTACAAATCTCAAGATAAACATAATTCAGTGGAACTTTGTTAGATGCATTCTATCACTGGGCAAGAACACATCATCTCTAGATCCTAAGATCGGGCTAGTCTTTATCTATGAGGGAGCCCATCCAAGATTGTAGGGGAAATACCTTTTAGGCACTCCCAACCTCCTGTTCTCCTGCATTAATTCCTTTTGGTGCATAGGATTCTCTAGGAATCAACAGAAGTATAGGTCCTAGACTTGTGATTTTGTGATATAGGGAATTCTAGCAATTTCAGAGAATGAAGAAACTCCCTCTGCTAATATCTAATTTTAGAGAATTGTCTAATACACTGAGAGGTTAATGACTTGCCCAGGGTCACCTAGTCAGTGTGCCAGAAGTGGCAAGTTATCCTTGTTACAAGGTCAGCTCTCAATCCACTATGACATGCTGCTGTAGAAATCCCTATAACCACCTCAAATCAACAGGTTTAACCCCTTTTGATTCTAGCTTTTCCTTACCTCAACCAAAGTAAGGACTACCAAGGCATAAAAATTGTTCTTAGGATAAATTAAGACAAATGGTGAAAAGGCAACAAGACTATCAAACTGGGTAAGCACGCATCCTCCAGTTTTCCGCCAAAAGCAACCTAGAGTCTGTCCCTGGAGAAATTTTGACTCCCTGCAGCGGCTGGGCAGAAGGAAGGAAGAAAACATGGAGATGAGCAAATAATATTCAGGGCAGGGACTGTCTTTTGCCTCTTTTTTGTATTCCAAACATTTAGCACAGTTCCTGGAATGAATAAATGGTTATTAATCGATTTGTTATTGACTGCTTAGCCCAGTGTCTGGCATGTGACAAATGCTTAATGTTTTTTTTTTCATCCATTCAAAAAGAGCTATGGTAGTACAAATGCGAAGTTAGATAGAGGTTACTTAGGAATTTCACTAATATGTGTCTAATTGAGATTGATCCTTCTATACGAGTTCATTATACTTAAAGAACAAGATCTGATGAGCAAAGAACCTCCCTGTATATTCCACTATATTCTTCCCTTTTCCTCTAGCTTTCAGTGTGCAACCAACCACCAGAAGTTTCCAAACTTGCCTTTAAAAAAGAAGCAGCTATATACCCTCTTCAAAGAGCATTGGTATGTCCCTTCTGAATGACACAGAGGCTATGTGGTTGATGTGTAGCCAATCTGCTCCTCCCTACTCTATTTGACTCGGACAGTCAAGGAAGAAAGTAAGGGGACGAAGAAAACTTCATTTGTCCCAAACACTTCTTTCCAACCCCATTCCCCAACTCATTGGGGAAATGAAAAAAAAATAGTATAAGAAGAAAGAGCAAAGAAAAAAATATCTAGTAGAATGACTGCATCTAAATCAGATAATCCACCAAAGTCAGACATTTCTTACCAAATGTTATGGGTATGATCAACTACTTTTGGGAATCTAAATATTGTTGATTTCAAGTAGAGAAGAAATTTTAGTTAAAGACTTTATTCAGAAATGTCCTAACTTTTGCTCTCAGTCCTTTCAGGGTGTGATGAATCTCTTGGACCCAATATTCAAAGGCAAGAAGCAGTATTTGTACCACTGTTGCATTTCATTAAAGTACCAAGCAAGCAGAATACTGAGTACTTGGCATGATAGGGCTATTTTCAAATCCTAAAGAATAGATAACATCTTAAATTTTATATTCCAAGAATACAGTCTAGGATAGTACCTGCTCTTTTTGCAACTCTGTAGCAAAGATGTAGATTGGTACAGTCTTGGACTCATTTTCAGATTCCTACATCTTCTGCAGCTTATGAAAGAACTTGCTCTTTATTTGCAAGTACCCATGAAAAAACCTACGAAAGGCTAGGGAAACTGGTCTCAATTCAGGCAAAGCTTTGACCGTCAGAACTCTGTGAAAATGAGAAAGATGAAGCATCTTAAGTAGGAACTACTGAGGATGTAGAAATAAGAATGATTAGGCAAAGTTCCATGTAGCCAAAGTTGTAACCAGTGAGTTCAGGGAGGGTGGGGGAGGAAGGAGGTTCTCTGTTTTCTTAATTGGAGGATTCAGAAAAGATCCAGAAAAGATAACAAATCACTTTGTTTTACTTTAATGTTTAAGATTCTTTCCCTTCCTAAATTTTACCTGTTTCTCATAAGTGAGAAAAACTAAGACTTTGGATTCCATAAGGTTCAATGACTTGTATTTTCATTTGTGGAAAGTATTTAAAAAATTGAAATTTTAAAATCTTAATTATTATCCAGATAAATTAAGCTTTTCACATTCATACTGATTCACAAACATTCCTTTTTATGAACATGAAATCCTTTAAAAATTTGAAATCACAAATAAAATCATTTTTGATCTGTTATAGGATGGCCAAAAATTTTCAATTTCCCACAAAAATTGTTTTTCCTATAAAAGGAAGAAACCATGTTGTTTTTCACAAATTGACTCTCAAACTATTCAATAGTAAGATGCTTGTGTAAAATTATCTATAGTAATCACTGCATCTGAAATTACCTTGTTTCCCTGCCCCCATCTACTCCATGGCTTCAAAACTGCCAAAAAGTTAATTTCAATGTGTCTTCATACAACAGGATTTTTGAACTTGGGAAAATTTGGTTCATTTTTTTTGAATACTAGTAGGAAATAGTTGAAGTCATCCAGCTACCACTTGAAATCTTCGTTAATAGAGTCCCAGAATGGTAATGAGGGTATATTTGGCCACTGTGAATAGCATACACATTTCTGAGGTATTTTTCCAATAGTCGCCCTGGATCTGAGTCACTGGAGCAACAGACAGTCAGCATGGAGTAACAGATAGAATATGGGTGGGAGCTATGATAAGAAGACCAGGGTTTGAATTTTACCTCAGATACTCACTAGATTTGTGAGCCTGGTCAAACTACTCACCTGTCATAACCTCAGTTTTCTCATCTACTAATGGGGATAACAATGCTTGGAGTAACTTCAAAGGGTTATTCTAAGGAAAGCGCTTTGTAAACCTTAAAACTCTATAGAAATTTGAGTTATTATTAGGCAACTGACACCTTTGGAGATAGCCAGGCCCTGGCTGGATGCCCCTCCTCCTCTGTTATCTACAAATGATTGGATAGGAGACACCAAAAAACAGTGTTTAGTGTTTTCAGAACATCAATTGTACTTCAAAACTTTGGCAGGGAATTTCTTACAGAGTGATATAGCATGGTGTTGGTTGGTTTGGTAGTCCCAAGACCTAGGTTTGAATTCTACCATGGCTACTTAGTAGCATTATGATCTCCTACAAATCATTTAAGTTCTATGGTCTCAGCTTACTCACCTGTCAAATGGTGCAATTGTACTCGATGATCACCAAGGTCCTTTCTTCTACACTAAATCCGGTTAGCCTATGATTTTCCATACAAGGAATGGGATGAGAAGGGAGGGAGATATTGAAAGGGATTCACAAGGAATTCACCCTAAGTTCTGGTTATTCCTTACAGTATATGGAAGAACATGCCAGAATGCAAATTTGTGAAGTAACTTAAGGTTGTCTTTAAACCACTTCCCCCATTAGCAGCACCACCACTCTGGGCTGTGCTTTAGAGGTTACCTTCTCTGAAGCACTTCATCTGACCTCCCTAGGCAGTGCTCCACAGTGGGGCTTGTCTGTCTCCTGATTTATGGTAATCAAAACTTACTTGTCCTATGTCCCATTCTTTTGGAGGTTTCCCATGTGCTAGATTATACCTCCTTGAGCTTTGCTAATATGCTAGTGAATGTTAAAAGCCTTCCAAGTAACATTCTTCCATTTGCCTAGGTTCTTCTAGAGTCTAAATGCTTCAATGCAATGGAGTGACAGATGGTGGGAATTTCAGGCACTGTGAGTGTACTCTGAGGGGCCAGTGGGTCACTGTGCTCCTGAGATCACACTATGTAGTTGACTGTCTGCATAACCTATTAATGAGTTCAATCTTTCAGGGAGGGTTAACTGTAAATTGTGTACCGAGTATAGGGAAAGAGAAGGGGGAAGGATCCCTCATTTCTACCTTAGTGGTGGGAGGGAAACGAGAAAAGTGATATTCCATTGGCTGTTAGGAATCTTCCATACACATGTGGCTTACACTCACACACTTTTCCACACCCCCACCTATGTAAGACTCCGTTCATCACTTGAACCCTGAGGCCTCAGTCAGAACTGAGAAGAAAACACATTCCAACTGGACCCTGTTTGGCTCAGGGGCAAATTCAGCATATTGGACTGCCGCTAAAATATGGAAAAATAACTAAAGACTGTACTAGTGTTTTCTTTCCACCTGTTACTTCCTAGTAAACAGGTACAAATGTGTGCGTGCACAAGCAAGTGGCGATATAAATCTCTCTCAAAAAAAGTATATAAGCACACACCATACAGACGGTGTAAACATACAATAGACATCCTGACTTTCCACGTGTTGGGACACACCCCACACGCCCTTAGGGAAGTCCCCAGGTTGAGGATGCTGTGGGACCCCAAGGGTTAAGAATTGGGGCTCAAAGACTGTCCGTGTGATTTTCTAAGGTCCAGGCGATCGTTGTAGGAAGGGGTGTGCCGTCCTCTGACAGCATCACTGAGCCTGCTACCTCCAGGGCTGTTTGCTGCTGTTGCTGCCGCCGCCGCCGCCAGCCTGCCTAGTCCTTAAATGAAGGCTGAGAGGCGCAGGATAGTAGCAGTGGCGAAATGCCTGGAGCTGGCCGCGGGCTGCAGTGATGTTGCACTGGAATGAGGAAGTGGAGTGGAGAGGGGAGGGACCGAGAGCGGAGCTGCCTCCTGCCGCCGCAGCTCTGCTGCGAGGTGGAGCAGCAGCACATGGAGCTGGAGAGGACTGGGAGAGCTGTCTTCTGCCAGCCCCGGCCAAAGCAGGTACCGTACTCCGCGTACTCCGCGCAGCGCCGCCGCCGCCGCTGCCGCCGCCGCTTCCGGAGCCTCCCCCGCAGGCAGGCGCTCGGCGGCCAGGGTCAGTGCCACTAGCCTGGGCAGCGCTCTCCTTCGTAGAGCTCAGCTCACCATGTGTCATTAATTGGGGTTTTGTCTCCCTTTTTTTTTTCGGTTTGGTGAAGTGGGGGAAAAAAAAACACCTGTTTGCGCGCTCGCTCTGCAGAAAAGTTTTCTTGTTATTGTTGTTTTGTCCCTAACAAGTTTTGGGGTCTGCCTTCAGTTTAGGGCACGACTAGGGTTGGGAGATGAAGGAGGGCGTGTGTGTGAGTGCTTGGGGGGACGGGCAGGGGTCAACTGATGTCTTCTGCAGCACATCACGATTTCTATTTCTGAAGACATTTGGAGGCTCTCTTTTAGGCCGGGGGTGGGGATACGGGGGGTGCAGGCGGGCACTAGGAGAACTGCATGGAGAAATAAGAATAAAGGGAAGAGGAACTCTTTGCAACATGAAAGTTTGTAACTTTTAAAGAAAGCTATACCAAAGTGCGCTTAGCTATTCGCTTGAATTCCTTTGCATTTGCAGGACAAGTTTTGAGAGGCTTAGTCGTCTTGGGGGAGAAGGGGGAGAGGGAGGCTTTCAGGATGGTCTTCCCCTTCTGCCTCGGGTTGAATTGACTTTCTTTGAAGGGTGCTCACTTAGGTCTTGAGCCAGACACGCTACTTGATGTGCAATCCAGACCCAGCAAAGTGCGCAGGGGAGAGAGAGAGAAAGAGAGATAAAGAGAAAAAAAAAAAGGAAAAAAAAAGAAGAAATAAGGAACAATGAGAGCTGAGCAATTTCAGGAAGTCATTGTGAAAGAAGCTGGAAAGATTACAAAGTCTAAGTAAGCAGGTCATTATAGCAAGTAGATATTGCCACTCCAGACAGTCCCTTTTATTCTGGTTGCAGCTTTAGAGAAGTTTATCCTAAGCAGAAAAGAAACTTGGGTAGCACCAGGGACAGGCCAGGAAATAGGAAAAAAAAAAAGATTCTTGAAAGTTCCAGGAGTGAAGTCAACCTTTAGGGAGTGAATTCGTAGCCTTGGGAAAATGATGGTAAAATAAAAATGAACAAAATTAAGACATCTGTGTTGTAGGTGGGGAAGAAATAACGTATACCTTGTCAGTCTCTCCTGGCGCTCCTAAGTTCTTTTAAGCTCACAAATAAGTTTCCCCATTCTCATGTACAGGGAAGGGAAAGGACTCGTGTAGTTAGTGAGGAAAGGCTGGGATGATTTGTAAAGAAAATATTAACTAACTGAATAGACCAATGTGTGTTGTAAAAGGAGAGCGTTCCCATTTGTGAAAGCCTGTACAGGAGTTGTTTTTAGCTGGGAGGCAGATGCTCCGGTAGCCGCAAGCTGCCAAGTTGACACAGTGCTGGCAGAACAGAGCGCAGTTAGCGTGAAGAAAAAGTCGTGTAGTATCTAATCCTATATACAGAAATGCTTTTCTTTTCTTAAAAAAAGGGGGGGTACACGGAGGAGGGTAAGAGAAGTGCCTCCCATCTATCCTGTCATTTATAAAAACTAGTTTCTCTTCTTAATTTTTGAGGAGGGAACATTGCCTTTTGAGATGATTACAAATGTACAAGGAATTATCAAAGTTTTTAAAAGTTAACCTATGGTATTTTCTCTTTGATAATATGAGACAAATAACCATATGTGTGTATGTATGTATGTCCATATCTTCATATATATGTAAACCATGTTGTTTGTATATATATTTATACAAATAAGGAAACTGATACTTGCAATATTATTTGGTAGATTTAAAAAGTGAAGTATCAACTAATTTGTGAGAAATCCTGTGTGGACATTATTTTTGCTTCCAATTTTTTGGGTATAAGTTATGATGTTTGGATTACATGCAGGTTAACAGTTTTTGTGGGGATATAAGCAAGTGGGTATCCGTTAAAAGTGACATTGCCAGCTCCATTTTCTTTGCTGTGACAGGTTTAAGTGTGAGTGGCATTAAATGACTACTTACTGCAAACCATTTTTGCATTGACCATCCCTACAATTACTTTTACGTTTTTTCTGGTTACAATTAAATCTAAGTTGAGAACCTTAAAAAAAACTTTCTCTTACTAGGCAAATAGACTTCTACTAAGAAAAAAAGTGAGTTATTGAAAATATTTAATATATAAAAAGCACATGGTGAATTTCCTGTTGACCAATATGTTTGAACTCACATGTATCACCTCCTTCAAAAAATAAGAAAATAAATAACATCTTAAGGGAAAGGTACTCTTTCTTCCTGATTTTTGCTTCTTTATTAAATTAACACAAATATAAAGATAGTAGTGCCTACTTCCCATAGGAGAAAAGAGGTAAATTGAAGGAGGCTAAATTATTTTATAGAAATTTTGTAACCTCCTTGAACCGATAAAGCAGAAATTCCAGGTTTTGGGGAGCAGCATTATTTGTTCCCCTCAGATTTTAATATTAAATGATTTGTGACATAAGATCTATTAGGTCATATTTCAGCATCATTAAAATACTACATTTGAACAAAAGATGAAACCCACATTCATTATGTTTCTGTAAAATGGCTTGCTGTGGTATATCATATACATTTCAGAGGAATACATATGCTCCCCCTTTTTGAAAAAAATGCAAATAGTGGGTTTTGACACAGATAATTTTAAGTAAAATATACCAAGTCTTAACATTTTACATCAATCAGATATCCCTCTGTTCCTCCTCTCTCATTCCAATGTGATGGTTGAAGCACATGGGGAAAGGACAATTTAGAAACTTTACTGTCTGTTTTGTAGCTGACCAGAAGTTCAATCATCAACTGCCCCATAATATTTGGTGAATATTATAATAAATATCTCTGAATCTAAAGAGTTATAGGATAATTCTTGTCAAAGATTAACAGTTATCATCATTTCATAGGATGGAGTCATCAGGTTCACTAGAGAAGATACCAAAAGGGCTAAATTTGACCCTTTGAGAGATTTCTTGAAAAGACGTTGTAAACCAGGGCTGATCTAGCTAAGCATTTCAGTCTTCTAGAAATCAAGACTTACGTTTATGATTTGATTGAAAAGAAGCTTAACATCTCTTTCTGAACAAAGCAGCTTTTTTCACTAATTCAGTAGCTGCATACTCTTTTTTTAATTTAAGCTTTTGTTTTATAGATTACAGGTGTTATTACTATGTAACTTTTAAAATTTGTGGTTTGGGGGAGTTTTCGTTTTTCTTGATTTGGATGGAATACTTGTCATATCACCTCCGCAATGGAAATGATGCCATACTATTTTTTAAAACATCAGTTGAAGTAGAAGGGGGAAATACTGACATTAGCTTGCTAAGTAGGCACCCTAAATGGATGATGTTTTAACATACCTTCTGTTAAGAAAGGCAGACTGTCTCTTACTACACACAGAAATTTATGAGCAAAAATTTTAACCCAGGACTATTCCACTTGTCATGTGTTTGGTGAATATAGTGTGTACATTAGGTAACATAACTGTGCTTTTTAACCAAGAGGCTCCCAAGAAGAGCATAGTTTCAAATAGCATTCCTGACTTTGCCTCCTGCTGTGATTTTACTTACTTTGAAGAAGTAAGCACTATTTTTGTTGCTTAAATTCTAAATGAAATTGATGCAAATGAACCCAAATCACAAAGGGGCCAAACTCAATCAGTCTTAGGCCCACTTTGCTAAGGCACATTTCCTGTGAAAGGGAAAAATTGAAAGGATTTTTTTGAATTCTAGCCTGTTTTCCAATACATCACAGAAGAGATTTGTATCATACACCTGTTCTAGGGTGGTATAACTTTTTTAGAATTTACATAAAACTTTATATCTTCGAAACTCTACAGTCATTTTAAAAATTAGTTGTTATTTTGTGTAATAGCATGGCTATTTGATCATACACATACATTGCAGTTAGAAAGTTAAGGCACAGATAGTCAACTAAGGAGTAGTATCGGATTTGTTTTTAAATCTTTGGACTTAAAACTAAGATTTGTTGGCATGTTGCAGAGAAAAGTATAAATGCGTCCAGGATTTCATATCCAGGAAAATAGAGGCAGGCAGTAATTTGAAAATTTTTATTGAGGTCTGTGGTCTATGGCAAAAGGTAGGTTATGCATGGCATACGTAAAAGCTAAAAATGTGAAACTAAGACATCTAGATGGGAGCCCAGATCCTTGTCAGAACACTGGTTTCACTATTTTGTTGACTGACTTGATGTTGTTGTTGTTATGTGTGTGTGTGTGTGGGGGGGTGTATGTGTGTGCACGTGTGTGTTCTCTTAGCTGATAAATTTAGAAAAAACAGGTTTGCACATGTAAGTTCAGCTATATTGTGACTCCTCTTCAAAAATCAATCATTCAGTACCTTATCTCACTGTTCTGTAAAATGGGGATAACAGTTTCTTACAAAAATAGATTCAGATCTCTAGATTGTCGTTGTGCACCATACCATTAATTATTTTTACATAATATTTGAAATTTGTCATTTTTTGATCTGGCAGATATTCGGCACAGGAAATTTGAGATATTTGCAATGAAATGTTGTTTATTGCAAATGAAATACATTAGTGGAAAGAATCTAAAATTCTGTGCCCTTTTCATTGTAGGTTTTAGGGGAAACAGGGCATACCCTATTTCAATGCATCTTCTGTATGGTATATGAGGAGCGAAGGAACTTGGCCACAGATGTCTATAGCTGGCTATTAAAGTAACTACTTCTCAGTCCACTTTTTACAAAATTGACTTAAATTGGTGGCAATCTCTCTATGCATCACAACAATGAAATGGTGTCATGAATCACATCTTGGAAAAGTTGAAAACCTAAAGCCTGAAATTTATCCACTTTATCCATACGTGTTCTTTCATGGTGTAGACATGGCTTCCCATTTCTTTCTTTTACTGTCATTTCTAATTTGCTTTTGACTCTGAAGTTTCCTTGTTGGTGAAAATGCTTGACTCTTAGGTCCAATGAATCAGACTCCAAATAGTTTTCTAAGCCAATTGTGGTTAGGGGACAAAAGGAAGGGTCCTATCCTATCAGTGTATCTAAAATCAGCCACCTTTTCTTCATGCATTTTTACAAGTGTAAGCTATTAATATATGGCAGATTGGTCCACACTCTTCTTTATCCCAGCTGAATGTGAAGACATCAGTAGAAACTTGAGGAGGTGTCTCTGGCAGACTGTCTGATGCTGTTCACCTTTCTGAGATATGTTAGTGATGGGGTTGAATGTGCATCGTAGGTCTATCTCCATTACTAAATCTTTGAAGATCTGCAGTCATGAGAGAAATACAATTTACCCTGACCTCTGATAGGTGCACATTTCACTGGTGAGTGGAGCACTGTTTCTTTGCTATGGTAAATACTCCTTTTGTTTTTTTTTCTTGGTATAACATTCTAGGAATGGGGTCATTTTGCTCACAGAGTATCTTCATTTGCACATGTCTGCCTCGTGTCAGTAGATTCAATTTCGTAGAGGCGTAGCTTTAGCATGATGGAGTATATCATTATATTTCAGTTTCATGTGGTGCCTTCTGGTTGTCCCCTCACCCCACCTTGTGATACCTAATGGAGAGGTGGCCACAGGTTTGTAGAGTTGCAGAGTTTAATGAATTGCCAAAGTGAGGCCCTCATTAGGGAAAAGTCCATTCTTCATTGTTCCCCATTCAAGTGTGCAAAGGTTCATTTTTCTTTAGGGATACATTCACTTTCTAAAGGGAAATCTAACGATTTGTAGTCTCCCTTTTTAATTTCATGAAAGTCAGTTCTAATCATAATACATAATCACAATCATAAATGTGGGAGGGATATCAGTCACTTACAAAAGTACAATGTGGCACATGGTCTGAAGAAGTTCAATTTTTTTCTGGTTGTCCTTGTTACTTTCATAGTGATTTTTGAAACAACCAAGAATTCAATAAAGTGAAATATCATCTTTGTAGTATTGAAATATAGCTAGTTGGTACCATTTAGAGGACTAAACATGGAAATTTGGACTTAGGGCATGTTCTCAGGGTTTGGGATGCCAGAAAAAAAACCTATTTGCTTCAATCACAGCGGTACATTCTTTATAAAAAGAGGGATTTGATAAGAATTTTTATTTAGTTTTGGCTAATTTAATTTGTTTGGTTGATAACTCTTGTACTTAAACTAGCTTTTCAAAAGGCAAAACTGAAACAGTAAAAACTGAGTATAAAAGACACCACCACTTGAAACTTAATGGAAAAATGTTGAATTCAGAAATCTTTAGGAGAAATGAAAATGAGGAATTGATCTTTCTTAAACTTACCTCTGAAGCACTCTAAAATTCCCTCCAGTGCTTTTAATGGAAACTAGAGAGAGACAGCCATCCCCTAGTGTGATTCCCTACTTTTAGACTAAACAAGTGACCTTTTCCTTGGTATTCGTGGTGAGTTCTGTGATGGGGAGGAAATTAAAGTGAAATTAAAAGAGTCTCAAAGTAGAAACACATTGATAAAAATTGTGAAATCTACTTTTTATATTAATAAAGTTAATCATCCCTGGCTTGTTGAGAGATTGAACACTTAATTGCTATTTTCTTATTAAACTGGCTTGGAAATTTCTGGTACTTTTCTGCAAGTGCTTCCCCCATTCAGTTTGGGGTTGTATAACATAATGTTTACCTGAATCAAATGAGATTTGATCACACTTATTAACAAAGCATAACATTTTTTATAAAAGAAAATGTGTTTGCTATGCTAGAGAAATTGAAAATCTGACATTGCAAATTACTGATTTTAAATTATTTAATGTATGTAAAGTAATCCATTTGTAGGATTGAGGGAAAAGGTGCTTTCTTGTGTGTTCTTCGATGGAAAGGGAAGCTTTGGGGGGATAAATGAAAAGATTCCAGTTATTCCAACCATAACTGAAAACTGGAACATAGTTCCTATGTGAACCTACACAGTCGCTTTTAGGGAAGTTTAGAGCAGCAGGATCCTGAATGGTCAAACCTGACAGATTCTATTTCCAACCAAGTCTACAGTCTCTTCATCTCTTAACTTTTACATGAACCTGGAAGGCAAAGATGAATTATCTCCTTGAGCCCAGTCTTGTGGGGAATAGCAGTACAAGTAAAAACTCTTGCCCAGAGTTTGACTAGTGTATATACCTTTGAAACCTTCTAATTGTTTCTGTTTAAGTGGAATGAAGTGAAGATTTGGAATTAGATGGGTAATTTGAGCAATGTGAAAAGCCAGACCCCACAGGGACTAATTTAGGTTGCTTGACTCCAAGGCAGCTGAACTGGTTGGTGCAATGGATAGAGTGTTAGACCTAAAATCACTAACAAATCCAGATTCACTTCTTAGCTCTGTGACTTTGGGCAACTCACTTAATGTCTGTCTCCATCCAAAAGTATGAAATAAGAACAGTAGCACCTACCTCCGAGGGTTGTCATGAAATAAACAAAAATACTATTTATAAAGTGCTTTGCAAAACTTAAAAATCTATATGAATGCTAGGTATTATTATCCTTGTTTAGTCTTTCCAGTCATGCCCAACTTTTCATGAACCCATTTGGGGTTTTGTTAGAAAAAATACTGGAGTAGTTTGCAATTTCCTTCTCCAAGCTGTTGTTGTTGTTATAACAGAGTCACATTAACCTTTTAGTTGGCAAATCTTTACTTCACTTTGCTTCCTTGAAGACATAATTTGACTCCCTTCATTTTGCACTGATCCTTTCAAAGTTTATGTGAGAGACACTATTAGAATGTAACTGAAGTAATTCAATCTTTGTAGAACTAGTTTACAGAACAGAAAAAAAAAACATCTCTTACGGAATGTGAATGCAGTTAATCTAAATTTTTTTTCTGTCTCCATTAAATAGAAAAAAGTAGCCCATATAGTTTATACCTTAGAGATTTTGCGAATAGTACTCAGCTCAACATCCAGTTCCTCTAGGAGGCACTTTGATATAATACAGTACAGATTCCCAGTCCCTCCCCCAACTCCTATTCTCTGTTCCATGACTTCCAATCTTCTGTGTGTATAAAACATATATTGGATATGTTTCAAGTTGTATATACGTATGACTACTCTATTACAATCAACTTTACATTGTTCATACCAATGGAAGGGAGAACGATAGAAAATGCTGGAGAGTCTAAAAATCATTTTCTCTAGCTTTAGACATCACTCAGACTCACATGCAGTCAGGCACAAGGTGTCATCTCATCTAAATCTATTTCAGGCCAGCTCTAATGTTATAACAACTTAGCATTTAGCTAGGAACCTAGGAGAAGAGGTCAAAGACTCCCATGGATAGCTAGAAAGTAGATAGTACCTTGTAGTGTTTGTAGTAGAAAACGCATAGGAGTGAGGGTCAGGAAAAATGGGTTCGAGTCTCAGGTGTACCAGCTAACTGTGAAAATTTTGGACAAAACACTTAACTTTTCTCACTTTTGGTCTATAAAATGAAGATTAGGTTAGAGCATCTTAAAAACCCTGTCCATCTATAAAGTCCAATTTTATTGTGTTTATTAATTTACAATGTGATTGTCTGAAGCTCTGTTGTATGTAGCTTTTATTTTTATAATTGTGTTTGGGGGGCATAAGATGCTGTAGTATATGTAAGTAGATAACCAGCCTTGGAATCCAGAAGACCTAGATTGAAGTTCTGTCTCTGATACATAGTAGCTCAGTAATCATGGACAAGTTGCTTGATCTCTTGGTGCAATTCTCTTAAAGCAATTCTCATAAAACTGTAAGTTAAAGATCTGTAGATCTCTGTGGGTAGAGAGAGTTTCCACACCTAGAGGTCCTCACTGTTGAAATCATTTGTCTGGACTCCTCTTTTCCACAAAGATTGTGGAGAACATGAACTATATATGATCTTTATAGCAATGAGTTGATCACATTACAATGGGCTCTATTTCATAGCTCACCACTAGTTGTGAACTAGAGATCAGGGACAATTTCTAACCACATTGTATATATAAATCTTATGGCTCCTAGTACAACAGATCCAGTGTGCACTCAGTAATTATTTATTGAGAATGAAAAATGCATGCTCATGTGTAGATTTTTAAGTAAATGTATGTGTGTATGTGTATGAAATTTTCGCTTTCCCAGATTTAATTTTAAGAATAATACTTCTAAAAGAATGTAACAGAGTTGATCATGTCCACATAAACCAGTAAAATTGTAAAAAAGAAATTTTCAGAAACATTTTTTTAAATCTTAATAGGTCTTAAAAGCCTATGAAAAGATGTAATTGTAATTAGATGTTTCATTTATAGTTTCAGAACCAGTGTACATTTTTCATTTTGTAGTTTCTGGTGTCTTATGAAAATCCCTTTATAATGTGACATCTCTGCTACAAAGAAAGAAAAGCGATGTATTGTATTCTTTGTGCTAGCATATTACTTTGTAAGGTACAATACCCTTGTGGATGTTGTTTGGTGTCTCTTTTTTAAAAACCCTTGGAAATTATTTGTCTATGAAATATTTCCCAGTGAATGCTTCTTCTTACCTAGCATGCAGGTAGCTAAATGCTTATACTCACTCTGCTTTATTTGTTATAAACATAAATCATTATTTATTTCTCAAGAAAGGGTTTGAAAGGGTTTACTTTAAGTCTTCCTGCCTTTTTCGGGGACATTTCTGGGACATTTCTGAGACGTTAGGGCTTAGCACAGTACCTGCCTTTTTCTGCATGTGTGTAGTTCCTTTTAAATTCTGTAAGAAAGCAAGGGAAAAAAGAATTTCTACTTTGATTAAAATGATAGGTAGAAGGGTAGAAAACTAATTTGAATTTGGGGAAATTACTAAGGATTTGTCCTAATTTATTGTTGAGTGATAGAATGATCAGGTTAATGAACGCCAGTTACCTGGAAGGATTTTGAGGAGGTATAGGACCATTAAGAATATATGACATTTTAATAGAATTGTTTAGTTTTCAAAGTGCTTTGCCAGTACTCCAGTTAATCCCCAGTGCAAACCAGTAAAATAATCAAGATACTGTTATTGCTGTATTCCAGAGGAGAAACTGAGATTCAGTGACTTGCTTATGGTCCTGAGTCTAGTGTCAAACATGAGAATTTGAACCAGGTTGTCCTGACTGCTGTTCAGCAGTCTGTGTAATGCCATGCTACTCATCATCCCAGTGGAGCCATTTTGTAAAAATTTCTAATGCTTTGTTTCCTTTCTGGAAACTCTGTGAGTCAAAAGGCTCTCCCTCTGGTTTACTTTTAAAACAGGCTATCATTTGGTCATTTTCAAATTCTTCTTTACCAAATAGCCTTTTAAACAATGGTTTGGAACTATATTTCCAGAGAGTTTCAGTAATTCTTTTTGGTTCTTCTTATCATTTCACACTCATAGAATTTTTTTAAAAAGCCAATGCAAAATTACATGTTTAAACTTGAAGGGCCCCCCCCAAAACAAAGCCAAGTGGTAAACTGTGCCCTCAGAATAACCTGTTTACAGTTTTCAGTGCTTCATTTCAATGTGGAAAGAAAATCTGACTAGCTAAACACAATTCCTTACTTTCCAATTCAATCTTCGTTTTCATTGTTCTTCCTGCTAATTAGTAATGCTTTGCAAAATAAGAGTAAAAATCTGAAAATTCAAAAGAATTAGAAATGAAACAGGACTACATGGTTTTGTATATACCAAGAATCTTTTGGTCAGTCAAGAAAATTGACATGGAGTTCTTTTTAAGATGCTAGGAATCTGCATAGTGCCTTACTCTCGTCTGTGAACCTTTTTTTTTTTCAGAAATACAACATAGAATTCACAGTGATGTCGGAGATTTTCAGAAAGAAAATTTACCACTAGCATGAAGAAGAAAAAACTTGCTTAGCTACAAAAATAATGACATTTTATTTAAGAAGCCTGCATCCTAAGATACTCCAAATAGATTCTGTTGTTATTGTGGCAGCCTGCACTTCCCAAAAGAAGCTTAAAAGAAAAGGGAAATTTTGGGGGAATTTATCTAAACTTCATTCAAATGAATATGTTGTATCAAAGGAAAATATTAATTAGTAGACATTGGCAGAAGTATAATAATAAATGTATGTATGTATCGTGCATTAAGATTTGCAAAGCCTTTAGATAAGTTTTCTTTATTTGACCCCCACATCAGCCCTGTAAAGTAAGTACCACAGGCATGAGTAATCCCATTTTATGGATGAAGAAACTGAAATTAGAGGATAAAATACCTGGCCCAGGATAAATGTCTAAGTTAGGATTTGACTTCAGGTCTTCCTGACTCTAAGGTCATTGTATCCTGCAAAGTAGACCTTGCTACCTCTCTCACGTGTCCAGAACTTAACAGTAGTTCTCCCACTGGGATTTCCTCTGAGCATTGCAATTTCCAGACAGTGAATGCAGTAATTAGAAGTGATGTCTATCTGTCATTAGAACAAACTGGGTTGAACCTCTACTGGACAATACTTGGTTGAGCACCATTGATGTCATCTTGAAGATTGTAACGCTATATTTAAATTCATTTCATTTCAACAGACACTAAGGTATTGCTCTTGGAGTTATCAGTTATTAGATTGTGAACTCCTTGGGGGTAGAGACTTTCTTTTGCTTCTTTTTGTATCCCTAGGGCTTAGCACAGTACCTGGCACATAGTAGGTGCTTAATAAATGTTTTATTAATTGATAAAGATGAAACAAGAAATAGACTCGGCCTTCAGTGAACTAATACTCTTTAAGAACAATAAGTTAAATGCAGAAATAACTGTTGAAAATCACAATATAAGTAAATGAGAGACCTCAGTGTAAGTTTAGGAGTAGGGAGAAATAAATCACTTGTAGCAGTGTGTTTTGAGGATGGGGTTGTGATTAGAGAAGGCTTCTTGAAAGTATCTGAAAAGCCACTTTAAGGAAGAGAAAGCTATTTAACATGAGAAGATGGGGCCAGAAAACATTTTAAACAGGGGCAGGGGGTGGAGAGTCAATGTACCCAGAGGTTGGGCGGCAGCAAAACAAAACAAAATGAGACAGGGTGTAGAGTGTATTTCTTTTTTTTTTTCGATTCCATAATTCAGACTCTTCAATAATACTTGCCCCCACTTAGTCTGTTAAAAACAATTTTATTTTTATTGCAGAGTGAATATGTTTAATAGATTTACCTCAGGACTGTTATCAGTTTGTGGTTGAGGAAGAAAATAAGCAGAAGTCTAAAGAAGTGATGAGAAAACATTGTCCTGTGTTCCAGTTTCAGCTTCTGACCGTGGTAGGCCCCACTCCAGGGAAATTGTCCACCCCAGTAATGTGTACTCAGTATAGAGAGTTCTATTTTGACACTGACAAAATCAGGCTATTCTAGCAAGGTGTTTCAGGGAAATGCGGTTTGAACCGGTTCTCATGCTCCCTGCCAACGGAAGTTTCTTTGGTCTGTTATGAGCTCCTTGAGGGAAGGGACTTGTTTTTTTTTTTTGGGGGGGGGTGGAGGTTGCCATTCTTGCGGAGCAAGTAGTAGGCACTCACTAAATGCTAGTTAACTGACTGACTGACTGATGCTTTCAAGGAGATGAAAGAAACTTAAGGAAAAACTGTCCTGGCTTTGATCTTGAAAACAAAAACTACTCCAGGATATTGGATATGCCTAGCTCTTTGCAGTTCCACTTGTCTTCTATAAGATATAGAGAGGAAGAGAGTGTTTCAGGACACTTAACTGAATCTAAAACCAGCCCTAATAGGAAAGGGGCCAGAATGGTAGTGTAAGACTCCTGGGTGCCTAATATCTAAGGTCTTTCCACTGACTTTGGGACTTTTCACACTTCACTTGTATGTATTTATGGTTCATCCTGTCTCTTCATTGTTGTTCCTCTTCCCTCTCCTTCTCCTAAAGTCTTCTAGTTAACTGAGTACAATTAAATATACCTGAATTACAAGTATTTCTACTTCAACCATTTGATTAGTAAGACAAGTTTATTTGGAATTAATCAAAAGAAAACAGTCAAAATTGAGAGGATATATACATACATTTGTCTTCTATTGACATTTTCTGGGATTTATGGCCAATCACTAAACTCTGAATCTATTTCTCCTTATATAGTGGGTGTTACTGCTTACCCCATAGAAGTAATAAAGGGGTTCAAGTGTCCCCCTGTTAGATTGTAAGCTCCTAGAGGGCAGGGAGTCTTTCTGCCTTTCTTTGTGTCTTTAGCACTGAGCACAGTGCCTAGCACATAGTAAGCATTTTAATAAATGTTTGTTGACTAAAAATAATCAAAGATAAAAGTACATTCATTAATATTATTTATGAATTTTCCCATGACTTTATTGTCATTTAGATCATTTTTTAAAAAATTTTCTGTAGAAAGTAAGAAAGGAATTCAAAGGATTCTTTTGTCCTGTTAGTTTCTCAAGATAGTATTTTCCCTTAAATCTTGTTCTGGATTTTTTTTAGCAGAACTATGTGAATTTCGACTTGGCAGTTTCTCTTTAATAATCTGAAGTCATTGTTTAGCTTCTCCTACTATATAACATCCAATAAATCCTAGATATTTCTCAGAGTGCCCAAGACAGTGCCTAAATGTAGTCAGAAAGTGTTGAGAAAATGTTTGTCAAAATCAATTGACAGTCAAATCTCATAGTATGAGAGTCTCCTTTCCACAAAACACAGATCGTCCCCCAAAGACTTCTTTCACTATCTTCACCCAAATCAAAACACCAGTTACTGCTTTTTCAGCAAAAAAAAGATGCAAATTTGGAGTTTGGGGAAAATTTGGGGGAAATGAACATCTATTCCCTGTGACGATAGAACAGTCTGGATTCAACTTGTGTACAGAAACGTAAGTGAGCATGGAGTGATTTCCCAGAGACGAGTTTATCAGCATTTAAAAAAAAAAACTTTTGGTGGTTGAATTTAGCAAGGAAACAAAACACAAACAATGCCAAATTTATTTATTAACAGAATATGGTGACCACTCTGGACACAATGTAGCATGTAACAGTGGTCCTACTACTGTAGTTGCTTTTTGAATATTAGTTGTGTTTTTCCACAGATCCATCCACGTTCTTTTACCAATCATTTCATAACCAATGCCCTGCATTTGCAAGAAAGATAAAGTGCAGTTGGAGTGGAACAGAGCAATGCTCACTATGCACACTCTTGCTCCTACATAAGCGCTCCAACATCACCTCAAGCTCAGCCGATGGACCTATAAGGTCAAACCTCATTCTTTAAAACAAAAGGCAAAAACTTCAAGACATTATCCAGATCATGTGCTGAATGGGAAGTTTGTGCATATTGCTGTGTAGGTGCTTAAGAAACACTTGAAGAATGAAACTGATGCTATTTGAAATAAAGGTGACATTGACTGGGGCTTTAGGGATTTTTTGTTGTTGGAGATTTTCATTGTGATCATTTTTTGGAGGGGGTAAGGGAGTGGAGGGCTTCGTGAGTGGGTGTGACCTGTCCTGCAACATCCCTGCAATTTAATTGATGATATTCCGGGATCAAATAATAATATATTATAATAAAATTGTGCTTTGCAAAAATAGCTTTTCCTTCCAAGAAGGAAAGAGCTCAGAACTCCTCAGGGAAAGCATGTTAGCGCTGCATAGAAGCTTCAGATGAAGAGTTTTCCGTTTTATTTTAATCTACAACTTTATAATTCCAGTATTAAGAGAAGGATTTTTTTAAAATTCAGAGCTCCTTGAGACTTTTAAAACATTGCTTTTATGTAATTATACCATGAGCTTTGTTCTTCCAGGTTGCCTATGGTGGGGTGACTTAGTCGATTGGAGTACTGTGATCATGAAGCCAGGATCATGGGGCTTAATACTACTTTATGCCTATCCATACGAGGCATTTGGCTTTGCTTTGTCCCATAGTTGCAGATTATACTTGTAGGTGTACATAGAGCATGAGCCTGGGTACACTGGCATACTTGAAAGCAAACATTAACATTGCCTTCCTCCCCCCAACCCCCACTCCCTGACACCTGCCTCATGTTCTGTGCACGCGGAAGGTTGTACCCCTAACTCCAGCAAGTTCTTCTACAGAATACATAATTTTCCTTAGGTTGGACTGAGAATGAGGATAAATGATTGAATGCAAATATATCACCACTATGGATAACAGTGTTGCTTGGACCATGTACCCTACTGTCTTCTGAATAAATGAGGAACAACATATTTTTATCTTTTAAACCGTTCAACAGATATTTATTGACCTGCTATGATTGCCCTAGGTACAGTGGCAAATAGGGAAGATATGGAGCATTTTGTATCTTCCTAATCGGAAGAAAATTAGGCCAAACAGAGCATCCACCAGTTTGAAGTTCTTTGCTGAAAATAGGCCACTAGCCTTAAATCTAATCATCTGTGATAAAGAAATAGATGACAAAGGAGTAAGCCAATTCATAGCCAACAACTAGACTAAGCATTTATTGGTAAGGGAACATTTCCCTTCAAAGGTTACTTGGGTTGTCAACAAAGCATGAGATTTTGCTGAGGTTATCTTCTGGTCATACGTTTATCATCCAAGGAGCTACTGCCAGATGTCATCTACTATAAGCCTTGGGGACTGCCTTCAAGTTACAGGCCAGGGCTCCAAGTGAAAACTTTCGTTTCTACCCCGCTGACCCTTAGAGTTGTTCTCTCTGGTGTTTATGGTGACTTGAATCTCCATCTATGAAGCATTAAGTGTTGCAACAGAGGGATAGAAGCTTCCCAGTATTTGTCACCCATCCAAGGAGCCAGCCATCTGTCAGCAAAACAGGAAGACTTGGGTTCCTTTTCTCTCCTGGGTTTGTTTCGCTATTTTAGGGAGCTTCACTTCTCTCTACATTGAAGAGCTGGTGGGCTCTGCAACAAGAGCTCCTGAAAGAGTGAGGGACAAAGACTGAAGCTGCTATTTTTTTGCCCATCTGCCACGGCTTGAGGTGTATTCATTATTAATGGAGGTAGTGCAGTTGCTGCTCAGATATGCAGCCCTGCCTGCGTAAATGAGACATTCTTCAGCAAATTGCTTCGTTTTTTGATTGCTGATTGTACGCGTGTCACCAAGCTGACTCAAGGTTCATCGATGCATGCTCAGTAAATTAGAAAGAACATAACTATGGATCAGCCAAGAGAATGAATTCTGTGCCTACAATGACCCAGGGCCATTTAATTTTCTGCTTAATTTTGTTGCAGTCAGTTTGCATTTTGGGTTATTATGCAGTAGGAAATTAACAATAAATAACAAATTTGGTCCTCCTGTGCTTGTAATGATATTTTTATAAATCTTTGTAATGCTGTTTTTAAAAGGATCAAGGTCTGCGCCAGTCTGATACCCCAGCAAGCATGTGAAGAGGGAAATAAAGAGGAAAATACATTATTCCTGCCAGATAACCTTGTTGTTAAATAGCTAAGATTTTCTTTCTCTCTCTCTCTCTCTCTTTTTTATTAGTATTTTGCTTTAACTTAAAATCTCTTCCTCTCTTTCTCAGATAACCTGAGGAAAATGGAAACCGATGAGGCTCAGGACATGTCCCAAGTTTCAGGTGAGATACTTATAAGACATGGATATGGGGGAAACCATAAGCTCTGGTCAGTCAGTAACTCACCACAACCCTAATTAAAATGCTTATTTGGGGTTGGGGACAATATGCACAAAAAAGAGTTGAAGTCATACAGTATTGCCATTGGGCATCGATCAATAAGAATTTATTGAATACCTACTATGTGCCAGGCACATAGGCTCTGAGGATACAAGTGCAGAGAGTGAAACAATCCTTGTAGTGAGCTTAAAATTGAAGCAATTATTCCAGTTTGAGAAAAGTAACAAATATAGAACCGTGTTGAAAATTAATTCTTTTATGAAATCTGGAATTACATGGGGGGAATGTTTTTTACACTTGGGAAAAAATATCTATCACATGCTGGGCTTAGAACAAAGGAACACCAAGTCAGAATAACAGCAGTTTTAAAAACATCACTGGAAGGGTAAATTCTGGAAGGGCACCAAAAGGTGTAGAATTGAAATTATTCAATTTTTGGAAGACACCAATTGCATTATTCTGAGCTTTTTGTGGAGAAGGCTTATCTCATGCATGGACACTCAGGAGCTGGAGAAATGAGTAACCTGATGATTAGGCAGGTTGAGAATTCAGTGTCTCCACTAAAATCTTCCAGGTCCCCAGAGGGCTTGAGAGAGAGACAGAGACAGACAGACAGAGAGACAGAGAGAGAAAGACATCTAGCAGAACTCACAAAATTAGACTAGCTGAGATGTACCCAGTATCTAACAAGCTCTGCAATCGGAAGACCCATCTGTGTGTCCATTACTCTCCAAAGGGGCCCAGATACGGCAGCCGCGGTAGCTTCAACTGACTTTGGTTTTTCAGTTTTTAGTATTTAAGAGTGGGCTGCTTCACCTCAGCCAAATTAGAGTCAATCACAGAAGGGTGGCCCCTATCAGTGAATGGCTTATAACTGTCATCTGTGGTTCAGTTATCAGGCTCCAAATTTTATGGTAATTATTTTGTTTAACTACTATATTTTGAGCTAGCTTAACCACCATAAGACAAAATGTCTTCACAAATACGGTTTGAGCCTGACTAATGGAGGCCATCCTTTTAAGATGAAATAAAAAAAAAAACAGGGCTTTCAAAATGTTGCAAAAACACATCCTGAATGTGTCCAGGCTACATACTTTTCTTCTTGCTTGGACTATAGCTATTTCAGGGATATCTTTCATGTCCAAAATACTGGACTACCTTTCCCTAGGAAGGTACAAGAGTTAAACTGAAAGTTTATCTGTTCCAACTTTATCTATAAAGAAAGTGATTCCTAAGAGAATTAGGCCTGCTCAGTGCCTGCTGGGTGAGACCTAGGATTCCAGGAGATTTTTAGACCTCCCTGGAAGGTCTTGTTCACTACTGTTTGTCTTTGTCCCACATGCCTTGAAGTTAATGATAGAATGAAGAGGAAGGGAATGTTTAAAAATTTTCCAATGACCAAAAAAGGCCAGCTTCAGGTCCTTGAAATCCTGAAAAAGATTCTTTTTTCCTCTGCTGTCTTTTTAATGTTCCACTTTGGGTGTCTTGAGTTGAGATTTTGTGGGATGCATTTGAGTAGCATAAGATTCAATTCTGGATGTGGATCATAGGATTCCTAAAGAAGAATTTAGGATTAGAAGGGGACCTTAGAGTCCATTTAGTCCAAGACTTTCATTTTATACAGAAGGATATTGAGGCCCAGGCTGGTTAAGTGACTTCCATGGTCTTACAGGCACCCGGCTATCAGATGTGGGATTTGAATCAGAGTCTTTTGATTTGAGGGCCAGTATTCATTTCATTGTACCATGCTGTCTATACCTCCACATTCTACCTTTTATTCTGATATTAGCAACAGTGTTTTCTAGGGGTAGTGACCTTTGGAATAACCAGGTTAACTACCAATCCCCAGATTCTGATAACAAAAATTGCAAATTTTTCCTCACTGTGACAAAATTGTATATATTCAATTTGAAGATGAAAGGTTGAAGGTGAAAGATTATTATTCTTCATGACTTTGGTCCAAAAGAAAAATTGTTTATATTTCTGATCTGAACTCATTCACCATTTTGGCATATTTAATAAAGTACTGCATATGCTGAAAATATCAAGAATTATTTTAGACTTTTTTAGTCTTAATTTTGAGTTTTCACAACTGGTTTTAACATACTCCTCCCCCCTCCCCCTTCCTCCTCCTCTCTCTCTCTTTCCCCCTCTCTCCCTCTCTCTGCCCCTCTCCACACACACACACACACACACACACACACACACACACACACACAAATTGTACCTTTAATAGTACTCAGAATTAGAATGCTCTGAGGATCAAATGTGATGGCATTACATAAAACACTTAACAAAAGTTAAAGTAATATAAAAATTGATCTAGTATTATTGCTATTACTACATATTGACATATGTTTAAGGTACATGCAATTTTTAGTAACAGCTTTGGAAAGATAACTTGGTATTGATTCTCATGTAAATTAGCGTACTTCTTGGAATTTGTGGTTTTCCCAGTTGGAAATAAAAGTCATATCATACTTTTTTCCCTCTGAAAGTTTAATTTGGAGCAAATGGGAAACTGCTCTATTAAAATAAGTTAATACATTTAACCAGAAAACATTTCAAATCCATGACACAGAAGTTTTTTAAATGACACCAGAGATTATGGATAATTTAAAGTGTTTTTTCTCACAAATTATTTAATCCCTGCCCACAAAATATAGGCGTGATCACAGCCTCTTGTCTAGGTTTAATTTTTGATAGTTTGCGAAGCTCTGATTTAAGGTAGTATCAACCAGTTGCAGTTTTTTAGACTACTTAACTGCCATCTATCCTGGATCACCCACCCAGTTTAACTGCGTGTCCTGGTAGAAGCTTTATCAAAAGAATTTGAGTCCTTATAGAAAAGGAGGAGAGTATTGTATATAACAGTGGATTCAGGGTCAAATTAACTGAGTTCTAAATCCTGCTTCAGCCTGTTACTACCTGTGTGACCTTGGGAAAGTCCTATGTATTCTATGGGACTCAGTTTCCTCATATGTAATATAAAAGGGTTCGATTAGATGATCCTTTCCCTAAGATGCTGAGAACAGATAGCAAATCCAGAAGAAAATTCTAATTTCATTTAGTTTCCATAATGATAACTTTCCATGAGAAACTTTATTTTTGGCAACTTTTCCCCAAAATATACTCTTACACATGCCCATTATTTTTTTGCTCACATTTTTGTTAATTCTAGGCTTTCCTTCTTTTGTATATCTTTGTCTTAAGATAGTAAAAGTCTCTGAAAGAAGGCTTAATTAACCAATGCTTATTGAGTGCCTACTCTGTGAAAGGCACTATGCCAGGCTCTGGAAAGATCTTGGTTTTACAGTTTACAGAGTTCTTAGTCTTCCCCATGTCCAGCCTCCTCATTTTGCAGATGAGGCTCAGAGAGGTTTAGTGACTTGTTTTAGGCCACTCATATAGTTAAATAGTTAGTTACTAGGAGATCTGGGATGCTGACATAGGCCTTATTCTAAGTTTTATTCTCTCAAGGAAGACATAAACATGTTCTTGTTGCTCTCAGGTCACAAGGTAATAGGAGAAATTAGGCATACACACATCACACACATACATGTCTCATTCAGATATTTTACTTGGTCAAGGTAATGCTTTTTAAACTTTATTTACTTTATGAAAAGCACTAATTAGTAATAAAGTAAGACCTCATTAATTTGGAGTCTCTGGTAAAGTACCTTTCCAATGTCAATAAAGGGAAAAGGCTAAGCAGATTAACTGTATAAGCAAGATTATTAAGGGGAAGATAAATTACATAAGAAAAAAATGTTTAAAGTATTCCTGAGCATTTTAGAAGCCCATGTGGGTATAAATCATTCACATGCCGACTGTAAACATAGTGATATAGCAGAAAGTCTTAGGGACTGGGAACTAGGATCGTTTATTTAGAACTGGAAGGAACCTTAGAGGCCACTCAGTTTAACCCCTCATTTTACAGATGAGGAAACTGAGGCACAGGGTATTAAATAATTCATTCAGGGTCACACAGCTACTAAGTGTCTAATGGCTGGACTTGAACCCAGGTCTTCCTGACTTCAAAGAACAGTGCTCTTAGAATCTTGGGCACATCTCTTCATCTTTCTGACCCTGAGCTTCCTTATTATTCCAGTGTGGATAATAACATTCGCATTACTTTGCACAAGACTTTTGTGAGTGTTATGAATATTGAATGTTACAAACATCAAAATACAAGTATGCTGCTATAACTTGTTCTGCTTTAATGTTTCTGCATGTTTTGCTTATTTACAAAGAACATGTATTTGAAAGTAATAGGTTGGGTTTTTTTAACAAACCTATATAACTTTTTATTCTTCTTGAATTTAGACATGATTCCTTCCCTCTTTCTTAAGTATTTGTAAATCCATGAGGTGTTACTGTATAAATTTATTCTATTCAAATATATTTTTGTAAATAATTACTAGATTACTATTTTGGATCCTATATATGTTTGTGTGTACTCAAACCCCATTCACATGCGTGTGCCCTTTTGTATATGTGGTTTGTCAACATAATTGAAGAAAATAGTAACTTGTGTAAAATAAGCAAAGCAGTAATATGTATAATATAGTCAGTTTATTTGATCATTTTAACTCTTTTGTTAGATATAAAATTGTATTTACTTGTTGCATTTTAAATGGAAAGTTTACTAAAAATTTCTATCTTCATTTATACATATTCAAGATTTTTGATGTCATTTCAACAAAAATTTTGGAAGTGTTAAAGATTGAAATGTTTAATTATGGTATATAACATTAGATGTTTAAACAGTGTCTGGAGTAACATTTACCACGGAGGTGGCCACACTTACTAAAAATAACAGTAGCTTGAATGATAGTACAGCTTGGATCATCTACTTCCTACCTATTTGACCTTGGGCAAGCCACTTCCCCTCTTGGGGTGTTATTTTCCTCATCTGTAAAATGAGGGGGTTATACTAAAAATTACTCCTAAGGTGCCCCCCCATACCCGGCAATAAATCTTGGTATTTTAAATGCCTTTGATAACAAGCTCAGGGCTGGTGAATATAATTAAAACCCACAGTCCTGAAACCTTTTTTTTAACCATTTTACATCTGTCAGCCAACAGGCCATTTCAGTAGTAAGTACTAGCATAGGACAAATGTGGCTTCTTCGTACACCTTCCTGAGGGTAGGTGCTAAGGAGCCACAACCAGCAGAAAGGTAGACAAGGGGGAGGACACATGAAGAACTTGGTTCATAGGAACTCTGAATTATTTAAAATTGAGTATATCATCCTTCAAAGGCTAACTGTAAAAGAGTATAATGCCATTCCTACTATCCTAAAAATCTTCCCCAACCTCACTGTCTGCCATTTAGAGACCTTTCACCCAAGTAGACTGTAGACTGTAAGCTTCTTGAGGTCAGGGACAGTTTTAATTTTCAGGGGTTGAGGGTTGTTTGTTTTTAATTTAATTTCCAGCCCCAAGGACAGTTCTCTGAGTACAGTAAAGTCTCAATAGATTTATGTTGAATTAAACTGAATTCTTCAGTTCCTATTCTCCCATCTTTCATAGAATGTAAGCTACTTTAAAGGTTTAAGGTTTTGAAGACTTAAATTTTGTCTTTGGATCCCCAGAGCATAACACAGTGCCTGGCATATAGTAGTTGCTTAATAAATGCTCATTGTTTTATTGATTGATTGATATCCCACTTCCTATTCCATGAAACCTTTCTTGATCTCTTGAGTCATAAATGATCTGTTTCTCCTCTGAACTTCTATAGCAGTTGTCTATGCCATTCATATGGTGGTACTGCCTTTTATTTTAATTTTTTTTGTAGGTCTTATCTCTTCAACTAAATCGTAATTTCCTAAAGCATTCTTATACATAGGCTCTATCCTTCACCCAGCTATGAAAATATTTTCCTGAAGCACAAGTCTAACCCAGGGGTGGGGAACCTGTAGCCTCGAGACCACATGTGGCCCTCTAGGTCCTCAAGTGCGACCCTTTGAGCCAAATCACAGTGCATATATGTTCCTCACCTCTGGTCTAACCATACAACTCTTCTGCCTAGAAACCATCAAGTGGCACCTATTCCTTTTTGGATAAACATAAAATCTTTAGCCAACAGAAGAGAAATTTTCTTGAGGTCAAGCAGAAATTAGTTTTTTACCTTTGTATCCCTATCCCTACCAAGCATGGTGATTGGCATACAGTTGGTGCTAAATTGATGCTTATTGATTTATTGATTAACCCCTCTATAATGGGGTGCCAACTCTTTCCAGCTTTATATTACTCCTCTTCAGACATTCTAACTTTATTTTAGCCATATTGGACCATTAGCTATCCCCAGAACTTGCCATCTGTAACCTCTGCCCTCTTATACCAGACATTCCCGGTAGTGAGAGTGGACTTCCTCTTCATCTGTGCCTGTTACCATCCTTCTCTTCTTTCCATGCCATTTTTTTCTCTAAAACCTTCCCCGAAATCCTTAGCTAAAAATGCCCTCTCCGTTAAATTTACTGAGGGAAATGCCTCTCTGCCTCCTTTGTCCCTATCATACCCAGCCTTGTATTATACTTGTCTGTGTACATATCACGTTCTTCCCCAGCTCCAGGAGAACCTAAGTTCCTTAAGGATAGATTCAGCTCTGGAATCAGAGGTATGGGCTTCAAATCCTGCACGTGACACTTACCACTTGTGTCCTTAGGCAAATCACTTAACTGCTCTGAGCCTCAGTTTCCTCATCTGTAACATAAGAGGATGGGACTAGAATTATTAGGTGATCTATGAGGTGCCTTCCAGTTATAAATCTCTGCCACTAAGAACCCATGACTGTTTTTTTTAATCCCTAAGTTCCCAGACACTTGCACAGTGCTTTATTATAAGGAATTGGTTTTTTCCCTCTTTTTGTTTTCAGTTGGGGTGGGATGAGGGGAGAGAAAATAGATGTCTATTAATTTTTTTAAAAAACACATTTTATAAATAGAGTTTGGGGGGAGGAGATTATGGGTGTGGAATGTTGCATACACTTCCAGATAAGGGTCTTGTATTTGTTTTGCTTAATTGTTTGACTTTGTTACAAGAGAGCTATACAGGGTGGTGATAACCTAGTAATATTTGTGATGTAAAAACAAAACATATCAATAAAACTTTAAAAAAACCATTGTGAGTGTTCAATAAATGCCATGCTTCTCTCTTGTTTCACAGAACAGTGTCTCGCATATTAGTTGAAACTGAATACATCTTTTTTACATTAAATGAATCAGTAAAAATATTGGTTAAGATGGTATTCCCCTGCCCTGTTTCTAAGAAATCAGGCATTTTCAGCTGAACTCTAGAAGTAAAAAATGAAATATAAAGAATGTGTTATCTATAACAGAGGGGAAAGCTCTTAAAAGAAACCTTTGTAACTCCTCAACTGCTAGCATACCTCCTACCACATCATTCTGTCATGCAACCTACATGTAACTGTACTGGGGAGTGAATGCCTCATATGAAGAATCAGCAAAGAGGGGTCTTGGTGACATGTGCTATTAGAGAAAAATTTGTAAAGTTGAATTTCTTCTTTCAGAGGAAGATACAGAACTTAATTGTAGTCCAAACTAATTTTAGGTATTTAATGGAATTCTATTAATGTCACATTTACCTGGGGTATTCTCATCTTTTGCTGGTTGGTGAATTTGATGGGGTACCATTTTTTGGTTTCTCAAATGATTGCCTGAATCAGCAAAGAAATCTGAAGGGTAAGGCTCAGAACTCAGAGTAAATACATAGGAAGCTGAATGTGAATGCCTTATTTCTGAAGTGGTAATGAAGCCAAATTAAGGAAGGGGATGAGACCCTTCGGGGGAATCAGGTATTTTCCTAAAACTATCAAGGTGTTAGACTAGGTAATATGATTGTAATGTAGTGGGAAGCAAGCTGATCTAGAAGGTTAGAAGTATCTGAATTGGACTTCCAACACCAAAGTTTCGCTGTATGCCATGTCATGTAACTGCTCTGAGCCTCAGTTTCTTCATCTGCAAAGTGGATCTATTAAGACTTTACCTACTTCACAGAATGGTTATGTGGAGAGGGCTTGGTAAGCCTTAAAGCCCAATATAGTTATAATCTACTATTGTATCAGTAAGCTATTTACTGATTCAGTACAAGTTCTCACTGAAGATATGCAAGTTTGTCTAACAATGCAATCCATCAGTATTTGCCTTTATACTTGTGCACACAGAATAATTTTTAATTTTCCCCTTTCTCCTTGCTGTCTCTTCTGCTAACTGAGTTTCCTATTGATCAAGTCTGGCCCATGGTACTTTAGAACCATCATCCCCACTGTTTTCCATTATTCCCCTTAGGCTTGTGGTGTGTGCTTTCCCTCTGTAGTGTGGATAAAAGTGTCGAGACTCAGCTATGGTGACACTCAAGAAGCAACATTTAATTAAATGCAGGGAACCCTACTGGAATGAAATGCTTCTTAAAAATCAGAAAACCATGGTCTAGACATGATTGGTAGTGTCTGACTCTGCCTCAGGATAAATGGGTTAATTAAATTGAAATAGCAACGACAGAGAGTTGGTTTGGATGAATTTGAAGGATCAACTGACCATAAGGAGAGACCTTCTTTACCTATTACACTCAGAATCTTTTTATCATACCTACCTTGCTCAATACATAGTTATTTAAAGTGTTCTGGAAATGTTCAAAAAAACAGTTAAAAGTCTTGATAATGAATGACAGTAGGAAGAAAGTAATGTGTCCAGCAGGGATAAGGATCCTTACCCAGTGTTGAATATTGAAGTCTCTGGGACTCTGGAAGTTGAAAGCTAGCAGTGGGCAGAGAATTAAGATGATAGAATCTCAGAGGTGAAAGGGTTCCAAAAGTCATCTAGTACTGCATGTGTGTAGCATGATATTTAGACCCAATTCTTTTAGGAGCACCCATCTACAATATCCCCCTAAACCATCATCTACCCTCTTTGTGAAGGCCTCCCTTGAAAGAGAATGCACTGTGCCCTCCAGTAGGCCATACCACGTTTGGACAGCTCTAATTGTTTTACAGGTGTTTTTTTTCCTATAATTAATCAAAACCTTCCTCCTGGCAACTTCCATCCATCATTTCTAGTTCTGTCTCCCAAGGCTAAACAGGACAAGTGAAATCCCTCTTCTAGATGATAGCTTTTTAACATTGGAAAATTAGGAAGCTTAGAATTGACTCAAGGTCAGTTCACTGGACCAACTCTTTTGCAGAATTAAGTGCTAGGCTAGGCGTTAGAAGAAATTCCTGGCTTTTGGATCGATTCAACAAATATTTATTAAGGCCTAGAATAAGTCACTGCTAGCTACTGAAGCTAGAAAGACAAAAACAAAACAATCCCTGCCTACAAGGAGCTTATACTGGGGAATATGATAGGTAACAAATAAGCAAATACAGAATATTTTGAGGAAGGAAAGACTGCTAATAACAGGGAGGACCAGAAAAGGCTTCTGGAATTGAACCTTGAAAGAAGCTAAGAACTCTCTCTCCAACTAAGAGTTGGAGATAAGGAGAGAATCTATCCGTAGCATGGATGCTGGGGGCAGGGAGCAGTGGAGAGACAACCTATGCAAGGGTTACTGAAGTGTAATTGAAACCAGTTTGGGAATCCAAAGTTTGTCCAACAGAGGGTAGATAGATGGGGAGTATTATGAAATAAGACTGGAAAGATAGGTTGAAACAAGATAGTGAAGGGCTTTTAGTGCCAGACTGGGAATATTTATTATTGTCCTAGAGGCAGCATGGAACCATTGAAGATTTTTGAGTAGGAGAATGACATTTTAGATGTTTGCTTTTAGAAGGTTGCTTTGGCAGCTGTGTGGAAAGAGAGGATCTGGAAGAAGGGAGAGCAGTTATGAGAATGTTGCAATAATCCAGACAAAAGTTGGTGGAGACTTGAATTAGGGCAGTGGCCATATGAATGGAGAGCATGAGAGATATGGAGGCCAGTCCAACAAAAACTGCGTGTCTAGATTAGAGGGGCACAGAAGAAGAAAAAATTGAGGATGATTTAAGTGTTGAGAATGTGGGTGACAGGAAACGATGGTGTTGGCTCAAGACAAATAGAGAAGTTGGATGGAGGGGTAAGTTTAGAGGGTAAGATGACGAGTTCTGTTTGTAGG
This sequence comes from Trichosurus vulpecula, assembly GCF_011100635.1. Classification (NCBI taxonomy): domain Eukaryota; kingdom Metazoa; phylum Chordata; class Mammalia; order Diprotodontia; family Phalangeridae; genus Trichosurus; species Trichosurus vulpecula. The sequence continues at coordinate 131,627,986 of NC_050581.1, forward strand.
TGTTCGGTTTGAGATTCTTGTGTAACAACCAAGTGGAGGTGTCCGGCAGGAAGGATGTAGGGCTGAAATCAGGAGAGAAATTTGGGCTGAGATAAAGATTTAGGAGTCATCTACATAGAGATGATCACTGAATCCATTGTGGCTCATGAGATAACAGAGAGAAGGTAGAGACAGGAAAAGGAGCAATGGCGGAGCCTTGGGGGATACCTGTTTAAAAGGAGAGGGAGATAGAAATAAAGGAAACTGAGAAATAGCAGCCAGATGGGTAGGAGGAAAATCAGGAAAGGAAAGCCACAGAACTGAGGAAGGAGAGAGGATTTAGAAGGGGGAGGTGGGCAGCAAGGGCAAAATCTGCCAAAAAAAAGATAGAGAAGGATGAGGACTGAGAAAAGACCATAGGATTTAGCAATTAAGAGATTATTTGGTAACCTTAGAGAAATCAGTTTCAGTGCAGGGGTGTGGTCAGAGGCCTGATTGCAAAGTGAAGAGGGGGTGAGGAAGTTGAGGCAAGAAGTATAGACACTTTTTCCCCCTAGGAGTTTGCCTGAGAAAAGGAAGAGAAGTAAAAGATGACAGACTTTGCCTTTACTACCTATGTGACTAAATAACCCAACAACTGAGTCTGTTTCCCCTTCTGCAATGCCAGTAGCTTTAGATTTGAAATCAGAAGACCTGGATTAATATCTTGGCTAAACCGTTTACTAATTATATGACTTAATACACGAGTCCTAAAGTCTCATTTTCTTCATATCTAAAGTGAGAGGTTGGACCTAAAGTTTTCTTCTGAGTATGACATTCTATGTTATCCTATGGCCGTAAAACCCTTTGTAATCTTAAAGTACAAGATGTACATGCAAAATGTAACCTTTGTGACAGTAATTTTCATCTGATATGAAAGGGCCTGGTTTTATTTTGAGGACCTTGAGTGTTTGGCTAATTGTTCTCACTGATATTTGAAACTGAGAACTACAGTATTTAGCATTTCTTCAGAGTCTCCTTAAAAGCACTGAATCTCGCAAGGCTTCAAAATATAGAACAGTTTTTGCTTACGCAGGAAAGATTCATATCTGAGTTGTTGAAGAATCATGAGAAAATCCACCTAATTGGATTGCCCTCCCCTCTGAGTCTGTACGGCCAGTCCCCTGTACTACTTTGGGTGGGATTCCAGAAAGGGGAGAGGCTTTTTTCCTCCACATTGATACTTTTCTGCTTCTGCTCTCCATATTGCAAGTATCTTTCTGATACTTGTTTTCTTATCACTGTTACCACTCATTTCTTCCTTGCTGCTCCTCAGTGTTTACTTTCTCTTCCAGCAAACAGTGTTCTCAGCTCCTTTACATTTCTTGAGCATCTGGACCATGGGGCAATTTTATTGTAGCCTTGAATGACTGTGATCTAGTTCTAGGCAGCTTTTGTCATGTGCTTCCAGCTCAGGCACCTGTGACTCAAAGAGACAGGGGCAATCTCTTGCTACATAAATGTGAATGGCTTCAACAAAAGGAAGGTAGTCAAGTGGTCTGTAGACCTTCTCCTCTTTCTCAGATTCTTCTCAGTTTGTGTTATACTTGAATAATAATTATAATCCATTCAGCTGTTTTTGCTCTTAAGTTCTATTTAAGGCAGTGACAATTGCTAGACATAATGCACATCACAACAAACCTTTAGTAACATAAAAGCACTTCAGTTTCTTCCTGGCCTTTTGCTTTTCCTTGGGAAATTCTCATACTCCTAAGCCTTCTTTAATGATTCATCTTGTCTCCAGCATCCAGATAGACCCAGTAACGTTTTTCCTGAAAGTATGCCAGTTGTAATTCAGCTAAAAGGATAGCATAAAATTTGTTCTCCATATTCTGGAGTTTGCAACACTGTCGCCTCTTCTTATATTCTTAGGTCATTTAACTATTCTAGTTTAAAATGTTTTCAGATCATTTGACTATTCTAGTTTTAAAATAAATGCAGGAAGAGACTTTCTATATTCCTTGAAAAGTTATGACAAAGTTACAATTCTCTTTTATTACTATTTTCATTTTATTACACACAAATAGACTATAAACTCCTCAAAGGCAGGAAAAAATTTATCTTTGCTTCTCTTGGTGTCTCGTACAGTGCACTGCATAGTGTAGGTGCTTAATAAAGGTTTCTGAAAGATTATTATATTAAACATCAGATATATACATATATGCTTATCCATACATACATACATGTATATATCAGATTGATTAGTCCTATTTGCGGTATTTACCATGATTTTATATCACCTGAAGACTTGAACTGTATCCATGTAAGACCAACTATTTTAGATGCCATCTAAATTTGCTTTTCATTTCAGCCAAGTAATTGATCAAGTTGGTCAAACAACCCATTCCTGTGCCTTTATGTTCTCCCATTTAGAATGCCCTTCCAATCCTTGATCATCACTTCTGTTACATCTTTTCTCAAAGCAGTCCAATTCCAAAAGGCCTTCCTCGACTAACCCTACCTCATGCAGATGAATGTAATACCTCAGTGTATTATGTTACTGCGTTGTTGGAAGGATGGGTTTAGGGGGTAAGATAATGAGGATATGCTTATATCCATTGCTAGTTTTAAATACATACATTTTGAGCCCTCCCCTCCCAATTAAGTTGCAACTTCTATAATGAAAGAAATCATATAATATCTTCTTAGGATTGAAAGTTTAGGGCTAGAAGGATTCTTAGCCCAACACCCTGATTTTACATATGAGAAAACTGATGCTCAGAGATAAGTGACTTCCGCAAGATCACACAGATTTAAGTGATGGAGGTAGCATTAGAATCCAGGTCATCTGACTTCTCATCCAGAGCCATATTTTCTTCTCCCAAATTTCGAGGTTAAAAAAGCATTAGAGACCATCTAGGCCAGCCCCCTCATTTTATAGGTAAAGGAAGTAAGACTTAACCAGGTTAACTTTCTTAACGACTTCTAGCTAGTAAATGCCAGAGCCAGAATTTGAAGCCATTTCCTCCAACTCCAAATGCAGCACTCTGCCCACTACAGTTTCTCATAATGCCAACAACTGTTACATATATGCAGTAGACCAGGGGTGGGGAACCTGCGGCCTTAAGGTCACATGTGGCCCTTTAGGTCCTCAAGTGTGGCCCTTTGACTGAATCCAAACTTCACAGAACAAATCCCCTTAATGAAAGGATTTGTTCTGTAAAACTTGGACTCAGTCAAAAGGCCACCCCCAAGGACCTACAAGGCCACATGTGGCCTCGAGGCCACAGGTTCCCCACCCCTGTTCATGGACATAATAGTTGCTGGCATTAGGAGAAACCCAAAAGAAGCAGGCAACAGCACAATGTACATATATATTGAGTGAACACTTAATTAATGCTTTCTGAATGAATGAAAGCATATGTTATTTTAGGTAAAATGGCTATCGTTTATGTGACTAAACATAACTTTTCTTTATCATCTCTGAAGGTACAACTACATATACCATTGAAATGGAGAATTAGAGAATTATCTAGGTAATTCAGTCTAGTAAAATAAACTTTGAAACATCATTATAACAACATTTCTAGCAAATTTTAGATTTTCTGGCTATTTTCCTCAGTTCTACCACCAAACCCTCTGTATCACAAATATCATTTTATGTACTCTGAGAAATTGTTTAGGAAAATCTTACATATTCTTCTTTAAGTATAAACTGACTCTAATAATCACTTTTATCAACTAAACCAGGTTAGAATGAATTCAGACCTTTTACATTAAAACCTTACTAACCATGGGGAGAGGCATAAAGTTGGATTTGCCTTGCATCTTGAGGAAATCACTTTGCCCTCTGGGCCTCGGTCTACTCCCCTAGGAGTGAATCAGATTATCTATTGAAGCCTCTTCTGGCTCAATATCTTAGGAACCTATCCAAAGGTTTCTATAACTATGAGTACTGGACAATCCTCATAATTTTTGAAAATATTTACTAGTAATTGACATATAGCATTTGCTGGCATAACGAACCACTTTCTTCAATAGTGCCAAGTGGGCCAACTGGGTTACTACACACTGTAGTTGTTGTTGCTAGAAGGCTGAAGCTGGTGAACTGCATGATTTCAGGAGTTCTTTGCTAGAGGAGGGCTATGGGATATGGCGCGCTCTTGGAAGTGGAAGGCCACCAGGCTGCCTAAAGAAGGGTACACTGGCCGAGTGTTGGAAAAATGGAGCAGGTTAAAGCTTCCTTGCCAATCAGTATTGGAAGCAAGTTCATGAATGGCTGCTGTACTTCCAAAGTAAGTGAGATAAGGAGACAAGTCTCAAAAAAATCAAATTAAATTAAACAAAAACTTAAGTGCCTACTATGTGCTTCCATGAAATAGGTAGAACAAATGGTATCTTTCCCATTCTATAGATGAGAAAACTGAAGCACAGAAGATAAGTGTCTTTTCTAAGGTCACAGTCACAGAGTAAGCAAATGCAAAGTTGGGGCTAGAACCCAGATCACTTGACTTTCCTTTTATTCAAATACATTGTCATTGCCCTTCAACAACACAATCCTTTAGCATGAACTCTGAGAAGAGAGGTGAGAGTATTTTATTTCAATTAAAACTTCAATATTCTGTACTGAGATGGATGGTGGACTTTAAAGAATACTTTAGCTGGTTTGTAAATAGTGAGTGCAGGTTATTGATTTATTTTGAAGAAGTTGTCGTGACCTCAGTATTTGGATTCTTGTTTTACTACCTGCCTTCCTACCCAGAGTTTTTGAGAAAGGTCTTGAATTTAAGGGGGTTATGGAAGTGGCTGGTACTAGTGGGAACCTCGCTCAGTACAAGGATAACACCTTCCCTGCACATCTCAATCTTGATGGATCTAGAATCTCAGAACTTGTGAGTTCAAAGATAGGTCAACCTTAACTCTAGCACATCCCAGAAATAGGAATGCTTTCTTCAGTATCTCAACTGAGGGTCATTAAATTTCTACTTGAAGACCTTCAGAACTCACTACCTACTAAAGCAGCCCGTTCCATGGTTGGATGGTTCTAATTTCATTGATCTTAATTCTGCCCTCTGGGACCAATGTAGGGTTAACTTCTCTTCCACATCACATCTGTTCAAGTGCTTGAAGGCATCTCTTATGTCTTTTCTGATCATCTTCTGTAGTCTAAACATCTGCAGTTCCTTCAACTGATTCTCTTTCAGCATAGTTTTATATTTCCTCCCCATGCTGGTCAACCTCACTAGAGTGCTTTTCTGATTGTCAGTGTTCTTCTTAAAGTATGGTGTGCAAACTGAAGGAGATATAGACTGACTCCTGCCTCTTTTGTTTGGAAGAGATAGAGTACCTCTATTGATGCAGCCTAAAGTTTGCATTACCCTTTTGAGACCAAATTCTTAACCCTTAATGAATATACAGTTCACTGTGCATCATCAAGACATGCATGGCACATACTAGGGCATACTATATCAAGTTACTAAGCATTTATCAAATGCCTAGTACATGCCAGGCCCTGTGCTAAGCACTGAGGATACAAAAACAAAAATAAACCCTGCCCTCAAGAAGCTTACAGTCTAATGGGAGGAGTCAACATGGAAATAACTACGAACAAGCAAGATATATGCAGGATAAATTGGACATAATCTCAAAGAGAAGACACTAAAATTAAGGAAGACCATGAAAGCCTTCTTGCAGAAGGTGGAATTTTGGCAGGGAAGTCAGGAGGTGCAAGTGAGGAAGAAAAACATTCTAGGCACAGGTAACATCCAGGGAAAATTCAGGGGATGAACTGTCTTGTGCAAGAAACAGCAAAGTGACCAGAGTCATTGCATTGTAGAGTATGTGGAGGAGAGTAAGGCATAAGACTAAGAATGGACCAAGTATTGAAGGACTTTAAAGCCAAATATAATAATAAATGCCTAATTTTTTAAAATCCCTTGTATCTTTTTCACGTGAACTATTTTCCAGGCAAGCCTCCCTAATTCTGTATTTGCATAGTTCATTTTTGTTTCATTCCAACTGCTGGAATTTACCTTTATCATTGAAATTTTACCGAAAAGATTTAGTCCATGATTCTGGTCTGCCAGGATGTTACTTTTTTATCCCAGCTTTTTCATCCTTTTATCAAGTATCCCTTGATTGCTTCATATCATCAACAGATTTGAGGAATATACCATCTAGGTCCTCTCCAAGTCACTGAAAAAAATACTCAACAGACTAGGACCAAGAGAAGAATTCTATGGCACTCCTTTGATGACCTCCGTCCAGGCTGATACTGATCCTTCAGTCACTGCTCTATAAATATATGTTACCATGATACCATCCAGACTACAAGGAGACTTTTATAGGTTGCGTTGTATACATGCTTCTTTGTGAAGTATTATATGCAACTCATAAGCTAGACTACCTTGTTTTTCCTTTTCAGAGATTATCAGTACTATAAGGATTTATTTGAAAGGTAAGGTATTGAGCAAAAGGACATAGTCAACTGTATAGGAGAGAAATTCGAGGGCACATTAGATGACACCTTTCTCTACTCTCTCTTATCCCACAAATTAGATCAGATTACAAGGTTATAATAAAGTTGTGTAGCTTTGAAAAAGGTATGAGACTTACTTTTATACCCAACATAACTTCCCTTTTTAGGTTGCCTAATTTAGTTTCCTTAAGAATAAGGAAGCATTGTCCTGTGGATATCTTGCTATGCTTTGCATAGTGAACTCTTCATGGCAAAAGGCCAGGGAGGCTCTGCCATTGGGAATGTGCCAATCTTTCAGGCAATGACCGACCACTCTAATAGAGACTACTTTTTATCTTCTCAGGAAAGGAAAGTCCTTCAGTAAGTGATGTACCCGATGATTCAGATGAACCTATGCCTGTACCAGAAGATCTTTCTACCACTTCAGGAGGACAGCAGAATTCTAAGAATGAAAGAGTTTTGGGTAAGATAGTCTCCCTACTATACTGTTCTCATGATACTTTTTTTTATTTTTTAACAACAATTACAGAATTAGTTCTCCTGTCTCTCCTTCAAAGGACAATCATTTCTTTTCCCAAAACTCTCTCCAAACTAGTCTATATATGCAGCCAAGGGTCAAAACTTTACTTTAGAGATCAGAATACTAAAATTTAGAATATTTTCCCTGGGAAACACTTTGTGGAAGAGTTGGGGGTAGGGTGAAATCATGAGTACAGTCTGGGAGCTGACTTCAACATGAAACAATTTTGATTTTGAAAAATATTCAGAGAGTGTAAGATAAGAGGTTATAAATCTGTGAGGCTAGAGGTCATGCAAAAGCCAACTTCAGAAATTTGTGACTCGGGTAAGTGATCAAAACTTAATGCAAGTATCATCAGCATCACCACATGATAAGAAGTCTCATCATACTGAAAGAATTTCTTAGGATACTATGACACTTTCTCATTGATACGAAATGAACATCTCCAAGAAAATCCATTTCCTCCCTGGGTCCTTCTCTGCTAATGAACCATGTGTAAGTACAAACAAAAAATCCAACCTGGTTCAGATGATTCTAGGTTGAGGTGTAGCTAAAGTGGTAATAGTCACCGGTGGGTCATCTGCCTACGAATAAAAGCCTATTAGGACATGATAAAGGATTTTAACATTGATTATCATTATATTTTAAATCCACTTTTGGATTTTCCATCATATTGGTAAAGAGCACAAACACTTTAGACAGTTCTCACTGTATGTAAGTGGACTATTCCCCATACCTCTACTAAAAGTGATTTTTATGAAATGCAAATTTGCTCAAGAATGTGAGAGAGAGAGGGAGAGAGGGAGATAGGTTGTCACATGGTTCAAGGGCACAGGGATAGGGACAGAGAAACAAGAGCCAGAGGAGGAACACTTGAGGGTGGGGCCAGCCACCTGGGGGCTGGGCCTGAACCAAGGAAGAACACGTGGTGGGAAGACAGGTCAGGTCCTGCATAGACCCAGACAGGAGAAAATAGGTGACAGGCAGGGCCCAGGCACAGATACACCTACAGAGCATGGAGAGATTGAAGATAGACACGGGGGTGGGGAGGCTTACCAGGCAGATGGGCAGAGTGGAGCAGTTTTTTTTTTCTTTTAGCTCCAGAGGTCTTAAGCAAAGCCTCCTATTAGGGGGATGGGGGTAAGGTAAAGAGTGATCACTCCACATGTATTCTTCTGCTTTCATGGAAGGGGTTTTTCCTAGGGTTTGGGTAGGGTTGGAGGCTGAGGAGCCCCAGGTGGAGGGTCAGGAGTAGTGAGAGAGGACAGTGCTGTACAGTAAAGTTAATATAGGTGTGTTTTTTTGGAATGTGGATTTCTTTCAGAATTCTTTATGTAAAGTTGAATTTGCATAATGTGAATTTACATAAGGCAAGAAATGTCTGTATTTTCTCATGTCCTTAGAATGAAATAACTAATTAGTCATGACCCTGTCACTTAGTAGATATCCTTCCCTCCTGCTATCACACAGAAAGACAAAATTACACCAAATATTTTCATGGCTGAGAAACAAAAAAGTGGGAAGAGTGGAATTTCCATGGTATTAATATTAAAAAGGCAACATGCTGAGTGAAAAAAATACTGCACTTGGAATCAAAAGACCTGGATTCAAATTCATCTCTACCTCATACTTCTGTGTGTTCTTTGACAAATCAGACTCTGCAGGACTAAGTTTCCTCCTTTGTAAAATAAGGAGGTTTGAATAACTGATCTCTGAGATTCTTTCAAGCTCTAAATGTATAATCCTAAGTCACCATGCTAAAGAGATTACTGAAATCATTCAAGAAAGCTAAATGGTATGGAGAAGGGAGTTAAGCAAAAAACATGGGAATCCTAGTCACATGTTTTTTGAATCCTGTTTTTCTTACTGGTCAACAATGAGATGCAGGCATTTACAAATATGCCTGTTCATGTACTGTTTTATATTTTACCTGGATCCAAGTTCCACCTTAGACACATGAGGGCTGTATGACTTTGGGCTAGTCATTTAATCTTTCAATGCTCTAGGCCAGTGGTGTCAGACTGAAATGGCTGGGGGTGCCACTAAAGCATACAAAAGGGTCCCTGCAGCTTGCATATTGATTTAGCAACATATTAATATTATCCAAGTCTTGCTGTGTTTTTAGTTATTTTGTTAAATATTTCCCAATTATAACATTTTAATCTGGTTCAGGTAGCCCTCGGGAGTGGTGTAGGCCACGTGCAGCAGGTAAGCTATTTGACACCTCTGCTCTAAGTAGCTCTCTAAGACTCTGAGATGTAGAGAAGGTGCCAACCTGTATTAGTAGCGTTTCCTTACTTGAGAGTCTCTTATACCAAGGAAATAACAGATCCAACTTCTATCTTTATAGACAACTGAATCCATTTTTTGAAATCTTTAAAGAGTAAGTCTGCTTTTCTAGCTTATAAAATAATTGGAATGACTTATGTCTAACCCTTGTAAAGATCCAATCAGCATAGAGTTGAGCACAGTCATTTATTGGAGAGTTTGTTTTAAGCATGGAAATAAGTTCTCACTGTTCAAGGCCAGCCAGGCTTTTGAATAAAGTTTTTCATTTTTAGTGCTATTCAGCCAATGCAGCTCAATTATATTTAATAGTTTCATTCTGCTCAGCCATTCAGGAATTCATACTTTTCATAAAGTTGGTCATCCAGTTTTGAACATTAAAAACATTTCTGCGTACCCCTTTACTTTTCTTTCTTTCCTTCCTTCCTTCTTTTCTTCTTTTCCTTCTCTCTTCTCTACTCTCCTCTCCTTCTCCTTCTCCTTCTCCTCTCCTCTTCCTCCTCTCTACCTCTCCCTCTTCCTCTCCATCTCTCTCCCCTCTCCTTTCCTCTCCCTCTCCCTCCCCTCTTCCTCTCCCTCTCCCTTTCTTTCTCTCTCTTGCTTCCAAATAATGGTTAATGTAACAACATTGAGTGACAATTGATGGGTCCATCCTTGTTCTTATTACCTTAGTTAGTGCAAATTGCAGCTCATTCATGCATTCTCATCCTGTGATTTTTATCCCTTTAGACAGATCCATATTAGACATTATGGAGATAATAATATTTTAAAGTATAGTGTCAGGGCAGAGAGTATCTGGACACATGGAACAGTAGGAGAAAATAAAGTCTGGAGTCCACAGAAGCAAACCAAAAAAATCATGGATGGCAGATCTGTGTAAAGAAACCAAGGAATAGGAGAACATGATAGTATGAAGTTGAGGAAGTGAGTGAAGAAGAGAAGGAAGAGGATAGCAAAAATAAGAGACAAAAGTAGCAGAATTAGAGTTCACTGAAAGAAACTAATTTACAAGAAATAAAATTGGATAAACCCAGCATCTAAAAAACTGGTGAACTAAACACAGAAATCTTTTAAAAATTCTAGTGTAGGTGCAGCTAGGTGGCGCAGTGAGTAGAGCACTGGCCCTGGAGTCAGGAGGACCTGAGTTCAAATCCAGCCTCAGACACTTGACACACTTACTAGCTGTGTGACCCTGAGCAAGTCACTTAACCCCAATTGCCCTGTCTACCCCCCTCCAAAAAAAATAAAATAAAATTCTAGTGTAGAGCAAAATATTATGAACTGTTATATTTTTTTCTACCATGTAATGAAATGATACATAGAAAGCAATTATAGACTCATAAAAGATCTTGAATACCAATAAAGGAATTAAAAGCATTTTCAAAGAAGGAAATCAGGGTCATTAATATTAGAGTCCTAAAATTATAGGTTTTAGAGCTGGAAAATATATTTGAGATGGATTTGAGTTGGATTTGATAATCCAACTTTCTCATTTTGTAGAAGAAAGGTTTTGACTTGTCTAAGGTCAAATACTGGAGTTTGAACCCAAGTCTACTGTTCAGTAGAGTTTGATCCATGACTTCAGAATTTACTGGCTGGATGAGCTTTGGCAAATCACCAGATTTTTTAATTAGAAGGGACCTTAGTGATAAAATGGTCCAACTCCTCTGTCCTATTCTTGTGAAGTCAGTTTTTTGAGCCCAAGTGTGAGTCATCCAACCTTATTAAGTCTTAATTTCCTCCTCTGTAAAATGAGGGAAATATTATTTGTACTGCCTACCATTCAAGAATATTGTAAGAATAAATAGATGACAAAGGTACAAGTGATAAGTACTATGAAAATGTAAGCCATTATTCTTATTTTTAAAAAAATTTCAAATTTAAGAAATTTTCAGAATATGGAAAATAGCTAACAATCAGTGATTCAATTTACAAAATAAAAAAGAATTAGAAAATAAATCTTTTAATATCAGGGTGGAAAATACCTTCTTAGTTTGAAGGAGAGAAAATTGTTGACAAATGGCACCAAACAATTAAAGATTTATTTTGATCTGGACAAAGTGCTGGAATTCCAGTCCTTTCTTTGAAACTTAGGAGATATGTGACCATACACAAATCACTTAAACTTTCGGAGGTTCTGTTTGCTCATCTGCAAAATGAGGGAGTTGGTTGCTAAAGTCTCTTCTAGATCTAAATGTCTGATTCTGTGATCATGTGAACAAAGAACCAAAGACAACAGGGAGGATGGAAAATTAAGTTTGTGTAGAAGATGACCCACTGAAAAACTACAGGTTTCATTGTTGCTCAGTGAGGTCATATCTAAGACCAAAGTCATTTCAGAGACACTGGTAGTCATTCTTAAGGATCTTATGAAGAATTGGGTAAATGTAATAAAATTGAAATCATGTGAAAGAAATTGGACCAAGTCTTGAATTTTGATGGAAATAAACCGGTATCATGTCTATCTTTTAAAGGGGGCTAGGAATATCCCTTAAAATTACATTGAAGATTAACTCATACAAATATGAGAGCAGAAACCCAGGTGTAACAATCACCCACAACTTTAAAAACAGAAGATATAATCAATATAATTTTTCTTTATAGGGGATATGGTCAATATAATTTATCTTGACATTGGCAAGCGTAATGTTTTGTCCTATTTAGATAAATACACTGGAGTTTGGGGATTAGAACCACATAATTGGTGCTAATGGTTGGTGTCTGTATGAACTTTCTTGGGAGAAGCTGTGTCAGAGGGAGGATTTAATTGATGGATAATGGAGTTGGTAAAGTGTGTATGTAGTGTTTTGTCCTAATCTGGACTCTCACATGAAAAGGGGTTCACCAGGGAAATCTAGATTGAGTCCAGGAGCCACAAAGTGAATAAATGGAATAAAAGGCCTACACAAAGATCAAGCAAAGTATTTATTATGCCAAGGAAGGCTGAGAGAGGGTGGTTGTTATAAAGGAGGATGACCCAGTGTGTCCTGTTTTTAACCAAGTCTGCACAAGAGAAAAAGGTAGTTTATACTGCAGCACGATGGATTCATGTCAGACGAAAATTATTGCCTGGCAGTGAAAGTTAATTGGTCAAGATTGAGGTGACCATTTAATAGATATTGGATTGGATTGGGTTGGATCAAATGAAAAGTTTACTAATTGTGACTGGATAATTTATTTTCCTTGTGTTAAAAAAAGATTCATATATTTCTAGGTGGTATATGTGTGGTACTGCCTAGTGACAAGAATTGGTGACCCCTTAGGCAGCCTTGTTAGTTTTAAGTTTATTGTGTTTTCTAATATTTACAATATAAAAGCAGAACATGTACTTGATATTATCCTGAAAACTATTGGATTGTGGTGGGGAAAATGATCAATGGGAAGAAATATCTTTTGTAAGATGAGGTTAGAATTACTGACTAGATACCACATTTTTAAGCTCAAAAAGAAAATGTTCATCTAAAAACAAAAACTTTGTCAGGTGACAAAGACTCAATATCTTCCTGCTAGAATAGAAAGGGATATTATAAAGAAAAGAGTGGAATGTGAGATGGGGTGATGTAGTAAGGGTATTCAACCCACTCAATATCAAGGACCTGAGTTTGAGGTCCAGCTGTGAAATGGTAACCTTGTACTTCTCTGCTCTTAGTCCCAGTTTCTTCAGCATAGCTGGGGAATTTGAAATGGATTATTGTGAGGAAAGTGTTTTATAAACTTTAAATTCATACAAAAGTGAGTTATTATGGTGGGTCAGCATGCGTGTATGTGTGTGTATGTGTGTGTGTGTTTTATATGTACAATATGGGAGGAATCGTGGCTTATTGGATAAATAGCTGACCTCTACCCAGAAAATCTGGTTTCAAGTCCCACCCTTGCCACATGCTGGCTCTGAAATCCTGGGTAAACTACTTGGCTTCTCCTGTACCCTAGGGAACTCTTAAGTCACTAAATAGTTGTGGAAACTACACCAATGAAATTCTATGTAGATAGATATGTTATTTATGAATGTGTATTTGTACTTAATCATTGTAACAAGTATCCCCTTTACCTTATCACATAACTGGTGTCCACCATACGGCAACCTGTTAAAATCTACCCATTCTCTACATGTCCTGCTCAGTGGCTTGATTATTGTTGTGTTGTGATGGGCATTGCTTTAACTGTGGTAAACCACCCCTTTCTAGAACTTTGTTGCTGGTCATCCCATCTTGCCAACTGACATTCAGGAAGGCTTATGGTCCTTCTCTAGAAGTAGGTTCTGAGAGTCCTTGAAAGACTCATGCGTCCCCATTCCTACAGCTTTAAAACTAGAACTTGATTTACCTTAACCAGAGTAAGAAAATACAAGGAATGATTTCAAGATTTTGTTCTTGGGAGAGTAGAGAATTGATAGGGTGAACATCCAGAATGTTTTGTTTTCTGATCTGTTCAGTAGAAGAAAAAAACTCAGTACTGAAATCTCACAGCAGAACTGGAAGTTGTAAGAATGTCAACAAATTGGCTTTCCCTCCAACTTGGGCCTTTTCTGAAACTGTTGCCTTGATGAGTGTAGCCTGGATGCAGTGCAAATAGCTGTTGTTGAAAACACTTGTGTTACATAGTGGAGTGTTACAAAGAAAATGCTAGGCCTCTGGTGTTTCAGAATGGAAAGAGAAAGCTCTAAGCTTTGGCTGCATTGGAGGGAGAAGAACAGCGTGCTTCAGCTATGTGGCTTGTGAATACGGATACTGAGCCTGCTTATCTAATCAGCAGTTAGAGGAAGTTGTCTTTATCTGTAAAATACATCTCTTCTGCTCCGATAAACCCAGTTCTAGCAAGGGAGAAAGAATTATCTAGCAGGATCTCAGCAGTGGCTGCAACAGAGATGAAACATGTTTCAATCCCAAGCCTTTTCAACCTATGAGCAGGCAAAGCCTTGGGGAGGAAACTTTAAGACAGTACTTTGCTGAAGTTTAATCCCTCTTAAGAGGAATAACTGACAACATTGTGTGAGGATGCTAGGTTTACCTCCTTTTTTTTCATTCTCTGCCTGTTTTCATCACAGGGCTTTTGTAGGCAAGGGCTGGGGAAGGAAAAATGAAGAAAGCTTTGTTTTTTTTCTTTGAATTCCTCAAAATTTTTATTTAACATGATTTTGATATCATTTGGTATTTCCAAAGTACGTTTATTTCACCTCAGAATTATTTAGAGATAAGTTTTTCTTATAGGTTTCATCTTGTAGGGAATTAAGATGAAGCACAATGAGACATACAGTTTGACATAACCAGTTGTGTGAATTTGTTTTATTTAAACTCTACTTTTCATAAGGAAGCCTTTTTTTGGTGGGGGAGGGAGTTGGGGGGAATACTTCTGATGCAAACAAAAGAAAATAAAATAGCATAAAAAATTTTAAAGCAGGAGTTTCAGAAGGGGGCACAGACAAATGGAGATGTCTTTTTTTTTTTACTAAATTTAATGTACACTTTAAAAAATATGTAATACAATCCAGTTTCATATTTCAAAAAAGATGAAGCACAGAGAGATTGAATGACCTACAGAGGACATGAATGAGATAGGTAAGATTAAAATTTAGCATCACCACTGTCTCTAAATATACTCATTTCAATTTTTAATATGTAAAAGTTATTAACATTCCTGATATCAGATAACTATGTGACCAATCTGGGAACATCTAGAGAGGGATTTCAAAAGTGTTTATGGTGGTTTGAAAGAGATAATATTAGAAGACCTCTTCAGATTCTGAGGGGGCACCTCAAGATGGCTTAGAGAAAGCAGAAGACCCAGTGACAACAGAGGGTAAGCCGTCACCAAGACTGCCCCAAGCCCACAAGAAGCATGCATTGATTGGCTGCTGAATTGTCCCTTGGTCATCACTGGGATAAGCCATCATAAAAAAATTAAAATAAAATATTATAGAACAAATATGTTTTTATAGTTTTGAAAAATCTAACAAGCATTTGTGTGGTCTTTTCCTTCCTTGCCTTTTTCTGGTGTGCAAGCTAAATAAATCCCTCTTCTAATTATGACCTGTGTGACCATAAGAAAGTTACTTAACCAAGCCTTGTTTCCTCATTAGACTAAATGATCTCTAATGTCTCTCCTGGTTATAAATTGATGGTCCAATGATGCTATCGATGATCCTTACACATTTAAAGGAAAGGGAAATTCCTTGTGGACCAAATTTTCCCACTTTTTTGCCAAGTGTAAAATACATTATACTAAAAGTAGTTGTCAGTAGTTGGTCAGGGACTATCTTCAGGCTTCCTTTTGTCTTAATTTCAGAGAATACTCTAATCAGATGAGGAATATAAAGCCAAAAGAAGTGAAGTGACTTGACCAAAGGCACACAGATAAGCAAGCCTTGTCATTCATTCTACCTTCTCACACAATTCAGATTGTGTGTTTTTCAACTTTACTGCTTGAGGTAAAATGTATTTTTAAAGGTACAGTGTTTGGATTTGCTTAAAGCTGACAGGACACGATAAATTTAATGGCTTTTTTAAATGTCAGCAGTGTTCTAAGAGCTGGATTAATAATGAAAATTACCATAAATTCCTCATCAAAAGCTTTGGTCCCCCCCCAAAAAAAACCTTTTTTTTTCCTTTTCTTACATTTCCAACTCCACCTTCCACCTTCATTTTATTTACACAAAGGTTCACAGTTAGAACATTAGCTCCCAAATGTAACCTATTTTTATCCTCAGAGACTTACTCTTTGTTCAGTCTTGCCCTTTACAACTTACCTAAAATAGAAATCTTTAAGAAAAAAGTAACAGGAAATCATATTTTGAATTTGTAATTTTAGCTTGTCTTCATTTAATTTTTCTCCTCCATTTTATCGACATGGGAATCATAGCCAGTTTGGTGTATCAAGCAGCCACCAGACATTCAGTTAACTTTCCTTCTTAGTTGGGGGTTGTGTTTCAGAAAGAAATGAAGCATTATGCACGTGCGCGCACACACACACACACACACACACACACACACTCACACACTCACACAAAACACACCCAAAGGCTTTTGAACTGCGGTTTCCAGTTACCACCTGTCTTCCTATCTGGTCAGGACCTTTTCTGGTTCGAGAAGTATAATTATAACCCGGAACACACACACACACACACACACACACACACACACACAGCTTCCCTGTTTTCTTTTATGCAAAGTAGAAAGTTTTAGAGCAGAGGAGCCTAAGATGATTACCCTGTAAAGTTTCCTTCACTGTTTTGCCCTCCTAAGGCAGCAGCCCCTCAAGTTATACTTGATCCAGAGGGTTCAATAACTGAGTGGTGAGTGGTTGAGTCTGGCTACTGTCGTGTAGGAGATAAGCCTAATTTTGTTCAAGGTTTTAACAGGAACTGAATTTCACAAATGACCACAGAATATCTGCACAAATTTTTAAACCTCTTTGCCAGTTAGGATTTGTGGGATAACAGAAATTTATCACCAACTCCAAAGGTGTGCTTCAGTGCATTTTGAAGGTCCTGACAGCTGCATTAGATTGAAAAGGAAAGATTCTGTGAGCAGCTATGTAGAAGAAAAAAGTTCATTCTTTCCTCCCTCCTCTCCCTCCCCCTCTCCTCTTCCATCCCAGCTTCCTCCCTCCCTTACAGGAGAACAGTTTTGTGAAAGGACTAAAGAATTGGTCCAGATTGTCTTTGCTCCAAAATGTCACAAACTTGTAATCTTTTACATCAACTAGAATTTCCATTTGAAGGGATAGAGTTAAACTCGATTAGCTCTTTCATCTTTTACTGTTGTTATTTTATTGCTATTGGGTTTCAACAGAGATAGGATTTTTTTACCTTATTTTGAAGTCTTTCCAGTGATTTGATTTCAAAGACTGTTTAAGTACAATCAGAATGAAGCCTGACTGTTATGACAACCATTTATCACTAGGCTGCATATGATTTCGACAACATACCTCTATCCCTGTCCCTAAAAAGATGGAGTGAGTAGTAAAACATCTTTTCAAATGAGTGCTCCCCACATCATTGTGGACTGAAAGTTATTTCCTCCTGATGACTATTTAACTGGCCCTTGTGAATTGAGTTTGGACTAAGTACCCCCAAGGGGCAGTTGTTTATATCAGAAAAGTCGCTGTCTGGGTTGCCAATAAGTAAGTGACTTCCTTAAGCTTTTTAAACTAGAGAGGCCATCATTGGGATGGAAATAGAAACTAAACTAATTTTTAATGGCTGCAGGTATTCTTCTCACATCATTTATCCCCTACATTTACTCCCTCATCCTATTTTGGTAGGATTGAAACAAACGAGAATTTAGCACAACCAGGGCAGAAAACGAGCAATACCCTACCCCCAGCCGAATACAGGGAAACGTTGCCAGAGTTCAACTGGAGAGATCTTTCAGAAACTGGGATAGGGTGTGTCTTTCCAAGGCACACTGCCAAGGGAGTACTTCCCCCATGGGGGTATGTGGCTGCAGGCTACCGATTTCCAGTGAAATCACCAGGGAGAATGCTTCCAGTGAAGCACTGAACATCTTGGTTCCTTCCCCAGGAGGCTTTGTGTGATATGTGGAAGGCTTCCAAGATAAAGAACTTGTTTCTTTTTTTTTTTCCCTTTCCAAAGTAGATTAGGTAACTTTCTCATCTGTTTCAGAATAGAAGGAATTTTATTCTTTTAAATAAAGTCCTCCTAAGTGAGATAGATACTATTGCCAACTTGGAGGCAGCTATATTTCTGTATTACTGTTATTATTATTAGAGTGAGGTAGACATTTGGATACTTTAGCTGTATGTTTATGCTGGGTTGTTGAGCAGAGTAGCAATACAAATAGGGAACTGACATGGTTGCTTGGCATGTACGTCCCCCATAATATCTGGGCCAAGGGACGTGGACTTGGTGAAATGTAGGAGATACTTCCTGGTGCGGCGACATATTTATTTGGCTTTATCCACCATGACTACAAGTAAACCTCAGTGATGTTGGTATTCTGATGAGAATGTGGTGTGGCTTTAAGTGGAATGGCATTTTTTGTAAACCTGAAAGTGAAATATACATGTTTATAAAACTATCCCCATCACCGTTATCATGATTCTTGTTGTGACTTAAACATTAGAAGATAAAGAAGCAACAATATAATTCTGTGACATATATAACTTCATAATCAAGTAAATTTACCTTTTAAGAGTATGATTAATATCACTGTTATGATATTCTAGGACTGTTTTCGTACCTAATTTTGTAGCTTTGGGTTCTCAGGATATTATTGTTTTTAAAATTTAATGATTTTTTCATCTGTTTTAGGAGGATTTTGTCTTGGGAGTGGGGCATGAACTTTGTTTTTAAAATTGTATGTTGATAACTGTATTTCAATAGAATTGTTTTCCTTTGTAATCCTATGTATGAGAAGTTACACATTTAACAATATTATTCTGAAAAGGTTCCAAAAAAGGTTGAGAACCTCTGCTCTAAAGGCTTAGAACTGAAATTAACTTCCTACTTTATTTCTTGGTATGCCAATGTATCTGTCTTTGCAGTTTTCTCTGTCTCTTCTGTGTTGTCTGTCTCTAGCTCTTTCTCTGTCTCTCTCTCTGTCTCTCCTTTGTCTCTGTGTCTCTTTGGGTCTGTGTGTCTCCATTTGGGTTTCTGTCTCTGTCTCTTTCTCTCTGTCTCTCTCTCTTTCTCTCTTTCTCTGTCTGTCTCTGTCTCTGTCTGTCTGTCTCTCTCTGTCTCTCTCTGTCTCTCTCTCTCTGTGTCTCTGTCTCTGTCTCTGTCTCTGTCTCTCTCTTTCTCCCTCTCTCTCTCTCTCTCTCTCTCTCTCTCTCACTCTCACTCTCACTCTCACTCTCCCCCTCCCTCCCTCCCTGACTCCCTCCCATACTCATATACTTGAATGGATACATGGTCTGTTCTAATCAGGCAACCTAGAACTGAGGCCTGTTTTTGCAGATAACAACATGCTCAGAGTCCTTGGTTCAGTCCCTGTTCTCTGGTGCTGCAAGTTTAAAATGTTAGTGATAATAATACCAGCCTCTTTAGCACTTTCCAGTAAGATTAGCAAAGCAATTAAATGCTTTCCAGAGTTTCTTAGAAAAGTGCATCCAAGATATTCCAACAAGGATGCTTTTGAATGTATATGACGGTATTGGAATTGGACTTTTGGAAAGAATCGTAAAAACTGGACAGTTCTCTAAAAAGCTCATTTGGCTTCACAGCAGTTTTTCTCAAATGCAGTGACAAAGAAATGGTTGGACCTATTTTTAGCTTTTTTATCTTTAATTTTGACTCAGTGAGATATACTGAGGCCCTCTCCTCGACCCTGCCAGAGGCTTTATTGTAAACAGCTATGCTGCCATACATTTTAAACTACCATTCATAAAAGTATTTATCAAATGAAGGCTAGTGAAGTCTTAAACATTGAAGCTTAGTTAGTTCTCAAAAGATGTTACTAGCCTCATTGGGTAAATATTCGGTGCCAATAGAAAAAATAAAGAAACTTTAATTTCATTTATTCATTGGATCATAGGACATACTATGGAAAGACACCTTAAAAATCAACTAGTCCAACTCTGTCCTTTTACAAATTAGAAAACTAAGGTCTGTAAAGGTGAAGTGACTTATGCAAGGTAACATAGGCAGTAAAAAGCAGAATACAGATCCTAGCCAAAGGCCTCTGACCCCAAATGCAGTACTTTTTTTCCTGTAGCTCAGAACAGTCATGAACCTTTGTAACAGGTGAGAGGCAGATATTTTCAGTAGGCTAATAAGTCACTTCTTATTAACTAGTTGTCAAGAAACAGAAAACCACTCCCCAGTATGCAAAGCCCTGTACATTCCAGAGAAATGCCACTAATCTAGGGAAACAGAGGTAGCATTTATAACAAAGATAAAAAGATGCTCCTCATCAAAGCTAAGGGACAATTTTGCAGAAATGGTTGTGGAGAACCTTTTAAAAACTTCCTAAAAGATGCTGCAGAAACCAATGAAGCAACGAAGTCGTCATGGTTGAGGAGAGTGACTTTTTTTAAGGGAAAAAGATGCACAAATGTAGCCTTTGTGAAGTTTGAGAAAAACATGGCATTTCAATACCACCACCAATGTACTGATGACCTATGTACGGCATAAACCATGGCATTTGATAGAGCGTAGTGAGGGTAAAACCCAGACCCCAGCCTTCCTGTGCGAGGCCTGGAACTTGCTAAACGATATTCTTCTTGCCTTTTTGGCAACAGTGTGCTTATGTGGCTGCTAACTTCCTGAGCACACCGTGATCCACATATTTTGCAATGTGGCTTTTGGTTTGGGTATATTTTCTTTACTTTGGTCTTGGATATACATCAAGATATAGTTCAGTAGCAAGCCCCTCATGCCTTTTCATGAGCTGAAATATTGGGACAAGACAGGAAAGATTGCCACAGCACTCAGCAGGACCACAGTAAGATAAGAAATTCAAGGGAGAGTACAGTTGTCTGAGAGATAAAAGGAAAATGACTAAGTTCATTATTTTTGTGTTACTCCTTAGGGTTTATGAATAGACCTGGGATGAACTGGCCTCAGAATCTAGGTAGGATCAAGATATCCTATTGGGATTTTCGGTATAGTGCAGATTGCCCCACCTTCATGCCTTAGTGGATAGTCTTCAGGAACTTCTAGAACAATGACAACAACAAATCATCAGTGGGTGGGTAGCCCCCTGGGACTGAGCCTTTCAGAACTTGGTCAGGCCGGACCTTAGATGACAAATGCAGCTTTTGTGAAGTTTGAGAAAAATGTGGCATTTAATTAAGGAACTTCAGAAACAATTGCACTGCTGGGAAAATTATACTGAAGTAGTCATCATTTTATGGTGCAAAGATCTGATCTAACTTATTAGATTGCATGGAAAAGAGGGAAAAAGGTAAAGAAAATTTTAGATATTCCAATGAATGTTACTCTGTTTCAAAGTATTCACCTTGAAGGGACACCTTAATTCCCCAGTGATGCCATTGAAACAAATAGTCCTGTGGTTCCTCTTCGGGAATTACCATCAGAACCAGCTACACATTCTTTGAGTATGCTCAAGGGCTTCTTCAAGGGCAAATTTGATTCTTGGGAATAGCCAAAAGTCATATGGAGCCAAGTCTAGTAATTTGATCAAGGTGGGTACAAATCATTTTGAGTTGTGACTTTCAATTAAGGAGTCGGGGGTGGGGGGTAGGGGGTTAGGTGGCTCTTAAAGATAACTGAGGGCAGCTGCAAAAGAATTCAAAACTGTTTTCAGCAATGTTGGCATCATTGGAATAACTGTACGGACCCCCAAGATGATGACCTTGTAGAACAACAGTCATTTTAATGCATCAGTTCTGGCATAATGATAGGAATTTGCATTTGCACATTTTTTTGTTTTGTTTTCTTTTGTTTCACTTTTGTAACTGTTTTTCTCATGACAAACCTGTTAAGTAGGTAGTGCACCTATTATTGTCCCTGTTTCATCTGGAAGAAAGCTGAGAGGTTGTGATTTGGACATTGTGACACCACTAGTAACTGGCAGAGTCAGGATTCAAAACCAGATCATCTGGCTTCAAGGCCATGACTCCACACTGCCCCCTATTTCATTATGCTAGACTAACATGGCATCTGTCACTAAAAATCCCTTCTCCAAATGGTTTTGTCTAACATGGTAAGTTAACCTAAAGGTAATAACATTATGATATCCATGGAAATAAGTGATCATCATGGAATGTGTAGCGTAAAAATTCAGAGAATATTTCCCTGGTCTTATAATTACACTTTGAAGACCTTTCTCCTTGGCTTCAATTTCCCTCCCTATACCCCCTGCCCCCAGAATTTCTTATAATATTTTTTTTCTGTGAGCAAAATCGTTCTCTTTTTTTAAATGGCTGAAGTAAATATTTCCATTCAATTCAGCAAACTTTGTTATCACCGACCTTTATTAAATTCTCACTCTGTACAAGACACAGTGCTAGGATTTGGGGATAAAAGATAAAAATGAACCATTCAGTGGAGAATACTGTGATAAAAAATAATAGCTAACATTTATATGGAGCTTTAAGGTGTGCAGAGTGCTTTCCATATGTTACCTCATTTGATCCTCACAGGAGCCTTGTGAGGAAGATGCTCTTATCACCCCCATCTTACAGATGAGCAAACAGAAGCACAATTGAGATGATTTGCCCAGGGTCATACATTTAGTAATTGTCTAAGGTAGGATTCAAATTCAGGTCTTTCCAAGTCCAAGGCCGGCACACTCATCTCCTGCACCATAGAATTACCTCAATTTGTATACAGATTAGTAAATGCAAAGTATGCCTATAACTTTGTACACAGTAGTTTGGAAAGCAAGGAATGCTAACAATTAGGACGATCATGAAAAGCTTTCAGTAGAAGGGGAGGCAATCAGGAATAGCACCTGCCTCCCCGGGGTTGTTGTGAGGACCAACTGAGAAAATACTTGGAAAGCACTTAGCACAGTGCCTGGCACATAGTAGACACTATATAAATGCTAGCTATTATCATCATCATTATTATTAGTTACTTTGCATTCAGTGGTGACTGTTGAAGAAATACATTTTTTAAAATGTAGTCGTCAGCAAGGAGAAATGGAACCAATTGCTGTCAGTTGGGAGGTGTTAGATTTTTGCACTGTATATTTGGGCCTACTTTTTAGTAAGTTGCTTGTAGATTCCTTCATAATAATGAGGTGGTAAGGAGTGGAATTAATGAAATTTGAGCCTTGATGGATTTAGAGAAGAATAATATAAATGCATTATTGTTTGACAGTAAATCTTTAGAAAAAATAGTTTTATATAAATTTTAGATAGGGCTGTAGAAAAAGAAATTTATTCATATTTAACATTCATAATTAGATGCACAACTTTTATTACATGCATATATGCTCCATGTGCACATGTACATAGAAGGTACACAAGTAAATTGATATATACAATATAAATAATACTAAAGAAAATGTGGACTTCATTATGCATATCGAGTGTATATTTATATATATATATGTGTATGTATGTGTGTGAATAGATATACATGTGTATATATGTATGTGTGTGTGTATAATGCTTGCCTGAAGAGTTTATAAGGCATATAATTTAAAATGTATTTTCCATGACTCTTACTTCAATGTGATCTGTCAGCCAATCAATAAACATTTATTAAGTGTTACTATGTGCCACGCATTGTTTTAAGCTAGAATGCAGGAATATGGAAGGGAAGAGTAAAATATCCCTGCTACCCAATAAAGATACTCCAATATTTCACTGGATGTGATCCAGTCTGTCCATCCAACTCGAGTAATACACATTACTTACCTTTGTTTCATACGATTTTTCATATCCCACCTCTTTCTCTTTGCCCAAGATATGTTGTGAACATGGAACAATCTCTTTTTCCCCATCTACCAAATTAACTCGGCTGCTAATAATTTGTAGTAGATCTTCAAAGTACATCTTTTCTGAGATTACTACCTTTAAATCATATACATTCATGATTCATTGCTTTCAACAGTTTTGTTCCATTTAAGATATATTTTTTAAAACCCTCTGTTAGCTAGAAAAAAAAAATGAAATCTTCGGGTGACATGGTGTCCGGCTTCAGTATGATGTGGAAGAGGAATGAGATGTATTCTGCTTATCTCCAGGAGGAAAAAGTAGGAGCAGTTAGTTGAACTTTCAGAGAGGCTGATTTAGGCTTCAAGTAAGGAGATGCTTTCTAACAATGGGGCCCATTTGTGCCTCCTTGGGTGATAGCGATCCCCCAGTGATTGGAGGTTTTCCAGAGGAGGCAGGCTGACTGCTTCCTGGGGATATATTGTGGTGGGGATTGTTTTTCAGGTAAGAATTGGATCAGTGGCCTCTGAGGACTATTACACCTTGGAGATTCTATGATTTAGTATAGGTATATGCCCTCAGATATGGGACTCTAAACCTGAGGTTCAAAATTTTTTTAATCATAACAATATTTCAACATAATTGGTTCCTCTGTTATCCTGGTATTTTATTATATGCATTTAAAAACACTATTCTGAAATAGGGCCCATAGGTTTCAGCAGACTGACCATGGGGTCTATGACAGAGCAGGAGAAGAATCCCTGCTCTTTCTAGGGAGATAGAGATAGAGACACGTAGATAAATGAACATGTACTTGCAGTCTAATACTCCATTGTGTGTAACTGTGTGTTCTGTGAGACAATAGGCAAACAGATAGATAACATATTGTATACATTATACACACACGTGTGGTTCATATAAGTGTATATTGCCTATATATGCATTTGTATACATGTAAACATGCATATATGCTCAGTATTTCCTGATTCCTACAACTGAATGTAATCTGCCCCATAGGGGTCTTTGTCTGAATTTCACCTTTCCTTGTGACATCCTGACACATGCCTTGTATCACATTTATTTGTCATACTCCTTCCAGTAGACTTCAAACTTCTTGAGGACACACGGTTTATCATTTTTTCATCTCTATGGCTCAACGCCTATCACAGGCCTCACACATACTATATCTACTATAGGTGTGTTGAATGAATGGTTGAGTAAAAATGAGTGAAGGTACATCGCATCTTCATAGTCAGATGATAAACTTGACTGCTACCACATACTCTACTTCTTGTGTGTTTTCAGGGCACCTAAGTACAGAGAAGGTACTTAAATTCATGCTGATAGTTTTATATACCCACACACTCAGTATGCAGTAAAATTATCCAAAAATCTTTTTTTTTAAAAAAGAATAAGGACTAGTTGCTAAATTCAGGGCAGCTAGGTGACACAGTGGATAGAACTCCAAGCCTAGAGTCAGAAAGACCTGAGCTGAAATCCTCCCTCAGACATTTACTAGCTGTCTGGCCCTGGGCAAGTCACTTAACCCTGTTTGCCTCAGTTTCCTCATCTATAAAAAGAACTGGAGAAGGAAATGGCAAATCATGCCAGTATCTTTGCCAAGAACACCCCAAATGGGGTCATGAAGAGTCAGAGGACCGTAAGGAATGAACAACAGCAAGCGACAATTACTAAATTCAACTCCATAAACATTAATTTAGTGCCTGTGATATACCAGACCCTGTGCAATGCACTGAGAATACAAAGAGACAAAAGGCAGTCCTTGCCCTCAAGGAGCTTACTAACTAACTAGTAGACTGTGAAATGAGCACCAGAATAGAAATCAGATAAGCCAAGTTGTAGTTCCACTTCCCTTTTTACCAGGACAAGTCATTAAAGCTCTCTGAGATCCGTTATTCTTAGCGGTCACTAGTGAGTAATTCCCACTGTGCCTATTTGATAAGGTTATTGTGAAGACTGAATGTGTGTGTGTGTGTGTGTGTGTGTGTGTGTGTGAGCTTTGTGAATTCTTAGTAAAAACCAGGAAGTCAGGAATCTCAATATTTCAACTTTGAAAGGATCAGCATTTTAAGATGGCTTTACTCTCTGGGGGAGAAAGAGACATAGACACAGACACAGACAGAGAGACACAGAGAAACAAGAGAAGAGGAGGGAGAGGAGAGAAGTGGACAGAAGAGAGAATTTATTAAGAATTGACTATGGGCTGGGCACTGTGTGTGTGTATGCGTGTGTATGTATGTATGTGAGAGAGAGAGAGGGAGAGAGAGAGAGAGAGATGGGGGAGAGAGAGAGAGAGAGAGAGAGAGAGAGAGAGAGAGAGAGAGAGAGAGATTGAGAGAGAATTAAGAATTTACTATGGACTGGGCACTGTTCTATATGCTTGAGATACAAATATAAGTAGGCAAACTGATCTTGCCCTTAAGGTGCTTAAATTTGAGGGAAGATAGCACATAAAGGGAAGCTTGAGGGAAGGGAGAAAAGTGTCTGATCACTGTCATAAGGAGACGACAGCTGGGAAGTGTTGAGGAAGCCTGCCTTCGCCAAGGAGAAAGCTCACCTATTAGAGCCAGGGGACCCAAGGGGAGTCCAAGTTATCTGTGGAATGGAGACATCACAGGGTAAAGCCATGGTAAGAAAGCTTTAGGAAAGTGGAGTGAAGGTCTGGCAAGATAAAGCATAAATTCGCTTATCAGAGCCACGGGGCAGGGTTGGAATCCAAGTTGATGGTCCCTTTTATAAAGGTAGAAAAATGATGGATATAGAGTCAGAGGACCTATGTTTTAATCGCATTTTTGCTCCTTACTATCTTAGTGTCTTTGGGCAAGTCATATCACCTCTTTGGAGTCTCACTTTGCTCATTTGCATAATAATCAGGTTGGACCAGATGATGGCCATAAGGTCACTGTAGTCCTGAAATCCTGTGACCTCAATCAGGTATCCATAGGAATTCCCCTGGCCTCCCAGTTGCTGCATGTTGGGAGTTTCCTCTCCTCCTCCCTTCCCTTCTTCCTCAACAGTGGAGAGCCAGCTGCTCCCTAGGGCTGCCCTCCCCCAACTGGTTCTTTCTTTTCATATTGTCCCAATTCCTGTTGAGAGAGGAAGGGAGGGGGAGAGGGAGAGGCAAAAGCAAATGCTTGGGACCACTTCTCCCTCTTCCCCCTCCCCCTTCCCACCTCAGTTTTGCAGGCCACCCTAGCTGCTGTGATGAAACACCAAGACGACTCAAGAGTCAGGGTAAATTTCCTAAACATAGATGACTCTTACTTCAGCTCTTTGTGACACCGAAGAATCAGTATTATCTCCTTTGTCTTCTCCTGCTGGTTCTGTGGGAGAAAGAGAAGGGGAAGGAAGTTGGAGGGGGTGGGGTGGGGGAAGCATATCATAAAGGAGCCTTCTTACTCTTTCTCTGCTGCTAGTAAATCCTTAGAATAATCTGAAAGAGCTGTGAACTTGTTTCAGGAGTACAATGAGGGGTTGCTGCCATGAGATGGGGTTCTGTTCTGAGGAGATCCAAGGAAGAGAGAAATCCTGGTTGGAGGCTTATCTCCAGCGTCTGATGCACCTCTTGCCCTTGGACCATGAAAACTATCCCCTGTGGTTAGGCTGGGAGAGTCCCTGTTCCCACTGCTAGAGAGATGTGGGATCAGATCAAGTTCCCAACTCTTGTGCGAGGGCTATAGCAGGCGGGGGTGGGGTTGTGATCCTGGCCTCCCAAGGTGAACCTTGGAGATTTCCCTCCAACTCATTGTGATATATTATATATACTGCCCTGTATACTATAGGACTCTTAGGACAGAACTATACTTTAAAGACCTTAAAAATAAAATCAAACCTGTGACTTCGTTGGTGTAGCGAATTCCCATTATGGGTCAAACACAGCTCTGAAGCTGAGTCTGAAGACCTAGAGTTGCCTGGAACACTGAGAAGTTAAGACACTTGCCCAGGATGTGTCAGAGTTGAGAATCAAACTGGGATATTACTTGGAGGCTGGCTTTCTTTCCATTCTCTCTCTCTCTCTCTCTCTCTCTCTCTCTCTCTCTCTCTCTCCTCTCCCTCTCTCTCTCTCTCTCTCTCTCTCTCTCTCTCTCTCTCTCTCTCTCTCTGTCTCTCTTAGGATATCATTTATTAAAAGAAACTTGGGAGAAACCTAATCACTCTGTAGAATATGTCATTACAGGAAAATGATTGCCAAGTTCCCAAAAAATCAGTTTACAAACAAATTTCTAAACTCCTCAGTGATTTTTAACCTAGGGATTGCCTGTGTATCTATCTTTATCTTCTATCCTACCATCTCCTTCCCAGCCCTAAAATTTTGTACATCTATTGCCCAAAGCCAAATTTCTTCATAGTTTAGTCAGTTCACCCACAAGTATTTATTGACTACCTACTGTGTACAAGGTCCTGGACTAGGTACTGCAGAGAATGCAAAGAACTATAAGGTTCCTTCCATCCATGAGCTTAAGAGAGAAGACATAGACGCATGTAGGATTGTAACTGACATCATACATTTCCAGCTTCTTGTTGGGTTTCTCTATCTCTGTCCCAC
Source organism: Trichosurus vulpecula (assembly GCF_011100635.1). Lineage (NCBI taxonomy): Eukaryota > Metazoa > Chordata > Mammalia > Diprotodontia > Phalangeridae > Trichosurus > Trichosurus vulpecula. Next base: position 131,656,099 of record NC_050581.1, read on the forward strand.
TGGTACCTCCAACTCAGTTGATCCAGAGCTTGCTTCATGTGATCATACATTTAAAGCTGTAAGGAACCATTGATCCAGTCCCTTTACTTGACAGATGAGGAAACTGAGGCATATAGAGATTAAGTGATTTGCCCAGAGTCACATAGCCGGTAAGTGTAGGATTTGAACCCAGGTTGTATTGAGTCCAAGTCCTGCTAATACTCTCTCTTCTAACTTGTGCTGCCCACTCATTATCTTCCCCTGTAAGCTACCCTTTCTTCGAACTTCCCCTATTTCTATTGCTGGCAACACTATCCTCCCAATCGCCCAGGCTTGAAACCTCCAACATCATCTTTGACCCTTTCCTTTCATTCACCTTTTATATTCAGTCACTTGCCAAGCCCTGACTTTTCTCCCACCATAATGTCTCTAACATAACAGTCTCTTCTCGCTATTCCACTGACAACCCTCATGTTCAGGGTGTCAACACCTTTCACCTTTAACCCATGGCCCAACTGCTCTCCCAGGCTCTGGTCTGTCTCTTCTTCAATCTCTCCTCCAGGTAGCTGCCATGATAACCTTTGTAATGCATGAGTCCCATACGTGTATTGGGAGTTCCATTACCTACAGCAGAGATGACAAACACACAGTCCTGGTGACATGAGGCCCACAACACTCCCAGTGGTGGCCTGAACCAGATCAAAATGCAATAAATGAAATATTTAACAAAATAAATAAAAATACAATAAAATAGATCGTATTACATTTTAAAACTAAGTCAGTATGCAGTCCAGTGAGATCTTTATTATGCATTAATGGCCCCTATTTCTATTTGAGTTTGATACCACTTACTGAATTGACTGGTGTGAGTGTGTGTGTCTGTGTATGTGTGCGTGCATGTGTGTGTTTTAAATTGAGTCATGTTAGTAGCATTAGAAGCCAAAGTGACTAGTATAGATCTGAACACAGTGTATTTATTTAATAAACTAGGCACCTTAGTAGTGAAAAGGGTGGAATGCTGGACCTGGAGTCAGAAGTCCCAAGTTCATATCAAGTCTCAGATACTTGTTAGCTCTGTGACACTGCGCAAGTCATTTGACATTTGTCTGCCTTAGTGTTCTCATCTGTAAAGTGGGGATAGACATGGCATTTACCTCCCATGGTTGTTGTTTTTAAGAATAAAATGAGATAATATTTTGTAAAACACTTTGTAAACTTTAAAGTGCTTAATATAAATGCTAGCTATTATTATCATTTATTCCACTGTACTCCCAAACCTCATAAACACCACCATTTCTAATTTATTCCTCTTGTTTAGGTATAATACTAGATAGTGTGTTGAACCTGGAGTCAGGAAGATGAGTCAAATACTGCCTCTGGCACTTGCCCTCAGCTTCAATTTCTTCACCTGTAAAAAGGAGATAATGATAGTATGTATGTCAGGGATGTTATGACAACAGCTGGGTAGTCCAGTGGGTAGAGCACCAGGCCTGGAGTTAGGAAGACCTGAGTTCAAATGTGCCCTCATACACTTGCTAGCTGTGTGACCCGGGGCAAGTCACTTAACGCTGTTTGCCTCGGCTTCCTCATCTCTAAAATGAGCTGGAGAAGGAAATGGAAAAGCACTCTAATATCTTTACCAAAAAAAAACCAAAACCCAAATGGGGTCATGAAGAGTTGAACATGACTAAAATAACTAAACGTCATTAGAATCAACATCAGGGTTGTTGTAAGAATCAGATGAAGTAACAGATATAAAGTGCTTTACAAACCTTAAAGCACTACATAAATATTATCTGTTACTATTATTCAATGATAAGACATCACCTTTAGAGTTATAAAAGGTTCCTTATGTCTAACACTTTATGGAGCAGTTCACTGTATTGTCCAGAGGCCCCCCTTTGAATGTTAGACACTAGTTTAAACAGGAAACAATTATATTCTGTATCCACAAGTGAAGAAAGAAAAAATGCATGGAATAATGAGAGGAAACATTTACTAAACACCTACTCTGTGCTGAGTGCTGCAGATAGAGAGGCAAAGCACTGAAGCCCTAGAATCCAAGGAAATTATATGCACTTGACACATAATGTTTTAGAAGAGAATATCTCATGACATCTTAAACTCTGCAATCTCTCACTGACACTAGTCCTTTCATTTACTGTATCTGTTTAATCTTAAGAAGTGAAATGTGACACTCCCAACAATAATTGCCTCTTTCCTTGCTCAAGAACAAAACGACATTTAATTCATTTCAACAAATTTGTATGAGACATCTACTGTGTTCAATTCACTATGCATTTTGTTGGGAAAATATGAAGATTAATTAGGCATAGGTCTTGCCCTCATGGATTTTACCATCTAGCAGAGTATATAAAATATTCACCAATAGCTACCGTATAGAACGGAACACGATAAACACATAGGCCTCTGCATCACGAGATCTAGAGCTGGAATGAATTTTATTTTACAAATGAGGAAATGGAAGCCTAGGAAGGGGAACTTCATGCCCAAGATCACAACAAAAAGTAGAAGAGCTACAAACTACCTTGTGACCTTGGACAAGTCACTTAACTTCCCTGGGCTGTATTTTCATCATCTATAAAGTCTGAGGGCTGTACAGCATGAACTTTAAGGTCCTTAGTTCCGATTATCTGAAATCAAATCCAGATGTTTTCTAAAGTATCACTGTAATCCCGTTATCATTCCCAAAGATGCAGCCCTATAGATATGAAATGAATCCCATGTCACTACAAGAACAAGGTAGGCAGGCTGGAAATTGTACCTTGCCAAATGATAGATAATTTTGAAGACATCTTCCATATTTCCTCCTTATGTGGATAATAGTGTTACAATCCTTCAGAAGACAGAATGTTTATACTCTTTGATAGTGTGTCAGGGAATAGATACCTCAGATTTTTGGAAACTCCGTAGAGAAATTTGTGACTCAGGAAAAATGAAAACAAACAAGCCTGCAATGTAGTAATCTCAAGAAATTCCCATCTAATACAAGGGAAAGGAATAGTAGTTGATAGCAGAATTACTACCTCATAAGAATCAGGCATAATATCAGGAGATTGAGTGGTGTGGGGAAAACAATACTAACTAGGATTTGGGAACCTAGGATATCTACTGTTTCTTCACTGTATGATCATGGACAAGTCACTTTACCCCTCTGAAATTGAGCTTCCCGCTCTCTTAAATAAGGGTAAGGATACCCGTACTATGTACTTCAGTGGGTGACTGTGAAGAAAGCAAAGTACAAATGTAAGCTATTAATAAATTGATTCATTTTTGACGTAAAAACTTCTTTTTAGGGAGGAAGGGGAAATGGAGGGAAATTTCTCCTGGGTTATGCTACTAAGATTTGGAAGACAATACTAATGTCTTTGGAAATTGTAGAACTTCTAGCACAATGAATTGAACACAGGAGCTGTTTAATGTTTGTTGGATGAATGAATAGATGAATGAAAAAATCAAAGACTGTGTACCCATTTTCAAATGTTTACTTGCATCCCTTCTGTTTCCAGAGTTGCTCATAAACTTATCTGAAGATATACCTCAATACTGTTTAGCAATGAGTGGTATAATCCAAATCATTAAACATTATTAGACAGACAAAGTTCAATTCAATTCAGCAGATGTTTTATTACGTGCTTACTGTGTGTAAGACACTATATACCAAGTGCTAGGCATTGAAAAATGGAGAACTAAACAGTGACTACCCTCAAGGAGCTTACATTCTAATGGGGAGAGAGACATCAAATACGAAACAAAAACCGGTTAGATAATCTTAAGAAATTTCTTAGCATTTTGTAGGAAAGCCCAGATAGGCCTATTTTATGGCAGAAGTAATTCTACCTGAAACACACATGCACGCACACGCACACACACACTATAAAGCCTATGTGAAAATTGGATTTTTCACTTATGATGGCCCAAATCCAAATTCGATTCAAGGCTAAAACATTATTCATTTTTAAAACCCTTTCATTCTGCAACACTTATCACCATCGTAAGGTTTTTGCAGGGCAGATAATAGTTCCCAGCTCTTACCAGTTCTTAACACCAAGTGTTGATCTGTGAAGTTGGTGGCCCCTACAGGAAGAAAGGTTGGTTCTACACCCACTAGTTCCTTGTGGCTCCCTACTGATACCGGTTTTGAAATAGAAGGAACAAGTTGCAGGTGCTGGTGTGGCAGAATGGAGCAAACCCAGACAGGAGTCCTGTAGACAAGAAGATAAATCGAGTTTCAATAACATGTTACATAAATAGGCTCTAGTGATGACCTTACATCACTCCACAGATAACTCTGCCTAAGTCCCAACCGTCAAAAGTTCGTTATGGAGTAAAAATAATTATCCTGCCTGCTTTCTCACCAGCGTGTGTTCCTTTGCTGCTTGTCATTTGCATCTGTTACTGAGAAATGGAGGTCTCATACTCTTGGTGATGCTATTCTGTACAAAGGGTTTGGGGAAAGAAATAGTAACAGTAAGAAGAGCGGTACTTTTTTTATCCTTTTAAGAATCAGCTTTTGTGGGTTGTCAGAGTGGCTTCAACTCAGGGGTGGGAGCTCTGTCAAAGAGGCTTAAGGTGTGAAGGGAGGAGTGTGAGAGAATTGTTACTTTAGGATGAAGATTGTATTTAGTATTAAGATTCAGCAAGGGTTCCAGTCTTCTCTACACTTTCTAACATGTATACTGTTATATATACTATTTACTACAGCCTACTGAGTTCTATTTTTTAATTCAAAAAATTAAATTTTTGAATGCACTGTCATGGGGAATAATATAAAGGAAACCTGTGAATTATAGGAGTTTCTGTGCTTTGTTACAATATGTGACTTCTGCATTGGTTCATCGGTGTTCCTTGCATGATATTCATTTTCTCCTTATACATAAGAGGCCCAAACACCAAGACACTTTCCATGGAACTTTTTGGAGTGAACATTTTTTAGCAATTATGGTGTTTGAGATGTAAACATTCGAAGTGAAATCATACACCATAAACCTTGATAAGACTGATTTTATATCTCTAACCCTTAGGTTTGAAACATTTCATTTCGTCATTTCCCAGAAGGGGCACTGAATTCACCTATTTCCTGTTTTTATGCTAAATTACTATACATTTCCTCCATGTCTTCCTTTTCTGGAAACTGGACCATTGGAGAAGGTCTACACTAAAGCATTTATTTCTCCCTTGGTGTCTACATTTTCGGTAACTTGCATCAAGGATTGTGATTCCTGGACATGATTGCAATTCCATCTCTCTCCTGCCTTTGATCAGGATTTGAAATCTTGGGCAAAATTTGATGGTGCTGTTGAATATTTGAAGGTAAAAATAAAATAGCATGCAAGCTTCTTGAAATGTACAAAAAATTCCTATCAAAGCTCACGGAAAAACATCATTCTAGAGCAGTCATTCATCATCTCCCCAGCATCACTATGGTGTTTCACACGACCAAATTTTCTAGATGATTCAGACTTGGCATAGTACAGAGTTAGCCTCAGAATTGGCAAAACTCTGGGTTCAAGTCCTGCACTATGTTGTTGTTTAGTCGTTTCAGTCATGTCAAATTCTTGGTGTTCCCACTTGGGGTTTTCTTGGCAATGAAACTGGAGTGATTTGCTATTTCCTTCTCCAGGTCATTTTACAGATGAGGAAAACTGAGGCAAACAGGGTTAACTGACTTACCCAGGGTTGCACACTACTAAGTATGTAGGGCCAGATTTGAACTTAGGACACATGAGTCTTCCTGACTCCAGGCCCGGCTAACTACTTCACCATCTAGCTGGCCCTACCACTAATATGTATTGACCATTCTAAGACCCTGGACAAGTCACTTAGCTTCTCAGTGCCCCAGGTAACCCTCCAAAAGGAAACTGTAGAGCTACTGCTACCTCAATAGAGGCAATTTCCTCTTTGGAAACTCCCTAATGAAGTCATAGGTGTGGGCCAAAAAACTAAAACTTACTACTTTAAGAGCCAAAATTTAGTCTTTTTAATGAAAATCTTTCTAAAATGTATCACATGCTTCCTTGCCTTCTTAAACAGCTTATATTGAAAAATAGTATTCTTTAAAAAAAAGAAAAATAGATTCTTAATGATTAGGAATGTGTTATTTATAATATATGTTCTCAGTCAATCAACACAATAGGCAAAGCATTGCTTACTTTGTGCCAGGCACTAGGAATAAAAAGTCATAGATGAAAATAGTTGCTGCCCTCAGGAAGCTTATATTCTATTAGGGGAAACTGTAGGCCCCAAAATGCTATACTTTTGAGATCTCAGGCCAGCTTTTCTAACTCTTGCCTGACTGTTTGGATATCAGTTGGTATTTCCCATCATCATCAGTGCTGTTTCAGACCTCCTATTGAAAAGGGAAGTCAGGTAACTAAGTTTGTTAGAATTATCTAAAATAAGAGTAAATAGGCTCTGAAGATTGAGGACCATGAACTTTTAGGAGGAAGGACTTTCAATTTCTTTGGGTTACTCCAGAGTCTTTTGTTTCTCCTTCCTGTTTCTCTCTTGGATTTTAGATGGTTGAAATTGATATGATCTCCATAGATAAATGAGAGATTGTTTTAATAAGAGCTGAGAGCATTGTGTCTACTTCAGAATATGGTAAAAGTCCCATGTGTCTACCTTCCTTGGCTACTATTAGTATCATTCTGATTACGAGCATGTGCTGTAAGACTGTAACAACAAATTTTCTCCAACCTAAAATAAATAATGTACAGATAATATTTATTTAACTCCTATGCAAAAATATGCCTGTTAGTTTCCTTTGAAGCAGTGAGGTGGCACAGTGTATATAGTGTGTCGGGCCTAGAGTCAGGAAGACCTGAATTCAAATTTGGCCTCAGACACCTACTAGCTGTGTGACCCTGGGCAAGTCACTTAACTTCTGTGTGCCTCAGTTTCCCCATATGTAAAATGTGGATAAGAATAACACCTATTTTCCAGGATTGTTGCGAGGATCAGATGCTCAAGTGTAAAAGGCTTAGCACAACACCTGGCACGTAGGGTTATCTAAGTGTTAGCCACTGTTACCATCATTATTTTAGTAGTATTATAACTGTTCTGCTTCGAGAAATCTTGGAAGAATTAAAGATTTATCTTTGTAGAATGGGAGCATTTAGCTCTTTTTAGCAGAGTGTCTGCACAGCGTAGATACTTAATAAATACCTATCAATTGATGAAATCAATGTTACTTAATTTTTTTCTGAATTGTACTCTTACTGAAAGCATAAACAAGAGCCTTGCTCTTTTGACTTAATTCATTAGCAATAGTAATAATTTATTGTTGAGTCCTTTCAGTTGTGTCTGACTCTGCAACCCCTTTAGGAGTTTTCTTGGTATGGTTTATCATTTCCTCCTCCAACTCATTTTTACAGATAGAAAACTGAGGCAAACAGGGTTACGTGACTTGCTCAGGGTTGCATAGGTAGTAAATGTCTGAGGCTGATTTGAATTCATAAAGATGGGTCTTCCTGTTACCAAGCCTACTGCTCTATCCACTGCACCACCTTGCTGTATGGAACTTTATGGTTACAAAACACTTTATTTGCGTTACTTCATTTGACCTTTACAATAACCTTGTGAAATACGTGGCACAAGCATTATTATCCCCATTTTACAAATGAATAAACTAAGACTCAGAAAATTTTATGTGGCTTTTTTAAAGACCACATCGCTCCATAGTAAATATCAGACCTAGAACCAAAGCTGAAGCCTGTTTATCCCAAGTCTAGTTCTCTTTCTGCCTCAGCATGCTGCCTTCCAATATGGTTCTAGGATACTCTAGGATGCTTTCTTCTGGCTTTTGATACTGTGCTCTTGGTATATGAGCTGAAGGTCTTAGAGGACCTCTTGATAGTTGCAGAGTTGTCATAAAGAATTATCTCCACATGTTGCTTCAGTTCTTTGAAATGAGCTTTGGGGATCAAATTCATTTGGTGAATACGCAACCCCTTCTGGTTTTCTCAGCTCACTAAGGCCATCTGTATAATAACAGGAATGGACCACATTGTTTCTCTAAGCCTGCTAATCAACATTCTTGCTTTAAAATGCTCCCAGCTATCAGATACTCTTGCATGCCCTGTTATGGGGCCAGAAGATGCTCAGGTTCTCAAGATGCCTACTACTAACAGTGAATGAAATTTGAAAGTTTAACAGAGTGGCCGCCTCTAGAGAACAAGGAATTTCCTATGGGATACAATGTGGTGTAGTGTAAAGGACTCTGGAGTTAGAGGGCTTGGGGTCAGACTCTAACTTTTATATTGCTGCCTTTGCATCCTCGGGTAAGTCATTCAACTTCTTCTCTGGACTTCAGTTTCCTAACTTGCAAAATGAAAGACTAGGACTAGACTATAGAACAAGTTATGAAGCCTGTTCTACCTCTGATTTCTCATTTTTTGTCTTGTTATTCCCAGAACTTTATCCCAGTGCCCAGCACATAGTAGGCCCTCACTAAGTGTTGGTTGAATTGAATGGAATTTGAAACTACTGCTTTGCTTTTGTGCTACATTTTGAATCCTACTTAGAAGCGTAAAAGAAGGGAAACCCTGTCTTTCCTTCTTTCCTCCTCCTCTCTCCCTTCCTCAGTCCATCCATAATAGTGCATCAGTGACTCTGGGGTAGCAAGTTCAGTTTATGGTTGGCATCATAACACACAAAGCAGTTTACTAAATTGTTGTGCAGCTAAGATTCTTCACTTTAACATGTAGAACCGTGGGATTAAGGATCACAGATTTGGGACTGAAAGGAAACCTAGAGATATTCTAGCTCTGCTTCCTTCATTTTATAGATTAAAAAATGGAGGCCCAGAGAGAAAAGGAAATTGCCCAAAGTCACACAGCTAGGAGTTCCCTTGACAACAAACTCCATGCTGTGTCCCTTAGACTACAAATCACTCTGAAATCCTGTCATGAAATATTAAGTTGAATTAAGTCATTCTTATTGTCTAAGTCTGTCCTGAGGTGGATTATAATGTTAACAATGATAGCTAGCATTTTGGGCTATCAAACTGTACACACTCTTCTGTCCAGCCATATCACTCTTAGGTCTGTGTCCCAAAGAGATAAAAGTAACCTGTATGCACAAAAATATTTATAGCAGCTCTTTTTGTGGTGACAAAGAATTGGAAATTGAATGTCCATCAATTGGGTAATGGCTGAACAAGTTGTGGTATATGATTGTGATGGCATACTGTTATAAGAAATGATAAGGGGGATGGTTTCAGAAAAACTTGATAAGATTTATATGAACTGATACAAAATGAAGTGATCAGAGCCAGGAGAACATTGTACACAGCAACAGCAATATTGTAAAACTGTTCAAGACAATGATCCATGTCAATTCCAAAGGACCTATGATGAAAAATTCTGTTTACCTTCAAAGAGAGAACTGATGAACTCTGAGTGCAGATTGAAGCATACTTTTTCCACTTTCTTTTATTTTTCTTGCTTTTTTGCAACATGGTAATGTGGAAATACATTTTTCATGACTTCACATGTAATTGATATATTGTTTACCTTCTCAATAGGTGTAGGAGGGGCAGGAGAGAAGGAGGGAATTTGTAACTCAGATTTAAAAAAAACTGCTAAAAATTGAGTTAAAAAAAAAAAAATACCTAGTCCTGTTAAGAACCCTAGAAAGCTTAGGAATAAATGGATCATTTCTTAAAATGATAAGTGGTAGAGCTATCTACAATCCAGAGCACGCATTATCACTAATGGGGGTAAACTAGAAACCTTCCCAAAGATCAGAGTGAAGCAAGAATTTTCATTATCGCTGGTATTAGTATCGTACTAGAAATGCTAGCTATAACAATAAGAGAAGAAAAAGAAATTGAAGGAATTAGAATAGGCAATGAGGAAACAAAATTATCACTCTGCAGATGATATGATGGTTTACTAAAAAATCAAATAGCTACCACTTATTATAGATGAATAAATAAATAAAACACTTTAAGGTTTGCAAAGTGCTTTACAAATAGTCTCATTTTATTCTCACAACAACCCTGAGAGAGATACGCTATTATTATTCCATTTTATAGATGAGAAAATTGAGGCAGGAAGGGGTCAATTGAGTTGCCTATGGTCAGATAGCTAGCAAGTGTCTAGGGCCACATTTGAACTCAAGACTTCCTAATACCAGGTACAACACTGTCCACAGTGCTACCTAGCTGCCTTAGGATTATGAAGGAAAAAACCTCTTTTTGGTGATTATTCAAAAAGTACTATATAAAAATTTTTCCATATGGACATTTGAAATAAACTTTTCCCCCAGGCAAAAGCTGCTAAGATCAAACAGTGTAGGTACTATGTCTTTTTTTTTTTGCACAAACCACATTTTGGGGACCTAGAATCATTTGCTCAATCAACAAGCATGTTTTAAGAGCCATGTGCTGGCCACTGTACTGGACACGTGAGGCAGACATGAAAGAGAGAAAGCCCCTGCCCTGAAGAAGTTTACTTTCTACCACTGCAGAGGATCCCTTTGACAATCTGGTGAAGCCTGTGGACTTCAGAATAATGGTTGTTTTTAAATTCATAATTGAAGGAAATGCTAAATTTCAGTTAGAGTTTGGTAAAAATGTAATTTTTCCCTTCCAAGTCCCCAGATCCCCTAAAATCTATCCGTGGACCTCTTGGGGGTCTGTGGACCTCAGTAAAAATTTCTGTGCCAGGCAGACACAACACCTTCACCAGTAAGTACAGAAATACAAAACAAAGACAAGGAAGTGATACTAGAGTTGAAGCTGGGGATTCCAAGGGGCAGATCTGAGGAGGGAGAACATTCCAGGCTTATGGAGTAGCCTGTGCAAACGTGGGAAATGGACTAGCATGTGTGCCCAGTTTGGCTATATGGTAGAGTGCATGCAAGGGAGGAGTAACAGGAAGTCCTATGTAATCTGCCTGGAAAGATGGGCTAGAACAACCCCTGCTCTTCTGTTGTGTGGTAGCTTTAAAATGTGGCTATAGTGGTGACATCTGCTCAGGTCAGAACCTCCTGCCTAGCCGATTACAGAACTTTAAAGTCACACTTTAGTTTTACCAACGAACATATTGACAAACACAAGAGAAAGTGACAGATCCAGAGAAATAAAGGAGGCTGCTCACATCCATCCTGGTCGTGCCAAGTCGAGATGATGTCAGTGTCTTTTTTTCCCTGTGGAGGAAGTGGGGGTGGAGGCTAGTGGTACCCTGCCTTTGTGAGAAAGTCGTTTTTGGTAATTATTTCTTACTATACTACTGCGAGACAGAGAAGCTTGGCTACTGTCCAGCTTTTAGAAACAGAAAACCAAAATTCAGAGATGGCAAAACAACATGGCACAGCTAGCTGGACAAAATAAAAACTCAGGTACTTTGTGGTTCATTCATACTACTGGAGTTATAGTCTATGGTACTTATTTTTAATTTTATTCTGCTTTTCAAAATAATTGGAGTTTAGTGCTCATTGATTGCCTTTAAAAATGTCTAAAAGCATAGCAAGTCATCTTTGAAGTTCCAGGGTTCATTCCTCCCAAAGTTTGAGTGCATACACTTACACAATGCCTGTATGTGTAATTCGAATAATAATTCTATTAAAGAAAATGCTGTATCCCAGCTAAACACTTTTAGCCACAACTTCCATTAACAGAGGTAGAAATTATATTGGAGATATAGGGATACTTTCCAGGATGTTCGAAAAGGAGGATTATGTCATGAAGATGTTATTAAATAATAAGTAAAATAATATCAGAAATATCTGGATCTGAGAGTCATTGACAAACATCATCATAAGTAAACATTTATTAATCACCTACTTTGTGCAAAGCAACATGCTAAAAAATGGGAAGTACTTGAAGTTTAGATAAGATGGATTCCCTCAAATAACAACTTCATAGAGATAGTCAAAGGGGTTGAAGTTATGTGAGATAGGAAACATTGGTACTCACTTGGGGAAGGATTTGGGGGAAAGGGGCTTTATCAGGTAGATTTGTGAAAGAAGATCCTGATAATAGAATATAAACTTTAATTCAGAGACCATTGCTTTAGCATCTACTATGTTCCAAACTCTGCTAAGTACAGAGAATACAGAGACAAAAGGTGATGGAGAGTAGACATAATGTGTAAACAAAAGAATAAATGCAAAATATAGGCAAAGTGAAAATGAAGTACTTTGTGGGTAGTAGGGGTGGGGTGTTTTCTTTGCCTCCATTAGCTCCCTAGAATAACTCAATTACCACCACACACTTCCCCAAAGAATATTAAATGAGGTCATAGAGGTATAATTCCAGAGATTTCTGTCTCCTCCCAAAAAATCTCAGTATCTTACAACTCTCACCAGAATGTTGTTTTTTAAAATGATGAAATCTTTCATTCCAGTTTGCTTAAAATGCAAATTCCTAGTCAAGGTAGCATTGACTGAAACCCATTCACACTTAAGTGTAAATGTCTTACATTGGTTATTTCCTTCTTTTTTTAAGAAACAGAGTTTTAGGGAGCTTGAGGGCACCACGACCTGAACAAAGAGAGGGACCCAACAGGAGGTGCAGAAGGTCATAGGAAAAGGAAGCTAGGGAGAGGACAAAGACAGAATTCTCCAACTTATACCAGGCTTGTACTAGAACCATTTTAATTTTAGCTGTGTGGAGATAAAATCTCTTTCAGGGTATGGACAGATTAAGCCATTGGACACATGTCACCTTGCTGCTGATGCTTCAGGAGAGGGAATGTTTCTTTTGCTTACATTTTACATGGCCAACCATTAAAAAGTAGCTTCACTGACCAGAAAATTCATTAATTGAGATATCTAATAATAAATTAATATTACTAGATCTTTAATATCTGGTCACACTTTGTTGACCCTATTCAATAATCATTCACTCCATTGACAAGTATTATTAAGCACTTGGTATGTTGATTGATTGATTAAAGTCACTACATCTTTCTGGGCCTTAGATTCCTCATCTTTAAAATTTAAGAGTTGGATGAGATGGCTCTTTTGTACCTTTCCAGCTCTAAATCTTTGATTCTACAATCTCGTGATCTGGTGAAGCAGGGAGGATTGAGATATTTGTTGGGAAAGCCCATACTGAAAATCATGGATCTTTGTTATGAAGGGTTACTTTGCTACAGTGTTAGATCTCTACAGTCTTAACCTTAATTCAGAGTTCAGTTGGTCATAGGAATATCAGCATGAAAAAAAATTGTCAGAGAGTGCCACTGAAAAATAGGTGTTTGCAACAGATAGCTTTCTGCCTTGTGTGAAAGGAACGCTAGATAAGTTCTCAGTGTAGCCTGAGCTTCTTCTGGAAAATAGAGAAGAGGAAATACTGTACATTAATTCTAAAACCTACACTAGCAAAGGGAATTTTCCATCTAAATTCACAAACACTGGATGTGATTAATGGATTGGAAAGACCTACCAAATAGTCCTGCCCATTGTTAACTTCATCAGAACTCCTGGGTAGATGATAGATGAGAACGTGTCCTTATCAGCTTTCAAATTCATCATGTAACGAGAACTTAAAAACTCATCTTTGACTAATCATCCCACTTTGAATGTTTTTAAAAGTCTAACTCAAATTTTCATTCTTATTCCCACCGTCCTCTAAGTTTCAAGTGATTCTCTCTTTATTCCCTTCCACTTATCTTAAATGACCCTTGTTCTATGTCTGAGGTCTCACCATGTTCATCCTTAATAGTTGGTTAGCCCCGTCTTTGTGCCTGCCTTTAATTCAGGTTTCTATTTTAGTGGAGTAAGCATTCCTAATCTTTGTACATGCCCTAGAAAAAAATAAGAGTAGAACAAATGTAGCCTTAGTGATGTGAGGTTTAAGTGTTCAAGATTGTTATAGGATGACAGACCTAGAACTAGAAGAACTCTCAGAAATCCTCTATTCCAGCTCCCTCATTTTGCACATGAGGGAACTGAGACCTAGAATCGCACAGATAGCAAGTGTTAGAATCAGGATTTGAACCCAGGCCCTCTGAATCTAGAACTGGTGCTCTTGTCACTCCTCTGGCAGCTGCCAGTCTCTTGGAATCTCTTGGCATTTTTGGTAAGCAAGTCAGTTTCCTCATTTCTGAAATGGCGTGATTGAACTACATTGTCCCTAATATCCTACCCAGCTCAAAAATTCTGAGCATCTCCTTAAGTGGTTGGAAAAATCATCACTTAAATGAAGGGTCACCTGGTACCACTCATGGTACTAAAGTACTACAAATAGGCAGGCTCTTTTTGAAAATTGATTTAGAGGCAAGGAAAGCCATGTGTTCTGGGCTTTTTTTGAAGGGAGGGGGGTGGCGCTAAGCCACCAAATGCAATTCCTTACTCTTGCTTCCCTTTCTGTCACTTCTCCATAATTCTTAGTATTTCAGTTGGGCCGCTGTCTCCCGGCTGCTTCCTCTTTCCCTACATTCCTATATTTCATTATTTGCACTTCTTCCTCTTCTAGGGCTCTTACAATACTGACAGGAGGATGTGGAAACACAGTTACAATATGACACACAGGCTTTAGTGTCACAATCGCAGTTCTACCTTCTAGAGCCTGGGGAAGAAGGATGTGTGCTTCTGGGTGGTATGAGTGGAGTGGAGGGAAGAGGAAGATAAATTGTGTGGAGAGAGGAGATGACAGAATGTGGAACTTAAGGCTTCAGGAAACCTAACGCCTGCAGGAAACTAGGATTCTCTGGGCTGTTTGTTTTTAAAGTATGATTGCCCAATTATTATGGAAACCAAACATGAGCTGGAACACAAACCAGCCTAGCTACTAAAAAATGATGGAGCTGAGACATAGATCCAACTGTAAGGTACCAGGATTTTGCTTTTCATCTTATATACTAAGATTTGAAATAACCATAGTGTTTTTAATATGATGATCTGACCATGACAATTCATTGCTTCATAAGAGCTGAGGTTTCTGTGCATCTGTTGCTAAGCAAGGCTGAGTTGATGTAATAAATGTGATCCAATATTAGGCTGCTTAATCATATAACTTGTATTTTTGTACCTTTAAAATGGGAAGGCGCTACTGGAGCTGGGTTTTGCTTTGTTTTGTTTTTACAACTCTTGAGTTGATGTTTGGTGAATTCAATACAACCCAATTTAACATAAATTTTTGAAGCACTTACTGTATCCAAAGCCCTGTGCTAGGTGCTGAGAATTAAAAAAAAAAGAAGTCCCCAAGGAGCTTATGTTCCACTTGGAGTAGGGGCTGGAGGACAGGAAGTTAGCAGACAACATGTGCAAAAGTAAGTATATAAATTAAAACTAAGTAATTTCAAGAGAGAATGCTATAACTAAGAGGATCAAAGAAAGGCCTCATCCAGGAGGTGACACTTTTGTTGTACTTTGAAGAAAGCTAAGGATTTTATCAGGAGATGGTGAGGTAAAATGCATTCCAGACATGGAGACACATGTACAAAGATGGGGAGGTGGGAAATAGAATGTCTTGTAAAGGGAACAGCTTAATCAGTTTGATTGGAACAGAAAGGATGACAAATAGAACAATTATTTATGTTGGAAAGATGATGGGGCTTTAAATGCCAGGGTAAGAATTATTTATTTTATCCTAGAGGTAATAGGGAGCCAAAAATCTCCAGATTTTTGAGAAATGGAGTGAAATGGTTCAACTTGTGTTTTTGAACTCTCAATTTGGCAGCCCTGTAGAAGCTGGATTAGAGACAGAGAAGGAATTGAAGGCAGAGAGACCCAATGGCAGACTCAGTAGTCCAGGTGAGAGGTGATGAAGGCGTCGGCTAAGGCAGAGGCTGTGAGAACGGTGAGAAGGAAATAAAAGAAAGAGATTCTGGGAGGTAGGGTAGAACAGATTAGATTCTGTTTGGATATGAGAATTGAGGAAGAATAGTTAGTTAAGAATGACTCCAAAATGGCAAACCTAGGTGACTATAAAAACGGTGGTGCCATCAGTAGAACTGGGTGGAGAACTTTGGAGAAGAAATGGCTTTGGGGGAAAACGTAATGGATTCTGTTTTGGACATGTTGAGTTTAAGATATCCATTAGGCATCTAGATGATGTGTTAACAGGCAGTTAGTAATTAAAGCCAGATAAATAAATTTGAAAGTTGTATATAAAAAGTTGTAAATAAATAAATTTGAAAGTTGTACAAAAGGATGACAGCTGAACCTTGGGAGCTAATGAGACCACCAAGGTATAGAGAATATAGAGGGAAGGAGGGCCCAGGACAGAGCTTGGGGAGCACCCATACTTGGTAGACAAGAAGAGGAAGATGATCCAATAAAGAGAACTGAGAAGGAATGGTCATACAGATAAGAAGAGAACCAAGAGTGAGCAGTGTAACGGAATCCAAGGGAGGAGAGAATGTCAGGGGTAGGGAGAGGGTGGAGGAGAGGGACGCCCAACACTATTAAAAGCTTTGTAGAGGTCAAATTAAATTTTAAAATTGGAAAAATTAGAGGAGAAAGTAGCCATCAGTGAGTGACCTCAAATATTTAGAAGGAATTTTGAGTCAGGCAGAGCATTAGGACTTTTCCAGACAACACAAAACCTGAGTGAATCTGCTATCTTTTAGAGAAAATTGTACATGTATTACTGCTGAGAGAGATTGGGAATTTCTCAAAGAAATTCGAGGAAACCAGAGGCTTCTGGGGAATTTGTGAATTACAGAGAAGGGATATCTCATTTTCCAGCCAAAGGTTGACTCCTTAATTGGCCAAATACTGTGAAAAACCAAATATCAGCTTGCAACTTACCAGGTTAGCTATTAAAAAGAATGGAACTTAAAATGAGGATCCAACTTCAGTTTTCTAGGAATTTGTTCTTCAGCTCATAAAAAGGCTTTCAGTTGCCATTTGGCATTTTCATCTTTCCAAGTTGGCTATTAGGCAGTGTGGTGCTATGGAAATATACGGAGTAGAGATGTGCCTTTACCACCTCTCAGACTTGGGCAAGTCCTTGCTCCTCTGGGTTTCACTTTTCTCAAATAGTAAAATTCTAGTTCAGAATTCTAAAATTCACTACTCAAACTTCTGTGTGCTTGTTAAAGGACTGAGGAAGGGAGAGCTGATTTCAGAAGTCTATAGGACCTCTTTTACTTTACTCTAAGAGGGCCTCCTTTTAATGATGCAACAAAATACTAGCAGAACTGCATTCTCCCTGGCCATTGGCAATTGATTATGGAAGGAGGATTTATGTTGCAACATTATTTGGACTCTTCACTTTACCCTCCCTTTCCTAGCCTGGCCCAACCAAGTCATGGTCCAAGTCATGGTCCAAGTCATCCTCTCACCCTCTTTTTTTCAGTCCCATTTTCCTTTTGCTGTTGCTCTCCACCTATCCTCTCCCTGGCCTATGTCCACACTGGCTGGCCAAATTGGGAAAGGCGTTATGTAGACCAAATTACATATGTTCTCTATATATCCACTTGTAATAATTGCTTTGACCTTAGGCTTTAGTAATCTGTATCACTCTTGCTTTCTTCATTCATAAGTATGAATAAACCCACCGTACTGTTGTAGAAACGTTATCAGTAAAGAGGGAATTTGCTTTAAATTGTCATACATTTGATGACAAATACTATAACAGAAAAGAAATTGATAAGGTGGGATCCTCTGGTTCTTTCAGACTGCTTAGGAACCATTTTCTAACCTTATTTGAACCCATATATTTTATGACATAATAATGATGGCTCATTTCTATAATGCTTTAGGGGATTTCTGCCCAAAGACAATGTGAGTAAGGTAGTGTTGATGTTATCATCCTTGTTTTAGAGTTGGAAGAAAATGAGAGATAAATAGCTAGCTAGATGTGTCATGTATGTGTTACACATGTTACGTATGTGTAAAAATACCTATACAGTGTCCAGAAAAATCTTAGAGTAGTTTTTAAGATTTAATAGCTTAAATAGGACACCCTGTGTAAGGGTATTTGTGCACACACACACACATACAAATATGTCATCTATGCATGTATAACATACACATACGTACTGTGTGTATATGGCAGCTAGGTGGCTCAGTGGATAGAACATTAGACCTGGATTCAGGAAGACCTGAGTTCAGATGTGGCCTCAAGCATTTATTAGCTATGTGACCCTGGGCAAGTCATTAAACCTCTGTTTGCCTTAATTCACTGGAGGAGGAAATGTCAAAGCACTGTAGTATTTTTGCTAAGAAAACCCCATACGGGGTCATGAAGAATCAGGCATGACTAAAAAACGTGTGCACATGCACATGTACGTGTGTGTGGGTGTGTGTGTGGGTGTGTGTATTCCTGAAGAGAGGCCACATAATACAGTGGACAGAGAGCCAACTACAGATTCAGAAAGGTCTGGATTCAAGGCACTTTAACTGGCTTGGTGAATCTTAGAAAGTTATTTAACCTGTCGGTGCCTCAGACAATTCTGTAAGACTGTAAGCAGAGCAGGTGCCAGGTTATGTTAATAGAGGAAATTCCTCACTGGGAAGTCGCTATCTGCATGAAGTTCCAGGTCTAATCCATCCAGATACACATACACACATACACACACAATTAAGTTTAGCAAAGCATTTTGTGTGCATGGTCTTTTCCTCTTCACCACAACCCTGTGAGTTAGCTACTACATGCATTATCTCCATTGGGTAAGTGAGGACACTAAGGCCCAGAAAAGTTAAGTGATTTGCCTGTAAATACACAGCCAGCAACTATCTTAGGAGGTATTCAAACCTAGCTTTCTCCTGATTGCATGCATACTACTCTTTGAACTACACCCCTCGACCCACCACCTCGTGAATGAACTATGGCAGTAGCCTCCTAATTAGCTTTCCTGCTTTCATGGTCTCCACTCTCCAATCCATCTTCCACAATTTTCCGAATAAGCTTCTTAAGACACAGGTCTTCAGAATGCTAAATCTTCATTGGCTCCCTGTTGCCATTAAGATAAAATACAAACTGCTTAATTTGCTTTGTAAGGCAGATGCAATCTGGCTTCCATTGAGCTTTCCAGCCTTATTTTACATCATTTCCCTTGATTCTCTCAATGTTCCCATCTAACTAGCTGTTCCCTGAACTCCATATTCCGTCTCTGGCTTCCATGCATTCCCAGAAGACTTCTCAAATGCCTGGAATGCATTCTGACGTCATCTCTGCCTCTCAGAATCTTCATATCCACTCAAGACTTAGGTCCAATGCCACCTCTTTTGTGAAGCCTTCCCTGATCTCCACAATCATTGGTGCCCTGTACTTCCTCAGATTAACCAGGCTCTACTGATCTTTGCTTATGTTGTGCTTTCCCCAGTAGAGCGTAAGCTCCTTGAGGACTTAGGCTATTTTGTTTTTGCCTTGATATCCCTCACACCTAACTTTGTGTCTTGAACATAGGGATGTGGCCTGGACCTGTGACTTCATTGACTGAGGGAGGTCATAGTGAGGACCTTACTCTATCAGTGCAGGTCAGCACCTTTTAGGTAACTTAACGTCTCAGAGAATTGCCTGGTGTACTCAGAGTGAAGTGATTTCCCCAAGTTCCTACAGCTAATATGTGGCAGACAGTACTCAAACCCAGGTCTTTCTGGCTTCAGGGCCAGCTCCCTATCCAGTATTCCACAGCACATAGTAGGTGATTAATAAAAGATGGTCGAAATGAGAGCATTTCTACTGCCAGCAAATGGTAGCCATCCCAATAATTAGCATTACTTCAACCCTGGCACTGAAGCTGCCTTCAACCCCTAACATCTGCAGACAAGTGTACCCTGCACTGGCACTTTAAGAACTAGCAAATAATCCAGGAAAGTTCATTTAGACTTTTATAAGATGACTACTTATATGTATATGGTATTTTGAAATTGATTCTGCAAGAATGAAACAATAAGCTGACACCAAGTAATTTTAGAGGAAAATAGTTGAGTCTGCTCCTTCAAGGAAATGGTAAAGATGGTGATGATGGTGGTGGTGGTTTACACTCTCTCACTCTAACATCTCTGATCTCATTTTTTCTCACAGCCACCCAGAATCTACCAGAGGTGGGTGTTACTGCCATTCAGATTTCCACAGTAAGCGAGTTAGATAGTAGATATGCCCATAGTGACCCCAGGACTTCTGTTAGACCACGTTACCTCAGTAAAAATCAGCAAATGCATGGATTTCATTATTGTTTTTAAGTATCATAAGCACAGTAGTCTATTTATTTAGTATTTTTGTATCATTCACTGGACATAGAAAAATAATTTGGGTGACTACTTGTCAAGGGACATTCTGGAATGTACCCTACTGTGATACTGATGGTTCCTTCTGATGCTGGACTTCTGTGGAGTAGGTTATCAGTAACATCCTTGAATAAATTTATTTTCTGACTTAGAACACTGTTAAAACACAATGGAATCCATGCTATTCAGCTTAAATTCATGGTGCATATAGGTAAAGGAATAAATATTTAGAGTATTCCTCCTAACATAATTCTGTTTCACGAATATGCCAGTGTAACCTTCTGTTTTTAATATATGCTCCATTCATGTATTTTAGGCAGGTGAAAAGTCATAGCTACATCTAGTCTAAATATTCCAGTCCCAGGTGCTTTTGCCAAGCCTAGGCCAATCCTTATGTCAAATGCCACCCAAATTGCAAGGCATACCATGTTGTCACCTTCCCCAAACCACTTACCATTAGAAAAGTTAGCCTGCCTTCACAGCTGATATTTATGATACAAATAGAAGCATCCTTTAAAACACTTATAAAAATTCCTTCTGTGGTTACAAGTGCCAAGTGTTTTTTGATATATTTAGTGACAATGAAAAAAGTTGCTATAAATTTGCTGATTTATCCATGTGGGCCTCCCCATGATAGGTTCATAGAATCTGGATTGCAGGGGGATCCTCCAGACAATAAGAATCAGTTAATCCAACCCTCTCCATTCTACCCCCATCATTTTATAGATGAGGAAACGGAAGGAGCTGATCAGCAATCTAGAGTTGGAAAGAGCCTCCGTGGCCAACCCCATCAGGGTCAGGTTGGGTGGCTGAATGATTTATCCAGGGACAAACAAAGAGTAAGCAGTGGAAGTGGGGATTTGGATTTACTTCTAACTCCAGAGCCGTATTCTTCCTAGAGTATCAAGCTAGGAATTCCAGTGCCATGCCTAAGATTGCGGAGGTAGAAAGTAACGGAGTTAAGTTTCAGACCTAGGTCTTGGGACTGCAAGTTGGAAAAACAGCTAAAATAATAATAATAATAATGATGGAACAGCAATAACAGATATTTCTGTTAATTGGTTTTTTTTCTCTTTTTGAGGGGGGAAGGCAGGGCAATTGGTGTTAAGTGACTTGCCCAAGGTCACACAGCTAGTAAGTGTGTCTGAGGCCAGATTTGAACGCAGGTCTTCCTGACTCCACTGACTGTGACACCTAGCTGCCCCAACAACTGATATTTCTGTAGCACTCTAAGGTTCACAAAGCATATGGCATGCTTCATCTTAGTGGGGATCTTATCGTCTTATCAATTAGTCACTCAACAAGCATTTATTAAGCTTTTGCTATGTTCCAGGCACTTTGCTAAGCCCTGGGATTACAAAAATAAGCAAAAAGATTGTTTAGGTTTCTCATCAACCCTGTGAAATAAATTCTTCTGGTATTATCATACCCATGTAACAGATGAGGAAACTGAGCCTTAGGTTAAGTGACTGATCCATGGTACGCAGCTAGTAATTATCAGTGGCAGAATTGGAACCCAGGTCTTCCTGACTCAAGTCCGGCAATTCAATTCAGTTCAACAAGCATTGATTAAATACTTATTATGGAGAAAGGACAGCACCATGAATTGGGGACATAAAGGATTAAGAAGAAAAAGCCCCAGGATGGCAGAGTAGAGAAAGTATTCAGGTGAGCTCTCCCAACATTATTCTCCAAACAACTTTAAAATGATGCCTTGAATAGAATTCTGGAGTGGCAGAGCCAACAAAAGGTCAGAGTGAGACATTCTTCTAGCCCAAGACAAAATAGGACATTAGAGAGAGAGGAGGAATAGGGGAGGAGGCCAACCTGGAGCCCATGTAGATAAATCACTAATGGTGGGACTATGTGGTGGCAGCAGAAGCAGCAGCAGCTTCAAGAGCTGTCAAGCTAGAGACAGTAATCAAATGGGGTAGCTGGTCAGAAAGAGATGCAGGGGACCCTCTGTGCTAGCCATGAACATAAGACTAGATGCTGTTTTCGAACTATTTTGCCTATACTCACTTCTGAGTCATAATTCAAGGGGCAGGGAGTAACATTTTCAGTCAAGAGGGAGGGGAAGCCGTGAGGGAAAATAGTCACTTTCAGCCCAAAGGGAACAGGGACCCTGAAGAACAGGGCTGTTTCTAGTCCCAAGGGAAAAGTAGCCCTGAGGAGCAATGCCAGTTACAGTCCCAAGGGGTCAGGGGCCCCTTCTGGGTAGAACCAAAGTACAAACCAGTAGCACAGTGACCACATCTCTCCCCAGATCACACCACCTGAGAAGCACCAAAAACTTCTAAAACCCCAGAACTAACTCTGAAAACAGCAATGTGAAAAATCCTAAAGCTTAAGATAGTACCCCTACACACACACACACACACACACACACACACAGAACAGAGCCCAACATTAAGATAAAGTTCCAAATCAAGAAACATGGAGGAAACATGAGCAATCAAAAAGAAAAGAAAGAAAGAATCTAACCATATAAAGCTACTACAATGACAGAGAAGAGCAAAACACAAACAGAAGAAGATAATAAACTCAAAACATCTACAAACAAAGCTTCAAAGAAAAATGTGAATTGGACACAAGCCCAGTAAGAATTTCTGGAAGAGCTAAAAATGATTTTTAAAATCAAATAAGAGTGATAGAGGGAAAAATAGGTAATGAAAGGAAAAGAAAGGAAGAAAATAATGAAAAGACAATAATAGCTTGGTAAAAGAGGGACCAAAAATACTGAAGAAAAGTGACTTCTAAAAAAGCAGAATTGGCCAAATGGAAAAAGAGATATAAAAGTTCCCTGAAGAAAATAATTGCTTAAAAATTAGAATTTGGCAAGTAGAAGCTAATGACTCTAAAAGACATCGAGAAAAAGTAAAATTAAGTCAAAATATTGAAAAATAGGAGAAAGTGTGAAATATCTCATTAGAAAAAGAACTGACCTGGAAAATAGATCAATGAAAGGTAATTTTAGAATTATTGAACTACCTGAAAGCCATGATCAAAAAAGAACCCTAAATAGCATATTTCAAAAAAATTATCAGGGACAACTACCCCATATCCTATAACCAGAAGGTAAAATAGAAATTGAAATAATAAACAAATTACCACTTGAAAGAGATCCCAAAGTGGAGACTCATCCCAGGTCAAAGAAAAACTATTTCAAACATCCAGCAAGAAACCATTCAAATATCATGGAGCTGGAATCAGGATCACACAAGATTTATCAGCTACCATATTAATGGAGCAGAAGAGTTGGAATATGATATTCTGGAAGGCAAAAGAGCTGGGATTACAACCAAGAATAACATACCCATCAAAACTGAGTATAATCCTTCAAGGGGGAAAATGGATATTTTATGAAATAGAGGACTTTTAAGCATTCCTGATGAAAAGACCAGAACTGACCAGAGACTTTGAAATACGAGACTCAAGTGAAGCACGAAAAGGTAAACATGAAAATAAAATCATAACAGACTCAATAAGGCTAAGCTGTTTACCTTTTTATGTGGGAAAATGAGACATGTATCTTCTAAGAACCTTACCATTATTAGGATAGTTACAATTATTAGAATCTGCATAGAAAGAGGATGTGAGAATAGTTGATTATGTTGAGATGATGTAAAAAAAATTATAAGAAATCGGGAGAAGGGGGAAGGCAGAGGAAGAATGGGGAAAAGTATCTCACACACAAGAGGCACACAAGGAAGAGCTTTTACATTGGAAGGGGAAATGATGAGGGAGGCACTGGGTGAGCAGAGAACATTTGAATCTCACTCACATATAAATCGGTTCAAAGAGGGGAGAAATATATATATGTATACATATATACACACATATGCATATATACATACATACACATATGTATGTATGTATGCATGCATGTATGCACATACTCAATTGGTAATAGAAATCTATCTTACCCAATAGGGAAATAGGAAGAAAAGGGGATAAGAGAAACAGGAGGGTGATAAAGGGCAGGGCCAATAAAAGAAGGCAGTGGTCAGAAGCAAAACAGACTTGACAGGATAAAAAGAGCAAAAGAAAGATAAACAAAACAAAATGGAGGGAAATATGCAGTTAGTAATAATAACTGTGAATGTGAATGGAATGAATTCACCCATGAAACAGAAAGCAGAATGGATTCAAGTCCATAATCCAATAATATGTTATTTACAAGAAACACACTTGAAACAAAGAGTTGCACACAGAGTTAAAATAAGAGGCTAGAGCAGAATCTATTATTTATCAGCAAAAGTAAAAAAAAGCCAGCTATGGCAATCATGACCTCAGACAAAGCAAAAGCGAAAATAGATCTGATTAAGAGACAAGTAGAGAAACTACATTTCTTTGAAAGGTACTCACAGACAGTGTAGTAATAACTAAACATATATGCCCCAAATGGTATAGCATCTAAATTCTTAAAGGAACAGTTAAATGAGTTACAGGAAGAAACGGACAGTAAAACTATACTAGTGAAAGAATTCAACATTCCCTCTCAGAACTAGATAAATCTAATTAAGAAAAAAAGTTAAGTTGAAAAGAATTTTGGAAGTCAGATGTGATGGACTTCTGGATAAAACTTAGTGGGAGTAGAAAGGAATATACTTCTTCTCAGCTGTATATGGCACCTTCACAAAAATTGACCATAAAAACCTCACAAGCAAATGCAGAAAAACAGCAATATTACACGTTCCCTTTTCAGACAACAATGCCTTAAAAATTACATTTAATAAAGGGTCATGGAAGGATAAATTTAGAAACAAAATCTAATCCTAAACAATGAATAAGTCAAAGAATAAATCATGGAAACAACCAATAATGTCATTAAAGAAAATGACAGCAATGAGACAGCATAATAAAATTTGTGAAATGCAGCCAAAGCAGGACTTAGGGGTAAATTTATATGTCTAAAAGCGTCATCAATAAAAGAGAAAATGAGTAGATGAATGAATTAGGCATGCAACTAAAAAAACTAGAAAAAGAAAAAAATTTAAAATCCTTAATTAAACACCAAAATGGAAATCCAGAAAAACCAAGAGAGAGATTAATAAAATTAAAAGTTAAAAAATCACTTTTGAACTAATAAATAAAACTAAGAACTGGTTTTGTGAAATAAAATGGATATGCCCTTATTTTTAAAAAAGAAAACCAAATCACCAGAGCCAAAAATGAAAAGGATGAATAGTACTACCTATAAGGATGAAATTAAAGCAATTATTAGGAGTTATTTTGCCCAATTATATGCCAGTAAAACTGACAATCTAAATTAAATGGATGAATATTTACAAAAATATAAACTGTCCAGATTAACAGAATAGCAAATAGAATACTTAAATAACTGTGTCTTAGAAAAATAAATTGAACAAGCCATCAGTGAACTTCCTAAGGAAAAAATCCTCAGGACAGATTATTTACAAGTGAATTCTACCAAACATTTAAGGAACAATTAATTCCAATGTTATATAAACTCTTTTTAAAAAAAGGTAAAGAAGGAGTCCTACCAAATTTCATTTTATGACACAAATATGGCTTTGATATCTAAATCAGGGAGAACAAAAACACAGAAAGAAAACTATAGTCCAATTTCCTTACTGAATATTTATGAAAAAGTTTTAAATAACATACTAGCAAGGTGATTACAGCAATATATCACAAAAGTCATACACTATGAACAGGTGGGATTCACACCAGGAATACAGGGCTGGGTTCAATATTAGGAAAACTATCAGTATTGACTATATCAATAACAAAAACAACAAAAATCATATGATTAGGGCAATAAATGAAGAAAAAGCCTTTGACAAAATACACAACCATTCCTGTTGAAAACACTGGAAAGCATAGGCATCAATGGAACCTTTCTTAAAATGATAAGTAGTATCTATCTAAGACTAAGTGTAAGCATTAGCTGTACTGTGGATAATCTTGAAGCCTTCCCAGTAAGGTCAGGAGTGAAGCAAGGATGTCCATTATCACCACTATTCAATATTGTTCTTGAAATGTTAGCTATAGTAATAAGAAAAAAAGTTGAAGGAATAAAAATAGGCAATGAGGAAATAAAACTAAAATAAAAATTAAAATAAAACTATCACTCTTTGCAAATGATAAGATGGTATACATAGAGAATCAACTAAAAATTGGTTGAAACAATTAACAAATTCAGCAAACTTTCAGGATATAAAACAAACCCACATGCATCATCAGCATTTCTATATACTACCAACAAAATCCAGCAGCAAGAGATTAGAGTAATTTCATTTAAAATAACTGCAGACAATATAAAATACCTCAGATTCTATCACTGAAGACATACCCAGGGATTATATGAACACAATTACAAAACACTTTTCACACAAAGTCAGATCTAAAGGACTGGGGCAACTAGGTGGCTTGGATAAAGTGCCATGACTAGAATCAGGAAGATCTGAGTTCAAATCCATCTTAGTCACTTACCAGCCATGTGACCCTGGACAAGTCACTTAACCCTGTTTATCTTCCTCATCTGTAAAATGAGTAGGAGAAGGAAATGGCAGACCATTCCAGTATCTTTGTCAAGACCCTAATAGGGTCACAAAGAATTGAACACAAACAACAACAAATAATTGGGGAAATATTAATTGCACATAGGTAGGCCAAGACAATATAATGAAAACAATAATTCTAGCTAGATTAATTTACTTGTTCTGTTTTTGTGCATGAATGCCTCATTTCTCAAATATGTAGAGAACTGAACCAAATTTATAAAAAGAAGAGCCATTCCCAGTTAATAAGGATTCAAATAAAAGGATATGAAAAGCCAGTTTTCAGAAGCAGAAATCAACGCTATTAATAGTCACATTAAAAAAAAACCTCTAAATCACTACTGATTAGAGAAATGCACATTAAAACAACTCTTAGGTACTACCTCACCCCTGTCAGATTGGATAACATGATATAAAAGGAAAAATGGCAAATGCTGGAGGAGGATGTGGAAAAAATAGGACACTAATACACTGTTGGTGGAGCTAATGAATTATTCCACCAATTCT
The DNA here is from genome assembly GCF_011100635.1 of Trichosurus vulpecula. Lineage (NCBI taxonomy): Eukaryota > Metazoa > Chordata > Mammalia > Diprotodontia > Phalangeridae > Trichosurus > Trichosurus vulpecula. The sequence continues at coordinate 131,683,269 of NC_050581.1, forward strand.
GGAGAACAATTTGGACGTATATCAAAAGGGCTATAAAATTGTGCATACCCTTTTACCCTGCAGTGCCACTGCTAGGTCTATATCCCAAGGAGATCAAAGAAAAGGGGAAAACGAAAACATTTATAGCAGCTCTTTTTGTGGTGACAAAGAATTGGAAATTGAGGGAATGCCCATCAATTAGGGAAGGGCTGCACAAGTTGTGGCATATGATTTTGATGGAGTACTATTGTGCTATAAGAAAAGACAAGCAGGATAGTTTCAAGTAAAACCTCTGATGACTTATATGAACTGATTCAAAATTAATTGAGTAGAACCAAGAGAACCTTGTACATTGTAATAGCAGTAAGGATGATCAGCTGTGAAAGATACTGATCAAGACAGTGACCTAAAACAATTCCAAGAGACCCATGATGAAAAATTCTACCCACATCCAGAGAGAAAACTGAACTCTGAATGCATATTGAAGCATACTTTTTTTTACTTTATTGTTTTACTTTGGGTGGGTTTTTTTGTAATGTGGTTAATATGGATATGTTTTGCCTGACTTCACAAGAAGGAGGGAGAGCATTTGAAACTCCAAAAATTTTTTCATGATTTTTTAAAAATTACATGTAATTGGGAAATATTTAAGAAAATGTAACAAATGAAAGAACCCCTGCCTTCAAAGCTCTTACATTCCCCAAAAAGATAGAACAAGTGCACAGAGGCATTGGGAAACCAATGAAAATTTCTAAGCAGGGGAATTACATTGACAGACCTGTGCTTTAAAAAGATTGTTTTGGCAGTTACATACAAGATGGATTGGAGAGAAAGAGACAGGAAACAATGAAACCAATTAAGAGACTGTTGCACCAATCCAGGTGAAAGGTTATAAAGGCCTGAATTAGGGTGTTGGCTATTTGTGGAGAGAGAAGGGGAGGAATGTGAGGTATGTTGTGGAGATAGAATCGACAAAATTTAACAGAATTCATTGTCTCTACCACCTTAGCATATGTGTTATTGTATTTACCTTTCCAGGAAGCTTGAACATCAGAGAGCAAAGAGAATATCCCATTGCTCTTTTAAAATACTCAGAATTTCAATATCATCTACTTTGCACCAAGGACCCTGGTCTTTCTATCTTGTCATTCTCTTTCTAGCTATCCTTGTTATAGTTTCTGTATAATCATTTCTCTTTTTGTGTTGTGTGTGTTTGGAAATGTTGACTATCAACGTTTCAGGTTTTGCTTTCCTCCCATTTTGTTAACATTTTTTCCTACTGTATAATTGAATATTTTCGTCCTATTAAAAAAAAACAAAACAGAATGAAGAGAAGATTTGGGATGACCCATACATATATTGCTAGCTATCCAAACTGGGATCCAGAATGCATGGTAATATTTGATTGGGTGGCTCAAGTTCTTATTACAATCATGCACAATCATACATTTATATAGTGATGCCTATTCTGTAAAAGGAGGGGGTTTGATTAGATGGCCTCTGAGGTCCTCTCCACTTCTAGGTCTATGAGGCTATGATCTTATTTGTAGCTAACATTGTAGCTAACATGAAATCTTTTCTAGAAATTGAAATTCAAGGGGAAATAGAAGGATGAGAAAGGAAAATATTTCCCAGGATCATAAGTAAATAAATCTTATGGATCATTTCTCTAGTGAAGGTTGGAGATCCAGATACCCATAGCTGTTTCTCTTTTTGAAAGATACCATTTGTACTCTAAAGCCTTAACCATCTGGGCACCCAGGAGTAGTCCAGGGGATGAATAACGTGTCATACAGTGGAAAGTACACTGGTCTCGAATCACAAGCAAATCAGCCAGCTTTCACTCCAAGAGAGAGAGTTTAGGACCTCTGGTTGCTAGCAGCACATGCCACATTTAGATACCTCTAATTGTTCTTCAGCTTGTCCTTGTGTCTTTCCTAAATCTGTCCTTCTGAAGCTTCTATCCAGTGGTGTTTTTCCTGCTCCCCTTGTTTAAGTATTCCCTGTGACAGTCCATCATGTACATAGCCATCTGTTATATACATAGCCTACCCTGTAGTTTCCCATTCTTCCCAGATCAAGGATCTGGGTTCAAATCTCACACTTGTTAATAACTTTGTGATCAATCAATCAATCAAATCATTCAAGCATTTTAAAGCATATACTATGTGTTAAGCACTGGGCTAGGTTCTGGGGATACAAGGCAAGGGAAAACTATTCCTTGCCCTCCCTCAGGAAACATACATTCTAATGGGGGAGATGATATGTAAACAGTTATGTACATAAGGATGATAAGGGTGAATCACCTACACTCTCCTGAGCCTCAGTGTCTTCATCTGTAAAATAAGTAATTTGAACTGATCTCTAAACATCTAGCTCCACAAGACCTTTTCACCTGTATGACAAATGATTAAATTTGTGCTATGAGATATGTTGGTGTGTTTTCCGTCCTGTACATTTTAAAGAAGCTGGGAATTCTCAGCAAGGTGGGCACTGAGAACCACAAAAGTGTGTGGCTAACTACTGTAATTTCATAAGCCTGTAGGAGGAGATGAGAAGAATAATCACTATCCCTGCCTGACCCCTTCTCATGGCTTAGGAATAGAAGAACACTACCCAAAATGTCTCTAGTTGGGCCAAAAGAATGAACCGTAGGGCACACACTCCCTTCAGCTGTCTGCAGAGTTATGTATCCAAGGTAGGAATGGCCTTCATGTAGCTATGTATTTCAAGTAAAATCATGGCAACAAAGTATCTTTTTCTTCTTGGTTGGGGCACATGCTTAGGTAAGAATAGACTAGAGAGTCAGAGGAAATGAAATCTCTTGCCTTCTATATTGAGAACACTTAGATAATTTGGTACATACTTCATCATTTCAGTGGGTCTGTGCTCTCACCAGAGTGGGTGTTCCCTCCATGATGCTTTCCCGTCTTCTCATGCTGGCTGATTCTTCTCCATGATTCCCCATAGATTCTCTTAGAGGATATGCCTGAGATACTCGAGGCCTTCCTCTAGGTTGAGTTTCCTTGTTTGTTTTTAATGTACCTCATCCACTGATACCAGGGTGTCACTTGATGTGTCTGTTCTCCATAGTACCTATGGGAGGAAGAAGCTCAGTGCTTCAAAAACCGATGATTTAAAACATTATTCAGAATTTACAGTTACAAAGTAGAATATACTAACTATTGACTTGATTCGGAAGAAAGCTTTCATGGGGAACTTTTTTCTTTTGTAAAGCAGTGACTTTCTCATTGAGAGCCTTTTTGATCCTGGTTACTCTGCTATGAAAAACAGGAAATTGTATCATCAGAGTTCAAACCCAAAGAGGCAGGTGGCCAGCCATTCCACAGCACATGAAAAACTTTCTGAAGTGGGCATTTCCCCTTCTTCCTCCCTTCAGACTGGGGCTTAGCTGTATGCATTGATCATCTATTCCAGATGACTGATTAGATGTTTATTTCTATGTTATTATGAGGATTAATAATAATAATAGCTAGCATTTGTATAGTGCTTTCAGGTTTACAAAATGCTTTAGGTAATTATCTTATTTGGTCCTCACAACCCTGTGATGTATATGATTCATCCAGTGTCATTGCAGCTAGAGATCATGTGAGGCAGGATTTGAATCAGGTCTTCCTGATTCCAAGCCAAGCACTATATCCCACTGTGTTACCTTAAAAAAAAGGAAAACCTAGTCTGGCCATCTTTTAGAACGTTTTATATTATTCCACTTCAAAGGGCAGGGATGGTTCAAGGGTAAGGTGGGAAGGATACTTTGTTGGTCCAGCCAACACTGACCATGAAATTCTTAGTTACGAGATCATAGATTTAGAGACCTTGAAATCATCTAGTCCTACCAAATTAGTAAAACAATAAATCAAGCCCCAGTTTGTAGTATGTGCAAATTTCCAAGGTGCAAATGCTCACATTTAAAATTTAAAATATTGGACAATTTGGTTATTGCAAATCCCTGAATTTATTTTACCCTTTCAGTAAATGGAGTATAAATATCAAACGTGTTTTAGAGTTACAAAAATAGGCTAGAAAATCTGAGATCTATTTATTTTAAAAGCTAAATATGAGATTACATCATCATCATCACCACCATCATTATTATCATTACATAAAATAACTGTTTTACAATCACCAGGTTACAACATGTCATCTCCTGTCTTTACATGTGTACATTATACCCATAAAAATTTAGTGAGATATATGTATACATATAGGTCTTTATTCTGTCATCCTAACAAAATCAAATAACTCTTACTTGATTTCACTAAAACCTTTATTTCCGTATTGTCTTTTGAACTGCTTAGGAAATGTTGTACATGTGAATGTATACACACATACACACACATGTACACATACACATATGCCTGCATATATGTATGTATATGTGTATGTGTGTATATATGCACACACAAGTATATAATACTGAGTCAGTCAACAGATTTATTACAGCACAAATAATTCAAGGGTTTAACTAATGGAAGATGGGGTTTGGAGGATGATGGAACATAAGAGAAAGCCAGAGGTTATTTCAGATCGGACAGTCTTTCACAAATTGTACCTAGAGCTTTTGAAGGTATCAGTCCCTTGCAGTATTATATGCAATAGTTATTGAAAATTAAAGTAAAAATGCAACATTGCAAGCCACAATAAATCCCCCTGTACTTTTTGCAGTCTCATCCTGACCCAAATGCATTCTGGTTTGTTGACTTCCTTGATACTTCTCCAATGTTAGGAACAGAAAGTGACAGGCAAGCCCACCACTTTTTGCCTCTTCACACCTGGTATAAGGTAGATTCCTGAAACTGATAAAATGTCATTATATTAACTTCAGAAAGGAATCCTAAGCAGCTCCCAAGTGAGAGACAGCTTAATATAATGGAAGGAATGCTAAGTATGAGACGTGGAAACTGGGCTCATAATCCTGGCTTTGTCACTCGCTGCCCTGTTTCTTGGGCAAGTCAGTTCATTTCATACAACCTCATTTTTCTCATCTGTAAAGTGAAGCGGTTGTATTAGATGATCATTAATAGCCTTCCCTACTCTTAGTCCTGTGATTTATCACAATTAACCTTTAGTTCATCATCTCTCTCTTGCTCTCCAACCCACCCAGGGAGCCATGTTGTCCATAGCTCAGCATTAGTGGTGGGCAGCAGGGTGATTAAGTTGAAAGAAATGAAGGTAAGCCTGTAGCATTCTGGAGATCTCCTTATCTTTTAGACACAAAAGTCAGGGTAATCTATGCCATTATTATGGGACCTCTTTCAGGAAAACATTTCCAGAACATTAGCACTAACTGGGTGGTATGCTGACAGAAGGTTACTTAAGTTGTAAAGCAATGGGTATTTCCATGACCTTTTTTCCTCACTGGTGTACAATGGTGGATTGCAACAAGGAGTATCCCAGCAAGCATATGCTGGCAGTTGACACTAAAGTAATAGCAGTTCAAAAAATAGTGCTTTGCAAAGGGTTAAATAAATGCTTTGCCACAAATAAGATTTTGTCCCATCTAAAGCTGACAAATGGGTGGTCAAAGGATTGTAATACATATACCTATACATGAGTTATAGACACACACATATGTGTGTATATGTGTGTATGTATTTATACATATATGTATATAAATGTATATGTGTGTATATACGTGTGTATATGTGTATCTGGAAGTGACCTCAGAGGCTATCAAAAGCAAAGTCCTCATTTTATTTTATAGATGAGCAAACAGAGGCCCAGGGAAAATTAGTGATTTACGCAAGGTCACATAATAAGTATATTAATAATATAAAAAATAAATACCTATAATAAGTATATAAAAGGTTCTTAGTATCCCCAAAACCAAGGCTCAACAAGCAGATCTGATTTTTCCATGCAGGGTTTATTCACATCTAGATAGCCAATCTTTTACCAGAATATTTTGGGTGATTGGAGTTTTCAAAATCATCACATAGATCTGAGATCTTATTGATTTGGTTGTGCCCTCCAGTGATACAGACCTCGATTTATCCACTTCTGCCCATCCTGTGTAACTCTTATCCATGTCCTCCATAAGTTTGCCACATGGGATGGCAACATGCTATCAGGGATGGGGAACCTGTGGCCTGCTAAGTCCTTGGGTATAGCCTTTTGACTGAGTCCAAGTTTTATGTAACAAATCCTTTTAGTAAGTATATTTGTTCTGTGCAGTTTGGATTCAGTCAAAGGGCCTCACTTGAGGACCTAGAGGGCCATATGTGGCCTTGAGGCCATAGGTTCCTCACCCCTATAGCTAGATGGAGATGCTCTTCACTTTCTTCTGACTTTTCTAGAATGCCTGTACACACTTGGGCTGTCTGTGTCTTAAATCTCATCCTTACCACATGACCAGTCCATCTTATTTTTCAGTCAAACAAAATGGTAAGAAATCATGGAAGTAATTGAGGGGTGCATGACCCTGACTAAGGAAAAATGCAACCATCTCCACTAGTTAGTGGCAGTGGAAAGAGATGGAAGAAAGGGCATAAAAAGGAAGATTGCAGTCTTTTAGGAGGAAGCATTCCTAAAGAGTGTGGAATGCCAAACACAGTCTAAGTGCCCAGGCACCAAGGCTGGATATCAAGGATTTTATCAAAGGGATTCCTGTAGGGCATTGGACTAGATTAATTCAAATTCTTCTCTAAAAGTTGATGATTCTGTGGCAGAGGAATTTCTGCTTTGACCTGCTCTACCATTCCTGTTGTACTTATTCTTTCTTGGCCTGAACTGGGTATATACAAAGCTGAAAATCATTTCAATAAAAGGAACGCTGATGGGAATAGAGCAGCCTTGGAACCCATTTATTAGAGCCTGGGCTGATAGAGACCAAAGTCTGGGATTACCATTTAATTCAATGCAACCTTAAAACTCTGCTCAGTACTCAGCACTGTGGTGGACACTTAGGGGCAGAAAAGGAAGAATATAAAAGAAATTTAAGGGCAGAGTTGCTGCCTTTGAATATTCGAAGGGTTGTCATATGAAAGAAGGATGAAACTTATCCTCTTTTGCTCCAAAGGAAGAACTGACAAATTTGGTGATTGATTATGAGGGTAAAGTAGTGAGGTGAGTCAAAGATGACTTTAAGAATGGTGATAGGGACAGCTAGGTAGCACAGTGAGTAGAGCACCAGCCCTGAAGTCAGAGGGACCTGAGTTCAAACCCGGCCTCAGACACTTGACACACTTACTAGCTGTGTGACCTTGGGCAAGTCACTTAACCCCAATTGCCCTGCCTTCCCCCCTCGAAAAAAAGAATAGTGATGACATTGTGGAAAGTTAGAAGAGGAAGCCAGTTTGGCATGGTGAGAGTTTCAGGAAATCGTGATTTTCATTTTGGATTTGCTGATTTTTCAGAGACTAGAAACATATCCAAGTGAAAAATCCATTATATGGCTAAAGATACAGGCTGAAACTTGACTAAGAGGACAGGAGTAGAAATGAACATTTGAGATCTATCGATTGACAGAGCAGTAGAGAGTTCTCTGATGAACATAGAGGCACAAAGTTCATACCTAGAGTAACCAAGAAATAATTCCCAAGGACGGCAGGGACATAGAAGAATATTGTCAAGAATGTTGAATGACAGAATGAGCTCAGACTTGAGGAAAATTCTAAGGACAGTAAAAGGGGCTTTTAAAGCTATTTTAGGCCAAGAAGGCAAGAAAATGATTGGCTTAGCTGATAGGGTTTAGTGTTAATGGACAGCAGAGGAAGAAAAACTCCTTTTTCTCACCTTCTATTTCTAACTTTTCTGTCAACAAAGATGATCTTCAGATGAGAAAGGGTAGAACAGATAATGAGGTAATCGAGACCAAATGTGGATGAAGAGCTTATAAAGTGCTCTCTGGCATCTCTAAATGTTGCCTTGTCTTCTCACCTAGATTAAGCATAATCCAAGGTACCTAAAGAATTAACAGATCTGATTGCTGGACTGCTCAGAGGAATCAAATATCGATTTAGAGTTGGAAGGAACTTTAGAGGATGTTGTCTAATCCCACCTTATTTTAGGGATCAGGAAACTGAACCCCAGAAAGGTTAAGTATTAGGTAATTTGCCCATGATCACATAGGATCACTAACTTTGAAACTTTGAGAAAGAGTGCAGAACAAAAAAGTTGCTGTAAGACTGGAGATGAAAAAAGAAGCTGCTTTGACTAAAAGTGAAGTGAAGGAAGATTGTGTAGATTGTAGAAAGATGACCTTGAAATTGATCCCTGAAAAATAGAAGTAGGGGGCAGCATTGTACAGTGGAAAGCACAGTGGCTCTAAGATCAGAGGATGTGTGTTCAAATCCCCCCCCCCTTTGACATTTGCTGTTTAATTTTCCTCAACTACAAAATGAGGGGATTGAACTAGATTAGAGGATGGAAGAGTTCTTTCCAGCCACAGAACTATATGGATATAGATGGATTATTTACAAGCATTTAAAAAAGTAGGCAAGCTAAAAAGACAGTGTGGGGAAAAATACCAAGCTAACTTCATTTCCTTTTAGTATATCGTGGTTTCATCAAAGTATTTGACGAAGTCTCTTACAGTAATGCAGACCAGGTGAAGAAATGTGGACTGCATAATAGTAAGGTGAATGCGTAGGTGCTAGAATGAGTAGATGAGTGTTGATTGAAGGCAATCAGAGGAAGGAAGCCCTATGCTTAAGATCTCTGGTCTTTTGTCCTTGTTCTGTTCAACATATTGATCGTTGATTTGGATAAAACAAATCATGTGTGTGTATGTATGCATATATGAAATTAGTGAATGCTCTCAAACTAGGAAAGATAGCAAATTTTTTGTATCTTATGACTTGGAAGGACATGGTTACTTTCTAGTCCAAATCCCTCATTTACAAGTTCAGAAACTGAGGCCCAAAGAGGTTAAGTAACTTGCTCAAAATAGAAAGTGCCAAAGCAATGCACTTTCCTTGGTACCATACTGCTTCCCCTCTAATCGAATCCATACTCAAATAGAAATTCCCAGGAAGTGATCATCCATCTTCTACTTTGGTGACTTCCATCAATAGGGAACTCACTAACTCCTAAAGCAGTTTATTACACTTTTAGAGAGCTCTTATTGATCAAGGGAGTGGTTTTCTTTATGAACAGCAAAAATTTGCATCTCTGCAACTTCTCACTGCTCTTAGTTTTGCCTTCTATGGCCTGACATAATACAAATATTTCACAAGACAGCAATCTTCCTCTTCACCCCTGCTAAACTTCCCCAAGTTCTTCAGGCAATCCCATTAAATAATTTCAAGCCTCTTCCCAGCTTGACAATATCCTTTTTAAAATATAACACCAAGAAATAACACATTCCCCTCATCAGGGCAAAACTATAACTTCCCTTGTTTGGGGTAATGTACACCCTAAGATTGCATCTGTTTATTTGGATGCTACAACGTGTTGCTGATTCACAGTGAGCCTGCGCTTCGCTAAAACCTCCAGATCTTTTTCATATCAGCTGTTGTCTGGACATATGTCCCTGACTCTGTGTTTATACAGTTGATGCATTTGAACGCAGATGTGTTGCAGTTCACGTAATTAGATTTTGCTCATCATAATAACCTATTGAAATCTTTTTGGATCCCACTTCTGTTGTCCAGTGTATAGCTATCCCTCTGAAACATTGTCTTCTATAAATTTGATAAGCATAACATCAGTGTCTCTGTCTAAGTTATTGATAAAAATGTTGATCCATGGGAGTACTCTGCTAGCTATATCACTCCTCGTAGACATCAGTCTATTCTTTGGTTTATGCCATTCATCCAATTTCAAATCCATCATTTAACTGATATAGCTCTATTTTATTCTTGAAGATACTGTGAGAGACTTTTTCATAAGCCTTACTCAAGTCTAGGTATGTCCCTAGAATCCCCCAAAAAAGCTTATTCTGGCATGATTTTTCTCCTTTCTTTCTTTCTTTCTTTCTTTCTTTCTTTCTTTCTTTCTTTCTTTCTTTCTTTCTTCCTTTCTTTTTTTCCTTCCTTCCTTCTTTCCTTCCTTCCTTTCTTTTTCTTTCTCTCCTTATATTTCCCAGGCTAGAAGTACAGCATCCACTCATAGGCCTAGTTGCGCTACTGATCAGCCTGGAAGCTTTGACCTGCAGAGTCATTTTGCCCCTCCTTAAGCTGACTGATGTTCTCCCCCACCTCCACTCAGGGGGCCTACTCATATTGGTGCAGGGATTGACTTAATGACAGACAACCCTAGTGCTACTCAGAACTCCTGAGCTCAAGCAAACTACTAGCCTTACCCACCCAATTACAGGTGCTTACAACCACACCTGGTACATGACATTTTGTTGGCGAAGATATCTTCACATTTTAAATACCCTGTAATATAGGAGAGAATAGAATTAGGATCAGTGTCAGGGAGTTAAAGGGAACCAGATTTAAATTCAATATAAGAAGGAACTTTATCTCACTAAGGGATGATTGGTTATTAAAGAGGTTATTGGTGACTTTTAAGCTTGCTGAGGAGTAAGTAGAAAGAGGAGCTAGATCATAGTGAGGTTTGGAGGGAATAAATGGGGAGGAAATAGAGATAACAGGCATAGACCACTCTCTTAAGAAATTTAGTAGTAAAAAAGGAAGTGGAAGAATAAAGTGGAAGAATAGTCAAAGAGGGAAGCAAGATCAAGTGAAAGTTGTTTCAAAATGGGGGAGACATGTGCACTTGATGTGAGAGTATAGCACAATGCAAAGAGTATATAGGGGTTCTGGAGTCAGTGGAACAGGGTTTAAATTCTCCTTATCCTTATCTCCTGTGTCACCTTGGGCAAATTATTTAGTCCCCGGGTTGCAGTTTCAGGAGGGGATTGGACTAGATGTCTTCAGAGGTCCATTCCAGTTCTATGTCTACAATAGCAGAGGAGAAATGTAAGAACAAGGACTGAAGGGAGTCCTTGAAGAGGGAAGGTTGGAAGATACTGGAGAACCAAGAAATGAGAATGAGAGTAAGATCTTATCAGTTGTTTGCCCCTTCTACAAGAGGGATACAATAAGCCCTTTGCCTTCTTAAGGGACAGAATTTTGAGGGCAAATGTTCACAAGAAAAATGATTTCTAAGTTTGATCTACAGTCCATAACATCAGCACTTCAAGGACCTATGCTATTTCATCGGTGGGGGCATTCCCTTCACCAAAGCAGGTCACGATCTCCTATGCTTTAGTAGAGAGAGCTGATGCATTGTTGTACCCAAAATATTCATCATGCTGAGGTCATCTTGGTGATGAGTTTAAGCTAAGTGAGGCTTGGTCACGGGGCTCCATTTGGTTAGTCATTCAGAGGCAGACTTTCTTGCTAAAAAATTATAGATGACCTATTCAAGGTATTGCTCTAATTCCTCTTGAAGTCACTTTGTATCACTTTGCATATACTTAGTATTTACTTCACTTGCATACATGTCTTATCCTGCCAATAGACTATAACCTCTTTGAAGGAAAGGGTTGTTTCACTTTTGCCTTTATTCCCCAGAAATTAGCACAGTGTCATTGATATGTAGTAGAAATGTAAGGAATATTTGTTGAATCTCCCGTAGGATCGTAGATCTAGATATTGAAGGGACCTCAGAGGCCATCTTATCAAGCCTCATTATTTTACAGGTTAGGAAACTGAGGCACAGAGATGTTAATGGCTTGCCTAAAGGCACATAGGTAGTGTTAGAGATGAGATTGAATTGATTCTAACGTAAATATTTTAGCATATGAATTCGCTCATGTAAAATATCTTCCCATCACTTTCCCAGGCGTCTACTTTCCTAGCTTAATGGCTATTTTCTTAGCTTAATCACAATGTGGCAGTTTTAGGAAATGAACCTATTAAAGACCAGATATATAGAATCTGTAAAAGTCACTTCAAATCATATTTAACATAGTTAATATGAGAATAATGACCTGAATCAGTCTGAAAGGCGAACATAATTGTAAAAAGATGTATACAAGTACATTCCAGTTTTAGTCTGAACTTAAGTCTAAATGTTTTTACCTCCCCCAGAGAATATCATAAGCCACCTTTCAACTTGGATGCGGAATATAATTATTTCTTAGTTTTCAGAGGATCGCCTCTATTCGAAATGACAGTGGGTATTAAAATCCTATAATTGTACATGCAACTAAGTATACACTGAAAAAGAAGGCATAGTATTCCCCTTTTGTGTCACCCAGTACTTAACTCAGTGCCTGGCACAGAGTACGTGCTTCATAAATGCTTGTTGACTTGTTGACATTACTAACATGTTTTAATTTCTCCTTTTCAGTCTTCTACTCAGTTTGATTAGGTGAATTATGAAATGACCTGAGAAAATGATTACAAACTCTTGGTTAATGATTTCTAGGAATAAAGAGCATTCTTCCAAACCAATGGAAGTTAGTTTAATTTAGAACAGCAAATTTCCGTAAATTTAGAAAGCTAAATTTCAGTTTAAAGTGTTGACTTCTTAGGTCTATACCATCTTCCAAAAATAGGTTTGAGAAGTTTAGAACTACATGAAGAAAATTTTTTTTAATTAGTGACTCAAAGAGAGTCACTAAGAATAAACTGTCTCCCCACTCCTCGTGTCAGCCTCACAGCTCCTGCCTCTAGAGCAAGGACCTTGGCCTATCTTAGTGTTCATCCCCCTTTTTCTGCCTTCCTTGTATGGGGGAGCAAAAGGTACTATAGCCAGCTACCCCACTTACTCCAGGCTAGCCCTGAAAAAAAAATCCCACCAGAAGTAATGTGAAGAATTGTGATTGTTGCTTTTCAGGAGACACTAAAAAGACCTCTTATTATAAGAAAATCAGTCAGTTATACTAGAAACTAAAGTGTAGACATTGTCGTATTGTAGCAAGTAACACTAATAAATTGGGAGAATGTTTCTTTTGCTGAGGGATTCAAACAGATACACTCACTGTTCAGGAGTTTTCCTATTGGCCGCTTGAAAACAGAACAGACAATGTGGATGCAGTCAGTTCGATTCAATAAGAATTCATTAAGTACCTGCTTACTAAGCAGAAATAGCACTGGTTGAGAAGTCAGAGAGTTAGGAGTTCAAATATTGCCACCAATGCCCATGACCCATATAATCTTGGTCAAATCACTAAGGAACATCTAGGTAGTGCAGTGGACAGAGCACTGAGCCTGGAATCAGGAAGACCTGAGTTCAGCTTCAGTCTCAGACACTTAATATCTTTGTGATTCTGGGCAAGACTGCCTCAGTTTCCTTAACTGTAAAATGGGAATAATGATAATAACCTGCAAGGTAGGTGAGGATCAAATGAGATACTATTTGTAAAACATCTATCAGAGTACCCGACACATAGTAGGCTCTATATAAATGTTAGATATTTTTATTGCTTACTGATTCTTCGGGCCTCAGTTTTATCATCTGTAAAGCAAAAGAGGTTGAACTAGGTGGCCTCTGAAGTCCTTTCCAGCCAGAGATATGTTACCATAGATGCTGGGGATATAAAGATGAATCTCTGACTTCATGAAGTTTATAATCTGCTGTAGGGATGCAGCATGTACCCAGATGACTATATACGAAGTTATTTGGGATGGAGGTGGTGCCAGTCAATGTGAATTACTACTTATTTCAAATCCTTCTTTAGTATTAGTTTCATTGTCAAGTTTGTCATGCTTTTGTGTGTCTGAGAGTATGTGTGTAGCTTCATTGACTTATGCTTGTCAGTGGCATCTAGGCAGCAGGAAAGAGAAAAATAAAGTGTCAAATGCTACCTTCCTATTCAAAGGGAGTTGCTTATGTACTAGGAAAATCTTTAGTATACTGAATATAATCTGGTTATTATGTATAGCCTTAGAATTTGCATATTTACCAGCAATATGCATGGTAGCTACTTACTGCTGGATCTTGTACATAATGGAGTGGAATAAAGTGAATTTTTGCAATTTCTGGTTATTATAAATAACCCTAATCAAGCATTGGGGAGAATATAGCATTTCTTCGTCTTTTGAACTCAGAAACCATCATGTGATTTGGATCCAAATGACACTATTCCTGCCAGCAATTTCTGTAGTGTAAATGATCAATTTAATCAGTATTGCCATATTTTGTTTTTTATTAACCTCATAGAGTCAAGGGTAGGTATTTGTGTATGCTCAGTGAGGTCTGAAAAGTACACCTTCCATGATTTTACTACCTATCTTCAGTATTATATATGTAACATGACTTAGAACAAAATAAACTCTGCCATTTTGGCTTTAAAATTTTGTGAATTTACAAATATTAACTAATTTACAAAATTAGTAATATTTTAAATGTCCCTTTTTTCACCTTAGCTAGCCAGTTACCTTGCCTACTTCTAACCCCTCCTGTGACTTCCAGTATTTTATCTTTTCAATGATTTCCATGTTTAAAAGTGCCCCCCCCATTAATTTGACAAAAACTTGGGCCCTTAAATGAATTTTTTGAAAATGCTTTTCTGAATTTCACATCTCATAATGTGTTATAATATTATCTTGTCTGTTCAGTGCTATGGACTGCAGTGAAAAACATTTCCTTGAGATCATGGATAGCATGACTGAAACTCATGTCCTTAATAAGTAAAAGGTGTATTGGGGCATCTTGTTCAGTTCTGTTACACACCTTATCCACTCAGAATGGTCAGCATTTCACTTAGCAGTAAACTTAGACATTTTCCACACTATTGAAGGCTGCACCTATTTGACTTGACTTCTTGATAAATCAAATGTGTGCCTTTAGGATCTGTAGTTTGCACCTGAGGATTAGCTTTAACATAAAATCATTTCTAGCAAATAATCTCATGACCATATAGTTAAACTTTTATTGGATATGGTAATTTTATGCTACTTTGAATATTTTTGTAGATGAAAGATTTTTAAACTTTTTTTGTCATGGATCCTTGGCAGTCTGGTGAAGCCTATGGGCTCTTCAAAATAATGTTTTTAAATTCATGAAATAAAATGCACAGAAGTACAAAGGAAATTAATTATATTGAATGATACGTTAAATATTAATATGATTAACAATAGTATTATTAGTTACATTAACATTAGTTATATTAGCAATGATTGATTTAATGTGCTGTTTCTTAAAAAACAACTTCACAAACTCCAGGTTAAGAACCTCTGGTATAGATCCTCTTCAAAAACATCTTTGTCCTTGTTCTCATTACTTGTCACCGTATTACCACATACTCCCATTACATAAGTGGGAAAACTGAGTCAGGGTGGTTATTTTCTCACCCTTACAGAAGAGAAACCATGTGGCACAGTGGATAGTATTCTGGGCTTGAAATCAGGAAGACATTAGGCAAGTTACTCAACCTCTCTGTACCACAGGCAACTCCCTAGGACTTATCTTAGCCAGATGGTGATCTATGATTTTTGCTGATAGAAGGATCTTTACAGCATTCACCATAGATCCTTCAGTTATCCATGGAGTATAGAAACTTTAAGAGAACTTCCTTGTGTCAGAACCCTAAGAAGAGCAAATTGCCATCCTAAATGTTTATGTTGATGATATCTTTTCCATCTTCCTTGTATGATGGCAGTGGTATG
This sequence comes from Trichosurus vulpecula, assembly GCF_011100635.1. NCBI lineage: Eukaryota > Metazoa > Chordata > Mammalia > Diprotodontia > Phalangeridae > Trichosurus > Trichosurus vulpecula. Next base: position 131,698,778 of record NC_050581.1, read on the forward strand.
CCATGTGGTTAGGTAAGGAGTGGTTTTCAATTGATAATGTCATGTCATCTTTTTTGACTTTTACTATATTTCTCTAGCAATATCACAACCCAGCTTCCTGTTTGCCTTCTTTATTGCAGTTACATATGGGGCTGAAGGCTTTAGGGATTTTCACGCATTAATTCCAAAATCTTATTCTCGTAAGTATACAATTTGCTTCTAGAAAATGACAACCCACTGACATTGAATCCATCTTTTTTCTTGGTGTTGTTCATTCCAGTGCTTGGTATTCAGTGTTACACATTTTTAAGAACCCAATGGCATATGCCATTTAATATTTGATTGGCAAACAATATTTGAAGTATATCTCTTATGAATATTTTAAATCACTATAAAAAGTTTCAAATTTTCATCCTTATGAATCCATATGTTTTCAGAAACAGTTAATACTTAGCATTGATGAACATTTTACATTTAATCATACAGTAAGACTATAGGAAAAGTGAAATGGAGAGTGGAGTAATTATCTAGTGAATTTAATCCATATTCAAAAGATAATTGGGATGATTCAAGCATTTAGAAAAAGCTCCTTTTCCTCAAAAAAAAATTTGGTGATCTTGAATTGTCCAGATAATTGTGATAACTCTCCACTTCAGCTTATTATCACAATCATATGTATCATTTAAGGTGGCCATTTTTCCCCAAAATTTGTTTCAGTTATTGCAAATAATATGGCTTTGTGATTCATTTGACTGCCATGTTACTTCCAAGGAAACTGCTGCATGTTGCATGCTCTGTGTTCGTGTGTGTAGTTTTTATGTAGATATATATTTATATTTATATCTATGTGCATATATGTATGATAAAGATATATATATATGTACCACATATATATCACACCCCCAAAAAAGACATTGTATAGGTAAATCATCTAACCATCAAGTTCCTTGAATATAAGCATCTTAGAAATATGGAAAAGCTTTTTTTTCAATGATTTTAGTATTTTTAAAGTAAAATCTGTAAATTGTATTCTTGAATGTTTGGATGGCATATCACATAGTGATGATATATTTTAGAAGGGCAGGAACATAGATTTGGGGCTCAAAAAGATCCCAGAGGTCATCTGGCCTTACCTTTTCATTTTACAGATGAAAAAACCCACAGAGGTTAAGTGGCTTGTTCAGGGTCACACAGATAGCAAGCAACAAACCCAGGATTTGAACCATGGTAGCAGGAGTACAGTAGTGGCAGTTCTATTAGTAATATAAAACACTTCTCTTATTAATGTTATTGGCCAATAAGGAGTATCATTAGAATCGTAATGCCGTGTGCACAGTTTCTTTCACAGGCAGACACTGAGAACTGTTTTTGCCCAAAAAAAATAAAGAGGTTATTTTAATTTTTATGGCAGACATAAAAAAATGGAGCCCTATGCTCACTTCAGTAATGTTAATTAATGCACCCAAGGATAGCCTTTGAGTTGAGCTGACATCATCACTATACATCACTGACATCATCTTTCTGCATGAAACAATGTGCCATGTATTAAATTACTAAGTGCATGCTGAATATTCTCAAATTGATGTTGTTGAATGAAAAGAAATGTTAATTTCCGTTTCTTTTTATTATTAACAGTTGAATGGGAAGGGATAAAATTGTTAACAAACACATCTTTGTAACCTTCTTTGAATGAGTATTTCCAAGTATTAAAAGTTTGGGAGATTAAATCACTCACTGAACCTTTTGTAAATTGTACAAGATGGTTACCTAGTTAAAGTGGCTTGAGTTGGTCACCATTTTGGAACTGAAGTAGAGAAACCATACTGTTCAGTAACAAAGACTAACAATAAGACCGGCCAGGCAACACTCTAGAGGCAGTTTGAATAGATACAGGAGAAATGGATTGCCTAAATAGCACTGCTTTCAGAAGGGGTCAGTGACACTCCAGTGTACCAAATTTGACCTTATGCTAAAGCTATCTGGGGCAGTTTTGGTTTTTTGTTGGTTTTTTTTTTGGGGGGGGGGCGGTGTCGAGGTGGTAATAGAGTTGATTTGTTTTTTGTTTGGTTGGTTTTTTTAAGCCTGATATCTATGCAGATTTCTGAACATACTACTTAACAATAATCTATTCTTTTCTTAATAGGGTGGAAAAATGTAACTGTCAAAGTTAATCCCTTGCAGCATGTTTATCCTAAATAAATTACTTTAAATATTTTTACACAGCCCTATTTGCTTCTCTCTCATTTCAGCTTTTCATGCTGGAATTGTATTACTGTTATAAAGAAACTTTAACAAGTTAAAATTATGAAACTGTAAAGTTACAATACTAAGTTTGATGTGATCTGAAAAGGAGAGCCTTATTATAGAAATAGTTTGATAACTAGTATTAAAAAACCCCAAAAACTGCAATACCAAAAGTACATTTTATAGTACTATTTTATTAAGTCTGAGAAACTTTACTTAGTTTGAGTCATATTGTAACATTTAATTCAATCCTTTACCATTTGTTGTGGTTTGTGTGTATACATAGATATATAAGGAACAGCTTTTCATAAAATCTAGTATATAATATATACTTAGCTCTCCATGTATATGTATATATGTGTGCTCATATATTTGTGGATGTCTTTATAAATGCCTTTCTAATACATATGTTTTTTTTTTATTTTGTGAATGGTGACCAACTCATGCCACTTTAATTGGGTAGCTATCTTGTACAATTTACAAAGTTTTACTGAGTGATTTAATTTCCCAAACTTTTAATACTTTGAAATATTCAATGTATCAGTATGCATGCATCTCTAGGTATACGCATATAAATGAATGTGTACTTAACACAGCTCATCCAGGTACTCTCTAGGCACAGACACTAAGCTCGTGTGAATGACCCATGCTTATGGCTGATTGAATGTTACTTCCTCATCCCCTCCCACTCACCTACAGGTGGTGTGGGCAGCAACCAGGCTTTTCTGTACCGAGGATGCCTCCTGGTGGCCAAGATAGAATACAACCCAATGTCCCTCTTCCAATTTTATTCCTCCTCAGATAGACCACACACACACACACACACATTTTGCCACTTTTTAAAGATTCACAGCCCCCATTAATTCTCCTTTAATGCATCCCTCTTACATCTTTACAAATGTTCCTTTTGAAAGACATTTCCTTCTCCTTTCTATTCCACTTTCTTGGCTGGATACCTGGTGAATGTCTTTCTATTCCAGCTATTACGGACAAGGAACAATAAAGAAAAGATTGGCAGATCTCTTCCTTTCACTAGGCCACCCTTCTTCCTCCCAAAGAAGTTCCGTATGTATCATCCACTGGCCTACATAGGTCACATCCCCAGATGCTCTGCTATGTGTAATATTTTATCACTATTTCATTCTTCAGAACCCATACGTTTCTCTCCCATTTCCTTTTTGACATTCTGCTCAATCTCCCTAGTCAAGCAACCTGTCCCACTTACCCAACCACATGAAAATGGCAGCTGTGCTGTTATTCGTTCCTGTCGTAATCCAGGAAGTCTTAAGAGAATCAACAAAAACCCCAGTTATGAGGCATACTAAACCAAATGGCAAACCAGTTGAATATCTTAATACTAAAGAAAAGCAGACTGACCTTTTTATGCTGGTAATAATATCCACATTTTAACTAAGACAAGTAGTGTAATGGAAGGCTTAGAGGTAGATAATATTGGATTAAAATTCTGGTATTATTATTTACTACTTAATTGGCATTAGGCAAATGACTTCTCTTCTTTGGACCTCAGTTTCCTTTCCTTTAAACTGAGGGGATTGTACTAAATAATCTCCAAAAGCCTTTATTGCTCTAAATTCTATGAAGAGAAAAACAAACTCCACTCTGACTAGTCTCCCCTTGGTGTAATGATCATGGCGAAAAGTGGGGAATACATATTATAAATGTTCTGTGGATTAGTTTCTTTATTCTAAAACCACAAAACCTATACTTCTGCATAGCCAATCATTTTATACATTATTACTCCACTAAGAACTTCTCGGATGATGGCTATTCAGATCACTGTCCCCCAGAATTCATTCGAAAGCCATACTACATTCCTGAACCACTCTGAAGCTCATAATTTTAAAAATTTTCCAAGTTAAATTAGTGTTCATTTAAGATGTCCCTGCATACTTAATGTCCCAAAGCAGCATAGCGAACTAATACAGGGCCTTCCAAATTTATATTTACCCCCAAAGTGTCAGTTAAGTATTAATGTTACAACAGCTATCTTAGAGATATCTCACAGAATTCCCTAATCTCCACCCACTGTTTGCTAAACCACAAACGTAGGACATTTTTACCCCTTTCTCTTTTTCTCATGTAATAACAGTAACATTTACTCTCTTGTCATCCAAAGTATCTTCTTTCATTTTCCAGTCACATTGAGGATCTTCAATTTTTTTTTCTTTTGAAAGGCTGCCTCCCTTGATAAAATTGGGGAAAATACTTGGTATTTTGTCCATGGTGCTTATTCTCAGTCTGAGTCAGCCTTTCGAAAGGCCAGCCCAAAGGTAAGAATGTTGCCCATGGGCTCTGGACCCCTAGGAGTCTGAGTTATCCATAGCACGAGCGTGGAAAGGAAGGTAGGGAAAGAAGACCCCACACCATTTCCTTATATCTGGGTACCTAGGGGATCTAATAAACTAGCCAGGTTATTTATTGATAATATTTTATAGTGATTTTTTTCCAAAGAGAATGTGGTAGAGCCTAGTTCAACCGAAGCTGAGTCTTCTGCAGAGAGGGCAGTGTCTTTGTGGTATACCTTTGCTTTCCACTACCAGTTGCTTACCAGATCTATTCCAAAGTCATAGAAATGTTCAACCGCATGTGAAACTCTGCTGTGGGAATTTAGCTTGACAGTATCTCAAATTAATTAATGATGTTTCTCAGTGACTATCCAAAAGTTTCTTCCAGGATTTCATTGGCATAGGTAGTCTCCATCCATGCAGTTTGTAATCTTTACACCATTTAGTGACCCGACTTCTTGCTGTGGTCAAGAAAATTCATCATCTCTTGATTCCTAAGGACCCTCTCTCAAGCTGGTTCTCAGATAATATGCACGCAGCCTGCCGCTGGGCTCATACTCAAAGTTTTTCCATATTGGTAGAGTCTGTCTGAAATTGTACCACCAACAGACACTTCAGGGTCATGTCATATGCACGTGCACACTAGGATGAGGCATGGGATTAAGACTTTAGTGGAGGCATCAGATGATTAAATTAGTTAAATTATATTTAAAACATCAGTCTAAAAAGCTGTAATAGCCTTGATCTAGATACACAGTTACAGAACAGTTATTTTCTCTGGCAAAGAGCATTACTATCTCAATCTATTCTGTGTAGTTATGATTTCTAGTAGTATGTTATGAGTCAGTACTTCAGGAGAGGGCAAATAAAATCTCTCCAGTGCTCTTTACAAGGCAAAATGTGTGAATGAAATGAAAATTATAGTTTATGTGACACGGTGGAACGAGTCTCAGAGCCAATAATGAATTTGTCTTCATTAATACAAACTCCTCCCACAGTCTGTTCTTTCTTGGAGAAATGAGTAGAGCTCTATGACATTCATAGACTAGTATAATCACTCCCTCAGCCATCCAAAGGAGAAATTTGGCTCATAATTCAGAAAAATATTTTGTTCATTTTGTTCCACAAACTTCACTTATTTCATAGTAAATGATGAGGAATTAGAATGTTAATCTCTATCAGGTGCTCTCAGGAAAATGAGATTAATATAAATAAGGGAGAAATTTAGAGTTCATTTGGGAGAATGAATATATACAGAAATTAACATACACAGACACGTGTATCTGAGTATAGATAGGTATATTTTTGTAGCCGTGTTTGTTCACCATCCTCCCCCATCTAATAATGTTTGTAAGGGTCTAGGGAAAAAGCAGCATTGCAGCAATTTGCTATTCAGTGGTGGCTTTTGCATGCTTTATAGATGAGAAAATGTTTAAAGTGAGAACTGTACATGAACATACCCATGCCTATCAATAGAATCAGTTTGGAATGCAATCAAGTCATCAGTGATGAGCCATTAATGTTTTGTATCTAGCTGCCTGGCTTCCATTCCATATTGCCCCATATACCATTGAAGTTACCTACCCAGAACAAGCCATCCCATCCATGGTTGCTTTCTCCTTGGTATATCACTTAATCACTTTTGTGCATGTAGTAAGTTACCCACTTTGATTTGATTGTCTTTTTGCCACCGTCTTGTTTGTTGTTCCTTTGCAATGAAACTGAGTGGCATCCTGTATTATTTCTTTCAGCCAGTAATGTTAAAGTAGAAACTCAGAGTGATGAAGAGAATGGGCGTGCCTGTGAAATGAATGGGGAAGAATGTGCGGAGGATTTACGAATGCTTGATGCCTCCGGAGAGAAAATGAATGGTTCACACAATGGCCAAGGCAGCAAAGCTTTGTCAGGAGTTGGAGGCATTCGACTTCCTAACGGAAAGCTAAAATGTGATATCTGTGGGATCATTTGCATCGGTCCCAATGTGCTCATGGTTCACAAAAGAAGCCACACTGGTAAGGCCCCACATAGTTTTTCCTTTAGGGGTCTAGAAATGGTCCCATGGGTCACCTGCATAGAACAAACTTGTTTCTTTTCTGGGTTGGGATCATGCTCCAGATTGACTTGTTTTGCAGCATCTCAAATTTTTTGAAATGATGTAGAGAGAGATATCTTTCTTACCTGAGAATAAAGTTAAAGAGAGTATCTAAAACTGTCAAATCCATACTACAAATTAAGGGGGAAAGAGAGGAAAAAAGACTGGTTATTTAAGTGCCAGCAAACAGTATGCATTTCCTATCATGGGCCTAACTTGACATGTAAGAAACTGTTTCAAGTATGCTTTGAATTAATATTATGTAGCCCTAAATGAATCTGCTTCTTATGACTTAGGAGGGTAAGAATCATTGGCAAATTACATTAAATGGTAAACATAGGATCAATGTGTGTATTTTCAGTTCTTTCCTAATAAGGCTTAAAATTTTAGAGATATTTTATACTAAGAGAATTTTGTTCATCATTTAAAAGGTACAAATGGGCCTTGAAAAATGGTCCAAATGAGAATTTATGGAAATTTGAATGAAGTTGTTTCAGTTCCACTATCTCTAACCTATAACTGATAAAAAAAAAGACTAGAATGCCAATGACTGCCACAGGAGAATGGCTAGCTGTATGAGTAGTGTAATACAAAAGAAAGAGCTTTTAGATCTTATCATCTCTGATAAAGGCTGAAATTAGAATTCTGCTTGATTTCAGGTAGATATGATTATTGTACATGCATTCCTAGGATGTTCTCCACTCCCAAAGAGATTGGGAATCCCTTAAGGTGTAAAGTAGGGTACCATAGTATGAGAAACAGTGAAATAGGAGCAGCTAAGTGGCATGGTGGAGAGAGTGCTAGACCTGAGTCAGGAAAACTTGGATTCGAATACTGCCTTGTATACCAACTGTGTGACCCTGGGAAAGTCACCTAATCATTTTTAGCCTCTGTTTCTTCGTCTGTAAAATAAGAATAATAGCACCTGCCTCACATGGTTGTCATGAGAAGTAATTGAGATAACATGTACAGTGCTTTGCAAAGCTTAGAGTTCTACAGAAATTAAACTAAACCAACAAAACACCATTCAATGTTTGATTTGTGCCATGTATCTAATATTTAGTCACATTGATTGAATAGTGCAGTAATGTGCCAATAGAATGGTTGGATTCCTATCATGAACACTGCTGAATCTGGGAGTTAAAATATGAATGGAGCCAATGTAGTCATTGGTTGTATGCTGGAGCTTCCTATATGTAATCAGAGCCCTACTTTTTTTTATCTGTGGAGTTAGACCTTGGTTACCTTGAGAGGTCATTGGAATTTTCACAGTGATGTAGCCATGCCTCAGTTAGTGCTACCATTTAAGGGAAAGTTACTGACTTTTTCCGAATTATCCAAAAAGTTAATATCCATCCACCTCACAACCTAAGAGAAATCATGAAAATGTACATTCTCATAGAGAGAAAAATAGAATTGGCTAGTCTTTCGCAGAAGAATGAACATTTATGAAAATACATAGGATGGAATCAGTATCCCAGGGGTTGGATAGAGTTTAAATGGTCAGAATATGCTATTAACTTTAGGTAAGTACTCCACCTCCCAAGGTTTTAGTTTCTTCTGTAAAAAGAGGGGGTTGTAACAGATGATCTCTGAGGTCTCTTTCACTGTTAGATACATGATCCTATGAGTCTTTCCCAGGTCATGTTGTATTTGTAGAGATGGCTGTACCTAAAGGGCACCCAGAAAAGGTGGCTATATGTATATCTATCTATACAGCAGTGTATGGCCACAAAAGGGAACCTGAAGAAAGCAAGACACAGAAGGAGGCATGCCAAGGCATGATGTCACTAGGTTTTGTATTTTACCCTACAGTTAAGTTCAGCTATACAGTTTTGTCTTCTATTCAGCCATGAGTTCCCTCATTTATACAAGCCTACCTACTGTGTATTGGGAGGAAATACTGATGTTCGTAAAAAAAAAAAGATGAAAAAGCAGGAGCTCCAGAATCCATTTAGTAACCAAGCTGTGTTGTAAAGCAAAGTTTTGGGGCTGATCTAAAGGATTTGTTGGCTGTGGAAAAGAGGTAGATTCCCAAAATAAGGTAAGTCATGTAGAATATGCCTGAGGTATTTTATCTCAATTCACTAATTAGCCCCTGAATTTATCTTAAATGAAAGTGTAAGTGCTAGAATGAGCAAACTTTGCTTTGCCAAGTAGGCCCCTGAATCCTGAAATTATCCAATTAAATAGACACATTACATATAGTCTGAACTAAAGCTGTGCAGTAGTAATAACACTTCCCCCTTTTGTAGTGATGTGAAAATTAAAGTGAAAATAGGATACTATGTGATAGACACTTAACAGAATACACTGAAGCCTATTTTAATACATTCCTGATGAAGGAATAAACCTTGCAAATGAATTACTTTGCTGCTAATTCATGTAAAGCCTGCATGTATGGTAAAATTCTCTTAAATAAATATTTGATAAATGAATAAAACTCTGGCATACTAAAATGCTGAAATATAATGACTGCCTGACCTGATAAAAGGAATAATTACATTTAATGAATAAACCTGCCAAGTGCAGATATGCATAGCAGCACCTGCTGTTTGCTAGCCACTTCTGCCCACAAATAGCAGTAAAGTACCAAGGACCCTCCAGTATATTTGATTTCTTCTACCTCCAGTGCAAGTCAATTCAAGTCACGGTCACCCACCCCCAATCTTTCAGTGGGCAGCAGATCTTCAAATTATTTTTTCCCACATTAGCCTGCAGGGAAAACATTTGAGACAGATTATTTATGCTCAGTGATTTGTTAGAGGGCTGGCATCACAGCGTATTTTCCCTCACACAGATCAATCTGTGTCTCTGCCCTACAGGGTAGCTTTATACAGGTGGAAATCTGTTGATCATACCACATTTGTGGACTGGATCCATTGATTAAAAGAAGTATTTCACATTTCTGAGTCCTGGCTTGAGTATGAAAAAGACATAATAGCCTCACCCTTCAATGTTATGTGTTATGTAAAGTGTTATGTGAAGTTTGTAGCTCTTCCTGAATTCTATAAGATAAAGCAACATTTAGGAACAGTGGTGTACTGGTAAATGCTTAACAACCAGTCCACAGGGGGAGAAAATGTATGCATGACACACTTTTAAGTTTATTCGGTTTTTCTCTATCACTGTCTTAAGTCTAAACAATCAACAAAAACAATAAACCAAACCCCGATTTGTAGTGCTTGCTGATTTCCAAGGTATAAATAATCACACTGAAAATTTAATGCTTGGATATACTAAACTGGTGGTATAAGCTGGCCCCTGCATTCCCCTGTTTAGTAGCATCTTTAGATAGAATGCAAGTGTAGTTATGCCAGGAACAAGAAGTAATATTTATCTCCCAGTAGTTCTCTGTTTCACATATTTCACTGAAAATGGATTCTACATTTCAAAAATCAATAGTGGAATTTAAGGATTCTCTTCTTTTGCACTATCACGTTCAGTAAGGTTGGCCACGACGTTCCAAAAAGTTGTTCTCTACCAGGTGCTACCTTTGCAGTGAGGACACTACTGGACCTTTTCTTTAGAGCGTTTTCATTCGACCTGAGGGAATGCTGTGTTTTTTAAAAAGCACAGAGACCCTGGCTTGGAATTTCAACTCTACCATGTACCTGTGGGACCTTGGGCAAGTCATTTGCCCCATTCTGAACCACAGTTACCTCACCTGTAAATTGAGGAGGGAGGAGTTAACTCAATCACTAAGCTCCTTCTTAGCTCTAAATCTGTGATCCCATGAATTCCTTGTCTTCTCCCCTCACTGGTTTTGGCTGAGACAATGATAAAATGTACCTGATTTAGATCATAGATCCCATTCCTCTGGATAGATTAAATGATCCAGAGCTGGAAGGGACTTTGAGAAGTGGCTTTTTTATTGGTAACACTATTTTATCTGTGGTCATCTTTATAGTCTAACTTGCATTCAACAAGCATTTCAGTCCCAACTATGTTCTAGAGATTGTGCTAAATGTGGAGTATGTAGGAACAAAAGCAAAGCAATCCTTGCCCTCAAAGAGCTTACATTCTATTGTAGGTTTATATGTGTGGGCAGGTAGCTAGTGCAGTGGATAAGAACACCAGGACTGGAGTCAGAAGACCTGAGTTCAAATCCAGCCTCAGACACTAACTGTGGGACCCTTGGGAAGTCATTTAATCCTGTTTACCTCGGTTTCCCTGCAAAATGCCCTGGGGATAGCAAACCACTCCAGTATCTTTGTCAAAAAAAAAAACAAAACTCCACATAGGATCACAAAGAGTCAGACATGACCCAACAACAGCAATGTGTTAACTAGTTATTCTAACAACAGCAATGTGTTAACTAGTTATTCTAACAGTGACATGTTAACTAGTTATTCTAACAACAGCGATGTGTTAACTAGTTATTCTAACAACAGTGACGTGTTAACTAGTTATTGTAACAACAGCAGTGTGTTAACTAGTTATTCTTTCATATCTCCTACTAATCCCATTGCACTCTTTGGAAATGAGGTGGATGGGATATGGATTTGAAAGTGCTCAGTAAACTGTGTTTATAAATGCAAGCTGGATATCACAAAGGGTCAAATCTTTCAAACATAATTAAGCCCTTCTTGCCAAAAAAGCATGTTAAGGATAGCTACTTCAAGTAGTCCCAAGGAGCATCTTAAGAGAATATTTTAAAGTGAGGAACAAGCTGGCTTTTTTTTTTACAAAGTGCTGTAAAAAGATGTGCACACCTGCCCCCTCTCTTTAATGAGTCAAGGACTATGTGCCTTACTTGGAGCCAGACAGAAATTCTGCTGAGCTAAAAGGTATCTGAGAATTTTTGCTGCCTAAAGCTAAATTTCCTCAAGAATATTCTTAAATTGGATTCAGAGTGTGTGTTATCCTTTCCCAAGCCTTTTCAAGTTGTAGATTTCTGTTGTTCCGTTGTTTTCAGTTGCGTCTGACTCTCCACGACTCTATTTGGGGTCTTCTTGGCAAAGAGACTGAAGTGGTTTTCCATTTCCTTCTCCACTTCATTTTACAGATGAGGAAATTGAGGCAAACGGAGTTAAGGGGCTCACTGAGGGTCACTCAGCTAGTAAGTGTTGGAGTCCAAATTTGAACTCAGGTCTTCCTGACTTCAGGCCTGGCACTCTACCATTGTGCCACCTAACTGCCCGACACAAAGTATTGTTTTTTTCCCATGAATTCAAGGTACAACGATTGCCCAACATTGTTTAAGCGATGGTCAAGAAGGAAGGGACCTTAGTCACTGCAATTTATGAATGTTTTATCTGCCTTTACATACTTTATATGACCTGAATTATTTACAGAATGTGTGTGTGTGTGTGTGTGTGTGTGTAGACTCGTGTAGGGAATCTCCACCAATGCAGACTGGCAACTTGACTATCTCAACATAGGATCATAGTTAAAGCTGAAAAGATCTTGGGCCATACATAGAGGCCAAGCTCCTAATTTATGGTTTAGAAAATGAGGCTCAGAAAGGGAAAATGGCTTGTCTCAGGTCACATAGGTGATAACTGGCAGAACTAGGATTTGAACACAGAGTTTATGACTCCAAATGAAGTGTCCTTTCCACCATAATACTGTACACTTGCCTCAGGGAATGAATGGTTGGTTAATAGTAGTAATCATAAGAGCTAGAATTGATATAGAACTTTAAGATTTGCAGAGTACTTTTATATATGTTATCTCATTTGATTAAGTGGCTTGCTAGTGGTCACACAGCTAGGATATAGAGAGAGTCATTAGGTTATAGATCTAGAAGAGACTTCAGACTATTACCTGGTCCCACCCAACTCATGAGGAAACCAAGGCTCATATAGGTTAAGGTATTTGCCTAGGGTCATAGAGTTAGTTGTCAAAACTAGGAATTCAAACCCAGGTTCTCTGACTCCAAATTCAATACACTTTCCACTGTACCATTAAACAAGAACTAAACTGGAGTGTTCCTGACTCTGAGATCAGACCACACACCTTAAATTCAGGAACAGTATAAGAAATTGGATTCCTATTAACTGCAAGTCTGAACGTGGCATTATAAACTCAACAGAGTAAATAGAAAATCTTATACTAGCACATACCATGGTAATATTCACTCATGTAGTCCCCTGGAATAGCTCTCTCCTAAGAGCGTCTCTAGGGAACCAAGTCAATTCAAAAAGGATTTATTAAGTACTTACTATGTGAAAGACAAAAGCACACATAAGAAAAGTCAACAACAATCCCCACCCTCAAGGAGATCATAATCTAATATAGTAGAAAACATATAAACAAGTATGTATGAACAAGCTATATACAGGATAAATTGGGGATAATCAACTGAGGAAAGGGCCTAAAATTAAGGAGGATTGGGAAAGAATTCTTGAAGAAGGCAGAACTTTAGCTGAAACTTGAAGGAAGCCAGAGAAACTAGGAGGCAGCGATGAAGAAAAAAGAGAATTCCAAGCTTGGGGGACAGCCGGTGAAAATGCAGAGTCAGGAGATGGAGTGTTTTCTTCGATGAAGAGCAAGAAGACCAGTGTCACTGAAGTAGAGGGGAAGTAAGATATAAGAGGGCAGGAAAAGTAGGAAAGGTTCAGGCTACGAAGAGCTTTAAAAGTCAAAGAGTTTATATTTGATCCCGAAATTAACGGGGAACCACTGGAGATTATTCAGTAGAGGGGTGATTTGGTCAGACTTGGGTTTAAGGAAGATCACTTTGACAGATAAATGGAGGGGAGGGTGGACTGCAAAGGGGAGAGATTTGTGACAGGGAGACCAACCAGCAGGTTAGCTTGAGGCTTAACACTCTGTTCTAACTGCCTGGAGTATGACCTACAAAAAGGTACCACACCCTAACTAAAGCACACATTTATGCACGCTTAGGCATTCAGAAAAAAAAAAAATGGAGTTCCAGTAAACTTGGCCAGCAGGAATATATAGATATGTAAGACACGGAGCAGGAAATCTGAGAACTGGTTACTCAAATTCAAAGACAGATTTTACTTTCTAAGAAACGATGCCTTCTTTCTTTCGTGTCTTGTTCTGAAGAAAGTTGACGTGACTGTGAGCTTACCATCTTTCCCCATCTCAGACTGACTTTACTACTCTCCCTTTAAAGAAAATTCTTCCTGCTGAGGCATACACATTCATGTTTTCTTGTGTCTATTTCAAATTTAGGAAGAAAAATGAAACTGCATCCCCTTTTCAGAGGAAAGGCTAGCTGTCTTTTTTTTTCTTTTTTTTGAAACCTAGGTATAGGTAAGGCTTAGAGCACACTACAGGTGCCAATTGTGTGGGTAGGCTTGTGACCCCACACACTTGCTATGTGTGGGGAACTTCAGAACTTTAGATTCCCCAGCTGCCTTTCTTTCCCACACAGCCTGAGGTTTCATCTTGTCAAAATGAGAACTGGGGGCTGGACACACATTTTGTTCTTAACACATTTATGGGTCTCCCTGCACACTCTCAGCATCCTTTTCATGTCCAATTTTCCAAATTAAAATAAGAAAATAAGAAATAAAATGCTGACTGACAGAAAAAGCTGCTTATTAAGAATTAACTGATCCTCCGTATAGGGAGTCCATCAATGAGATCTAGTTTTCAGCTATTTTAAAATTCTGCTTTCAGATCTGCCCCCCAAGTCTCTTATCATCAGACACAGAGATTTAGACTGACTAGCAATATCACGAGTTCTTTGACTCTAAATCCTTTCTGCATTCTTGGGAAAGTACAATCCAGAAATTAAACTCTGGGAAGAATACACAATTCAGCTTTGTAGCATTAATACAAATATTGTAACCTACCAACCATCCTACAATTGGGTATTATGATTTTTTTCCCAACCATTCTAACTGGAGTCAGGGTGAGGGGCCAACCAGTAACACAGAAAAAGAAAAAAAGAGAAAAACAGATTGAATAAAATGAAAAGTTAAGATACTAAGTTGAGAGAGAAGGGTGTGAGGGTTAAGAAGCAGATAACAATAGATTGAAAGGAGAGCTTAAGATACTGTGAAGGGAACACTCCCTTTTTTTCTCTTTTTTTTTTTTTTGTTTTGGCCTTAGACTTATAAAAATTTGTGCCTTCTATAGAGATTCATTGCCACCTCTATGGTCCATTTCAACTATGACATTATGGCTTATATTTTGGAGTTTAGATATTCATCAGATTTTAAAAATTAACCCAATGTAGACTTTTCTAGCCCCGTCTAGCCTTCCATTTAACACTGATTGCCAACGTTTAGTTGACGTAAAACGTGTCAACCAGTTCTTAAAGAAGATCAAATTCTGCCTTACGGAAGCATAGTCCAAGAAATAATTCTTAAGAAAAATAAATATAATGAAATATTTTTGAAGGCGTCTTAAGGTCATGAAAATCTTAGTCATATAACACTTGTCCAAATTGAAGGGTTCATCTTCAAAAAGACTGAAACTTAAATGTTTTTTCCATGAAATATAGAAATAAATAATTCATGTGATTTGAAGGGTTAAATTCAGTGTCCAGCCGGTTGATCTCCTAAGTCTCAGAACTCCTCAGAATGATTGCAGCATTTAACATTCTTTTCTTGTGTAAATTTTCACTGGTTTACCCCTTTGTTAAAACCCAGAACATAGGGCTATCACACTTAGAAAGATCTACACATTTTTTTGAGTCACATACTTTGGTTTCAAAAGAGATTATAAATATTACTCCCACATGCCCCCAAATGAAAACCCTGATAATAATGGTTTAAGATATTAAAGTCTTTCTTCTCAAATTTAAACTTCCAATAAATTTAGAGAAATAAGAATTTTAAGGTTTTAGAATATGGGAAAGAGGATACGAGGGAGAAGTACAAACAACATTAATGCAACTCTGATTTTATAATTCTGCCATATGGAGAGACAGGACTTTTATTTGGAGACAGTTTCCTTCATAGTATCTTAACTTCTTACTTTATTCAATCTCTCTCTCTCTCTCTCTCTCTCTCTCTCTCTCTCTCTCTCTCTCTCTCTCTCTCCCTCTCTCCCTCTCTTTCTCTCTCTCTCCCTCCTTCTCTCTTTTTCCTGATTTGGCTGCTTAGGGACAGACAGGTAATGGAGAAGAAATTGAAAGGGAAAATACAGGGAAAATGTAAATGAAAGAAGTTATTATAACTGTTATAATGAAGTGCCTTTCATTTAAATATAAGAATGTAACACTGAAATGAACTTGTGATCCTGAAATGCATTTTTAATGAGTTTCCTTTTTATTTTGCTGCTTCAGTGGCATATTTTAAAGACCCTTTGAAAAAAGCCACATTAAAAACCCCACCAAATGCCACAACACGCAAAATTGGATATTGGTTTATTCCAAAACTGCTGATCAGGAAGAGTGGCTCTTCAACACAAAATGTTGCAGTCACTTTATTTAAATGAGTTTGAATTTGCATTGTGATGTGCCATTCTGATTTAGGAAAAAAAAATTAGATTTTCAGATCAAATTGACCCAACCAGTGAAGCGTTAAGAAACTGGCAGGTTTAGTCTGAAAGCCTCATGTTCTATCAAACCTGCAGCCGGTAGAAGTCATGGAGCACCAGTGGGAAAACAACTTTTTCACTGAAATCTTTCTCTTGTTCCCATGTTAGATTTTTGTTCTCACATATTTCTTCCTCTCCCTCTTGCAGGAGAACGCCCTTTCCAGTGTAATCAGTGCGGTGCCTCTTTTACTCAGAAAGGCAACCTCCTCCGTCATATCAAGTTGCATTCTGGGGAGAAGCCCTTCAAATGTCATCTCTGTAACTACGCATGCCGCAGGAGGGATGCCCTCACAGGTCACCTGAGGACTCATTCGGGTAGGTCCCTCATGAAGCAACACCCATGGGCCCCAAGAAGCTCAGCCTCCCTCTCTTGTTTCCTTTTGAGATGGCTGTGGACATCTTTGCTGCTGCCATGTGTGTTTGATGTATTTCACAGGAAGGAAGGGGAGTCCTCGGGCACTGGCCTTAATTCAGTCTTCAGTCCAAAGCTTCCAAGTCCATCCAAGCTCTTTTGTCAGAAGTGTTGCAGACTTTCTCTACTTCAACTTTATTATCCCCTTCAAAAATATATGGTGGAAGGCAGAAAAGGGACAGGTGTGTTGGGAGGCCTGCCTTAGGTGATACATTTCTAGAGTAACCCCATCCCTCTTTTTCTCAGTCAGTTTGATCAGAGAGTTTGAAGTCAAGTAATATTTTGATTTGATTTCTACCTAGAAGGACTGTTGATGCCAGTGGTGTCATATAGTTATTTCAGATAACTTTTTCAATCTTTTTTAATACCCAGCCTACTATTGTCTTTACCAAAGTTGTATTTTCCAGTGTCAGCAGTGAGATATTTTACTTTCCAGAGCTGACTGATCAAGTCAGTTTAGATTCTACCAACGTTTGCTAGTGGTTGAAACCAGGGGGTAATAACCAGATTCCCTTGAACTTCATGATTCTCATAATTGAAACCAATTAATCCTGGAATTAGAAATTTCAAATCAAAGCCACATAAGCAAGAAGAGGCTCCCTCAACCTTTTTCCCCCGTGTAAGACTACACTAGATTCCAGAGGCTCCATTTTCTTAACTGTTCCCTTGATAATTCTTTCCAGAGTTCTAGACAAATCCTGCTTTTTTTCCCACATCAGGTCTTTTGCTACCTGAAAAAGTGGCCACTATAACTTAGGTCTTTCTGTTGTTCAGTAGAAGGTAAAGTATTTCATTGAACCCTTTAACTTTGATTTGATATTACATAATGTGGTTTTCAGAGTAAAGTTGTAGTTTTTCCAATGACATTCAGTCGGTAACATTCATTGACCATCCCCAGTACCATGAACACTTATTCTAAGTGCCTCAGAGGCTAGTGGGGGAAGGGAGAGATACAAAAGAATTGAAAACACAATCCCTGCCCTCAAGGAACATATAAATGCACTAGGTCATTCACTTCATCCATTCATTCCATAAACCTTTATTGACTACCTCAAACATGCAAGATAGCAACTCTGAGGTACACAAAGATGAATATGGTTGTACCCTGAAGGTGTTAGAGTCTAGGAGAATGTATAATAATAGATAGTCACTTCTTGTGTACTAGGGGTGAGCAGAATCACTTCTTCATTTTCTCTAGTAGTGATGAGCAAACATGAAACTAATGAAACTAAAGGGTGACCTGAGAGAGTATCCAACAGCTTGGGGCCACTGATGAGCTACTTCTCAAGCTTTTAAGTTTCCTTTATTGGACTACAAATCCTTGAAGTTGCTATAGTCATTTCCCAAATAAATCTCATAAAGGTTTTGAGTTTTAGGCAATGGTTGTGATAGGGGCTTTCCTGAGAGAGAACAGGATATGCAGCCAACAAAGATGGGCCTGCATGAAAAGGAATGAAAAAAAAAGAGAAGTCGGGTTGTAGTAGTATGAATGAAAGTTCTGTCTCCATTCAGCAGTGCTATGTCACACGCTACGAGCAGGGCATTTAACATCCATGACTGGTTCTCTACTAGTTAAACAGGCATAACTATTCTAGTCATCCACCTACTTAACAGGAGTGTTGTGAGGCTGGGTATTGTCTGATGCCTACATGAAATCTCCTTAAATAGAGCATCTAAATGAAGGCTTTAAAGATTCTTGTAAGAAAGACGTTTGCTAAATCCTTCTTACTGTTATTGGTATACTTAGCAGAAAAACCAGTAACTGCATGGAAGTGAAATAAGTTTTTCACATTCTCATTGGGTGAAGCAGAGCTTGAGGACAGGGGAGCAGGGATCTACAAGAGGAAAGCTGAATCTTTTTGCATCGGTTGGTGTGAATAGTGATATCAACTTTCCCTTAAAACCAGGTTAAAAGCTCTCCTCTCTAAGCATCTTAAGTCAATGAAATGATACTGTAAATGAACATCAGCGACAAGACGGGGAGTGAAGTCAATTACATATTTTACACGTTTCTTAGATAGTTGTATAGAAAAATGAATAGTGTACCATTGGATCTGTGAAACCATGTTGTCAGTACCCATTAAAATAGGTTTTAAACCTCTTGACCGAGGAAGTTAACTAGTTATAATGGGTAGATAAGGTTTCTTTTATTAATCTACTACTCATCTGTGTGCTAGTGTGTATTGTAGTACTGACTCTCAAAAGGTCAAGTCTACAATTTGACAGTAAGGATTTTTAAGTATTTGAAAGCCGAGGATGCTTGTGAGTTGAGTGATTGTTAAAAATAGGATGTGTGGGCCTACCACCCTGCCTAGATCTTGATAATATGATGATGAACTCCAGATGTGCGTAGTAGAATGTAATAGAAACAAAGAAAACATCATCTAGTCTCCCAAGAGTCTACAGTGAAAAGAATACCGAACTTGGAGTAATGAAAAGAATACTGAACTTGGAATCAAAAGACCTGAATTTAAATCACGCTCAATTCAGTAAATATTTATTAAACACCTGGTATATGCAAGGCACAGTGCTAGGACACTTTCTAGGTGTCACCTTTGACAAGTCTGAGCCTCAGTTACTTCATTTGAAAATGGAGATAAGAAAGGCTTGTACAAAGAAAGTATTTTGTAAGCCTTAAAGCAATAGAGGAATGTGAGTTATTATTAGTCTAACCCTTTGTTTTACAGATGAACCAAGTGGTAGTATGCATCTCTCATTTATCAGTCCAGATACACATGGAGGACAGTTATCTCTAGGATTATCATTCACATGACAATACCCACATTGGTTAAAGGCATAACTTTACATTCTGGCAGAAAATATTAGTGAAAAAAAATTAGTGATTGTACTGAGAGGTTTAGCTATATATATGAGCAGGATGGGGCATTTATGGGACTCTCTTGTCACTGGCAGCTAGAAATCTTTGATTTCAGCTAATGAGAGAGAGCCAAGACTGGGAATGCTTTTACTCCCATGTAAAGTGATGTTGTTTATAACATAGAATCTGAGACAGGAGGACAATTAGGTGTGGCAACTGTCCCCAGCATTATTCTAGCCTCATGGCCTCTAATTTTACTTGAGGCAAAACAATATCTTGCCCCATTCGTGACTAATTACTTAAGTAATCAGACATGACAGGCAATGGATCTGTGTGCTGCTGTGGCACACCTTAGCTTGTATAGTATGGAGACTCTAAGCTAGACGAGATATCAGAGTGAGAACACCAGAATGTGTCCAGCTCTAACAACTAATCTAATGTCCTAAAATGGTACCTGGCTCCTAGGGGCACAATGATTTCTGCTACTTCCCAGCTTTCTGTGTTTAGGTTTTATTAAAGATTAGGCGAATCCTTGGGTCTTCAGCAATAAAAATGGTGGTAATGTAGGTAGAGAATAGTTTTTCTAGTCTCTGCATAAGCTTAAGATGACTATAGTGGGACACCATGGGGAAAAGAGTGCTGGATCCAGAGTCAGGATACCCAGTTTCAAAGACCACTTTGACACTGAGCAAGCCGCTCAACCTCTCTAGTATTCGGTTTCTTCATCAATAATAGTGCCTCAGAGGCACTGTTGTTTTGAGCATTTTCAAAGCCTTAAAATGCCACATAAATAGGAGTTATTATTAACTGAGCATCCCTTAATATGTAATTCTTGTGACTCCAGTAGGCTGTTAGTTTTCACAGTGAATAAACTCTCTCCTGCCCCCTAAATTTCATGGCCATATATAAATGCTTTAAATTTTTAAATACTTTTAAAATATTGTATAATTATATTTATATATTATATATTTATATTTAACTGTTGCCTGAGAAGGTAGCCAATGAGCATTTATATATATTATATATATAGCCAATGAGCTTGCTATGTGCCAGGAACTGTTTGCAGCACTGAAGTAGTATTGAAGTTGGGGTGACAGAACCCAAGTTCAAAGCCTGGCTCTTTCTTACTCTCTCTTAGACCTTGGGCAAGTTATCTCACCTCCTTAGGCCTCATAGGCCTCAGTTTCATCGTCTGTAAAATGAGGAGGCAGGACAAAATGGCCTCTCAGGACCCTTCAAGCTTTAGATCCGTAGTTCTACTTAGTATCAGTTGACTGATGGCTTGGTTTAAGGACCCTGCTAAGCCAAAGACCTGGAGCTCTTCATACCCCGTCATTGTTATCAGCAGATCTCCTATGTATCTTCCATTTAAGGAATATCCCCAAAGGTTACTAAAAATAAAATAATTTTTAAAAAAATTTTAAAAGATCACGTTCCATAAGGAGTTATGTAAGACCACAAGGCAAAGGTAAGCCATCCATCTTTCTTCCACTCCTAGCAAGCTGAGGATACCCATCCAAATTGCTGAGGCAAAGGTTCCTTTTCTGTCTGCAACTTTGTTCCTTGCCCTCAGTCTCCTGAATTATGCCTGAGTGAAACTAAATTATTTACACAGGAATTGTAATATAGGGTGTATTTCAGGGAGGAGAGCAGGGAAGAGCACTATTCATAAACAGCTTAGCCTCTGGAATGACATACCAGAAGACAAAGTGTTATCATGGGAAAGTAAATAGCTCTTGCTGTTGGCACCCTTTTAAACTACGAAAGCAGCACAAAGGGAGATCTGAAATTTTATCCAGTATTGTGACAAGGGGTATTATTTAATTATTATTAAATTTAATTATATATAAATTAAATTTAATAATAGAATGCTAGATGCTACTTTCTTCAGATTCAATTCAGTAAGAATTTATTAAGCACCTACTGTGTGCCAGGCACTGTGCTGGGGACTTCAGGTAAAAAACAAAAACAAATGATACCTGCCTTCGAGGAGTTTATATGCTCAGATTTTATTGGAAAGAACATTGAACATTGTGCTTGAGTTTAAATCCTGGCTTTGCCATTTACTCCTTTGTGACATAGTCACCCAGACTCTCTGGACCTCAAATTGAATGAGGGAGCTGGATTAGATGACCTTAAAGTTTCTTTTTAGCTTCTAAGTCTATGATCCTATGATACCAACTTAACTTCCTTTCTTCAATAATTAAATGCTCATGGTGTCAGATTTTGGCCTCTATTACATAGTCAATAATAAATCTGAGATTTTTTTTTAATCCAGGGAGTAAACTCAGCCCTTATCTTTTGACATTATCTTAAATTGTATCACTAAACATTCATACTTTTGATGGTTTGATTCTTTATAATGTGCAATTAAGTACTATTAGGAGGCCATAAAGGAGAATTCCAATATTTGCATTGAATATTCACATGCTCTTTATCAAAGGTTGAAAATTGTGAAAGAATTCCCAAAGTTCCATTTCACCAAAAAAAAAAGTCCAATTTCCTTGAGGCTTTGTAGAATGAGACCTGGCTGTCATGCTTTCTGATAGTATCATTTAAAATTCAGGGACAGCTAGTCTATTAGAACCTAGGTGTTTAAAAAAAATCACAAAATTCTTCAGGCTCAGTTAGGTCTGTAGCATGTTGGAGATGGAAAAGTACTTTTTTGGAACATAAAATACTCATTTGAATAAAGTCATTTGTTGAGGTGGTCTGGCAGTGGCAGGTTACCAATCCTTTGTCTCACGGATAATTGTACTATACATCTGTTCTCCTTATTTTTAGTAGATCTGGCTACAAACACTGTGCTTGGCCTTGTCCAGAATGTAAACTCAGTCTTGAGCCCTGCTTCATTGACCTAACTGTGATTGATACATCATTAAAACCTCTTCCACCCCCCTACTTTCAACCTCCTGAATTCCTAGACAAATAATAAAGGTTTCATCTTGAAAAGTTACATGGCCCATTAGGCTGCTTTTGGGAGAGAAAGTTAATTTTACAATTAGTGTGCTATACAAATATAGATAAAGTTAAGATTAGGAGCTGAAGTTCTTGGCCACAATGTAGGAACCACTGAAGTATTAAATCTGTTTAATTGGAGCATTTTGGCCAAATCGATATTGCCTTTTAAAGCTCTCAGAGTTGAATTCTGCTTTTTTCTTTTCTTTTTTTTTAATTTTTCCTAATGACTATATTGTGTGCATTTCCATTACACTCAAGGCAGACATTTAATTGGGGTCTCGAACTCAATTGTGTTTTCTGCAGTTGGTAAACCTCACAAATGTGGATATTGTGGCCGAAGCTATAAACAGCGAAGCTCTTTAGAGGAGCATAAAGAGCGTTGCCACAACTACTTACAAAGCATGGGCCTCCCAGACACTCTGTACCCAGGTAAGAGCTCCAGGAACCCAGACCGACCCCACAAATGGCTCTCTCCCTGTCTAATGGAGCCAGTGCAAGAATGTCCCCATGGAAGTAAGTCACTTGGACAGTACACCTTTACACGTACTCTATTCCCATTTCCCAGGCAACATCTAAAGGGTAGAGCATGGATCTTGTTTCTGTGATGAAAAGAAGCATGTTAGCTGGCTAGGATGCTGGGCCTGGAGTCAGGAATTTAAATCCTTCCTTAGACAGTTCCAACCTGGCCCTGGGTAAATCATTTAACCCCTCTGAACCTCCTCTGTAAAATGGAGATGATGATAGCACGTACCACACAGGTGAAACGGAAGGGAGATACCACATGTAAAGCCACTGGCCATTGTTATCAATATGGCTTTATTCCACTGAGCTGGCAAACACCAACCTAAAGCAATGGCCAGAGCCTACTCCCAGTATGTAGTGACCCTGTCTACCATTGCACTTTGTAAAGGCGGCTGAAATCGTAGCATAAAAGAAACTCCTTTGGGCCGGTGTCTTCCTTTTTTTCCTTTTTCCTCTTTTTTTTTTTTTTTTGACACTGAGCCCTATAGATCTCAGGTTTATGCTTGATGATTATTGGAGCTATGAAATCTCCTTGAACAAATCATTTCAGAAGCCCTCTAGTCTTAAATCAAGTATGTAATATGAGAATATCCCTGGGAAATAGCACATGAGTCCTAACTGAAAGCCCATCTATTAAAATAGGCACAGCGGTGCAGTAGATAAAATGCCAGGCCTACAGTTAGGAAGACCTGAGTTCAAATCTGGCCTCAATCACTTACTAGCTGGGTGACTTTGAACAAGTCACTTAACCTCTGTCTGCCTCAGTTTTCTCATCTATAAAGATGAGAAGTTACCTCTCGAGGTAGGTAACAAATGGATCAAATAAGATAATCATCGTAAAGCACTTAGTTAGCACAGTGCCTGGCACATAATAAGCACCATATAAATGTTGGTTGGTTGATTATTTTCGGAGGTTTGCAAGGCAGAGCTTGTAGGAAAGGCTTCTCTGCATCAGTCCAGGAAGAGAGCACAGATCTGAAAGGAGAGGAATGGGATGTGGGAGGGGGGTTCCATAGAAGCTTTCCTCTTGTTTGATTAGCTGCGTGTTTTCTGTATCTGCCTGACCCTGCTAGTCAAATGATGAAACACAAAGGTTGTGTTTGACCTCTGCTCCCTTTTTCTGACGCAGGTCTGGAGTAGTACAGGATCATGCAGAGTAGATAAACCTAATAGTTAACGCAGCCAGAAGCTGCCTCCCCTTTTAATTTTGTTAAAGGATTAAAAATTTTAAAATAGTCAACTTACTTGGCTTCATAGAGAGGATTGGTTAAATGTGGTTAAAACCCAATAATCTTTATATAACTAAATGCATTATTACTGTAACTCTACAGTAATGTCCTTCATTATTAGTCAACTCATTAGCTAATAATGAAGGACATTACCATAGAGTTACAGTAATCAATCAGGATTTAACTAGTGCTTTCAGCTTTATAACAACACTGTGAGGTAGATAGTATATATTACTCTGATTTGACAGAGGAGGAAGTTGAAACTCGGACAAGGTAAATGACTTACCCAAAATCATACAGCCAGTAAGCATTGGAGCAGGGATTCAAACCCGTATTCCTCCTGACTCCCAAGACTAGAGGGGGTTATGAGAGAGTATATTTAGGATGCTTAGGGGGGTCCCCAAAGTGATGATTTTTATATTCTGTTGACAAAGAAAATGGCAGTATTCCCTAAGGACTGATTTCCCATAGAACATTATGACCATGTTTCTAGCCCCAAAGTAAATGGAGATTACCTTCAGTACCCTATATTCTGGCTCTTGGCTCTATTCAGCTTAGCCCTGAATTATATACTCCTTGGCGTTCAGCCGATTCCTTAAAGACGCTGTAAAGTTTTTGAGGTCAGAGACCTTCTCATAGACAACACTGATATCCTTTATAATTATCCTTTATAATACTCACTACAGGGCTAGATGTGTAGTAAACTGTCTGTATGTCCCTGGGCAAGTCACTTAACCTCCATTTGCCTCAATTTCTTCATATGCAAAATGGTAGTAAAAACAGCACTTAGCTCCCAAGGTTGTTGTGAGGACCAAGAGAGATAATAGTTGTAAAGCCGCTAGCAGAGTGCTTGGCATGTGGTAAGTGTTATATAAATGTCAGGTGTTTATTATCATCATCATTATTATTATTAGTGAATTCACTGGTCTTGGAATGTTAACTCATTTACTAGTATTTTACTTCAGTCACCAGTGGCCTAAATTACCCAACTTGGGCAGGTTGGCTCCCTCATTTGCTTCTAAATTAACCTTAACTCTTGACTTAGCAGGAAATCAGAGGCAGCTGCCTGGCACATTGGATACAATACTTGCCTTGGAGGCAGGAATACCTGAGTTCAAATTCAGCCTCAGATGTTTACTGTCTGTGTGACCTTGGACAAGTCACTTAACCTCAGTTTCCTCAGCTGTAAAAATGGGGATAATAAAAGCACCTACTTCCCAAGGTTGTTAGGAGGATCAGAGGAGAGATACTCTTTGTAATGTGCTTTGCAAACCTTAAAGCGCTTTATAAATGCTAGCTGTTATTAAAGCAGGATGGGAGAGATGGTACAGAATTCATTGAGCACACTGGGATTTAGGTGAAAGTGGCCCTTTGATAAGAACTTTGAACCGTGGCAGTAAACAGCATAATTCTGTCAAAAGTAGTTCACTGACTAGCTATGTAGTCTTGAGTAGTCACTTAAAGAATCATAGAGTTGAAAGGACACCAGAGCCCATCCAATCCAATGTATTCCTGGGCAGAACTCCCCTCTGTGACACCTCACCAACATTCTGCCTTCACTCAGACTTCCATCGCTCCTGAGGCAGCCTTCTTCTACTTGGGCCTGGTTCGAATTGTTAAGATATCTTTCACCCATTGATCTCAGTTGTGCCCTTTGGGGACAAGCCAGAACAAATCTCAATTCCTCTTCTGCTTCTTTCAGAAACCTGAAAAAATCTATCGTGTCCTTCCTAATTCTTATGTTCTGTGTAAACTTCCTCAGTTATTTCAACCGATCCTTATAAAGGATGGTTTCCGGTCTTCCTCCTGTCTTAATGCCCTCTACCTTGTCTCCCTCATCTGTATATGATGTTGCAGTGCAACCTAAGGTGTTATTCACTTTTCTTTTAATTACTACATCACATTCAACTAATATTAAGTTTGCAAATACACTAAAAAAACCTCAGTAGCCTCTTCTGTATATGGTGCTGCAACGTAGCTTAAGGTGGTATTCACTTTTTTTAATTGCCACCTCATACTCAACCATTATTGAACTTATAAATATGCTAAAAAAAAAACCAAAACCTCAGATCTCTTATATATAAACTATTATCTAGGCCAACAGTTCTCAAAATGTGGTCTGGGGACCTCTTCAAAGGGGTAGATGAGGTCAAAACTAATTTTATAATATTAGTAACATGTCTTACTTTTCAATGTGGTAAATGGTTACTGATATAATCCATATAGACCAAAATTCTTTGGGAAGGGTCCTCAGTAATTTTTAAGAGTAGATTCAGGGGAAGCAAAGTGGTGCAGTAGATAGATCACCAGCCCTGGAGTCAGGAGGACCTGAGTTCAAATGTGGCTTAGGTACTTGACACTTACTAACTGTGTAACTGTGGGCAAGTCACTTAACTCTGATTACCTCTCCAAAAACAAAACAAAACAAAAACGAATCTTGACACCAAAAATGTTTGAGAACCACTGGTCTAGGCATTCCTCTTCCAACCTCTACTTGTGCAGTTGGTTTTGATTTTTTGAGCCCAAGTGAAGAACTTTACATTTATCCCTATTAAATTCCATCTTTTTACATTACCCATCATTCTAGCCAGTCAGAATCTTTTGGCTCCCCCCCAACTTCCTGTAATCTCCAAACTCAATAAGCATGTTGCTTATCCCTACATGCCAGTTGTTGGTAAGAATGTTAAACAGCACAGATCCAAGTCCCCATGAGCATCCTCTCCAAATCTGCATAATGTTGTTATCTCTCCTACATCTGTCCAACTTGTCCACAAGGAAATGAGGAGACATTGTCAAATGATTTGTTAACATTTCCTTCATCTGCCAGTCCAGTAGATTAGTCTGACTTGTACTTGATGATTTGGCCATAGGATCTAGAGTTTGAAGGGACCCTTCGGGATCATCTAAGTCAGTCCTCTTAACCAGAGAGATTAAATCAATCAAGTAAAAAGCAAGCATTTATTAAGTACTTATAATGTGCCAGGCACTGATGCTAAATGCTGGAATACTAAAGGGAAAGTCCATTTCTCCAAGGAGCTTCCATTCTAATGTGGGAGAAAACATGCTCATATATAATTAAGTTAATACAAGGTAATTTGGAGAGGAGGTGTACTAGCAAATGGGGGGGGTAGGAAGGGGGCCAGGAAAGGTCTCATGACTCAGTCATACATTTACTAGTAAAAGTAGAATAGCTAGAATTTGAGTCCACTAAGTTCTTGGGAATCCAAATCAAAGGGTTCTTTTCTCTAAATTGTATTCCCCCACCTTCAAAATACATTATATCATCTCCACTCTATGAATATATAATTTAATGTAATTTATATTATATATTATTATATGTTTATGTAATTTCTTAGTAATTTATTTAATTATATCACATAAGCACTTGAAATTTTGTGGAAGCACGGCAATACTTTCTCAGTTTTCTTCAGTGTCAGATAATGTCTTTAAATTAGTCAGTTTATGGAATTATTACTTTTATTGTGGATACTCTATGATCATACTTTGAGCCAGAGGTTTTTAATTTTTTTTATGGCACAGACTTCTTTGGCAGTCTGGTACAACCTGTGAACTCGTCTGTTCTTAGATATTGTTCAAAGTGGCACAGTGGATAGAGCACTGGGCCTACAGTCGAGAAGACCCGAGCTTGAATCCAGCCTTGGACGCTTACCAGCTTTGTGACGCTGGGCAAGTCACTTAACCTATGCCTGCCTCAGTTTCCTTATCTGTAAAATGAGGATAATAACAGCACCTTACTTCCCATGATTGCTGTGAGGATAAAATGAAATAAGATTTGTAAAACACTGCACTATATAAATGTTATCTAGCTGTCACCATCATCATTCTTAAATGCATAAAATAAAATGCATAGAATTAAAAAGGAAACCAATTACATTAAAATAAAGATCTACTTTTTCCCAGCCGAGTTCACAGATCCCCTGAAATCTATCCATACATACCTGTGGACCCCAGGTTAAGGAACTCTACTTTTAAATACGTCCTCTTAATGCTCACAATTGATCGACCACCTTTCTATTTTTGAATACTGGAAGAAAACCATAAATTCCTATAAACATAACCCATTGGACTAATTAAAATTGAATTTAGTTTTCGTGGCAATATTGTGAAAAATTAGAAAGGACTGACTGTCATCTCTGAATGTCCTCTCATTCACTAAAAGGCCATCGCTAACCCATTGTACTCCTTATTGAGATTTCCTGATTATGGAGTTCCTTTAAACCATACTAAGGAAGACTCAATAAAAAACCCTCTGTGCACTGTTCTGAACCTTTTGCAGTTGAAACACATAGGAGCATTTGATGTTTCATTTGCAAAGAAACCGCATGTTTCTTTGTATTTGGATTCCTGTCATTAGCACTAGCATGTGTAATTAGCACATGAGAGGCAGTGAGGTATATTAGGAAATACATCGACCTAGGATTCAGGAGGCCTGAGTTCTAGTCGCTTCTCTGTGAGTGGCACATTGGATAACATTGGATGTGTTAACTCTGAGCCTGAGCACCTCCATCTGTACCAAATAAATTATAATCCCTGCTCTATCCAAATTACAGGGTTATTGTGAGGATCTAATAAAAGCCCTGTGAAAAGTTAAGTGGACTTTGCCAAATAAAAATGAAATAGGGTTCTAAAAGTTGGCCACTACCATTATGAGCATTGAAAGTCAGCTAGGGGCTTCTATTGAGTTATTCCAACTTTACTGAATTTTCTTAGCAGAACGGGCCCTTAAACTTATTGAGATCTATGTTGCTGACCATTCTGATTTCCCTTGGCTTTAGTCATTAAAGAAGAAACCAACCATAGTGAAATGGCCGAAGATTTGTGCAAGATCGGATCTGAGAGATCCCTCGTGCTGGATAGACTAGCAAGTAACGTCGCCAAACGTAAGAGCTCTATGCCTCAGAAATTTGTGGGTAAGAGTTCAACGTTTGATGTCTCTTAAAAACCAAACATGCTAATGGGTGCTTTCAAACTTGCTTTATGCTAGGGGGTAAAGGAGGGAGGAAACTTTTTTAAAAAAAACAGGTAAGCTGAATGTTTCTTCCCCTTTTTAGGCTCATTTGTAGACATTAGTTGGTGCTTAATAAATGTTTATTGACAGATGGACAGTTAAAAAAAACACATCTATTTTGTCTCAGTTTTGTGTGCCTTCGATCTATGTTGTTGCCACAGTCCCCTATAGGTAGAATTTTGAGCAAGCCCCGCTGGTTCAGAGGATTGTGTAAATGGCTAGTGCTAGGTTTTGTGAATGGAATCAATAATAATCACAACCCGCATTTATCCAGAATTTCACAGTTACACTGTACTTTATCATTTGACTCTCACCCTTTGAAGGAAGTACTAAAAGCGATCTCATCTACTTGACAGATGAAGAAGGTGAGGCTCAGAGGCGTTCACTGGTGTGCCCAGTGGTTACAAAGCTAATAAATAATGAACCTGGGACTCAATCTTCTGTCTTCTCGCTCCAAGTCCAGTGCTCTCTAAATAACATTCAGAAATGCAGTTGAAAAGAGATGCTTACTTCTTCAGCTTAAGCCTCTGAAACTGAAATCCAAGTGCATTTAGTAAATTAAAATCATCATCTGTTTCAGTAAGGTGCATGCTGTGATTTTGCTGCATAATAGAATAGTAGCAGAAATGTTCGGTATTCTTTAGATCTTGACACCTAAAGTAATCATTACATAAAACTCCTGTACACCCTTCTCTGACAAGTTTATGCTTGAAATATTGCCTTCATTTTTAAATCCATCATTGTCCAAAAAAAAAAAAGAGATATATTCCAGGAAATCTGGAGGAATTCCAAAAGAGCAATGATCATGAGAATAAATTGAGAAAGGAAATCAACAGAGTAAGAATTCCCTTTCAGTGACAGAAAAGCCACCTCTTCCCAAGGCAGGCTTTTGGATCACTAATTAAGAAGTTTTTCTTTCCACCAAGCCAAAATTTTCCTCTGCAACTTTCACCCATTATTCTTGCTCTAAGAATTCTGAATTCTGAGCTCCTAGTTCTGAGTTAAAATGCATTCAGTTGTGTCAAGAGCTGGTAAAATATGTGAGCCTCACTAGCATGTTCATTATCATTTCAAACACTTGATAAGAGAACAGTGACTACTCCATGTATAGATTCAGAAACACTATTCAGTGTTTAAGCTTATGTGAACAGAGTCACCACCTATTTTGTTTGTAAGATGGATATCTGTCACTTAGATAGTTTATAGAAGTCTTCAGACTTGATTAACTTTATCTGTAAGAATGATGACTTATTGAAACTTTTCTCCCTGTTAGATTCTAAAGATCTTTGGTTCGGTAGATAAGGGTGCATAATCATAAAGCAAGTAACTGCTAAATGAACCCCATTATCCCACGTTAATGACTACAATTGGATTAAAATGAATGCAAACTCAAGCCTGAATATGCAATTACAGATAAGAAAGGAGGATGGAATATGGCAGTCTTTATGGGACATTATAGTTTGAGAGAGAGTATACATGTTACCAATGGCTAATGATCACAACAGAGAAGTCCAATTAGCAAATTCATGAAGTGCGGTTCTGTTTTTATATTTACATATATACTTATGTCTTATTTATATATACACCTGAATATATTAATATGCATGCATTATAATACATATACATATATATGTATGAAGGTATGTGTATGTGTGTGTGTATATATATATGTGTGTGTATATATATATATATAAAATCTCTTTACTCGGAAAATTAATTTAATGATGACAGATACCATTATCATATAGGAAAGCATTGAGGCCCTTGTGAAATGTAAGAGAAGCGACAGTAAATCATATTTGTAGAATTTCAGATACTTTATTAATAAAAACTAATTGCTTTATTGAAGACAGAACACTTCACTTAAAACAAGTAAATAATTAGCTTTTAGAACTGAAGTAAAATAGGGACCTAATGAATGACCGTACCACTTCCATGTTACAGACATTAGCCAAATTTTGATCTTAAGCCCTGTCACACCTATGACATATAAAATAATAATATATAATAAAAGAAATTGATTTCACATCTTTTTTTAGTGAAATATCTCATCTAAAGAATTGGAAAGCTAAATTATAAAAACAAAATTAGGATTAAACAATTGATATTTCTCTTCCTACCCTTTCAAACTGTTGCCCTTTTTCCCTCCCTGTAATTCCCTTGGTTTTGTTTTTACCTTCAACTACATACTTATTAAATGGTCCTCTGTTCTCCACTATTATTCAATTCAGCAGTCATTTGTTAAAGCACCTACTATGTGTGTATGGGGATAGAATGTTGTCATAGGTAATTATGTTCTTTCAAGGCTCAATTCTTAGGCTTTGCCTTTCCAGATCCCTCCTAGCTGAAAGTCATTCTCTCTTTCTGTCTCTCTCTCTCTCTCTCTCTCTCTCTCTCTCTCTCCTGATTTTCCTATGCTACTCCCTATATCATTCAGCAAACATGTATTAAGCATCTGCTATATATCAAGCACTGTGCTAGGCATTGGACATAGACAAAAACAAGACAGCCCCTGACCTCAAGAAGTTTATATTCCACTATTATATTTCTTCTAGTTCATGGAAATCAAACTTGTATCATCCTTAATTTTCTATATGTCATACCTCCCTTTTCAGTCTAAAAAGTCCCTAATATGAGAAACTGGAGAGTTTTCCCCTTTGTATTTCCAACACCTGTGGATCATAGGATCATAAATTTAGAGCTTGGCGAGACTTCAGAGCCCAACTCTCTCCACTTTACAGAGGAAACTGAAGTCAAGAGAAGCGATATGACTTTCTCAAGGTCATATAAGTTAGTAAGTAGCAGAGCCAGGATTTGAACTCAGGCTCTGACTTCAAATCTAGTGCCCTTTCCACTGGATCACGTTGCCTAGTAGAAGACCTTATAAATAACAGGCACTTAAAAGAGGATTTTTGTTGTTGTCATCATCATCTTTCTGAAAGGAGATAAGAATCTAATTGGCTAAAGGCAGGAGGGGGAGGGAATTAGAAGAGAGAGGCAATTCTAATTAAAGGCCACCTTCCTTGTTATAATTATGATAGTAATTGTCATTAAAGCTCTTGACCATCACACATGAGTTAAACCATGACACACTGCTCTAAAGTGAGTCATTGTCTTTTCTCTGTTAGGATGAGGAAGCTAAGACAAACATGGTAGATGAGCTGTGCTCAACCATTCATTAAGTCAGTGTCATAATCACAAATGGAATTCTTCATTCCCAAGGTCATACTCAAACCATCTCTGCACTGTCCTGTGTTATATTAACATCTCAAGAGCAAAACTTGTTCATTTTGCCAAGGGAATGTTGGGGATATATTCTTTGTCTAAGACTATGGAGAGATGATTATCATTGAAATTCAATATAATGTCCTTAACTGAGAAGATAAATCCTCAGCTTTTCCCTTCAGTAGATATATAGAATATGATGATGATTATGATGGATAGGAACCAGACCTGTGGTTTCATTAGTATAAGGAACCCCTAGGTGAAGAAACTCAATTTGACCAGTGGAAGTCTTTTTGAGAGTCACCTTTGGCATTGAGAGGTGAAGGGATTTGTCCAGAGTTGCACAACCAGTATGTGTTAGAGGCAGGACTCAAACCCAAGTCTTCCTGGCTTTGGGTCCAGCTATCCATCACATGATGCTAAAATTTTATAGTACTTTAAAGTTTGCAGAAATGTTTGCCTACGTTATCTCATTTGGTTATTTTTATTATGCTGTTTTTAAAATAATTTGTGTAGTCTGCCTGCCTTTTTTATTATTTTCCCAAAATATTTTCCAATATGCCAAAATTATTTAATTAAATCATTAACAATTGTTTAATTAAGTAATCAAAATTGTTTTCTATTATTTCACATAATCAATGTACCTGACACATAATGATAAATGTTTGTTAACTGACTAATCTTGGTTCTCAGTAAGAAATAAATAAATGTTTGAGAAATTCAGGTCTCAACTGACTATTGCCTATTTTAATTGCCAGGTGAGAAATGCTTGTCAGATCTCCCATATGATGCCAGTACCAATTATGAGAAGGAGAATGAAATGATGCAGACCCATGTCATGGATCAGGCCATCAACAATGCCATTAGCTACCTAGGGGCTGAATCATTGCGCCCATTGGTGCAGACACCCCCAGGCTCCGAGGTTGTACCCGTCATCAGCTCCATGTACCAGCTCCACAAGCCTCATGCCGATGGCCACCCACGCCCTAATCACACAGCCCAGGACAGCGCCGTGGAAAATCTATTGCTGCTCTCTAAGGCTAAATCCATCTCCTCTGAAAGAGATGCCTCCCCAAGCAACAGCTGTCAAGACTCCACAGACACAGAGAGTAATAACGAGGAACGGAGTGGCCTCATTTACCTGACAAACCACATAAACCAACATGCCAGAAATGGTTTGTCCATAAAAGAAGAGCATAGGCCCTATGATGTCCTGAGGGCAGCAACTGACAATTCCCAAGACGCTTTCAAAGTGATCAGCAACAATGGGGAGCCATTGAAGGTGTATAAATGTGAACACTGCAGGGTCCTCTTTTTGGACCATGTGATGTATACTATCCACATGGGTTGCCATGGCTTCCGTGATCCTTTTGAATGCAACATGTGTGGCTATCACAGTCAGGACAGGTATGAATTCTCTTCCCACATAACACGAGGGGAGCACCGTTTCCACATGAGTTAAAACTCCCTTCTCTGCTAATGTAACCTTGAGTGCTCTATGCTTAGAGTTGCATGAACAGCCACACATACAAAAAACAAAAAAAAAGCAAACAAAAAAAAGGCATCAGGAGAAAAAGGAATCAGATGCCTGTTTTCTTCCTTCCTACAGCATGTAATGGATGGTTGTACAATTGCAACTCAATTTTTTCTTTCTTTTTTTAAGAGAGCAATGAAGTTTTTATTGTTAGTTGCAGAGTTGGATTTTAGAGCATAAAAATTATTAGTTAATGTAACTAGGAGCTTTGTAGACTGCTAGATCAGACTCCCCTTCTTCATCTTTTGCTCCTTGAAAGCATCCCTTCCCCCAAAAGCTAATTTCATAGAGAACTCATACAAAAACAGACCCAGGGTTGGAAAAGAAAAGATTCCACCTCTACTTGCAACCCATCGCTAAGACTCAGATTCTCACATCAGGTGGGTTCTGTGACTTCCCATGAATAGTCTATACACGAGAAGAGATTTGGCTATCTTAAAGAAAATAGGGGTAAAATGATGTTGAAAAGATTAGGACAGAATCAAAGGTACCCTTTCTGAGTCGTCTGGGTTAGAAGGATTGTGAAGCCCCAGAACTCTTGTTTCCAAGGACCGATATGTTTCCTTCTTGCTCTGTGTGCGAGTATGTTTGCGTGTGTGTTTTAAGGGAAATGTTATTTGGAATTATTATCTGTATAGGAAAATATCCAGTTTGTTTAAAAAAGGCAATTCCAGGAGAAAAACCTAAGCCGACAATGAAGAAAGGCTCAGTTAGGAGAATCTTTCCTTTATGATCTATTTGGTTTTGAAGACCTTTTCACAATGCCTGGAAGACCTTCAAGGATGTTGCTAAAACTGATCCCAGTCACATGGGGCCAAATATTCCTGGTGCACAGACACATTTAGACATTCTTCTCCATTTGTTCACATGGAATTTCTTTACAAGCACTAGAAATTTTAATTTAAGCTACTGGTTCAGATACATGGCCCCCAGTCATTTTTGTAAATCTCCCCCCCCACACACACACACAGAAATTCAAGTCCCTTTGAAATATTTTACTCTACCTGACATTGCATTGGTATTTTTGTTGATGAGGATTGCCCTTTACCATTGCAAATGGACACCTTCTCTACAACTTATAGTCTCCTGGGGCACTTAGAAATTTAGGTACTTTTTCAGGATTATACGGACAGTGTGTCAGAGATAAGACTCAAAACTGTATCTTCCTGGTTGTAGGGCCGTTCTCTATCCATTATACCACATTGCCTCTCTAAATATTTACCTTCTGGAAGACCAGAATTTATTGCCAAACTTCTTTAATTGACCTCTCCAAACGTAAATATCTCTTCCTTTAAAATCTAATCTAGTTCCTTAATAAACACACATGCATATGAACCCTCTTACCCTGTCCCTCTTTCTGTCTTAAATCCTTGTGAGTGGAAAATCCATTCCACCAGAATATGGTCCTACAAGTTTGTCCATGAGTAAATGTGATTTATTATTCTTTTGCACCATTTCAGACATCAGAAGATACTAGGAAATAACAATGTTATTGTTATGTTAACTATGTTATGTGGCTGAAATGGGAATATATGTTCTTCATATCACATAAGGGGCATACAAGATAGGTGTTAACAAACATGGCAGATTATCACTACGGTCTAATGAGTACATCCCAGAAGCCATAGAAGCGAGATGGTTTGTGAAATATTTATTTTGTATAGGCAATAAGTAAAGGCTTTCTGCATAGCAGTCAGGTGTATACCCTATTTCCATGTGAATTTGTATCATTGTTTTAGTAAAAATGTTTTATTTTTAAGTACGCATCTGGAGAAACAAACTACTACTACTGAGGCAAAGAAGGGCAAAAGTGTTAAAATATTTACATCTTTGCTCCACATTAATAGAGTTCTTGGTTATTTCCAAAGTATTTGCGGGGAGGGGGGGAATGATGAGAAAGAATCACCACTATTCTTTTCTCTAAGGTTTTGAAGGTTTTGAATTCCCCCACTCCACCTCAATATTGAGCCTTTGTCAGATACCAACCATAATCCATGTTCTCAGAGTATGGTATGATTGACCTGATCTGGGATGTGCTGGGCTTGTAGTGATTCTTTAAATATAGCATTTCTTCACCATTCCTATAACTGTTCCTATTCATGGGTCTTTACTGATATACCCATGAAATAGTATGGGCACAGGTGTGTCTTTGCCCCACCCCTGATTTTCATATTTTCCAGGACAGGATTAATATTTAAAAACTAGAAATAAATAAAATGGAAATTTGACATATACTGCAGAGGATAGTTCAAAGCAGAGGAAAGAAGAGGCCAAACCTGTCCTATCTTCTAATTTCACCGCTTCTGCCCTTTTTTATCCATTTGACAAATGGAAGATCGTTAGAATTCCATATAGAACTTTAAAAAAAAAGGATAGACCTTATTGAAAATAAATGCTTACAGAGTGGTACCCTGCTGAGAGCACAACACGGGCAATGTACTTTCATACTCTTTCATCCATCCCATAAAAAGAGTGAAGTCTGGTTTATGCAGTTTGTTTTAACCAATGACATTCCAAACAACTGTACCCAGTACTGTATATAGTTGCTCCTGAAGGAGTGTTTTTCTGAAACTCTTATCTTGCTTCCCTCTTGCCTTTTATAGCCAGTATAAACTTATATTTACACATCCTTTCGCTGTGATTTTATATTGTAACACCATTCTTTCCCTTTCAACTATTGTAGATTTCATAAAATGTCAACGTGTAATTAAATTATGTTTGATATGTGGCCACATTTTGTATCAGAAATTTTCTTCTCATTGGTAAAAGTAGAATTTTGCATGGTTTTACATTTTTCCACTCTGTGCCTCATTTTGTTTTATGTGATGATATGCCTGTGTGGTGTTTGGGGTACACCCATGTGAGAGAAATGTAGCTGGCTGTGTTCCCATTTGGGAGTGGGGAGGTTCCACATACTCTCACATTGCACTTAAAATACATATAGGCATTAAGAGGATTAAGAATAACTTGTTGACCTGTCTTTCACAAATCAAAATTGCCATTTCACAAACCCACCGCCTCCTTTAACTTCCGCCCTTAAAAACCAAGACCTTTGTTTATCTCTTGTATTGTACTTTCCTCTTTTTTTCATTGACAAAGATAGCATTTAAAAGAGCAGATCTGTCATACTCTTTTAGGAGGAGTTAAGATGATCAGAAACACAACCCATTATCACTTATTTTCGTTACCATTTACTATCGCTGGATTCCTGTCCAGACCCTTTCTGGTACCCAGGGCACACTGCAAATAAATGCCAGTTTTCTGTAAGGTAAAAGTCAGAACAATTGCAAAGTGGAATCTGAAACTATACTACTTGGCACAAAGTTGTTTTATTTGGTTGGAGTGTTTTGTAACTTTTCTGATTTGGGTTGGTTTGGTTTCCAAGTTTAGGTTACAACTGTCATTCTATAAAATATAAAGTAAATGATGAAACAGACTTATCAACAAATGAAGAGGCAACGTGGCTTACAGTTCTTCATCCATCAATTTCAGCAATAAAAAAGGGTCAACAGTTCAAAATAATCCTAAATTTTCTTAGTTGATGTGAAGTGTGATGCTTTTGTTATGTATTTTGTTCATTTTAAAAAATTATTTTTTACTCATTCTGAGCCAAAATTAGATGTATTTAAAATGTATAGGTATCAATAAAAGGAAGTGTATATGCTGTTTCAGAAAGAGCGGTTACTCTGAAAATGTCTGGCCAGATCTGAAATATGCAGTATGGTTTCAGATGCTTTCTTACACATTTTTATAATGGTTTGGGTGGTCATTGTTGAGATCTTCCTCAATAATGGAGAGATTCAAGACCAACTGGTAAGATCCAAGACCATTCAGATCCTGAAATATCTTTTTGGCAAGTTTGTACAGATCTGTGAATGGGAGGTGAAGGGCAGCAGGGAGGGAAGCATGTGTTTCCAACCTATCCCTGATAATAATTATGTTAATAATTTTCTGTTTAACTGTGAATATAAGAAAGGAAGATACAACTGCAAAAAATAGGATACCATTTTGTAGCCATTTTGAAATTCTTTTGTAGTGTATAGTGTATTCTTCTATAGTATAAATTCTTCTATTCTATCACAGATAAATGCAATAAATGCCTTCCTGCCCCTGTCAGATGCACATTTTGGCTCACAGGCAATCCCTGGGGCTATCACAAGAGCTTCGAAAATGGTCCTGCAAAGAAGATAATGGGTTTTCCTGCCATTGGTAGATATCAGCATGTGATATTGATTAGAGGATGATCTTGTGATGAGCTTCACCAAGTCATCATCCAAGGAGTGACTCTATGGTAATAAGGCAGATTTTTTTAGCCATAGTGGGACTTAGAGAACCAAATAAGAGTTGTCTACTTGAGAGGCAACTTGCTTGTCCCAATGGTGCTTTTGGCCATTGCTCAGTCATCTTCTAGAATGCCTTCTTTGAAGTTACTCTCAAAGCCTCAAAGGATCTAGAACTAGAAAGCAACTTAGAGATATAGTTCAGCTTTTTTCATTTTACAGATGAGAAAACTAGAAACCATGTGAAATGAAATCATTTGACCAACATAACACAGGCAGTAAAGAAATAGGACCATTATCCAAACCTAGGTCCTCCGACTCCAAACTTGGTGTTCTTTGCACACTAACATACCTCCTGTTGCACATTCTTCTACATCAGGGGGTTGTAAATATTTTACAGGAAGGAGGGGTCCATGAATTTTTTTAACATTTTGACAACTGTATTTCTTTCTTTTGGCAGGGCAATTGGGGTTAAGTGACTTGCCCAAGGTCACACAGCTAGTACATGTGTCGGGTGTCTGAGGCCAGATTTGAACTCAGGTACTCCTCAAGACTTCTGACTCCAGAGCCGGTGCTCTACTCACTGTGCCACCTAACTGCCCCTTGACAACTGTATTTCAACCTAATTGGTTTCCGTTGTATTTCTGTGTATTTAATTTTATGCATTTAGAAACATTATTCTGAGAAAGGCTTCAACAGACTATCAAAGGAATTAAGATTAAAAAAAAGATGAAGAACCCTTGTTATAAGTTGATTTAAATGATAGTGAATCTTCATTCTTTGAGGATAATTTTATAACTCCCCGTGGCCAAAAGCCATTTGGAGCCAAATTTAGGAAATAGCACTAGTGGTTAATACCTTCAACATGGCTATAAAGTAATGAGAGTGATTTTCTGGAGTTGTGTGTAGACTGATGCTGAAGGCTATTCCCACAGTATTCTAGATGTGTTTTCAGAAATGGCCATGTTGTTGGAATAATCACTGCTCTCCTAAGGTAAACTACTTTGAAGGACAATAATCATTTATCTGAGCTCTGGCATGTTTTTAAAAATCAGTCCAATTCGTAATCCCAACTTGAATTTTCCTTTATCCAGGACAAACCTTTCTGTTATGTTTTAAGGTCCACAAAGTAGTTTATGGATATGATCTCATTTGATCATTACCACAACCCTACAAGGCAAGCACTATAGTATTATTGTCCCAAGTCTCAGATGAGAAAGATGAAGTGACTTGGCTGTGGTAACACAATAGTAATTGCCAAAAGTGGGATTTGAATCCCTGTCTTCCTGATTCCAGGTCCAGAGTTCTTTCCAGATAGACTAACTATCCTGCCCTCTCTCTAGCTACATACACAGAAGTGTAAGAATATAGTTTAAATGTCAGCTATACAAGTCCAGTATAAGATCCTCACTCATGATAGAAGAGATGACTGGAAGTAGAAAAGATTGGCTGTTTTCCATTGAAGCCTTAATGCACTTCTGTGACTTCACATCACACCTAGAACTCACACAAAGATTGCCATGAAGAGAGTAAGGAGAAAGGAGGAAAGCAAAAAGTATCAACATATTCAGTGGATTTGTGGGAATGTACTCTGCCTGAAGCATTCCCCTTCCTCCAGGTCAAGAGGCCCTTAACAGAAACATGAGAGATGTCAACTTAGGCTGCAAAAAATGAGAGACATCTACTTGGAAGAAGCAAGATTAGGATCAGAACATGAGGCCCTTTTAGAATGTGTGGATAGACAGCAAAGAGAAGGGACAGGATTTCAGTCACCATGTCCCCAAAAAGGTGAGGAAAAGCATGGGTTATACTTCAGGTATGTAAGAGGTCTGGTCTGATTGGAGCTAGAGTTGCAGTGAAAGCTAAATGTTCAATCTAACTTCACCATGAAGAGGAGGATGAATATATGACCCAATTAATTGACAAACAAGTGCCTTCTATGGGCTAGGCACAGTGCTAGGCACTGGGGCTATAGAGACAGGAATGAAACAATCCCTGCCCCCGAGGAGCTTACATTCTAGCAGAAGAGATGGTAACATACCCATATGGCCCTATACAAAATTAATTTTGGGAACAGAGGTCATAAGCATAAATTGAAGAAGTCATGAAAGTCTTCATGCATAAGGTGGTACTTGAGCTGAGTTTTGAAGGACTTTAGAGGCAGAGGTAAGGATGGAGGGCATTCCAGGCATGGGGGATAGCCCTTAAGGAGGGGAGAGAAATAAATAGAGGGCTAGGGTGTGAGGAACAATGAGGTCAGTTTGACTGCATCTTGGGTTCAAGATACAGTCTTCATCTTGGAGGCATGAAAGTCATGTGTAGTAATGTTAGGTTGGGGCCTGGTTATGAAAAGCATTAAATGTCCAAAAAAAGTTTATATTTGATCTTAGAGTTAATAGGGAACCGAACTTGAAATAAGAGAAATTTAGACATTTAAGAGTTAGAAGGGGCATCAGTGATCATCTAGTCCAAATCAGACCTGTTTAGGAATCATCTACAACATCGCATAGAGCATCTGACCTGGAGTCAGAAGTCTTGAGTTCAAGTCTGGCCTGAAATACTTTGTGACTCTGGGCAAGTAACTTAACCTAATCTACCTCAATTTCCTCATCTATAAAAGGGGGATAATAGCATAGTAAGATGAAATTAAATAATAGTAGGATAAAATGAAATAATATTTGTAAAGCACTTTGCTAATCGTAAAATACTATATTAATGTTAGCTATAATAATTGTTGCTGTAACGTGACATCCCTATCAAGTGTGTATCTAATCTCCGCATGAAGACTTCAGTGAAAAGTAGCTTATTACCTCTCAAGAGGGAAGGGTAGCTTTTCTCCTGTAGACAAACATAGAAGAAAATAAACCTCTTCTCTTGGTCTCCAGGTAAAGATGGGAAAAGAATAACCAAGAATATCTGTAGCTGATCCTTACTTTTGAGCTAACTAGGTAAGCTGATAAGATTCTCTCTCAAGAACTACAGGATGCTCACTGAACAATTTCCTTGAGAAATTTGAGTAGACAATTGCATTTCTTGTTAGTCACACGCAATAATAGTAGCTGATGTTTATACAGCATGTGGAAGTTAACAAAGTGCTTTACATCCATTCGCTCTGTGAGGAATAGCAAATTCTTCCATTTTACAGATGAGGAAAAAGTTAGCCAATGGCAAAGCTGAGGTGCACACCCAGGTGTTCTGACTCCAGGTGTGGCATCCTTTTCAACATATCCTGCAGTCTCCCTTCCCATGCTTGAGGAAATAAAGGTATTTCTCAAAAAATGTGTAACATTTACTGTCAAATCTTACCTTATAAGTTTTAGGAATTTTATCAGAAGTTTGGAACCAAGAGCAAGGGGTCAGGTGACCTGAAATCAAAAAACCTCTGACCCTACTTCTTACAGAGTATCCAAACCCCAACTACAATTCTCAAATAATTTGCTAAGCAGTGAGGTCCATCTAGCTGCCCAATTTCAGAATTAAGTTGAGAATTGCAACAAATAGAAAAGGCAATAAAAAATAATCAAATTCATTCCTGGTTGTCAGGGATGGGACTTCAGAGGCCATGTAATCCAGTCTACCTGAACATCCCCACCAAGTGGTCATTTTAAAAGTTCTACAGTGAGGGGCACCCTCTTATCTCCAGGGATGATGCATTCCATTTGGGGGCAGCTCTAAGGATTAGAAACTATTACTCTATATAAAACTACTTTGCCTTTCTGCCACTTCCTCCCACTGATACTTAGTTTTGCCCTCTGAAAAACAAGTCTAATGAGTCTTCTCCATGCCAGCTCTTTGAAGACTTGAAGACAGAGAAATCATCTCTTCTTGAGGCTAAGCATTCCTAGAACCTCACTATCCCGATCAGTGTCCTCAGCTCCACTTTTTTTTTCTTTCAAAAATGTGGCCACGGTACTGAACACAACCCTCCCAAAGTTTTCTGTGCAAGGCAAAACGATAGTACTGTCCCTCCCAATTCATTTAACCCAAGGTCAGCTTGGCTTTTTTGACTACTGTACCACGTGGTTGACTCGTGTTGAACTTGTAGTCCACCAAAACACCAAGAAGGTCTTTTTCTATCATGTAGCCCTGCCTCCCCCATCTGATACTTGTGAAGAAGTTAACATTTTGAGCCCAAATGTAGAACTTTACACTTATTCCTTGTACATTTCATTTTAATGGATTTGACCCATTGATTCTAGTCTTTTTTGAATGCTGATTCTATATTCCCATATTTATGATATTCACAAATTTTGTGATACTCTCTGACCTAGTGATGCTGGCCTTGCTATTCCTGACACAGGACATTGAGGATGCCACCTATAACAAATGCTTTTGTAAAGCAAAATTTCTTTTGTCAAAGAAAAAAAATCACTTCATTTCTCTTTTTTTAAAAAAATAGAGATTTTTTTATCTACAAAGTTTCCTTAAAGTAAGATTAAAATGAAATATGGAATTTTTGTAATTTTCCACAAAACATGAAGGTACCAACAACAATGAAGTCTATTTAGAAAACAATGACCAGCCAAGCAAAGTTAATGTTATATTCTTCAATATCAAACGAAGTCAACAAACATTCATTAAGTGGTTGCTATATGGCCATCTCTATTCTAAGTTCTAGAGATGCAAGGAAAGGCAAAGAACCATGCCCTGCCCTCAAGGAGCTGACAATCTAATGAAAGAGACAATACGCAAATAATTTTATACAAACCATATACAGGATAGATTGGAAATAGTCATAAAAGGAAAGATACTGGGAAAGGCTTCTTGCAAAGGTTGAGACTTAAAGGAAACCAGGAGGAGCCAATGAAAACGTTCAGCGTTGCTCAGAAAGTGCTCAATGTCCTGTGTGAGGAATAGCGAGAAGGCCAGCATCACTAGATCACAGAGTTAACAACGTTCACCTACAACTGGAAGCTAGTTCTAGCTGACTGCTAGGCAGCTACAAGGCGGTGTAGTGAATAGAGAGTCCGGTCTGGACTCAGGAAGACCAGAGTTCAAATCCAGCCTCATACACTAGCTCTGTGACCCTGGGTAAATCACTTATCCCCATTTGCCTCAGTTTCCCCATTTGTAAAACAAGCTGGAGAAGAAAGTGGCCAACTAAAAGTCTTTAAAGCCATTATTATCATCCCCATTTTACAGATTAGGAAATGGAGGAATAAAAAGTTTGAGTGACTTTCTTAGAGTCGGATTCAAACCCAGGTCCTACTGATTCTAAGCCCTATACATTATCCATTGTGCCACACTGATACTTTCATCGATGACACAGTTCGTTGAGTTATTTTTTGTTTTGTTTCAAACAACAAATGCTTTCCACTATTGGTTGCTGACCCTGAAATTGCAAAGTTGGCTAATTCTACTTGAAGAAAATTTTAGTATTGTTGATGTACAGAAAAATGTGTCACCTGCTGCAAGTCACTGACCTTCTCTAAGCTTGCCCCTTATTAAATAAAGAGGCTGATCTGGATCAGAGGTTCTTCACCATGTTTTGTGTGCCGTGGACCCCTTTGGCAGGCTGCAGAGGCCTATGGACCCCTTTTCAAGATAATTTTTGTTACCTAAATCAGGAGCTGAAAAGACATGCTAAATTTCAGTTAGAGATTAGTGAAAATAAAGATGTAATTTTTCCAGCCAAGTTCATGGACCTCCTGAAAACTATCCATAGACTTCAGGTTAAAACTCCTTGCTCTAGATTATTTCTAAGACCCCTTTAAAGTATTGGAATAAACTGTGAAACCAAGAGAAACACTGAATTCTCTTTTGCCAACATCATACATTCAGAGCTGGCTTTCCCCACTTCCAGTAGGTGATAAACTGTTTTACTCTGAGAAGAGACATATACCAAGAATTTAAGAGTTGGGAAAAGATAAAAAGGAAGGGAGTAGACAAAGGAGTGAGGAAGGAGGAGGAAGAGAGAATGCAAACATAAATGCTGCAATGTTTGTGGTCAAAGTGTCTTTAACTTGCACAGTTCCACTCTAGCAGTGACCCAGAATATTAAAATGGTATGTTAATTATCAACACTAATAATTTCCACTGAAAACTTACATGGTTATAATATAGGTTGCCATGTCAATCTCAAGGAAAAGATATCATTGGGTCATTTAATGACTCAGAAACCCATAAATGCAGAGAAAGATAAAAAAAATTGTTCCTGAACCATGCCTACACCATTGAAATCCCATAAGACTGGGAAGAAGTGACTGACAGATGATTTATGTATACTTTCTGTAAATTACTAGAAATCCATTGGGATAACATATGGAAACTTTCCCTCCTCTAAAGAGTTTCCCCAGAAGAATGACCATTTCCTGGGATTTGTTCTGTTTCATGGAGGATACTTTCAGGTGACTAAGACAGATGAAGGAATTAAGTGGACAGAAAGAAGGATTAAAAATGATAAAAAATGATAAAGGGAGACCCAAAGAATTAGCACAAGCAGTCACATGTAGACTGTGGTGCCTGAAGATATGGGAAATATACAGAAATGCTGATTATA
Source organism: Trichosurus vulpecula (assembly GCF_011100635.1). Lineage (NCBI taxonomy): Eukaryota > Metazoa > Chordata > Mammalia > Diprotodontia > Phalangeridae > Trichosurus > Trichosurus vulpecula. The sequence continues at coordinate 131,743,373 of NC_050581.1, forward strand.
GAGCAGAACGGGAGAATTAAGGGGAACCAAAGAAATTTATGTTGACAGTGACAATTATTCAATTCAACAGATACTATATAGGCTTCTAGGTGGTACAATCAATAGAGCGCTGGGCCTGGAGTTCAAATCCTCTAAAACTTGTTTGTACTGTGTGATCCTTCACCAGTCACTTAACCACAGTCTGTCTCAATTTCCTCAATTGTCAAATGGGGATCATATGCACCTGCTTCATAGTTGTTAATGAGGAATAACTGAGATAATATCTGTACAGCATTTAACACAGTGCCTAACACAGAGAAGGTGATTAATAAAAGCTTATTTCCTTCCCCTTAAGTGCCTACTTGTTCAAGACACTGTTATTAACAAAAACATTGGGAATCCATCACTCCCAGAGCAAAAGTTCTTCACCTGGGATTTATAGACAGATTTCAGTGAAATCTATGAACTTGGATGGGGAAAAAACTAAAATGAAATTATGAATTTAACTTATTAAATAATGATTGTAAAATTATAAAATTAAATTATGAGTTTTTAAAAATGTATTCTGAGAAGACCCCCATAGGCTTCATCAGATTACCCAAGGGATCCATGACACAAAAAAATTTAAGGACCTCTGGTCTAGAAAAACATCCACAGAAGGAGCCAATTTGTCTTTTTCCCAGTCTACTATACAAAACTTAACAGATAGCTCTGGGTTAAGTCCACGGATGAGATTAAAGAACCATATACATTCCTATCAGGGAAAGTGACAAAATCATTAAGAGAGCAGAAGTCAAACCAACTCCTTAACACTCCCTTAATAATGACAATATGACAACTTTGACCTCACTCTTAAAGAAATAGAAAATACTGTGTTTGGGGAATTGTTTCCAAAGGGAAACCACCATGGGAGTCAGCATGGCACAGTAGATGAAGAGCTGAGCTCAAAGCCAAGAAGACCTAGGTGCAAGTCTTGTCTCTGATCCATAATGGTTGTTTGACACTGAGCAAGTCAGTTAACATCTTAGTACTCAGGCTACTCTCTAAGACTCTAAGTTACCTAGAAGGTGCTGACTTGCATTGGTAGAGAGAGTTTCTTTAGGGAGTTCTCTATACCCATGAAATCATAAGCCCAGTCCTATTTTTCTCAAAGTAATTTTTTTGAACTCTAAGTCCATATTAGGATACATACAAATTCCTTGCAAACCCCAAAACCCTGCTATCACAAAATGTTATGTTATTAATATGGAAACTCCAGTGTGGAAATTCCCTCCCTCGACTTTATCTGTCAGTTATAGTCTCACACAGTTGCAAGAGGTTAAAATTATTTTCCCAGAGTCCCACAGTTAGAATATGTCAAAGGCAAGACTTGATCCTACTCTTCTAGATTCCAAGGCTAATTAACCCTGTATCCACCCAAACATGCTCCCTCTCCAGATATTTTCTTGTTTTGTTTTGTTTGGTGGGCATTGTTTGGTTTTTTATTATTTGTTGGTTTGGTTTGGTCTGGTTTTTATAGAAAGGCTTAAAGGCAGGACATGGGATGTGCATCAGCTCCCAGTTTTATCTATCATAACCTCTGAGAGAGCAAGGATGAGAATTACTACCTCCTAGCTACAAAACACAAGTTCTAGAATCTTCCTATCTACCAGGAGAAGTCAGGGTCCTGGTTCATAAACAGTTAAAAAAAGTCAAACATACACCTTGTAGCATCCAGAAGCCAGCTGACCCTGTGCTAGTGCCGGGAGGAAGTTAATCAGCTCTGCACAGGCTGTTCGGGATGAGGCCAAGCAGATGGTTTCTCTGTGAATCGGCAGAACGGGAAGCAGATGTACCCACCACTGCTCCCCATGCATAACTGGGAACCAGCCACTGGGTAAGGAAATTTGCATAATAAGGATAATTTGGTATCAAAACTGCCCCCTACAAGTGAACTGCATGGATCTCAGTACTTAGAGAAATTTCACTTCTTGTTTCCCATGTTCTGTGAGGCCCACCAAATTTGATTCTGAGAATGTGAATTATCCAAGGCTTCTTTCCCCCTACTTTGCTGGGTCTCTGGCCTCCCATCACTCCTTCCTCTTTTTATCCAGAGTTGAAAAGATTGTCAACAACACAAGGTGCCTCTGTTACATCTCCACATTCACTGGGACGTCTGCTTCTTCCTTTTCATTAGGGCTACATTTGTGTGTCTACATAAAGCCATAAAGTCATCTCCAGAAAGTCTCATTTTTGTCCTGAGGTCCCTGAAAACTCCAACCTCTTCTTCAATTCTCAATGAGGAGGGAGATAATTGATTCATCTGCAGATATCTATTTGCCTTGGATCAACTTCTATTTGGGTTTCCTCACTGTCACTCTCCTCCTTGCTTTGTAAGGGTACAGAGGGTACAGAACATCACCTCACGTCAGGCAGTAGTAGCCTTATTATATGTTCCCATACCCTTTTGGTATTCTCTTCCCTTTTCATTCCTCCTTTCTCAAACCTTATACCCAGTCCAGATCCCTCAGATGCCTGAAGTTCTTCCAGTGTGGTACATCCATAGAAGCAAGCCACACCAGAGACCTTCCTAGGCTCCATCTACAGTATCAAAACTTCTTAATCCAGTGTCCCATTCCTTCAGAGCCCAGCTGTTTGTTGAGCTGATATGTGTTAAGGCATTAATAACTGAGAAGCAAGGTAGTACCCTAGCAAGAGCTCACCTTTAAATGAGGCTTGAGTTTCTTCATCTGAATAGGGGAATCAATCAAAAAGCTTTTATTAAGTGGCTAGCACTGTTCTAGGAAGTAGAATTGCAAATTCTACTAGAATTGCAAAAAATGTACTTGTCCCTTACCTCAAGGAGGTAACATTTTCTAGTGGGAGACACGGACCACATGTATAGCATATACACATATAAATGTCTGTGATGAAAAGCATGAACAAAATAGATTCAGAGATACATGGTAATTGGAAGGGAGGGGGTCACCAGCAGAGAGCAGATCATGACTAGTAGATCATGAGATCTTAGACTCTATGACTTAATGTGTTACCTCATTCCAGGCAGGGGTACTCACTCAGTGCCTTACCCTAAGAAGATGAGTAATGTGGGAATTTCAGGCAGGGATAGTTATTGAAGGGCAGAAAAAGGGGTTTTTTCCTAGGACTTTCCCAAGATGCCTACAAAGAGAGGCTGCCCTGTGTGGGTGGGGCTGTGCTTTCCAAGGCTAGGGTAGCATCTTCTGCATGCCCACCGCTGAAACACAAAGGTTTGGAGAGAAGGCTACTGATTGCACCATGATCTGCACTTCTGCCTGGGAGGAGTTAACCTGAACACAGTTCTGCTCCTAATTTCCTTTAAGCCCCAACTGAAACCCTGCATTTTACAGGAAGCCTTCCCTAACCCTCTTAATTCTTGTGCCTTCCTTCTGTTAATTATTTCCTATTTATCATGTATGTAGATTGCTTTGTATATATTTGTTTGCATGTTGTCTCCCTGATTAGATTGTAAGCTCCTTAAGGGCAGGGACTATCTTTTGCCTTTTTTTTTATATCCCCAGTGCTTAGCACAGTGTCTGGCATATAATAAGCGCTTTGTTGTTGTTTAGTCGTGTCCAACACTTTGTGACCCCATTTGGGGTTTTCTTGACAAAGATTCGGGAGTCCTATGCCATTTCTTCCTCCAGCTCATTTTACAAATGAGAAAACTGACATTTAATAATATGTTTATTGGTCATAACAAGCAATTAATCAATGTTTATTGATTACTGTTTGCTTGTTTGATTGCTCCTGGAAGGCAAGGGGCCACTTCTCTCATGAAAATCACTAGCTTTATTAGGAATCCTTTCATAGACTAAATCATTTTTCTTACAATAACCCTGCCAGGTAGGTATTGCAAGTGTTATTATGCCCATTTTAAAGTTGAGAAAATTCAGGTACTGAGAAGTTGTTACTTGGTCTAAGGTCATCAAGCAAAGAGGTCTCAGAACCAGGACTTGAACCTAGAGTTTGTGGAAGTAATAAATAAATGCAAGCATTTCCTGCTGAGCAATCATCCTTGTAGGCAGAGCTCTTACTTTATGCAATTGTTCCCTGCCACCACCAACCCTAAGCCCCCATCAGACTGCAAGCCTTTGTACTATCTGTCAAAGTGACTGTAATGATAGGGATGGGAGAAACTGAGTCTGTGCTGTGCTCCTGCAAATGTCACTTTCTTGACCTTTGGTCCAGAGACATCTTTCTAACAGAGGAGTGATTTAGTGCCTGTGGGGATGTGGTATACACCGAGCATGAATACCTTTTTTAATCATATCACTCATATCACTTTCCCCAGGTGCCAACACAGCCCATCTCCTTGGCCCCAGATAAGACAGGCATAGACACAAACAAAAACCTGAGAATCACAGAATCCCAGACTGGACTTAGACAGCAGTAGGCCAGTCCACTTTGGGATGGCTGTAATCATTAGGAAGTTTTTCCTCACAATCAGCCAAAAATCTGCCTCTCTGTAACTTCCATCCACTTCTTCTAGTTTTTGCCTAATGGGGCCAAGCAGAACAATCTAATTTCTTTTTTAAATTCCAGCCCTGAAGATGCGTATTTGAAAAACTGCTATCATGCCCACTTCCCCAACTCCACTCAAGTCTTTTCAGTTACTTCTACAGGGCATCATGGTAGAGTAGAAAGACATTTAGATTTGAAGTCATAGGACCTGGGTTCAAATCCTAACTCGACTACTTAATGACCTTTGGGTACATCCCTTAATCTCTCTAAGCCTCATTTTCCTCATCTGTAAAATGAGGGGGTCTGGTCTAGATTAACTATATAATCCTTAACTAGATACTCTCCAAGGTCCTTTCCAACTGCAAATCTGTGACTCTGCTGGAGACAAGTAGATGGCCCAATGGATAGAGGTGCTGAGCCTAGAGTCAGGAAGACCCGAGTTCAAATCCTCAAATACTTACTGTGTAACCCCGGGCAAGTCACTTAACCTCTGTCTGTCTGTTTCCTCAACTGTCAAATGGAATCATAATAATAGTACCTGCCCTCCCAGGATTGTTGTAACTATCAGATGAGAGCATATTTGCAAAGTGCTTGGCACAATGCCTGGCACATAATAAATGTGTTTCCTTCCTTCCCTGTGGATCCATCTTTCTATGGCATGGTCCTCAGCCCCCTTACCAGCTTGGTCCCCCTTCTCCCAGCTCCACACCACTGCTCCATTAATGCCATTGTCTAAGGGAGGATCGCCAGTGGAGCACACAAGTACACGTGCACACTGAAGGATCCTAACTGCCATACCTAAAAGGCTTACTGGGCTCTTCTCTTGCCCTTTCTTTTTATACAATCTCTCTGCAAACCTGTATAATATCGACAGTTAGTTTTGTCCTACACACACCAAGGGGCACTCATTCTGTTTCCCTTAAATTCCCTGGTTATGGCAACCTCAGGAGGAAGTGTTGATGTAATCAGATGACCTCACCCTAACTACTTTCAGTAACCCTGACCCCCGTGGAAGCTTCCTGGGGAAATCTCCAGCACACACCCACAATTCCCCCTCTCCTCTCTCCCATCTATGACCTGTGATTCAGCACACAAAATGTATCTTCTTTTCTCACACCGTACTCTGAATCTATTTATAGTCATACTTATTAGTGCTTAGTATGAAGACATAAACCCTTGAAATAATGAGGAATGAATCCTAAAACTTTTATTTATCTTTCAAAATCAATATGAAATGTTGGGGAAATTGTTCATGTAAAGATTTACTACAATCATAAACTATATTACAGAAAGCATTGAAAATGTTTCAGTGTGTTATATATCCGGGGTCTTGATGATTAATCACTACTCTAGATAATAAAGGAAGATGAATTATGTTGGAAATAATAGGTAGGTCAGAAGAAAAATCAAAAGTAGTAGAAAATTGAATGAGAAAAGAATTGATACATTGGATTCAACATCATTGAACATTGCCTTTAACCGTGAAGAAAGTATTGCCCAAGAGTTGACAGGTCAAAACGTGTTCTGCCAAAGTCGTTAAAATTTTGCCATAATTATTGGACTAAAAGAATTATAGAATAGTTTTTTTATATTCCACAACTTCTTAGAATACATCACTTAAATTATAACATCACACTTCTACTTGTCCATGAAGATTATTAAGCATTTAAACATACATGGTGAAGGTATCCAGGGTGTTTGGCCAAGTACTCTATACGATTTTTGGCTAAAACTAATAATATGGATCAACTCTGGTATTTCAAAAAATTCTGAATATAAATTTATGGGGGAAGGAATCCCCATTCAAGGAGTACTTCTGGAAAAGCTAGGAAGATGTTTAGCAGAAAATTATTGTAGAGCAGCATTTTATATAGCACGCCACAATAAATTCCAAATAGATAACCACGTTGAAGGTAAATAGTCATAACATTAGAAAAATAGAAAATAGAAAGATGTATTGTTCACAGCTATGGCTGGGAAAAATTCTTAAACAAGCAAGAGAAAATGATCTAAAGACAAAATAGACAATTTTGATTGTATAAAATTTAAAAGCATTTGCACAAGTGCAAAATGAATGCAACCAGGATAATGAAAAACACTACTATTGAACAAGAAGAAAACTTTGCATCAGGTAAGAATATCAGAGATATTTGATGCAAAGATTCCACATACGTCTATGTAGATATTTCCATATATGCCCACGTACATAGATATGTATGGAATTTATACAGTCAAATAAACCAAGATACATTCTCGAATAGATAAGTGGTCAAAGGATAGGAACAGTTTTCAGAAAGAGGAAGGCAAACTATAAGCAACTATATAAAAAGACTACAAATTACTGATAATAGGGAAGATTAAAATATCTCTAAGATTTTACCATATGCCAATCAAATTAGCAAAGATGATAAAAGGTAGATATGTAGTGTTAAGTAGGTTGTATGAATGCAGGCACATTAGTCCATTGTTGGTGAAGCAATGAATTGGTCCAACCATTCTGGAAAAGTCACAAAAAGTCACTCTCATCCTTTGATCTAGCAATTCCACTATTAAATATATACTCATACGTTACCAAGACTGCTATTAACAAAAAATAGCTTAAAAGGAAACAAAGTAGGTTTCTATTGATTGAGAAATGGTTGAATATCCTGTGGTATCTGCATGTAATGGAAAATTATTGCAGCATAAGAACAATTGATATGAGAAATTCAAAGAAACATGGGAAGATTTGTATGTATTGATGCTTGATGAAAAATGAAAAAGCAGAACCAGTAGAACATTGTACACAATGATTAAAGTAATGACAATAAAACCACACTAAAATGCAGCCAAATTCAGATTTATTGTAACAAATCTCGATCTCAGAGAACAGATGGTGATGAAACTCATTTCCCTCCTGTTGATAGAAGAGTGTGGGGCCTTGGTACAGAATCTTGCATGCCTTATCTAACTCATTTTCTTTACCAATTGGTTTTGCTGAACTATTCTTTGTTAAAATGAGAAAAGAGTATATATCAAGAAATGGCGGTGGGGGAAGAAAATCAAAAAAACATCATCAATAAAACATTTTAAAAATAAAATAAGAGACTCCCTTCAAAGGCCAGCATCTAAATTCCCACTCTCTTTATGTTCTATGTTCAATAATTGATTTCTTTTGAGAATTAAACTTAGACTAAAAGCTTTCATTTTGGTCATTGTTTCTCTTCTTTTGAAAGTGCCAACAAATGAGATCTTTTGTAAAGGGTCACAGCAGAGAGAACAGAGATGCATTACTTTGATTTGAGGAGGCAAATTGTTCTTGCTTTCAGGTGTCTATGTTCATCTCACAGAATCACAAAATCTCAGAATTTAAAGGAGCCTCAGAGGTCATAAAGTTCAATCTCTATCCACAAAACAATCCACTCAGCACCATACCTAACAAATAGTCATCTAACCCCTGCTTGAAGCCCTCCAAAGTAAGGGAACCCACCATCCCCTTGGGGGAGTCCATTCAACTTTTGGATAGTTAGAAAGTTTTTCCTGACATCTACTCTACGTTTTCTTCCTTCCATATTTCCACCCAATACTCTTGGGGTCTGCCTTCTGGTACCAAGTCAAGCCCCTCTTCCATATAACATCCCTTCAAATACTTGAACACATCTTTCATGTTCCCCGAGTCTTTTCTTCTCCAGGCTCTCCATGGGTCCTCTAGTCACTTATCAATGCCTTTCTTATCCTATAATGCCCAGAACTGAACACAATCCTCCAGATGAGGTCTGAGCAGCACAGAAGAGGACTAGAAGACCTTGTTCCTGGAAGGTGCTCCCGTCTTAATGAATCCTAAAATCCCATTTGTTTTCTCAAGTTGTCTCCTCACACTGCTGACTCATTTCAGTCCACTAAAACCCTCAGTTCTTTTTCAAACAAACTTCTGTCTAGTCAAGCCTCCCCCATGTTTTAACTCTTTCTTACAGTTTGTTACATACCTTTCCCAGCTTTGTGTCATTGGCAAATTTGATAAGCTTGTCATTTAGGCATTTCTTGAAGTGTATGATGAAAATGTTAGCTTAAGAGGAGAAAAAACAGTCCTGAAATTCATAATTAGGGATTTTTTTTAGAATTATAGAATCTTGGAACTAGAAGGGATTTTAAAATCCCTTAGCTCAACCCTTTATTTTAAAAATGAGGAAACTGAGATTGAGAATAAGTAACTTGCCTAAGGGTTACACAAAAGTTTCATTTACCACAGGTTTGGGCTAAAACCAGGACTTACAGTTCCTAGTTCAGGGCTCTTTCTCGGGCATCTGTGAATGAAGAAATCATTTATTCATTGTGTGAATAAAAGTAGTGTTTCACATAATTGACCACTGCATTTAGGAATAAAGAAGAAAGGATATTGGCCTTGGGTTCTAGGGTAGGTTTTGCCACTAACTGGTTATGGGATGTTAGGTAATTCATCAACCCTCTCTGGGTCTCAATTTCCTCTCCTGTAAAATAAAGGAGTTGGACTACATGATTTCTAAAGTTCCTTCCAGCTCGATGAGTCTATAATTCTCATTATCTCTAACTAAATAATCACCATCTGCATCTACCCTACAGATAGGAAAAACTGAGGCCTACTTAAAGGCCTTTCACAGCATCATTCAAGGCCTTAATTCCTGGCTTTGAAACCTCTATTTCTAATCAAAAAGGAGCATTTGCTCTGGAACATATTAATGCAGTAAAGGCTAAACTGTCTTCTATCTAAAAACTAATTCCAAATTACCTTATCTTTGCTTCCTTCTAAATCTCCTCTCCCCAACTTCCCTCCATCAAAATCACAGAAGCTTAATCCAGAAATTTTGGGCTATTTGTAAGCAAGCTTATGATTTTAAAATATATTTTGATGCAAACTGATAGAATGCCTTTTCTAAACTTTGAAAATAAATAGTATATCCTATGGACTTTGACATAAAAGATAACTCAATAATGGAGGCCATCCTTACACTATTTATATTAAGGGGCAGTGTACACAGTGGACCGTGTGCTAGAGTCAGACACAGGAAGACAGGGTTTCAAATACTGCCTCTCATGTTTATTAGCTGTGTGACCACAGACAAGTCCTCTAAGCTCTGTGAGCCTTACCAACTCTCTTGGACTTATCTCTGGCTGCAGATTTGTAGATCCCTGGGAATTCCCACACCAGTGAATCACTGATTTTGTTATATTGACATGGATGTAAATTTGTTATTTTTTTAAAGATCCAAACCAAAAGAATGCCTCTATGTAGATTGTCCTTAAAATTCTTGACAAATAATGGTTGAATTATTGTTATACTAACTACAGTAGAAATAGAACTGGATTGAGAGTCACAGGGTCTGAGTCTATATCCTTGACTGCCTGCCATCTGCTACCTGTGTAACCTATGGACAAATCACCTAACATCTCTGGGCTTTGGCTGCCTTATTAGAAGATTGAGGGGACTAACTAGATGACCTCTGAGTCCTTTTCAGTTCTCCATCTACAATCATATGAACTACACAATTTCATAATTATTTCATTATGTACATCACATATTCCAAGTATATTTCCTGGGCAAATCTTTCGTGTGAGGCTAGAAGAAAAACTGTCAAAAATTAAGCTACATTGTAAATTTTAATTTTCTTTCCTTTGCCAGTCACTGTTATCAGAGGGGAAAAAAAACTAAATTAGGCTATCTATGCAGGAACTGTATGTTTCCTATAAAGCAGTCAAGGCAGGTAGGTGGTACAGTGGGTAGAGTGCTGGGCCTGAAGTCAGGAAGACCTGAGTTCAAATCTAACTTCAGAAACTAGCTGTGACCCTGGACAAGTCACTTAACCCTGTTTGCCTCAGTTTCCTAATCTGTAAAATGAGCTAGAGAAGAGAATGGCAAACGCTCCAATGTCTTTGCCAAGATAACCCCAAATGGGCATACAGAGAGTCAGATAAGACTGAAAACCACTGAACAACAACAAAAAACAGCCATTCAGTATCCTGGTGAGTTCAAGATGTTTGCCAGTTGACTAACAGATTTTGTGATTGTTTTTACAGTATCTAGCGAGGCACATGCTTAAAGATCTAGAGTTTCCAGGATCTGCCATCTTTCCCTTTTTGTAAGCAGAGAAACCAAACTGGCTCCTCTCTAACCTCAAGGCATCTAGCCAGGTCAAAGAGCAACATACAAAATGGAAACTTAGATAAGTTTCAGCAGGGCGGGCTTTCCAACAAATAGGGAAGGACTTGTTACGCCCTGTTCTTCAATTCTTGCAGGATCACCCTGGTCTTGGGAGAAAAAGAGGAAAAAAAGGCAAATAACTTTCCTTTTGTTTCTGCTTCTCCTAAATAAACTGCTTGCCTAATTTCCTTTGCAGTTAGAGCAATGTTCCTTGTGAAAACCATGATTTCCACATGTTGCACAAGGCTTAGCACTCCTAAACTGGCTTTGGGAGACATTTTTGGAGCAGCAATATTCAATGTGCTTAGGATCATGGGGGTCAAAGTCATGTTGGAGATCATTTACTGTAACCTCATTTTACAAATGAAGACATGAGCCCAGTAAGAGAGGCCTAAGATAACACATGCTGCTTTATTTAGTGGCAAAGCCAAGACTATAATCTCTTTAATGAGCCTTTTCTTCTTAAAGCACCCTAGAGATGGTGAAAAAGACTCGAGTAAGGGGCAAAATTTACCATCTTAATATCTGTTCATCTTGATCTTCAACAAGTCTTTTCTGGGCCTCACCATGCTCAGCTGGAGAATTAGGGCATTAAACTGCATAATCCCTAAAAATCCCTTCTGTCTCCAAATCTATGCTCCTATGAACTTTGTCTTGGCATTTATGTTTTGTTCTCTTTATGGAAGCAGAGATAGAGAGAGTTAGGGCTACTTGCATTATCCATAAAGTAACCCTAATCAACTCTCATGCTACTTTAGACAAAGCCCAGGCCCAAGGAAGGGCCAAACTTGGCAAAATTGTGAATTCAATTCATTTTTTTTAATGTATCAAGATCTACTACGTTCCAGGCATTGGAGATACAGTAACAAAATCATGCAGTCCTTGATCTCAAAGACTTTACGTTCGCTTCCAGATTATATGACCAACAAGAAGGAGGACTAGACACTATCTCCCATCCTCAGGACTTCTCAAACCTCTTCCAAATTGGAATTGTGTGCAACAGATCAAACCCTTTCATTATTCCATACGAAGACACCAGGAACCCTAATGAGGTAATCATTTACATCCACTGAGTGTGAAGTTTGTGCTTAGTATCTCCCACCTTCCTTTTTGAATTCCTTCCCCTTCCTTGCATGTCCAGATTCATTTCCCCAGGTGTCACATTTCACCCCATTTCCTCCTACCAGGGAAGAAAGTGATTTGATAAACTCATTCTGAGTAAAGTGTGATTTAGCATGTTATTGCTCAAAGAATTATTTATATTTATTATTTTAAACGGTTTTTAATGTGAAGGAATTCCTTGTAAAGAATTCTCCAGTATAAATCATAAAATGAATCCCTCATGGTGGAATAGCAGGAAGTTATCTTTTAGGCAAAGAAGCTTCTTGGTGCTACTCATTCTTTGTTTTCCCATTTTTGAAAAGTCTTTGCAATAAATCAGACCAGCAATAACAATAGTTATGGTTTCTGAAGAACTCTAAAAACTTTCCTAAATGTTAAATTTTTGGCTCCCCAGGTGTTCAAAAAAGCTGAATTGTGGGCTGGTGGAGTATGTTAACAATTCAAATAACTTTGGCTTTGGCTATGGCTTTTTTTTGGTCAGCATTTATGGAACCCTTCCAGATGTTTATTTTTTCCCTTTTTCTCATTTAATGGTATTTTATTTTTTCCAATTACATATAAAGATAGTTTTCAATATTCACTTTTATAAGATTTTGAGTTCCAAATTTTTTCTCCCTCCCTCCTCCCCAAAATGGCAAGCAATCTGATATAGGCTATATGTGTGTGTGTGTGTGTGTGTGTGTGTGCGTGTGTGTGTATAAAATCATATTAAATATATTTCCACATTAGTCACATTGTGAAAAAAAAGAATCAGAACAAAGAGAAAAACCAGGAGAAAGAAAAAAAAGAAAGAGAAAAGAGTATGCTTCAATCTGCATTCAGACTCCACAGTTTTTTCTCTGTATGTGGTTAGCATTTTCCATCACGAATCTTTTGGAATTGTCTTAGATCACTGCATTGCTGAGAAAAGCTAGGTCTATCAAAGATGATCATCATTGGCTATGGCTTTATGGGAAAGGTAGAGTTTCAAAGTTCAGGGCTCTGACAGCATCTTGTCCAATAGTTTTCTAATCCTGAGTGCTTATTCATACCAGAATAACCTCTAGAAGGAAGAAGTCACTCTAAAGGCTCAGGGCTTTTCTGTGTCACATGAGGATTCTTCAGAAGTCAAGGAAGGCATAAGTAAAATCAGCACTATCACTTTGGGGTGAAAAAGGAGGTGAGACATTGAGCACCATTCATAGAGGTGAGGATAAGTGAAATATCCCTCAAGACAAGAGGCTAATGACTGGAATGTTGTTTGCCCTTCATTCTTGAAGAGGACCATGACATTGGGAAGGTGATGCCATGACTTACAAGTGAATTGGATTTAAGTGAGGGAGGGCTGTGCAAAGTCACCAGCCTCACTCTCTCCTCTGGAATCATCTGGGTCCAGTGGCTAGATAAAGATCAGGATGACTGGAGATGGCCCCCAGCTCCATAGGAAGGGAAGAATAGAGGATAAAGGAGGAAATAAATGTGACGTAAAAACAAAAGCTATCAACATTATCTTTAAAAAGAATGGGAATTTAATAAAACAATAAATTTTTTTCAGGAGAAGTCTATATAATATCTGCCTATGTTTCCTAATCATGGTTTAGAGGCGACCCTGAGTTCTCACAGGCTGTTCTAGTAAAACACAACTTCTGGTGGGTTTTTACCAAGGTGGAAATGCTCCAAGTGCCAGTTCAATGACAGACTGTAAATCTATCGTCCAAAGAACAACTAAGCTAAATGCACCAAGGTGTCTATGGGTGATGGGTTCTGTTGTTGTTGTCAAGCTATAGCAACTCTAAGACCATTTTAACAAGTCTAGAAGGGTTTCGATCTACTTTGGGTGGAGGACTCAACCCATATTGGCAAAATCATTAGACTCTGAAATAGTGAAATAACATGCCAAGTAACTAACTTAAGTGGCATATTTCAAAATTTCCAACTGGTTCATTTAGCATTGTGTAATCAGTCTTAGTTGGTGAAGCATTTCAACTGCTTAGGGAAAAGGAACACTTACACCTAATAGTTTGGTTCTTCCTCCCTACTCCTCACTCCTGAGTATGATATTATCTGTTTCTAGTTATTTGTGTTTGAGAACCAAATCAAACCAAAGGCTCAAGTCTGCATCGTTATTTGGACGTCATTATTTTTATATACATCAAGTCTACATCATTATTTTTAATTTGCTCCACTCCAATCTATTTTTCAGCCTTGCTTAAAATTCAGAAGTACTTTATAGTTTCATAACTAATTACTCACTAGAATGACTGGAATAATGTCTAAACAAATGACTGTACAGGAATGTTATGGAATGTTGGTGTGCCATTAAAAATTAAAAATTCAGAGAACCATGGAAAGACTCATAAACTGATACAGAATACAGTAAGTAGGACCAGGAAAAATATGCACAATGGCCACATAAACTATACAAAAGAAGTCAACTTTAAAATAAAATGAAACAAAACTTAGTCCTTACTTATCAATATCAATTATTATTAAAACTAAAGTACATACCCTTTTTTTCTTTTTCAACTCAGTGTAGCAATACTCTGGTTGGGGTTGCCAGAACTCTTCGGGCTACATCTTCCCCTTAGGGGCCTAGGGGCAACACTGAATGTTTAAAGATAATTCTCTCTAATGCTACCGGCTCTACCCCCTATTCTCATGTGTTCTTCCCAATGTTAACCACCATTAGCACTCACTCTCCCATCTATCACTTCAGTCCCTGGAAAGAGTGAGCTCACACTTAAAGCATTTACTCCACCAAGTTCACTTCCAAATTCAGGATAATTTATGGATGAAAGAGTCAGTGTCTCTATCATGCTGGGCTGGGTCAAAGGTAGTTCTTTAGGATCTTAGCTGTCACCTTACACATGCTTAGCCTTCTGAGAATCCTGACACAGGCCACAGCTTCCAGACTGCTGGTGCTCGTTATTCTGACTTTTCAAAACTCACAAGGTTCTTACCAGTTTTGATACTACTTCACAAAAACAAGGAGAAGAGATACAACAGATTCAGAAACAACAGCAGAGACATGCAGTTATGAGTTACATGGCAGCAGCCCTGATGGCCTAAGGCCTCTCATCCTGTATAGGGTTTATGCAGTCTTCAATCAAACTTAAACAAGGGGGGAAAACTAAGAGACTGTAATGGTAATCAGGGCAGGACTTTTTCACTTTTGTCATGCCTTTTGAGTGAATCCCAATTCTGGCTCAGCAGCCAATCAAAAGTCCACCTTCTTATCCTGTTTTGGCGGACTAGAACCAGTTACAGAATGTCTACATATGCTCTGAATCGGTGAGCAGGGCCATTTATCCATTATTATAATTTTCTGGAAGCAGGCTCCCTAGGCTCTTCTACATGGGCTTTGAGCTCCATTAGCCAGGCTCCCATTACGCCAAAAAGCATTTATCAAGTACCTACTGTGTGCCAGTAGGGGTAGCTAGGTAGTACAGTGGATAGAGTGCCAGGCCTGAAGTCAGGAAGACTCATCTTCAAGAGTTCAAATACGGTCTCAGACACTTGCTAGTTGTGTGAGCCTGGGCAAGTCACTCTTTGCCTCATTTTTCCTCATCTGTAAAAATGAGCTGGAGAAGGAAATGGCAAACCACTCCATTATCTTTGCCACGAAAATAAAGAATCAGACACCACTGAAATGACTGAACAACAGCAACAATTGTGTATCAGGCACTTTACTTGAGACACAGAGACAAAAACAAAACAGGTTTATCCTCAAGGAGCTCATGGGGAAACTTAAGTAGAAGATTACTTACACTATCAATAATAATCATTTTAATGGTGTTTTCCTTAATTGGCAGGGACTGAACTTTGCGTAGAGTTCAGTTGCAATTTTGTTAGGGTTTGTGTGATATGTCAAAAAAAAGTTTTGTCTAACTAAAAAAGAGTCAAGGAGCTGAAATGTTGGGTTAAGGAGGTGCCCAAAGTGACATCGGTCTGTAACAGTTGTATGAAGTAAAAAAATCAAACAACAAAGTTTAAAAAAAATAACAGGTTCATCAGATCAGCTGAATATGATAACTCTCCCAGAATCACACAGAATACATTGCTAGTTCCCATCTTAATCTTACTCAAGGCAATAGAGCCTTCATTATTCCTCCTCATTCAGAGTACATTGTCTTACTGGAGAGCAGAGATACTGGAGAAATGTCAACTGAGGTGAATGAAGAGTGTTCCTTGTCTCCTGCACACAATTCTTTGAGACAAACTGGGTTGAAAAGTTCACAATGATACTTTTCTGCCTTAGCCTTAGATGGAGGGAATACCACTCAATGCATAGCAAGTATAGTACAGTACAAGTATGATACAGTAAATTCTTCCATTATTTCTATAAGCTAACACAGCAGATAGATTCAGAGGATTCCATGACTCTCCACACTCCAAGACTCTAAAACCCACACTATAATGCAATGATTCCAATGCAAAATTCCACTATGCTGCACCTCTCACCATGTCCATTGACTTAATAAAAGATATTAAGATATATTGTCAATATGCTAACATATCTGTGTTGACTTGTTTTCAGCCAGCAACTAGCAATTATTTTTGCCCAAGGCAAGTAGTTACAACCTAGATTCAAAACATCTTTTTAAAAAGACAAATTCATTGGGAAGCAGAATATATATATATATATATATATGTATACATATATATATATGTACACACACACACACACACACACACACACACACACACACACAAGGCCCCAAGTACAGAAACCAGAGGGCACTAACCCCCATGGCTAGATAATGCCACTGCTAGCTAAGGATATGGAACAGAGTAGGGAAGGCCAGGGAGTAGCTCCCATGAAGTTCCTTTTTATTTAAAAACAAATCAAAAAAATAAATAAAAACCTGATAGCTTCCTATTTTAACTAAGTATTCTTGCTAGCTAGGTGCTAAAATTAATTGTTTATAAGCTGCTAGAGAACACAAATGCTGTGGGTTCCTCTAAATTCTACAGCCCTCGAACAGTTTTTCCACCCTAATTGTGTTCCTACTGGCTTTTCTCCAAAGCTAATGGTATTTTTGAATTCCCATAAAACAAGCAAAACTATAACTTAGATGTAATAAATTGCCAGAAAGTACCACATACACCCATGTTCATGTTTGTTTTGTCCATGTATGTGTATATACATACGCATGCACACATATACACATGTGTGTATACGTGTGTGCATATATATGTATATATATATGTGTATATATATACATATATATATACACACACATACACAGATAGGCAGTTTAATATAATAGCACTGGACCAGAAGAACCAAATTCTAGTCCCATTTCTGGTGCAAAATAATAGAGGAACCATAAACAAGTCACAAATTCTCTACGCTTCAATTTCCTAATATGTATCACAGTTTTAATAATGCCTACATAACCTACTTCATGAGATTATTTTAATAACCTCTATTATAAAAAAATTCTTTGAAAAGTAATGAAATGATTGGACTAGATATCTCCAAGATCCCTCCCAACTCTAACATTTCTAATATGTCAATGAGTTACGTGGCACAGAGGATAGGGTGCTAGGCTTGGAGGCAGGAAGACCAGAGTCCAAATCCAGCCTCAGACACTTACTAGCTGTGTGACCCTGGGCAAGTCACTTAACCTGTTTATCTGTATTTCCTCATTTATAAAACACGGATGATAATAATAGCAGCTTCCTCCCAGGGTTGTTGTGAGGATCAAATGAGGTAAAAATTGTAAAATGCTTAACACAGTACCTGGCACATAGTAGGTGCTATATAATGTTAGTTATTGTTAATAGAAAACTTGTATTTGTATGTAGAGAACTATAAAGTTTTCAAAGCATTTTTTCTCACAATCCTGTCTAATAAATAGCAAAAGTATTATTTCTATTTTATAGATGAGGAAACTGAGACTTAGGATCACATAGCTAGTAAATGTCAGAGCTAGGATTCAAATATGTCTTCTTTACTCTAAAACTAGGCATTGTTCTCACCAGCTAGCTGCCTTTCAAGACCAGTATTCATTCATTCATTCATTCATTGATTCAACAAGCATTTTTGAAGTGCTGATTATCTCAGTCAACAAATCAACAAACATTTGTTAAATGCCTACTATGTGCCAGGCATTGTGTTAAGTGATGATGACATAAAGACAAAAATGAAAAGGCCCCGCCCTCTAGAAGCTTACATTCTTTGAGAAGGATAATATGCATATATATGTATGTATATGGCATGCACACAATGCACACAAAATTAAATAAATAAATAAATAAATAAATAAATGGATGAGTGAATAAATAAATGAACAAACAAACAAATAAATAAATAAATAAGTAAATGGATGAATGGATGGATAAATAAATAAATAAATGGATTGATAGATAAATAAATAAATAAATGCAAGGTAGTTTTGAGAGGAAGGGGACTAACAGCTGGAAAGATCGGCTGAGATGCACTTCCAGGCCTCGAAGGGCTTATAATCTATGGAGGAAGGTATTATGAAACACCTGAGGATAGTTAAATAAACAATAAGTTCTAACAAACAAATTCAAATCCAAGAGGAGGAGAACATTAAGGGTCAATCATAAGAAACTAAGAAACTGGGTGACTTTGACCCTTGACCTTTGCGTTATAGCAACACAAGCAGCAGGCACCATGATATCAATCTTAGGGCTGTTGATGGTCATTAATTGTGACACCATCATTTGATTGTATCTTGTTAACAGAAGAAAGTACTTTTAGCTTAGAAGCAATTTAAGATCTTTCTGGACCATGAAGAGGGAAGTCAAAGCTGCACAATACCATTGAAATTCTCTGTGTAATGAATTTAGGCTAAAAGTATTTTAAAATTACAACTGGAGTGAATTGAATATTCAAGTTTGAATGGTGTAATATAAGTACATTGAAATGGACAAAGGGGAGGAAATCCCAACTTTGAGGTTCTGAGCAACATTAATTCAGCCAATATTTTTCCAACATTCAAACTGTAAATGCATCTCTCACATAGATATTCTTCATCGTGGTATTAATATTCAACATAACTTTCTACTTTGGGGATAGATAGAAAAGGTGCGAAAGAATTATTTTAAGTCATATTTACTTGGAGAGTTCTTGGAATTTCTTTGAGAAAAGATCTCCATCTAGTGGCGAAGGGCAGGATAGAACAATAAAAATTATCCATAAAAATTAGCACTCCATCTTCCAGAGATCAGTTTATCTTATTGTTTTCATTGCAATATGTTGTTTGTGATTTCTAAATTACCGCACCTCCTCTCCTCCCCCCCAAAAACTCTGTATTATTCACAGGCACTAGAGGTAATAAAATCCAAATTCCACAGCCTGGTATGGAAAGCCCTCCATAATCTGGTTCCCAGCTGCCTTTCCAGGCTGATTTCATATTACTTTCCTTCATAATTCTTGGTTCCTAGTGAACTGGCCTGCTGGTTCTTCCCCATAGGCAGTGGTGTGCTGGCAAAGATTTAACAACTGGCTCTCCAGAGGAAAACTAAGGACATACTTTTAAGTTTAATCCGCATTAACATTTTCTCCATCACTTTCTTAAAGCCCGGACAATCAACAAAAAATAAATCAAGTCCTATATGTAGCAGTCTGCTGAAACTCACACTGAAAATTTAACAATCGGCTCTCAGGGTGAACATGGCGGGATGAGTTCCCCACTCCCCCCTCCCCCACCACTAACGCCTCCAAAACAGATCAAGAAACTGCACTAGACTGAACCCTGAAGGAGAAATCAAGAAAAAATGACAGTGAGTCATTTGTCCAGCCCAGTTCCACATAGGGAGACTGACAGGGAGATCTGCAGACACTGGGGACATGGTCGGGCCAGGCACTCCGGGGCAAAAGGAGGTCTCAGACCCATAAGAAGTACCCCCAGCCCCATACAGGGCATCGTAATGCGGATAGGTGATCAGAGGAGTAGAGTTCCTAGGCAGGGAAGCTCCGGGTGGTGTATGGAAAAAGGAGAAAGTCGAGAAGCCAGCAGCAGCAGCGGTGCGGCTCGGACCTCAGGGGGCCAGCAGGGTCGCACTTTCAGCACACAGGTGAGAACCGGCTCCCATTCCAGCCTGCAGAGCCTGAATAGTTTACATTCCAAATTGCAGAGGAATAACCAAGACCGAGCCCAGACTGAAGGGAGCTTACAATTATGGCATTTAAACCAACAGAGCTTTCCAGCTAACTGATAGGAGCAAAGTCTAGCAGCAGTCTCCTCTCGCACAGACCCAAACACAGGTCAGGAACTTGCAGAGTTCAGACCACAACGATATTTTCACACTGAAAATATTGAAGCTTTTCGCTGAGAGCTCCCTCTTCTCCCCTCCTCCTGACCTCACATTTCTCTGCCATCTTCCCCCACTATCTCCTCCTCCATTCCAGAACTACATGAAGACATGACCAAAATCACCTCCTCTACATGCACCCTTGCATCATCTGCAGCCACCTTCTCCCACTATCATCCTCACTCTCTTATCTTTAATCTCTCCTTCTCAGTCTCTTTATGATTCCTTCCCTACCATGTTCAAACATACTCATGTCTCCTTCATCCTTAAAAAACCCTCTCTTGATCTTATCATCCTTTTGCTCATTCTATGCCTCTCCTCCTTGAGAAAACTGTCTAGCCTAGATGTCTCTACTTCTCATTTTGTTCTAAACCCTCTATAATTTGACTTCCAACCTCTTTAATCAACTAAAACTGTTCTCTCCAAAATTAACAATATCTTCTTTGCCAAATCAAATGGCCTTTTCCCAATCTTCATCTCTCTTGACCTCTCTGAAGGTTTAGCATGGTTGATCACACTCCTCCTGGATATTATCTGCTCTCTGGGTTTGCGTGACACTCCCTTCTGCTGGTTCTCTTCTGCTCTGTCTGATCACTCCTCCATATCCTTTACTGGTTCTTCATCTAGGACACACCCACAAATCATCAGTGTACACAAAAGCTGTCTCTTGGGCTCTTTTATCTTTTCCTCTCCTCTATACAATTTCACTTCCATGGGCTTAATGATCATTTCAACATAAATGATTCATATATACATATATATATATATAATACACACATACACGCACACGCACACACACATATATATCCAGGCCTAATCTCTCTCCTAGACCACCATCTACTACCACCAACCATTCATATCTCAAATTCAAAATGCTTTACATATATTTTCTCATTTAATCCTCACAACAACTTTGCAAGGTAAGTGATATCTCCATTTTATAAATGAGGAAATTGAGTCAGAGAAAGGTTAAGCGACTTGCCCAAAGTCACAAAGCTAGTAAGTGTCTGAGGCAGGATTCAAACTCCAATCTTCCTGACTCCAAATCCAATGGCTCCCTCTCACCTCCAGGATTAAATATAAAATCTTCTATTTGGCATTCAAAGCCCTTTAAAACCTTACCTCTTACCTTTTCAGTCTTCTTATACCGTACTCTCCTCTGCCCCCATATCCTTTGTTTCAGTGACACTGGCCTTGTTCCTAAAACAAGATGTTCCACCTCTTGGATCCTGGCATTTTTACTGACTATCCCCATGCCCAGAATGCCCTCCCTCCTTATATTCCACCTCCTGGCTTCCATGGTTTTTGTCAAGTCTTAGCTAAAATTCCACCTTCTACACGAAGCCTTCCCCAATCTCTCTTTATTCTAGAACATAGTTTTTGCATGTTGGCTCTGCCATTAAATTGGGAGCTTCTCAAAGAGAGGGACAAGCACTTAGCAGAGTGCCTTGTAGGTGGTTGATACTTAATAAATGCTTGTTGACTGACTGTACACTGTGCCACCTAGCTTCCATGATACCTGCATGGGAGGTATCTTATCAAACATCTTTGAAACAGGAATTGTTCTATTGAATCAAATACACCCTTTGTTTAAATAGAAACAAATAGAGCACTGGCCCTAGAGTCAGGAGAATCCCAGTTCAAATTTGACCTCAAACATTTGATACTTACTAGCTGTGGGACCCTGGGCACTTAACTTGCCAAAAAAAAAAAAAGGAAAGAAATAATAAACACAGAGAAATTGTATCTTCTTTGACTCAGAGACTGGAAAGATGTAGACTGCTACAAAATATTATTTGTGAATACCCGGCTATTCTTTTCTAGTAAGAATCCTCTGTGTGTGTGTGTGTGTGTGTGTGTATGTGTGTGTGAGTAGTTCATTCTCAAAAAAATTTTGTTCAGAAACAGAATTATTCATATTCCTTCATTCACTTTTTTTTCTGGTAATGGTTAGGTTCACAACTTTTTCCAGAACAAAAAGGCAGTATAGATTGATAAATAAAGGCTTGGCCTAGAAACCACAATGACCTGGGCTTAAGATTTGCCTGATACATAAAGGCTATGGGACCCCACCAAGTCACTTAACCTCTCACTGATTTAGGCAACTCTTTAAAACAAGAGTTCTTAACCTGGGGTCCATGGACCAATTCACAGAAAAATTACAGAGGACCTGTGAATTTGGATGGGGAAAAAAATTAAATATTTATTTTCACTAATCTCTATCTGAAATTTAGCATTTCCTTGCATTATGAATGCAAACAATATGTCATAATAACATCAGGCTCCATCACACTGCCAAAGGAGTCCATCACACACACACACACACACACACACACACACACACACAAATGCTTAAGAACCCATGCTCTAAAACTATTAAGTTGCAGAGAAGGTGCTGACCTGAACAGATAGAAGGAATTTCCCTACCAGGGTGTCCTCTATCCCAGGACCAGCACAGGCCCATGTGTACCCTATAACTATCCCTAAAAGGTACTGGGGGCAGCTCCAGTACCCAGTGGCCCAGTGGGTAGAGTACCAGGCCAGGAGTCAGGAAGATTCTTCTTGCTGAGTTCAAATCTGGCCTCAGACACTTACTAGCTGTGTGGCCCTGTGTAACTTGGGCCACTTAACCCTGTCTGCCTCAGTTTCCTCATCTATAAAATGAGCTGGAGAAGGAAATGGCAAACCACTCCAAGAAAACCCCAAAAGAGGACATGAAGAGTTGGACATGACTAAAAAACTACTAAACAACAACAAAAAAATTAGAAAAATTCCCTACTTCCCTACATTTAACAATAATCTATGAAACATAGGGATTATTATTCTTGGAAGTTTTAAAGAACTCAGTTGTGCTCTAGGTGTTTTTTGGCTTTGATGACTTTCCTTATTTCTTTTTCAGAGACCATTCTATTTGAATAATTAATTTTCTGTTGTGCAAATTCTGCAATAGTTTTGTAGATAATCTATTTTTAAACACTCTAATTTTTTAATATAACCTGCTTTTGAGGCAGAAAAACTCGGAGAAGGAACTTTGACTCCCAAATTTGCTCAGTCTTTTCTTTCCAAAAGGAGTTGCGGGAAAAGAAGACAGGAGAGAGCCAAGCAAGCAGGAAGAAGAGAATGGAGAGACGGAAGGGGTCAGCATGCCAAGAGATAAGCCATGCTAGTTTATCAGGAGATATTGACTGATGTAGTGCTATAACCCAGCAGGAATACCCAAGGCAGAGATCCCTATCTCTGTGGCACTAATAGACAGCCCAAGGGGATGGGACAGATTGGGAATGTCTTTTACTTTCTAGCAAAGCCACTTTTCCACTGGGCTAGAGTGTCTAATCTTTTATCTTTTGCTTTCACTTACCTCCTATAAAACCCTGCTGGCCAGCAGAAATGCTAAGTTGTACATGTATTACTTAGGGTTATGGACAGAGCTTAAGGGAGATAGCATGAACATTATAGCATCTCTTACTATACAGAGATGAAAGCAAAGATTTGGTCAATGGTAACTGATTTGGGGATGGGAGTTGTTAGGATAAAGTGGGGCCATGGTATTGGACTGCACACAGACTGCACACATCTGGCATATGCATCTCGGACTCAGCTGCTCCTAGAAACAAATCACTATTGAGAGAGCAGGCTGCACTCATCAAAGCATATAAAAGTGTACTTTCGTTTCCGAACCAACAGTAGCTATTCTTAGTGGAATGGCTTAGAAAGGAAAGGTAGTCCCTTGGGGCAAGAGCGAGCGGAAAGTCATACCTCTGCTCCCTTCCAGCCCTCTGGCTGCATAACTTGCCTTGCTCACTAGCACCACCTGCTGTCTATGATAATATAACTGTGCAAAGTATTTCCTAATAATTTCTTAGGTTTTGAGATGTTTTTTTTCTATTGAGATCTCTCCTTTTTCTTAAATAAGTTTACTGATTTTCACTTTCTTTATCTTTTGAAAAAATAAATTTGTTAATATTTTGTCCATTTTATTGATCTCTTCCCAGAACTAGGTCCTGATTTTTAACATTTAAAATGTTCTTTGATTTTTTTATTCTATTTATTCCTGCTCTTAACTTTATAGTCGCTTCCTTTTTGAATACTTTTCTTTAGACAACTGCTTTGGTACTTTCCTGGAGTTCCTTTACGTACTAGCTTGATTTCCACCCCCCCTCCAAATTTTCTCCTTTTCTCTCTTACTAATGTGTATTCAGTATGTTTCTTAGGAAACAAATTGAGCTGTAAGCTTGGGCTGCAAGCTTTGGAAGTATCTCATATATTTTGATAGATATCAACATTGTTTTTATTCTCTTTTCAAAAGTTTATTACAATTTTCTGACTTTCATTAGAGATGAGACCAGAAATTCAACCAGTCAATAAAGAAGCATTTATTAAGTACCTACTATGCACCAAGCATGCACAAGCAAGCAAAAAAAAAAAAAAAACTTGAAACCCAATGCCTGTCCTCAAGGAATTTATATTCTATTAGGGTAAAACCATATACACAGATACAAAAATATAAAATGTATTATAAAGTACAAGCATATAAAATTATGTTTTAGAAAAGTTTATGTTATTTCTATTTATGAATTCATTTATATTCATAAATTCATATAAATATAAATCAAATTATATATAAACATGTTTGCTATTACATTACTATAATAGAAATGTATGTTATTTCTACATGAATATATAAAATATAAAATGTATTTATTTATAAATTTCACTTTAATAAAGTGTTTATATTTATAAAATATATTTTTATATTTATAAATTATTTAATAAATATATATATAAATAGTAACTATAAAAGGGGCAGCTAGATGGCACAATGCATAGAGTGCTGAACTGGAGCCAGGAAGGCCCAAGTTCAAATCCTGCCTCGGACACTTACTACCTGTGTGACCATACGCCGAGTCACGTTACTTCTTTCAACCTCAATTTCCACATCTGTAAAATGGATATAACACTAGAACCTACCTCACGGAATCACTGTGGGGATGAAATTAAATAACACGTGAAAAGTACTTTTCAAATCTTAAAGTGCTATATGAATGCTAGGTGTTACTGCTGTACCAAGGTAACTTGAGGAGAGATGTGGGGGGTGGGGAGACACACTAGCAGCTGTGAAGATCAGGTAAGGTCTCAAGGACAAGGTGGTTAGAGCTGAGCTGAGCTGAGGAAAAAGAAAGGCAGAACAGATCACTCTCCTCTGTGGAGGCTTGGAGTCGAAAAGAAGGAGCCAGAGGCGGTAATTTCTCCCCTTCTACAGGTGATTTTTACAATTCTTTCCCAACTGTCTTTTCTCCTCCTTTTTCATGAGCTGCGAAGGAGCTCAGGCAGTATTTCTAAACTGCTGAAGGGGGTGGGGTAGAATTGGCTGCCTACAGGTCTGCCATGTTATAGATAACACCCGTCACCACTGTTTCCATGAGGCTTTTGTAACCCTTGTATGTCACACGTGGACAGATATAGTAAGTTAACAAAAGCAGCTCAACACAGCGTGGAAAAATAAATGTACATGCATCATGCCTTAGGAACTAGAAGGGATTTTAGTAATTATCAAGTCTAATCGTACATTGGAAACACCAAAGACTCTGGAGTTAGAGGACCTGGGTTCAAATCCATCTCTGATGCTTATTTTTAGCAAGTTCTTTAACCCGAGGGGTTCTCAGGTTCCTGATCTGTAAAATGATACAGTTAGACTAGATGATTTCTGTGATACCTTCTAGACCTGTTGTCCTATCATTTTATAGTTTTGAGGAGGAAAAACTACAACCTAGTCATTATGCTGTTTCCCAAGAACCTCCTTCCTTTCTAGGAGGGGAGAAAGTATATAAAAAGACATAGAATCACAGAATCTTTAATTCTATTAGAATTACAGAATCTTTGAGTGAAAAGGGATTTGAGATACCCTTGGACCAATTGCCTGAGACAAAAACATGGCATCCAGAGTACTGAACTTGAAGTCAGGAAGGACTAAGTTTGAAACTCATCCCAACCTGCTTGCTGTGTGATCCTAAGCAAGTCACTTAACCTCTCTGTGCTTGCATTTCCTCATTTGTAAAATAAGGGAGTTGGAGTAGATATTTCTAAGGTCTCTTATAGCTCTAAATCTATGATCCTGTGATACCTCCTCCAAACAGGGGGGTGTCTAAACCATTCAGGCCAGATAGGTATCATGTCTCTTTATGAAAATCTTTAGAATTTGAAACTCCAGAACCATTTGATGATTTACCTCTGGGATATTCCACCAATTCTTGACACTCCGTCATTGTCTACTGTTTCCTTTCCTAAATCCTAGTTGTGATTCCTAATGCCATGACCCTTTGATCTTCTCCCTGGATGCTGTTTTCCTTGGAGAACTAGTGGTCTCTAGTATCTTCACTGGGAGGCAATGTAGTATGGTAAAAAGGGTACTTGATTTGAAGTCAGAGATCATGGGTTCAAATTCTGACTCTAATACTCACTACTGGGGCAGCTAGTAGTGAGTAGAGCACTGGCCCTGGAGTAAGGAGTAAGGAGGACCTGAGTTCAAATCCGACCTCACACACTTTACACACTTACTAGCTGTGTGATCTTGGGCAAGTCACTTAATCCCAATTGCCCTGCCTTCCCCCCTCAAAAAAAAAAAAAACACTACCTGTATGACTTTAAGAAAGACATCCTCTCTGGACATCGGAGAAAACAACATTAATGAAATATTTAAAGCGTACACAGGTTTGAATAGGAATAAATTCAGAAGGGAACACAGACAAGAAAGACAGTGTTGATACTGCTATGTTAAATTTGACATATGCTTCAGGAAACCAAACTAGTGATTCAAGGTGTGACATGCACATGCAATCCTCTTTTTCCATCCTTTACATATGGAAATATTTTATGTTTTTTGTTGACTGTTCCTAATTTTTAAAACTATAAAAGAGATCCTGTTACCTATTGCTTATTAATTAGAAAAAAATCATTTGCCTTGATAGAACAAAATACATTAAAGTGTCACCTCAAACAAGGTGTCTCTCGTTCATGTTACGATCATGCGAGATTTAATAAAAGCAATCACAGAAATAACTCAGTCAATAACCCTCAGTTTCTTGCTCAAGCATTAAATAGTGACACGTGTGGGCTCCAGTGTCATAGAGGATGTCCTGCTTAGAGTTCAAATAGAAAAGCATCCGAGGCTCATAGATTAAGAGTGGAAAGAGACCTCGAAAGTCACCTCGTCCAACCCCTTTGTTATGCAGATGAAGAAATTCAGTCCTGAAGAGGGTAAATCACTCCCCCAAATTAAACTTCTGGTAGAAATCCTCCAGTGAAGTGAAGTCCCCTAGATGCTTATGTTTGCGGATGAATGTACCAAGAAAGATCTGCTCAATGAGATCCAAGAACTCAAAAAATCAGAATAATGATCCATTAACAAAAAAACTATGGAAATGGTAATTGTCCAGTCTAGTGTCATACAGATGGAAAGCCAGCATATTGGGTTAGTATATGACTTCATATATCTAGGATAGGCACTATACTTGAACCAGAAAAGGAGGTGGACCAGAGCGATGCTAATAAATCAACAAAACAACCCAAGCGTTGAACTAATATCCATGGGATGTTTAAAAAAAAAAAAAAAACAACAAACCCTGGGGGAAAGTTCCTGGCACACTGAGTAGATCCTCTGTGTAAGAGCTATGTGAAAACAAAGACCATAATTGCACAAGATGAAAGTTTCAAGCCAGTCAAAACTAGGTCAAGCAAAACAACGTGACAAAACCAAGGCCAGTTCCATGCTAATTGTTCTAATGGGGTCTCATTTTTTTTCCACTTTCTTGCTCTTTTCCACCAGCCATCGTAAAGAATGGCATTAAATCTGAGTCTAGATGATACAACTTTTTTTCTTCTCCACTTTTTCATCCTCCCGAATTTCAGACTACGGTTTAATAGAAGAGTTGCAGGATTTAAAGTCAAGGAACTTGTGTGCCGTTGGGCAAATTATTTAATTTCTCTGGGTCTCAGGTTCCTCATCAGTAAAAAGAGGCAATTGGACCTCTGAGGTTCCTTCAAGTTCCACAAATGTTACCTATGAACTTCTGTTTTCAGACTAATACTGTAGATACGGATCATTATATCATCAGTTACTACTCAAACAAAACTTTATTCAAAGATGAAGGGCATTCATTCACTTATGTATTCATTCATTCAAGTGTAAACCATAAAACAAAACAACTAATCTGCTTCCCCTATAAAAACTACAATGTCGCTCTCAAGTGTTTCCTTACTGAGGACATTTCTAATAATGTTGCTGTACATCAATTTCCTTTAAAAAAAAAATGCAAGCGGCCTCAGAACGCAGTCACAGAACAGCTGATTATGGGAAACAATCCTTCTCTATGGGGAAATAGCATTAAAATGACCAATGTTTTGAAGATTTCAGTGACATGACAGAGTATGCCATAGAAAGGAAAAGAGAGGAGAGAAGGGGAGAGCACAGAAGAGGTGAGGAGAGAAGAGGATTAGAGCACTGTTTATCTGAATCTAAATAATATAAACTGTCACTTTCCCATAATGTGTCCCTTTTACTATTTCAAGTGACTAACTTTCAAATAGAATTAGAGTTACTCTATCAGCTAAATTACAGAGTCTCTCATTCTATGCATTTCTTTGGAAAGTCATCATAGATTATCTAGGTTTGCTAAGTATAAGATGAAGTGGAAACATTCCTTCCGAGGCTAAGCAGGCTTACACATAAAATATAGAATTTAATCCGTCTCACAAGTACCAGTAAGAATAGTGAAACGCTGAAGAATATTAACATTGTACAGCAATAATTTTTCAAATATAGGAAATCAATTGTAGAGGAAGAAGACACTGAATTTCCCTAGAGCCTTCAAATGAGTTCATTCAATGTAAGAGAGATGATGTAATGTTTATTTTTCTGATTTAGTAAATTCAATCCTATAAGTAATGATTACGCACTTACTATGCACAAGGATCAGTGGTACAGGGGCTTGTAATAAAAACACAAAACAAAAAATGGTCTCTTCCCTCAAGATGCTTGCATTCTATTGGAGGAGATATGACACATAAACAGACCACTAAGCCTTACCCTCTACCCTGGGGATGAACTCTCTTATAATTCTTGTCTTCCAGATTAGAATGTAAATTACTTCAGAGCAGGACCTTTTTTTTTTAAATTTCTACCTCCCAGTGCTTAGGGGTGCTTGGCACTTAATAATCACCTAAAAAGTGCTTTGTCATGAATTAATTAATGCTACTTTGAGGAGGTTATGAGCATTACCAGCTGCAGGGATCAGGAAATCTTCCTTTAGCAAACAGTACATGAGCTGAGCCATGAAGGAAGCCAGACATTGCAAGAGTTATCTAATTGTTAGTCTATATATAGCACTTTTTTTAAGAGAAAGAGAAAACCCGTTCCAAATATTAAACAAATTGTGATACATAAATGTAATGGAATACTTCTGTGCTGTAAGAAATAATGGATTTGTGGGCAGAGCAAAGATGGCAGACTAAAGGCAGGGACTCATTTGGGCTCTCCCAAATTGCCCTCCATAGAACTTTAACATAATGCCTCAAAACAAATTCTGGAGCAATAGAACCAACAAAAGGACAGGGTGAAACAATTTTCTAGCTGAAGACAGCTTAGAAGGTCAACAAGAAACATCTGTCTCACTGGAGTGAGAGTAGAACACAATGCAATTCAGGTCAAGCCCTGGCAAGCCAGCAGAAGGGTTTGGTAGCAACTGACTCAGCATAAGTGGCTTCCAGTGGCTTCCGGAGCTCTCAGCCCATAGATGGTAAGGGGGTCAGAAGACTGGTCAGAAGGAAATTACATGGGACCCTTTGCTAGCACTGGGAGCAGGACTCTGTTAAATTGCCCATACACTATTCCTGATCACAATCCCAGAGCAAATAGGAGCATTAGCAGGAGTGGGAATATTATTCATAGTTCCAAAGTGGAAAGGAGTACTTTTGGTTGCTCTCAGAGCAGAATGCAAGCCAGGAAAGCAGTTTCCACATCTCTCCTTAGATCATATCACCTAGGAAGAACTGAAAATTTACTGATCTCCAGAACCAGCTTTGAAAACAGATGCACAAATACCCTGAAACTTGAAATAGTGCTCCCTTCACACCGGGAGCAGAGCCCAACTTAAACATAAAGTTAAGTTAAGAAATAGGCTGGAAAAAAAAATGAGCAAACAACAAGAGCCTGACTATAAAAAAAGTTACTATAATGACAGGAAAGATCAAAACACAAACTCAGGAGAAAATGATGTAAAAACAACTACATTCAAACCTCAAAGAAAAAATGTGAATTGGTCTCAGGCAAAAAAAAAAAAAAAGAATTCCTAGAAGACTTCAAAAAGGATTTTAAAAATTAAATAAGAGAGGTAGAGGAAAAATTGGAAAAAGAAATTAGAGTTATGCAAGAAAACCACAAAAGAGTCAACAGCTTGGTAAAGGAATACTGATGGAAAAAAAAATACTGATAGCACCTTGAAAAACAGAATAGGTCAAATGGTAAAAGACGCACAAAAAATCCACTAAATAACTCCTTACAAAGCAGAATTGCCCAAATGGAAAAAAATGTACAAAAATTCACTGAAGAAAAGAATTCCTTGAAAGGTAGAATTGGCCAAATGGAAAAGTAGGTACAAAAGCTCACTGAAGAAAATAATTCCTTAATAATCAGAATTGGGCAGGTAGAAGCTGATGACTCCATGAGATAGCAAGAAACAATAAAACAAAACCAAAAAATGAAAAAAAGGGAGAACACATGAAATATTTTATTGGAAAAAACAACTTACCTGGAAAACAGATAGAGCAGAGATAATCTAAGAATTATTGGGGTACCTGAAAGCCATGATCCAAAAAAAAAGTCTAGACATCATAACTGAAGAATTGCCAAGGAAAACTGCCCTGATATTCTAGAACTAGAGAGCAAAATAAAAATGGAAAGAATCCACCTATCACCTCCTGAAAGACATCCCAAATGAAAATTCCCCAGGAGCATTATAGCCAAATTCCAGAGCTCCTGGGTCAAAGAGAAAATATTGCAAGTAGCCAGAAAGAAACCATTCAAATATTGTGGAGCCACAGTCAGGATAACAAAAGATTTAGCAATTTCCACATTAAAACATCAAGGGCTTGGAATATGATATGCCAGAGGACAAAAGAGCTACGATTACAACCAAGAATCACCTATCTTGCAAAACTGAATATAATACTTCGGGAGAAAAAAATGGATATTTAATGAAATAGAGGACTTTCAAGCATTCCTGATGAAAAGACCAAAGATGAATAGAAAATCTGACTTTCAAATACAGGATTCAAAAAACTATAAAAAAGAGAAACAGGAAAGGGAAATCATAAGGGATTCAATAAGGTTAAACTGTTTACATTCCCACATAAGAAGATGATATGTGTAACTCCCAAGAACTTTATCTTTATTAAGGCAGTTAGAAGGAGTATACATAGACAGAGGACATGGATGTGAGTTGACTGTGATGGGATGATTTCAAATTAAATAAAATTAAGGAAGTGGAACAGGGATGCACTAAGAGAAGATGAAAGGGAGAGATAGAATAGGGTAAATTATCTCACATAAAGGAGACAAGAAAGAGCTTTTACAATGGAAGGGAATATAGGGAGGGGCTGAGCAATGCTTGAACCTTACTTTCATTAGAATTGGCTCAAAGAGGGTATAACATGCACACTCATTTGGTTATAGAAACCTATCTTACCCTAAAGGGAAGTAGGAGGAAAGAGAATAAGAGAAGGGGGGGTTGAAAGAATGGAGAGTGGATAGGGGGAGGCAGTGGTCAGAAGCAAAACACTTGAAGAAGGATAAGGTGGGGAGAGGGGGAGAGAGGGGGGGGGAAGGAAAAGGAAAATAAGTTACAGAAGGAAATAGTATAAGTACACTAGTGGGGAAAATCAAATTTCTCTTCTCAGAGCTAATTAAATCTAACCAAAAATAAATTAAAAAGTACCGAAGAAACTAATACTTTAAAAAACAGACTAACTCAAATGGCAAAAGAGCTCCAAAAAGCCAATGAGGAGAAGAATGCCTTGAAAGGCAAAATTAGCCAAATGGAAAAGGAGGTCCAAAAGACCACTGAAGAAAATACTACCTTAAAAATGAGATTGGAGCAAGTGGAAGCTAGTGACTTTATGAGAAATCAAGATATTGTAAAACAGAACCAAAGGAATGAAAAAATGGAAGACAATGTCAAATATCTCATTGGAAAAACCACTGACCTGGAAAATAGATCCAGGAGAGATAATTTAAAAATTACTGGACTACCTGAAAGCCATGATCAAAAAAAGAGCCTAGTTCTCATCTTTCAAGAAATTATCAAGAACTGCCCTGGTATACTAGAGCCAGAGGGTAAAATAGGAATTGAAAGAATCCACAGATCGCCTCCTCAAAAAGATTCCAAAAAGAAAACTCTTAGGAATATTGTCGTCAAATTCCAGAGCTCCCAGATCAAGGAGAAAATACTGCAAGCAGCCAGAAAGAAACAATTTGAGTATTATGGAAACACAATCAGGATAATACAAGATCTAGCAGCTTCTACGTTAAGGGATCGAAGGGCTTGGAATATGATATTCCAGAGATCAATGGAGCTAGGATTAAAGTCAAGAATCACCTACCCATCAAAACTGAGTATCATGCTCCAAGGCAAAATATGGATTTTCAATAAAATAGAGGACTTTCAAGCTTTCTCAGTGAAAAGACCAGAGCTGAATAGAAAATTTGACTTTCAAACACAAGAATCAAGAAAAGCATGAAAAGGTAAATAAGAAAGAGAAATCATAAGGGACTTACTAAAGTTGAACTGTTTTGTTTACATTCCTATATGGAAAGATGATGTGTATAATTCATGAGACCTCAGTATTAGGGTAGCCGAGGGGAATATATACATACATACATACGTACATACATACATATATATATACATACATACATATATACACACACACACGTATATATATACATACACACACACACACACACACACACACAGGGCACAGAGTGAGTTAAATATGAAGGGATGATATCCAAAAAAATAAAATCAAATTAAGGGATGAGAGAGGAATATATTGAGAGAGGGAGAAAGGGAGAGATAGAATGGGGTAAATAATCTCACATAAAAGTGGCAAGAAAAAGCAGTTCTGTAGGAAGGGAAGAGGGGGCAGGTGAGGGGGAATGAGTGAATCTTGCTCTCTTCGGATTTGACCTGAGGAGGGAATAACATACACACTCAACTGGGTATCTTACCTCACGGGAAAGGAGATAAAAAAGCAGGGATGATAGAAGCAGATAGGGGGAGGAGGTAATCAAAAGCAAACACTTTTGAAAAGGGACAGGGTCAAGGGAGAAAATTGGATAAAGGGGGATAGGATAGGAAGGAGCAAAATATAGTTAGTCTTTCACAACATGAGTATTGTGGAAGGGCTTTGCATCATGATACACATGTGGCCTATGTTGAATTGCTTGCCTTCTTAGGGAGGGTGGGTGGGGAGGGAAGAGGGGAAAGAATTTGGAACTCAAAGTTTTAAAAGATGTTGAAAAAAAAAGTTTTTACATGTAACTAGGAAGTAAGATATACAGGCAATGGGGCATAAAAATCTATCTTGCCCTACAAGAAAGTAAGGGAAAAGGAGATGGGGGGGAGTGGGGTAACAGAAGGGAGGGTTGACTGTGGAATGGGGCAATCAGAATATATGCCATTTTGGAGTGGGGGGGAGGGTAGAAATGGGGAGAAAATTTGTAATTCAAACTCTTGTGAAAATTAATGCTGAAAACTAAAAATATTAAATAAATAATGATAAAAAATAAATAAAAGGAATAAGTTTGAATAAATGACATATGATATATTTTTAAATTCTGACATCCTATGATTGACATTCAATGATTAATGGGTTCAGCACTGGAGAGAGGCATAATGTAATGGGAAAATGATAAACTTGGGATCAAGAGGCATTTGTTCAAATAACACTTCTGACACATATTAGCCATGTGACCCTGAGCAAGTCACATAACCTTTTTCTTTAATCTATAAAGATGAAAATGATCTGTATCACTTCCTCCACAAAGTCCTACTCTGATGCCCTATCTTTTTGTGGAGGTGATGCTGGATTTTCAAATGCTTTGCCAGTGGAGTTCTAGCTCTTCCAGGTCTACCATGATGGAAGTAGTTAGGGTATGGTCCTAAGGACAGAATGTTTCTCTCTTCTTAGGACTAGCCTAGCTAAAGTACAAAGAAGTTCAGCACTAGTAACCTGGCCACTTGGTCAAGACCTCTTTGGCCATAGCAGTCAACCAAATAAAAATAATAATATAAAATGTTCCTGTTTGGCCCCTTGCTGCCTCTGCAGTGGTGGCAGAGTAAAGGTAAAGGGGATAGAGAGTGTAAAGAAGCACCTAGTTTTTTAACATAGTCTATAGACTTTAACATAGTTGATGGTACTCTAAATGTGAGAACCTTGTTCAATGATCTAAAAGTAAACATACTACTGGAAAAACTGAATGTTATCAAACTTGACATTTTTACTATAAATAAAACTTTCAGAAGAAAAGGAATTTGCATCTAAAAGGAAAGATGGCTCACAGGTTCTAATTAGAGATACAAATAAAGGCTTTAGCAGATTTGGTTGTTATCAAATGCCCAAAGGCAACAAAAAACATTTCATGGGATGTATGATCATCTCATAATTACAGTGTTAATAGGCATTAGCAAAAAAGACCACTATATAAATAAATGGATCTTTTCCCCAACATCAGTTGCAAAGGATGAAGAGAAAGAGAAATTCTATGGAGTTGATAAAATGCTCTGGTTTAAATTAATGTATAATTTAACAATCAATTACTCCAACGCAAATGAGAAAGGAAAGCAAAAATTTTGCAGAAAATACGGATTAGAAATAAGAGAGTGGCCAAATACTTATATACCACAAAGAAACCTCACACCTATATATCATGAATATTTTCTTCCAGAAAATAATCAGGAACACTAGACATGTCAAGCATAGAATCATAGAGTAACATCACACAAAATGAAACAATATAATATAACAAACAGGAAATAGTTCATTATTCCTATATTAACTGTCTGTGCTAAGTCAAACTCCCAACTTGTTAAAGATCAAAATAATTACATAGTTAGAATTAAAATAATAAAAAGATATGATGAACAAGGAAGTCAACTCCAACCTCACCTAATTAAATATGGCACAGGGATGGAAGAATGGGCATAGATAACGATCCTAATGATTTTGTACAGAAGTTTACCAAATATAAATCAAATGGTTTAACAAGGAGAACAAAGAGCCTAAAAATTATTTAATCAGCAAGCATTTGACTTACATGCCAACTAGAAGAATACAGCAGTAGAGGAAAACATAACTTTGGAATACATATACTTCTTTGAGAAATGTTACAAAGAATGATAAATTAATACCTCAGAGAACATAGAAAAGCTGAGGGTAAAACTAGTTTTTTTGTTTGTTTGTTTTGGTAAAAACTAGTTTAAAGGAAGTTTGGGAAGACTCATTTGTCTGAGCAAAGTTAACCCCAGGTTAAAACAGGAAGAAAAACAAGAAACATGCATGTGCACATCTGTGTATTCTCTCTAAATTAAGTAATTATTGTATAAGTGGAAGAAACAGTGCTGATTTAGAATCAGGAGACTCAGGTTCAAATCTTGCCTTTCTGACTTATTACCTGTGATCCTGAACAAGTTATTTAAACTTTGTTTACTCATCCATAAGTGAATGGATTAAAACAGATAATTTCTAAAATGCCTTCCAGTGCAAAGTCCTATGATCCTACCAAGAGATGTCACTGTGAACTAAACCTAAGAGTTTTTAACTTGGTGTCCATAAAATTGGAACCTTTAATATTCTGATAACATTTCAATATTCTTTATTTTATACATTATGAAACATTATTCTGAGGAATCTAGACACTTCAAAGGCGCCCATAATACAAAAGACTCCCTGCTCTAAATTTTTTTAAAAATTGTCTAAAATTTGAAGTTTCTCAAACGAAATTTCATTTCTAACTTTTAATTCCCTTAGACATTTTCCCTACAGCCCAAACCACAAAATATTATTTTCTATTAAATTAAGCTCTTCAAAGCCTAGATAGTTCACATTACAAATGATGGGATTTCAGAGGTCTCTAAGAAAAATCTCTTTAACTGACTTTAGACTTGTAATGTTTTAGAAAGTACTGGAGTTAGTCACTCTTTTCTTTTCTGACAGTCACTAAGGGAGTCATATCAAGCTGATCTTGGTAAGTTGCTTTCCCCTTTCCATATCTTTGTTTCTTTAACTGTAAAATGAGATTTGATTAGTTGATCCCTAAGATCCATTCTAGTTTATCTATGATCTTCTTTCTGCCCCTTCTCGTTACCCTAATTACTGTTTAGTGAAATCATTATCTATAATGTCTTGGAGGGAACTCATTTGACTAGAATGTAGGAAATAGGAACAAAAGGAAAAGAAAAACACCCTTCTGAATTATGTTAATTATTGAGTAGTATTACATCTTTGTAAGCTACCAAAATGGTTTCAGAGGGGAAAAAAGGGATTCTTCAATTTCATGTGCATGACCAGAGAGTAGATGTCCTGTGGGTTTTCCCCCTGATAAGTTCAGCCAGCCAAAAGGAATAAATAATGGAGTACTTTTTTTCTTGCATCTACTAAGCCAAACCATTAAAAGAGATTTATCTGCTCCATTTCCCTTAAATTGCAATCATGCCCTCGTTTGTAGCAATTTTCTGTATTTTGTGAAATTATGTTTCCAGAAGCTTGTCTTCCATTTTGGAAGTTGCATCATCACATTAACTCATGAAACACAAATTGGCAGGTTTTTTTCTCCGACATGTGAAAGAAAGCTCAGCATAATGTTCAATCCAATCAAATCTAGAATATAGAATTTACCCAATTCTTCAGTAACTACTGAAATGCTGGCAGATTCCTTTGCAAAATGAATTTCAGAAAATTCTGGTTCTTATAAAGTATATCAATCCTAGATTCACCTTTTAGTTACTTTAAGGTAAATATAATGATCAGGCTTATGTTATCGTATAAATGACTACTTATTTTGGATAGTGATTTCCATGAAGGCTGCTTTCAAATAAAGCCTAAAACCTTTATAAATGCAATAAAACATGGGACTTTTTTCACTATATTGACAATTCTTTTTTGTCAGTGGAATTCAAACACCATTTCTCATATGCATATAGATGCCTACTTTTCTTCCAAGAGGCTTAGTGCTGCAATTGATTCACATCACATACTGTAGCTAATAGATAAGAGATTGCAATTCACAACTACCTCCTTTCTCTTTCTGCCCTTCTCTCCAACAAACTGAACCCATCCACTACCATCAAAAAAAGAATTGTTCAACTTTTTAGGTAAAATACACTCAACATTATTTTAAATCAAAAGGC
The DNA here is from genome assembly GCF_011100635.1 of Trichosurus vulpecula. NCBI lineage: Eukaryota > Metazoa > Chordata > Mammalia > Diprotodontia > Phalangeridae > Trichosurus > Trichosurus vulpecula. The sequence continues at coordinate 131,780,837 of NC_050581.1, forward strand.
AAAGAACGAATATCTTGTTAGGTAAGTTAGTCATAGAGATAGAAGGATAATTGATAAATATTTCTATCATTCTAGATTTGGAAAGTAATGTGAAGTTTTAATGCCCAAGAGGAAACAGGCAGATTAAATCCTTTTATTTTTGTCTCTTTCTTATCTAAAAAAAGGAAATTACATATATATTTTTGGAGGTCAAATTTGATTCTGTGGAACTTCTTCCTAATAATTTTTTTCATTTTACTAAGTTGTAGGTTCCTTGGGGTGCATAGAATATTCAGGGAAGATTAGCACCTCTGATGTAAGGGCTTGCTGAGCCCTTTTCAGGGCTGCTCATCCACCTTTGGTGTCCACCTGTCACCCAACCCTTACCTGTGGCTCCAAGAAGCTGTAGCACGTGCAGCAACTACACCCCAGTAAAACCATCTCAAGCAGATGGGCTAAGCCAGGTCGAGGGTAAACGACAGATCCCAAAACTACCAATGAGTTAGGGGGATGTCTTCCCCAAACATGTTTCTAATGGCAAATGAGAACAATTTGTTTCACAACTCATGAAGGCAGCTGACGTAGGTTCTATGGAGTGCTTAAAGGTTGGTCGAAGATGCCAAGGTCATCCACTGCAATCCCGGGCCATTGCCAGCCATTCTTTTATCTTGCCATTGGTCTTTGATGACTCTGGAAAAGACAGAGGTTGACTACTTTGCACAACTCTGCCTCACTTAAATCCAGTTCATGCACAAAACATCACCCATGTCACTGGTCCACTTTGAAACAAAGGATGAACAAGGTTCCTTGAGGGCAGGTACCGTGTCTTACACATCTTTGTATTTTTCATTCTTAAGGTCCTGGAAGAATGTTTCACACAATGTAGATATTCAATAAATGTTTAATTTCATTTCTAATAATGTTATTGACCTCTTTCATCCTGGTAGTGCTACTATTCTCCAACTCTTTCTTAAGGAAACAAGAAAAGAAAGTGGTGGGATTTCAAAGCCAGGGATGAGATAATAGAAATAAAAATTTTCCTTGGTTTAATCTTTTCAGTAAAGGCTGGGAAGACTGATCCAAGATGTCAAAGTGTGAGGATGAAAAGGATACAAGCTCCTCACTACACAAATAAAAAGGGCAAATAGAAAAATCAAAGGGCAAAATAATTCTAAATAATACAAATAATGAAACCAATGAAAAATTTAAAGTGAGAAAAGTACTGATACAATTTTAAAATGCTGCAGAATAACCAAATCAATTATAATACCAGAAGAAATGGAAATGGGGGAGGGGGAGAGAAGAGGGAATGCAATTTACCAAAAGACATCCTCATCATGTAAGGAAGTGATAATAAACAACATATTCAAATAAATGAAGCAAAAATTAGTGTTCTAAGGTAAATTACAAGACTGAAGGCTGAAGCGGTAAAAATGAGAAATTTATTACACAATTTATAATGTAAATGTGTAACTTGTCTTTATGTAATATACATATATCTTATATATAACTTTTTTAAATGAATCTGTGATCAGAGGATCCTCCATTCCATGATACATATCGCAACCTATCTACATCAGCCAATCCTGTGCAATTCTTATCCATATCCTTGCAAATCCTCCACAAGTTATCAATAGAGCACGTTATTCATCAGTTATCTCTTGCTCCTACTATATGACCAATATTTTTCTGATTGTACATCTATCTGTCCATAGCCTTTATGTCAATTCTATTCAATTCTTACTTTGTAATGTACAGTAGACAAAAACCTCTCCATTTTTAGTCTCAAAATTTAGCTTCTTTAGAGACTGTTCCAATATTCCACTTTTTAGTAATATAGCACCAGACTTTTTTTAAACCAGAACTGTAATTTCATCAGTGTAGGGAGCTCTCGGTGAGGAAATTTTCTCTAGCAATGCAGATATGCTAATGCCCCACATCAGCTGGAATTGTCAGAATAACAGTATTAGAAAGATGAGTCTTTGTTTCAGAGATAAATTTGGGATCTTTAAATGCACTAAGCCAGTTCCCAAAGGCAATCCAGCTAGAAAGGAGAGGAGAGATCCTGTCTCCAACACATACTGGCTATATGACCCTAGGAAAGTCACTTAACCTTTCTGCTCTGGGCAGCCTAAGACTATAATTTTGAGAAGTTTTTGTTGTTTAGTCATGTTCAACTTTTCATAACCCCATTTGGGGTTTTCTTGATTTGTCATTTCCTTTTTCAGCTCATTTTACATATGTAGAAATTGAGACAAATGGATTTAAGTGACTTGCCCTTGGTCACACAGCTAGTAAGTGTCTAAAGTCAAATTTGAAATCAAGTCTTCCTGACAATTCCAGGCTATGCTCTATCCACTGCAATACCTAGGTGCCCTTGAGAGGTGCCAACCTGCACTAGTAGTTCCTAATCCAGGAGTTTCCCATATCAATGAAATTACAAGTCCAGTCCCTTTCCCTATCTACCTATTTGTCAGAACTGCATTATTAGTTGTTGATACAATAGATCAGGCTAGCCAGTAGGCATTCTTCATCCACTTGTTTTCTCCACCGAGGTCACCCGTAAACAGTCAGGCCTAAGAGACCTGGGAAGAATGGTGATCCACTCTTTTCATTTCACCTTCTCCTTCCCTACCCCTCACTTACCCAGCCATCATTCAGAAAAACCTTATAGAGATAGCCTGGCAACTACCTCTACACATGTTGCAGACCCTACCTCTGCCTCATAAGGAGGCACTGCTACTAATCAAGACCCAGAAAATTCTCACCACCAGTCTTTGGCACCGTCAAATGGTATAACATGAGAAACAGATACGGCTATATCAGTGGAAAGACACTAAAAGAAGCTGGATGACATGTCAGCTTACAGGAATTGTTCAATTTGGAAATGACAGTTAACATTTATGTGCCACTATATGCCAGGCACTGTGCTAAACACTTAAATTATCTCATCTGACCCTCATAACAGCCCTGGGATTAACCTCCTACTATTATTATCCTCATTTAACAAATGAAAAAACTGAGGTAAACAGAAGTTCCTTGCCCAGGGTCATACAGCTAGTGTCTGAGACTAGATCTGAACTTGTGCTCCAGACCCAGCACCCTATCCACTGTGCCAACTAGCTGCAGCATAGCATATGCCCATCAAAAGGCTAAAACTTAGAACATGAATGTAAAAGAAATCTGTTTCATAACAATGAACATCGAAAATTCAGAGAAGCATGGGACTTTTACGAATCAACGGAGTGAAGTACACAGAAAGAGTAAAACAAGAGACACAATTAAAACAATGGAAATGGAAAGAACAAAACCACAAAACCTAGTGCTGCTTATCACCAAGAACTTTTTTTACATGAACTACTGGAAAAGCTAGAAAGCAATGTGGCAGAAATTAGAATTAAATTATCATCTTACAATACAAACAATAGTAAACCCAAGTGAATAGACGACCTGAATATAAAGGGTCACACTAGGAGATCATAAAAAAGACAATTTTGATTACATAAAATTAAAAAGCCCGTATTCAAAATATAAAGGGAAGTGACAAACACTACTAAAGCCATTACCCAAAGGACATTAAAGTTTGCAAATGAAAATTTGCGGACTATGAATGACTACATGGAAATATACTCGAAAATCCTAAACACCAAGAAAAATGTGAATTAAAACTCTTAAGTTTCATTCCATGTAAAATGGCAAAAATGCAATGAGGAAAGCAACAGTCAATTTTGGAGTGGCTAGAGGAAGAGAGATGTACTGTTGGAGGAGTGGTACAATTGTCACTGATTTTAATTTGAAATTATGCAAAACACATAATACCACAAAAGAAGTCAAAGAAAAGGTCCCACACATACCAAAATGGTTAATGCAGTATTTCTTATGCTCACGAGGAATTGGAAACTGTGTTCCATCATCTAGAGAATGGCAGAAAAAACAACAGTAAGAAATGACAAATATGAGGAATTAAGAGAAAAGTGGGAAAATGAAGTTGATGCAAAGCAAACGGAATGGAACCAAGAACAACATATACAATGACTAGAACGATGCAATGAAAAGACCACATTAAGGAAGTTATACTTGGAGTAATGGAAAAACAATAGATACTAAAACACACTCCATACCTTGTGTCAGAAGTGGCTACTACAACATGGTACTGGATATACTGTCTAATAGTTTCGGCATCACATGTTTTTGTTTACTTGTTTTGTTTTTTTTTTTCCCCCACAAGGGAAGGTTCAATCAGGGTTGGAGGGGGTGGGGTAGGAAATGGCTCCAAGTAAGGACAGAGACAGCAATAAAAACCTCTTCCCCCTCCCAGGAAAAGGAATTCAGAATGTCAAGTATTCTATATTGGTTTGGTCCATAATTTATTTTTTTTTCCTATACAGAAAATACCTAGTTTTGAAAACTTCATTACAAAAACTACATTACAAAACTACACTGTAGTTTTGATAATACCTAAAAATACTTGCTAACACAAAATACTAAATAACTTTCCCATAAACCAAAGGCATCCTTTTTTTTAAGCCTACCAAAAGGTACTTTTCCCACAGACAAGGAGAGACATAAATCTTTTTGCTCTTCTACCTTATCCCAAAATTTACATTTTTAATCCATCATTACAAAAGATATACAAAATATTTACTTCTGAAAGAAAACATTGTAACAGGCTGTAAAGTGTCATAAAGATTAATTTATCTCACAAAATATTTTTGCAAGTACTGACCACCTTCAATGTTACCATGTCACACTACAGAAATATTTCTAATTCCAAATCATTTCTTGCTATCATTACATATTTTTACTATAGAAACTTTCTTTTCAAGTACTTAGCAGTTATAGCAAAAACAAAATTCCACATGCCCCTAAAATGATGTTTAATATTTTTATCTTTTAAAATCCATCATGCTGAGGGAAGAAAACATAGAGGTTGGTTTATAAACTGTTGAGGGCCAAAACATACAGCTGGTACTGATTCAGGTGAGTAGCCTTCTCTGCTGTGATTCTGAGTTTAACTTTTTTTATCTAAATTTTACCACTGTATTAAGAAAACATTAAAGAATAAGACCTTCCAAACAGGCATTCCATTCCTAAACACAAGATAGATGTGACTGAAGGAAAGTTTCATACATAAATACTATCTTTGGATTTTCAAAAATCATTTTAATGTCGTATTTCCTTTATAGTTGCCCCTTCAAAACAAATAAAACCTCAAAACCGGATAAATCTAATTCTCATTTTGGGCATGTAGACCTCAACTATTATTTAATGATTAGAAGAGAATTAAAGTATATAATTACATCAAAAACAGCACAGGATATTTCAACGTGGAAAATGTGGGAGATTAGGAGCAGGCATTCTACTTTCTTCAAGATACCAAAACTTCCAAATTTATTAAAAATAACTATTTTTGGCTCCCAGGTTTTAAAATATATATATTACATAGCTGCCTTAAGTTCCACTTCATTCATTTACTTTCCACAACCAAAAGTTTTATTCCAGTTTTCATACAGTTCCAAATCTTTTACAGATACACTTGGGCGCACAGTTTGGAAGGCATTTTCAAAATCAACAAAAGCTATTGGACGAACTTGGTCTGGTGTGACTGTGGCAATGTCAATTGTCTGTAAACTTCGGATAGGACCTAAAGAAGCTTCTCGGCAAAGCTGTGTCATATCTGCTCCAGAGAATCCATCAGACTGCTTAACAATCAGGGATATTTCCTCTTCACTAAGGCAAAAGTGCTCTTTGGCCATCAGATTTTTTACTATTTGCTTTCTTGCTGAAGCTTCTGGGAGTGGAATATATAGTCTCTTTACCAATCTTCTCCGAGCAGCCTCATCAATTTCTTGTGGCCTATTAGTTGCTCCTACCACTAAAATACGTTCTTCAGAAGATGTGGTTGCTCCATCTAACTGAACTAAAAATTCGGTTTTTATCCTTCTGGAAGACTCATGCTCACCATCTCCACGCTGTGACAGCAAGGAGTCAATTTCATCAATAAATATCACGGCTGGCTGCTGACATCTTGCAACAGCAAACAGGGCACGAACCATTTTCTCCCCTTCACCCACCCATTTAGAAGTCAAAGAAGAAGCACTGATACTAAAGAATGTTGCCCCAGACTGACTTGCAATGCACTTGCCGATTAGGGTTTTACCTGTTCCAGGAGGACCAAAGAGCAGGATCCCTTTGGGGGGCCCTCGTAATCCAGTAAAGATGTCTGGCCTCAACATAGGCCACACAACTATCTCCTTTATTGTGGTTTTAGCAAATTCAACTCCTGCTATGTCTTCCCAGTTTACTGGGGGGCCATGATCCATGATCTCATTCATAATAAGTTCAATCATCTTTGGCTCCAGATTCTTTAAACGTTCATCAACTGGATGAGCTGGTTCTGTAGGCACAGCCCCATGAGGTTTACAATGAATGGCTCCTTTCTCATCTCTACCATCCTGTCTGGCTAGGGGAGGAACAAACTTCCCAAATATGCCCCGAGATCTGCCAGCTCCCAGAGATTTTTTTACTCCACCATATGAAAAGGCTGGTGCACGTTGGGGTTGGTGGTTTTTCTTTTGCTGATCTATCCATAGTTGTTCTTTTGCAGTTTTAAAACTAGACAGGCTGCTCTCATCCCTGTGGCCACTGGCTTCTGCATTACTAAAAGTCTTACTCAGTGTGGGATTGGAAAGGGCTTCAGTGCCATCATTGCCAGAATCATAAAATGTCTTCTTTTTCCCAGGATTTCCATACCCAGAATGAAAAAAGGATTGATTCGATGACGTGTTTGATCCCACTATATTGGCTTGTGTTGTATCACCTGCCATTTTGACATTTCCAAATAATGGAGTACCATGGAACTTTGCACTGGAAAGTTCATCTAAAGACCCTGAGGAAGCAGGAAAATCAACTGTAGGTTTGGTCATGATAGGCAGCTGACCATTTTGAGGGTGGATCAAGGATGCTGGTTTCTTTGGAATGCCTAATGTCTGTTCTGTACAATTAGATTTGGGTTTAGAAAAACCAAAGGCACTGACCTCCTTATGGATTACAACTGATGCATCTGCTGGCGCCAACAGAGAATCTCTGAACTTTCTGCCAGCCTGCATCATCTCTTGCACACTATTTAATTTGAAAACATTATTTATTGTTAATCCAGACTGCCACTTGCCACTGTCAGTTTGCTGGCACCTTGCCATAGTCAAAATGTTTTCTGCGTAGTTATTCAAGCCAGTCTCTACGTTGTCAGAGTCAATAATTGCGGAGTATTTATCTGTATATTTTCTGAAGAGTTTGGTAGCACAAGCCTGGGAGATCTCAGAATTTGCCAATGCATACTGAATGCGTAAAATCTGTGCACGGAAGGCATCTGCCTTTTGGCTTGGAGTACAAGTGCCAGAGGTGATATCAAAGTAATTCTTCTGCCATTCACTCAAATGCAGAGATCCAGTACTTGGGGTCTGCATTTTGGAAGTTCTATGAAAAAATAAGAAAAAAGAAAAAGAATAAGTATCAATCACTAATATTTATAATAGACATTTATACAGTACTTCAAAATTTACCAAGTGCATTATTCACATTATCTCATTTGATTCTCATATTAACCCTCTAAGGTAGGTACTACAGGTAAAAAATAGTAAAATAAGTCACTATGATAAGATTTTTTTTACCAAGAATCTTAAAACATTTTAAAAAAATAAAACCTGAGCACAGGGGGCGGAGCCAAGATGGCGGCTGGTAAGCAGGGACTAGAGTGAGCTCCGTTACTGAGTCCCTCCAAAAACCTATGAAAAATGGCTCTGAACCAATTCTAGAATGGCAGAACCCACAGAACAGCAGAGGGAAGCAGGGCTCCAGCCCAGGACAGCCCGGATGGTCTCTGGGTGAGGTCTATACCGCACGGAGCTGGGAGCTGGGAACGGAGTGGAGCAGAGCCCAGCCTGAGCGGCGTGGACCATCCAGACCAGAAGCTGGGCGGAGGGGGCCCTAGCGCCCTGAATATGTGAGCTGCGGCAGTTACCGGACCCCTCGACCCACAAACACCAAAGACTGCGGAGAAGGTTAGTGGGAAAAGCTGCGGGAGTGGAAGGAGTTCGCGGTTCGGCTTCCAGCCACAGGGGCAGTGGAGGTGGGGCAGCTACAGTTGCTGCTGCTTCTGGCCCCAGGCCCACCTGGTGGGAGGAATTAAGTGGCGGATCAGAGCAGGAGTGCATGGCCTGCTGAAGATCTAAGCCCAGCCCGGGCTGGGGGTTCTTGGGGAAGGAGTAGTGCTGGTGTGACAGAGCTGGCACCTCTCCCCCCAAACGTGAAACATAGAACTCGTTAGTCTACAAGCAGTCATACCCCACTGAAAAACTCAAGGGTCAAGTTAGTTGGTTGGGAATATGGCCAGGCAGCGAAAGCACACCCAGATTCAGTCTCAGACTTCGGATTCTTTCTTTGGTGACAAAGAAGACCAAAACATACAGCCTAAAGAAGACAACAAAGTCATAGAGCCTACAACAAAAGCCTCCAAGAAAAACATGAACTGGTCTCAGGCCATGGAAGAGCTCAAAAGGATTTGGAAAAGCAAGTGAGAGAAGTAGAGGAAAAATTGGGAAGAGAAATGAGAAGGATGCGAGAAAACCGTGAAAAACAAGTCAATGACTTGCTAAAGGAGACCCAAAAAAATACTGAAAAATACACTGAAGAAAACAACACCTTAAAAAATAGGTTAACTCAAATGGCAAAAGAGCTCCAAAAAGCCAATGAGGAGAAGAATGCCTTGAAAGGCAGAATTAGCCAAATGGAAAAGGAGGTCCAAAAGACCACTGAAGAAAATACTACTTTAAAAATTAGATTGGAGCAAGTGGAAGCTAGTGACTATGAGAAATCAGGATATTATAAAACAGAACCAGAGGAATGAAAAAATGGAAGACAATGTGAAATATCTCCTTGGAAAAACCACTGACCTGGAAAATAGATCCAGGAGAGATAATTTAAAAATTATTGGACTACCTGAAAGCCATGATCACAAAAAGAGTCTAGATACCATCTTTCAAGAAATTATCAAGGAGAACTGCCCTGATATTCTAGAGCCACAGGGCAAAATAGAAATTGAAAGAATCCATCGATCGCCTCCTCAAATAGATCCCAAAAAGAAATCTCCTAGGAATATTGTCGCCAAATTCCAGAGCTCCCAGATCAAGGAGAAAATACTGCAAGCAGTCAGAAAGAAACAATTTGAGTATTGTGGAAACATAATCAGAATAACCAAAGATCTGGCAGCTTCTACATTAAGAGATCAAAGGGCTTGGAATGCGATATTCCGGAGGTCAATGGAGCTAGGATTAAAACCTAGAATCACCTACCCAAAACTGAGTATCATGTTCCAAGGCAAAATATGGACTTTAAATAAAATAGAGGACTTTCAAGCTTTCTCAGTGAAAAGACCAGAACTGAATAGAAAATCTGACTTTCAAACACAAGAATCAAGAGAAGCATGAAAAGGTAATCAAGAAACAGAAATTGCAAGGGATTTACTAAAGTTGAACTGTTTTGTTTACATTCCTACATGGAAAGATGATGTGTATGATTCATGAGACCTCAGTATTAGGGTAGCTGAAAGGAATATGCATATATATATATGTTTATGTATACATAGAAGTGAATGTGTATGTATGTATACATCTATGTGTATATGTATGTATGTATGTGTATGTATGTATGTGTATGTATGTATATATATGTGTGTGTGTATATATATATATATATGAAAAAGAGAGAGAGCAGACACAGGGTGAGTTGAAGATGAAGGGAAGATATCTAAAAGAAATAAAATGAAATTAAGGGATGAGAGAGCAACATACTGAGAGAGGGAGATAGGGAGAGATAGAATGGGGTGGATTATCTCCCATAAAGGTGGCAAGAGGAAGAAGTTCTGTGGGAGGAGGGGAGAGGGCAGGTGAGGGGGGAATGAGTGAACGTTGCTCTCATCAGATTTGGCCTGAGGAGGGAATACCATACATACTCAGTTGGGTATCTTACCCCACAGGAAAGAAGAGGGAGGAAGATAAAAAAAAATAAAATAAAAGGGGGGGGATGATGGAGGGGACGGCAGATGGGGGTGGAGGTAATCAAAACAAACACTTTGGAAAGGGGACAGGGTCAAGGGAGAAAATTCAATAAAGCGGGATGGGTTGGGAAGGAGCAAAATATAGTTAGTCTTTCACAACATGAGTACTGTGGAAGGGTTATACATAATGATACATGTGTGGCCTAGGTTGAATTCCTTGACTTCTTAGGGAGGGTGGGTAGGAAGGGAAGAGGGAAGAGAATTTGGAACTCAAAGTTTTAAAAACAGATGTTCAAAAACAACAAAAAAAAGTTTTTGCATGCAACTAAAAAATAAGATACACAGGCAATGGGGCGTAGAAATTTATCTTGCCCTACAAGAAAGGAAGGGAAAGGGGGATGAGAGGGGAGGGGGGGTGATAGAGGGGAGGGCTGACTGGGGAACAGGGCAACCAGAATATATGCCATCTTGGGGGTGGGGGGGGAGGGTAGAAATGGGGAGAAAATTTGTAATTCAAACTGTTGTGAAAATCAATGCTGAAAACCAAATATGTTAAATAAATAAATTTAAATTAAAAAAAAAGAAATAAAACAGCACAAATGAAAAAAAAAATAAAACCTTTTACTAACTAATCTGCACCTTGGGAGGCAAGGTGGTATAGTAGATAGAGGGCCAGCTTTGGAGTGTGGATCCAAGACCTGCCTCTGACACAAGCCTGTGGTCACAAAAGCTAGCAAATCATTTAACTACATAATGCATCAGGTACCTTTCCAAAATTACAACAGATAAGTTGCTAGTCTGTAACTGGGAGAGTTTCTATACTAATAAAATCACAGACCCAAAGCAAAAAAGAAAAAAAAAACAACTAATCAAACAACAAAAATCCAACAGATAAATATCACTCTTCACACAGTGAAGTGAACTTAAAATTCTAAAATAATTAAAATTCTATTTGGAGAAATTCCCAACATCAGATCTCGGTTTAAACACAAACACAAATAAATGTTATTTGGCTATGTTCTAGTTCTACCTAAAATTAAGAACAAAATTTGTTAGGTTGCAAAACAAGACATATATCATAAAAAAGTATAAAGATAAAATCTATGATGAGAAATATTAATAATTAATTTGACATGAAATGGCATTTCCTATCTTCTATGTTCCTTGGGTAGGCAACTATTTTGGGGTACGAAGAAGACAAGCAAGAGTTCTGTAGCACTGGACTACATGTACTATGCCTACTTCCACATGCTCATTGCCAAGTTCAATTAAATACTTATGAAATGTGTACTATGTGTAAGATACTATGGAATCCTACAATAAATACAACTTAGTCTCACTATCAATGAGCTTATCATCTATTACTTTCTGTTTCCTTAAGTAAAAAGGTGAAATCACTATGCTGAGTGAAGTAATTGCTAACCATGGGTGAGGAGCCTTTGACCGAATCCAAACTTCACAGAACAAATCCCCTTAATAACAGGATTTGTTCTGTGAAGTTTAGATTCAGTCAAAGAGCCACACTTGAGGACCTAGAGGGCCACATATGGCCTCAAGGCCACAGGCTCCCTACTCCCAGTACTAATACAAATAAGGCATGGTAGGAAGTCAGTAAATTACCTCATACATTTGATTTACTCTCTATAATCACTGACAGATCATCTCACAGGGATTATGACTATTAAAAAGAAACTGGCATTAATTATGATTAATGAAGGAAATCCTGTTGCTAAGTTAATAAATTATGATAGAGAGCTGAACTCAGAAGGGGCAACTTGGGTTCAACGCCTACCTTAGCCACACAACAGTCATTTGACTGTGGGCAAGCCATTTAACCCCTTAGTGTCCCAGGCAACTAAGTTCTGTAAAAAGGAGTAGCTCTCCACCTAGCAAATTAAATTACAATTAACTGTTTTGCAAATAACTGAATTGTATGACAGGAACACAAGAGGTGTTGGTCACATGGCAAGGACAAGGAATGACAAACTGACCAGTGCTCCAAAGATATCATTCCAATATGTTTTCAAAGAAGGTCTGTAGCATGTTGAATAGACCTACTCAGTCATAATTATGGGAAATGAAAAGAGAAATAATCAGAGAATGGGCAGGTATGAATGTAATGGCAGAAACATTCATATTGATTAGATCACAGATCCACCATTTGAGTACACTTACATAAAACATACAGCTAGGTGGTCCAGCGTATACAGTATTAGACTTGCTGTCAGCAAGATCTGTGTTCAAATCCCACCTTAGCTCCTTTACTAGCTAGGCATTTAGCCTCTCTCAGCCTCAGTATCCTCATCAATAAAATGGGAATAGCAAAGATCTCCCAGGGATATAGCAAGAATCAAATAAAAACAACAAATGGACATACCTTAAAGTGTTCATTAACAGCTAGCTATTATTAAAAATCAAGTCCTAAAACTTTTAGCTTATAAAGGTACTTAAAACCAGAATAACTGTTTATACATTTTAAAAAATATCCATTCCCTCAAGCTACTCCACTAGCAATCTTTCTCCACTTTCCAAACAAAGCCAAAGTTCAAGAAAAAGCTATCTTAGATGGATTTCACTTCCTCTACTAAATCCTTAGAATGCAACTTCAGTCCCCTTTCTTTCAAACAGTTTTGTCTAAGTTACCAATTTAACCGTCTCTCTTGATTACAAAATTCAATGGGCTTTCCTCAATCCCTATATTTCCTATACCTATACCATTCTTGATTCTCTCAAAGATCACCTCCCTTGGTTCAAGCTCTCTCCAGATATGTGTATGTCAACAGCTTGCTAACTGGTCTCTCTGCCAGCGACCAAAGAAAGCATCCTTGAAACGCTGGCTAAAATGATTTTCTTATATCTCATATCTGACCATGTCATTTCCCTAATCCAGTGGTTCCCATTTAGGGGTTAGCGAAGATGGTCCAAAGGGTTCATGATAAAAATTCTTTTATAGTGTTTTAAGCAGTAAATAAATGACAAATTATGTTTAAAAATTTTTTTTCCTTGTGACAAAAAGCATATATAGCATGCTTTAAGTATTACTGCATTTCTGAAGTGATTTGGATTGGGGGGTGGGGGCAAAAGTTATCACTGCAATTACCAGAAGCACTTTAAGCATAAATCTAAATGAATGCCAGTAGTACATTAAATTATCTTAGAAGTTTGTAATACTTTTTTTTGGTATTGAAAGAAGTGACAAGGAATGGTTTATTTACACAAGAAAATCTTAATTTAAAATAATCAAAATTATCCATTTTACACTTCAACAATGCTCTTACCTTATAATACACTTTAGTGTCTGCTACGATTGAATTTCCTTCCATTACATCTTTTTCTCCCTGGTTTCTTTGAAGTTCCTGACCTTTTGTTCTTCCAAATGAACTTTGTTACTATTTTTTCTAACTCAGTAAGATTTTTTTTTTTTAGTAATTTAATTGGGATGGCATTACATAAATAGGCAAAATTGTCATTTCTTTATTATACTGGCTTTACCTACCTATGAACAATAAATATTACTTTAAACAAAAATCGTCGGGAACCATGCCTTAATCAAAAAGCTCCAATGATGTCCAAAGTCACAAAAAGCCAAGACTCCAGCCAGTCTTATCACCTACAAATCCAGCGTTCTATTACATCATTCAACAATTAACAGGTTGCCAACGAAGTCCCTTTTCCTCTCAATTTTTCATATTCTCTTTTTTCAAAAAAGCCTTTATTTAGTACAGAATAACTCATGCCAGATACCACTCCAAGTTCCACAAGCACCTTACATATTGTAACCTACCTGGGTAGATCTCCTGGGAAATTAGAAGTTGGAAGAAGCCTCACCAATAAATATTTAATTATTCGACTTACTTTATAGAAATCAAATCTAAAATCCAGAGAGGTTTAGCGACTTGCCCAGGGTCATAAGAAGCCCAGGGAAACTAGTAAGCCAGTAAGTAGAGGGTAAGCTCCATGAGGGCAGACACTTTCTTTTGCCTCTTTTTGTATTTCAAGGACTAGCTCAGTGCCTAGTACATACATGGTAGGTGCTTAATGTTTACTGAATTTAACTGAATCATGGCAGAGCCAGGATTCAATTGCAGGTCACAGAAATGCAACTAAAATGTACCCTAGAAGCCCCGCGACACAAGTTTACAAAGGAGGAAACCAAGGCACAAAGCTGTTATGTGACTTAGCAATGATCGCACTACTAATATAAGGGTGGGGGTGAGCAGGGGTGGGACTTGAAGTCAACTCCTGGCTCCAATTCTTTTGCTCTTTCCTTAAACTACTGCTTTCCCCTCTAAGATGACCTTCCCTCGTGTGCCTCCATTAGAATGTAAGCCCACTGAGGGCAGCAAGTGTTTCTTTGTATACCCAGCACATCGCACAGGACACGGCGCATAGTTGGCGTTTAATAAATGCTCAATGACCGATGCCTCGGCGTCCATCCCTAGCTCATAACACAGTGCCTGGACCACAGGTGGGGCTTAATAAAAGTTACGGGGCTGCGGCCGCCGAGGTCCGTCTTCCCCCACACCGAGGTGGCCCGGGGGAGGGGGACTTGGGGGCAACCGGCTCAGCCCGCATAGCGAGCCCCGCAGAGCCTGCACTTCCAATGGGAGCCCGAGCGCTGGGAGAACCCGCGAGGCAGGGAGCGGCCCCGCACGGCTGGGGGAGCGGCCCCAGGTCCGTGCCTCAGCCTGCCAGCGAAGAAAATAGTGGCGGCTGAATTAAATTTCCCATCTTGCCCTGCAGTTCCTTCTCAGACCTACCTACCTCCCGCTTGAGGGGGACCCGTGAGAAAGCCGAGCGGTGGGAAGGGGTCAGGGGTTCCCTGAATTCACCGCGCCCCAGCTTTAGGTCGGAAGCGAGGAAGCCCCGACGGCTACAGTCACTAACGCCCACCCCGCTAGAACGCGCGGGAGTCTGGTCTGGGATCGCGCCCCCTAGCACGGAGTAAGCGGGAAGGTCACGTGGCGCAGCACGCACGCGCGCAAGCACGCCCGTACGCGGTGACGTCTACGTCCGGCGTCCTAACGCACACTGTGTCCTTTCCGGCTGCTCTGGGGCGCTGGAGCCGAACCGACCTTGCAGGACGGCCTTCCCTGGGGAAACTGAGGCGTAAGACCGGTCCCAGCTCACACAGGTAGTTAGTACCAGAACTGGGATTCAAGCCCATCCAATCCGTCAGTCAATCAAAAGGCATTTATTAAGTCCTTACTGTGTGCTAAGTCCGTCTCTGTGCTAAGCGCCGAGGATGCCGAGAAAATCAGTCAGCATTCATGAAGCGCCAGCTGTGTTCCAGACACTCCCCTAGGTGCTTGGGGGATACAGATAAATGAATCGACAGCATTTATTGAGCACTCACCGTGTTCCAGACACTGTAATGAGCACTTGGGGATACAGAGAAATAAATCAACAGTACTCATTAAGCACTTTCTGTGTTCCAGACCTTCTTCTAGGGGCTGAGGATACAAAAAGTCAAAAAGAAAGAAAAAGTCAACAGCAGGAGTGGAATTTGAACCCAGATCTTCTGACCCTAGAATCTTTTGCTCATTCCTGAAGCCACTGCGTTCCTTTTATGGAAAGGAAAATTCTTTTTTTCCTGCTTTCCCCTGATTAAGGGGCTAAAACTTAGGACAAAGAGAATTAAAAGTTTATTAAAAATACAACTTGGACTGGATGATCACTGGAGATCAGCAGATTCAAGATGGAGCCATCTTTTATTGATAACTTTTGTAATGAGATAAAGAATTCAGATAGGTCCATGTCAGCAAAAAGGGATGGGCACGTAAAACACTTTTTATACAGATAAAATCACCTCTAAATAATTGAAGTAATATTTATTGTTCATAGGTAGGTAAAGCCAATATAATAAAGAAATGACCATTTTGCCTATTTATGAAATGCCATCCCAATTAAATTACTAAAAAAAAAAAATCTTACTGAGTTAGAAAAAATAATAAAAAGTTCATTTGGAGGAACAAAAGGTCAGGGAGTTCAAAGAAACCAGGGGAAAAAAGAGGTTAAGGGAGGAAATTAAATAGTAGCAGAGAGTAAACAATATAAGATAAGAGTATTGTTGAGGTGTAAAATGGATAATTTTGATTATTTTAAATTAAAATTTTCTTGTGTAAATAAAACCTATGTAGCCAAGAATAGAAGGAATGCAGAAAATTGGGGAGAAAACTTTCATAGACAGTCTCTCAAATTGAATGTGATTGTGCTGGAGTATTGCTGTGGTATATGAAATGATGATTTAGAAAAACATGGAAAGACTTGGGCATACGTGAAGGAAGGTGCTATCCATCTTCAGAGAAATGGATAAGTGGAAATAAGCTTAGTATGGTCTTACATATAGGTGTATGCATGTATATTTGTATATATATATGTATGTTTATAGATAGCTATGTATGTTGTGTGTATGTATGTATACCTGCACTTAGGGAGGGAGGGAGCACATTCCAAGCTAGGGAACAGCGAATGGGAAAGCATGGAGTCAGGAGATGGAATGTGTTTTTAAAGGGATGTCAAGCAGGCCAGTCTTGCTGGATCATAGGATGCCTGGAGTGGAGCAGTGTCAGAAAACAGGATAGGTAAAAAGGAACCAGGTTGTGAAGGGCTTTAAATGCCAAACAGAAAGATTTTGTGTTTGATCCTAGAGCAGCTGAGGGGTGTGTGTGTGTGTGTGTGTGTGTGTGTGTGTGTGTGTGTTAGGAGGTAGGAGATGACATAGTCAAACCTATGCTTTAAGAAAATCATTTTAGGGGCAGCAAGGTGGAGCAGTGAGTAGAGCACCAGCCTTGGAGTCAGGAGGACCTGAGTTCAAATCTGGCCTCAGACACATGTACTAGCTGTGTGATCTTGGGTAAGTCACTTAATCCTAATTGCCCTGCCAAAAAAGCAAACAAACAGAAAAAAACCAAAATAGGACCTAAATTCTTGGGGCAGCTAGGTGGTGCAGTGAGTAGAGCACCGGCCCTGGAGTCAGGAGGACCTGAGTTCAAATCCGGCCTCAGACACTTGACACATGTACTAGCTGTGTGACCTTGGGCAAGTCACTTAACCCCCAATTGCCCTGCCAAAAAGCAAAAAAAAAAAAAAAAATCATTTTGGTAACTGAGTAGAGAGTAACAGAGTTCATATTAAAATGTGGGAGTAGCTTGAGTCAGGGAGACCAATTAGAACATTATTTCAATAGTTGAGAAGTAATGAGGGCCTGGACTTGAATTGTGTGTGTGTGAGTGGAGAGGAAGGGACCATAGGAGAGTTATTGTGAAAGTAGAAACTGAGATTTGACAATGGATTAGGTATTTGGGGTGCATGAGAGTTGAGAAGTCTAGGATGACACCAAGGTTGCATGAGCGAAGGTGGTAGCTGCCTCCACAGTAAGAGGGAAGCTCAGAAGATAAGTGTTTGGAGGATGAAGGAAGATGAGTTCTGTTTTGGACATCCAGAGTTTGAGATTCTTACTTACAAACATCCAGTTTGAGATGTTTAAAAAGAGGTTGGTGATGCAGGACTAATATTCACCAGAGAAATTAGGGCTGGATATATCAATCTGGAAATCATCAGCATAGAAATGAATCTCATGTGAAATAATCAGGGGGAAAAGTGGAAAGGAGGGGAACCTAGCAGTATTAAATACCAAACTATGTTATAAAGCTATAATCATCAAAATTATTTGGTACTGGTTAAGAAATAGAGTGGTCAATAAGAAAGATAGATTAGGTACATATTATACAAATGGACACTAGCATGGTAGGCCAATGTTCTTTAAATCCAATGATCCTGTCTGCTAAGGTAAAGATTCATCACCATTTGACCAAAAAAAAAAAACTTCTGGAAAAAATTGGAAAGTGGTCTGGCAAAATTTAAATACTTAAGATGACAAAAATAATTACCTTGAAATACAATTGTCAAAAATATTTTTTAAACAAGTGTATCACCAGTGCGTCACCCACCGCAGCTGCTATGAATATGCAGGCGTATTTCCTGGTTTGAATTGCAAAATATAACAGACTCTCTTGCTCAAAGATGAAACCAAGATATTTATTTAGATACCAGAAAGCCAAATCCACCATAGTAACAAAGAAGTTTGTACGCATTACCAATGCAGGGAGCACCACCATCCCCAAGCCTTCCCTCTGTGTCAGGCCTCTCCTAAAACAAGCTCCCTTAGGCAAAATGCCCCCCTCTCTCACTCAGGCCCGCTGTTCTGCCTCTGCTAGCTCTGCCTCATTCCCACTTCCTGCTCCACCAGAGGGGCAAGCTCCTCCCACCACAGGTTTTATGTGACTCAGGCTTCCATGTTGATGCAGGTTCAAAGCAGGTCACATAGGCCTTTTAATGGATGGGAAAGATCTTTCCATTCCATTACCAATACAAGTTCATAGACCCCAGCTTAAGAATATTGGAGTTAGATTAGCAACTCTCACCATCAACCAGGATAAGCTCCAAATGATTACATGAATTAGACATAAAAGGTCACATTATAAACACATGAAAAGAAGCAAGGAAGAAATTACCTTTCAGATCTATGGACAAGAGAAGAGTTCATGACCAAAACAAGGTGTAGAGAGGGTCATGAAAGATAAAATAGACTATTGGGACTACATAAAGTTAAAAAGGTTTTTCACATACAAAACCAATACAGCTAAGATATAATGGAAACAGGTAACTGGGAGGAAAACCTTTGTGACAAGTTTCTATGACAGAGATCTCATTTCCAATGTGTATAAGAAACTGATTCAAATTTATAAGAAGAACCATTTCCCAGTAGATAAATTATCAAAGGATATGAACAGGCAGTTTTCAAAGGAAGAACCAAACTATCAACAACCATATGAAAAAAATGTTTCAAATCACTATTAGAGAAGTGCAAATTAAAGCAACTCTGAGGTCTCATCTCACACCCATCAGATTGGCAAAGATAACAAAAGAGGAAAATGACAAATGTTGGAGGAACTGTGGTAAACCAAGCATATTAAAGCCCTGTTAGTGGAGCTATGAATTGGTATAGCTATTCTAGAAAGCACTTTGAAATTATGTCCGTAAAGTTACTAACTTCTACATACCCTTTGACGCAACATTACCCTTACTACTATACTTATACCTCCAAAGAGATCCAATAAAAAGGAAAAGGACCCATATACAAATGTATTTATAGTAGCTCTTTTTGTGGTGGTCAGTGCAATCCATGATTACAGAGGACCCCTGATGAAGCATAATCCTGATAGAGAAGTGATAGATTAAGGTACGGAATGAGACTTGATTTTTTGGACACGGCCAATGTGGGAAGTTCTTTTACTCAACTAAGTATATTTGTTACAAGGGTTTTGTTTTTATTTTTCTGTTCGATGGTGAGGATGGGGGTGGAAGTAGAAGGGTGAGGAAATCAATTTTTGTTTATTAAAAGAAATAAAATTTTATTTAAAAATATATCAACAAGGATGATTTCTGAAGCTTATATGCAATAAAGTATGCAAAACCAAGAGAACAAGCTAAATAATAAGAACAGTATAGAAAAGAACAATGTTCAAAGAACGTTAGTAACTCTGCAGTGACTAACCATGACTACAGAGTACTGATTACTGACGTCCTGATGGAGAGGCAACGGACTCTTTGCAGAACAAGTCGGACATTTTTGAACATGCCAAGTGTAAGAATTTGTTTTGGTTAACTTTCAGCATTTGTTACAAGAGTTTGGGTTTTCCTTTTTTTTTTCCTCAGTGGAGGAGGTTGGGAGGGAGAGAAAATAATTGGATTTGAAATGAATCATACAGTAAAAATAAATTTTAATTTAAAATTAATGTGATAACTTGCAAATAAAAAATAAAATTATGTATAAATGTCACTTCTTAAATGTGAGAGCTACACATGAAATGGCTAGAAGACTAGGCTCAGAGTCATTAAGACCCAGATGGACATTTTTCCTTTAACCCCTAAAAGCCCTGTAACTGTGGGCAAATTCCCTAACCTTTCAATGACTCAGGTAACTCTTGAGACTATTAATGCCATACAAATTTCTCAACAAAAGGAATTTTTTTTGTCTTTTTTTTATTTATTTAGTATATTTAGTTTTCAGCATTGATTTTCACAAGAGTTTGAATTACAAATTTTCTCCCCATTTCTTCCCTCCCCCCCACTCCAAGATGGCATATATTCTGGTTGCCCTGTTCCCCTGTCAACCCTCTCTTCTGTCACCCCACTCCCCCCCATCCTGTCACCCCACACCACCCCCTTACTTTCTTGTAGGGCAAGATAGATTTCTATGCTCCATTCCCTATATCTTATTTCCCAGTTACATGCAAAAACAACTTTTTTTGGAGCATCTGCTTTTAAAACTTTGAGTTCCAAATTCTCTCCCCTCTTCCCTTCCCACCCACCCTCCCTAAGAAGTCAAACAATTCAACATAGGCCACATGCATATCATTATGTATAACCCTTCCACAATACTCATGTTGTGAAAGACTAACTGTATTTTGCTCCTTCCCAACCCATCCCCCTTTATTGAATTTTCTCCCTTGACCCTGTCCCCTTTTGAAAGTGTTTGTTTTTGATTACGTCCACCCCCATCTGCCCTCCCCTCCATCATCCTCCCCCGCTTTTTTATCTTCTTCCTTCTTCTTTCCTGTGGGGTAAGATACCCAATTGAGTATGTATGGTATTCCCTCCTCAGGCCAAATCTGATGAGAGCAACGTTCACTCATTCCCCCCTCACCTGCCCTCTCCCCTCCTCCCACAGAACTTCTTCCTCTTGCCACCTTTATGCGAGATAATCCACCCCATTCTATCTCTCCCTATCTCCCTCTCTCAATATATTCCTCTCTCATCCCTTAATTTCATTTTATTTCTTTTAGATATCTTCCCTTCATCTTAAACTCACCCTGTGCCTGCTCTCTCTCTCTCTCTCTCTCTCTCTCTCTCTCTCTCTCTCTCTCTGTATATCTATCTATCTATCTATCTATCTATCTATCTATCTATATATATATATACATACACACATACATATATACATACATACACATTCACATATATATATACATAAACATATATATGTATATGTGTGTATGTGTATAGATATAGATATATATAGATATATGCATATTCCCTTCAGCTACCCTAATACTGAGGTCTCATGAATCATACACATCATCTTTCCATGTAGGAATGTAAACAAAACAGTTCAGCTTTAGTAAGTCCCTTGCAATTTCTTTTTCTTGTTCTTTTTCTTGATTACCTTTTCATGCTTCTCTTGATTCTTGTGTTTGAAAGTCATATTTTCTATTCAGCTCCGGTCTTTTCACTGAGAAAGCTTGAAAGTCCTCTATTTTATTGAAAGTCAATATTTTGCCTTGGAGCATGATACTCAGTTTTGCTGGGTAGGTGATTCTTGGTTTCAATCCTAGCTCCATTGACCTCCGGAATATCATATTCCAAGCCCTTTGACCTCTTAATGTAGAAGCTGCTAGATCTTGGGTTATTCTGATTGGGTTTCCACAATACTCAAATTGTTTTTTTTCTGGCTGCTTGCAGTATTTTCTCCTTGATCTAGGAGCTCTGGTATTTGGAAAGTCTGTTGCAAGGAGTATACTCTGTAAGCTCAAAATTGTTACATAAATGTATCTCATGAGCAGCCATTTTTATTTTTTGGTCCAGATCAGTGTCTTCAACAATATATAGAAATCCCTGTATAGAAATTCCTTTCGTTGATTATGGGGGCAGAGCCAAGATGGTGGCTGGAAAGCAGGGACTAGCGTGAGCTCCCCACCGAGTCCCTCCAAAAACCTATAAAAAATGGCTCTGAACCAATTCTAGAACTGCAGAACCTACAAAACAGCAGAGAGAAGCAGGGCTCCAGCCCAGGACAGCCTGGATGGTCTCTGGGTGAGGTCTATCCCCCACGGAGCTGGGAGCAGTGCGGAGCAGGGGCCAGCAGAGCCCAGCGTGAGCGGCACAGACCAACCAGACCAGGAACCTGGCGGAGTGTGCCTTAGCACCCTGAATCATTCAAGTCCAAACATGATGTTCATACTGTGAATTTTTGTTCATTCTGCAAGACAAACTTTGCAAAAAAATTTTCCTCATCCAATGAAGCATACGTAAACCAGGTTACATGTGAACCGAGGTTCTACTGTATGTCGCTCTCAAACCCACCACTCTGGTTCACACCTTTATCTCTCTGAATTATTTTAATAGCCTCCTTATTGATTCCCTTTCTTTGTCCTCTTTGTCCTCTCCACAGCTGCCAAAATAATCTGAAGGCACAAGCCTAACAATTTGCTTCCTCTGTTCAAAAACCTTTAGTGACTTCCCATTGCCTGTAAATTGAAATGCAAACACCTTAGGCTGGCATTTAAGATCATCCACAATCTACCTTTCACAGCATCTTTTTGGCCTTATTCACAGAATTCCCTTAATAGTGATACTAACAGCCAGCATTTATTTAGTACTGTAAGGTTTGCACAGTATTTTACACACCTCACTTTCAGCACTCTATACTACTACAGCTCTGTGCTATTTCTTGCTTCTGTATTTTCACACTTTAAAGTACATGAGATGAGGCTGCAGAGATAGGGTAGCACCAGATTATAGAGGTCTTTGATATTGTATTTGACTCAGCTCTAGCTTATGTTAGTACACTGTTGACATACCAACTATTTATCTACTCTAATATCTTGAATGAATAAAAAGTATTTATTAAGTAGCTTATATTTATATTATATTAAGGAGCTTATAGTCTATCCAACAGAGCTACAAGTCAGATGAAAAGTTCTGTAGTCCTTAAGATGTGACATCCTTAATGTTACTTCCCCTAGTAAAATCGTATCAGTTTCTGATGTTGAACCATTTGATGGTGACAAGAACTTTCTTTTCTAGGCTTTCAGTAGATAAGGCTGCCAGTTGCTAGGCTGCATCTCCACAGGAGTTTTTTTTTCCCCAGAATAATGACCAAGGGCAGTAGACCAGAATCATTGCCAATCCAGAGGCTCTAGAGTTCAGGAAACTGGAATGTCTCCATCAGAGTCTGAGGAAAATAATAAACATGGCCTGACCTGACTGGCACGTGCTACCTCCAGTCTCTCCTTCAGAGTGCCTTGCTGTTTCAGGTAGGCTGACTTGTCCGACTTGTGAGTGGTATTTGGTTGGCAGTTGGTGGGAATAAAGTAGCCTCTTGTCTAAAATCTGGCCACCTTATTTAGTATTGTATCTCCAGTAATCCATTTTATGTAGATATTATTGGTTCATTTTTGTCTGTGTTCATACTAAGTACTTGAGTGCTCTGTTATCATCTGTATAATCTCATTTCACATATAGGTATTTTAATACATTGTATCTGATTCAAGATTCAGTTACTTTCTTTTTAATACATTATATAATTCAAGATAAGTTACTGTCTCAGTGCCTCAGCTTTCACATCTTTAAAATGATTACACTATTACACTAGATTGTTGTAAAGGAAAACATTATGGAAACTTGAAAGTTTTTGTCGCTATCCCAAATTCTTTAATGGAATATCAAACAATAGGACCCCTGAGATACAATCATATGTTCTACTTGCTAGTATTCTACCTCTAGTATGTTTTCAAAACTCTTTTAAACTGTGAAATAAATGAAAGTTCATTTTTTAAAAAATGAATTGACATAGCTAACAATAAAATGGAGGAAGGATGGATTTAAAAATAAGACAGTATCATTGGATTTCTTTTGTTGTGTTCTTGACTATTCAGAAAAGGAAAAATTTATCATTAATGCACTAAGACAAAAACAGTTAAATAAAAAATACATAATATGTATTTAGGTTTCAGGTTTAAGTTGTCATTTTGTGTGTGTATGTGCTTTGGTTTATGTTTCCTTCTATCTTAACCTTTCAACTTTGCTGAGGTAGCAAAATGGCCCAAAAGACAGTATTTATATTACTATACAGTATTTATAATGAAGTTCAAAAAAATACAGATATCTTAAGTCCAAAACTACTCAAAAGGGAAATTTTATAAAATGTCTTAATTGGCCTCAGCAGACAAAAAGATTCTGACAAAAAATGAAAAAATACAAAAGGAACACCATAAAAAGCAGCTCATTTGCTTCATTTTTCATATTAGGTAATAATGGAGTAAAGCTTTTGCTTCTAATTATACATAACTAGTGAGAATGTCATTCAATTATGGGTTATATAAGTAATTATATGTAATAAAAAAGGAAAATTTGAAGAATAAAGGGCTTTTCATGGCTAACTTCATGTTAATCAATCATTTTTCCTCATGCACAGCTAAAGCCACACTATACCCTATAGTATATACAGCATTGGGAATTGGCCACTCTGCATGCTACACAGGAATCATTAAAAGATCTTGGAAACAAATCTTAAACCATTATTTTATCTTAATATGAGTAATGCTGAAATGCCTCTTGCCTTGGTTATTACCATTCTGAGAAAAATTGTAGAGCTGGTGAAGGTCCAGAGAAGGAAACCCAAAATGATCAAATGAGAGGTAAGACGTAGCTTCAAGGATAAACTAAAAAGATAAAGATTCTTCAGGATAGAACAAACATAAAAACTAAAAAATAAGGCATGGCTAGAATGAATGTGTTTTAATTTCAAAGACATATAGAACACATTAAAACATTCTTTGTCAACAGTTTATTACAACAAATCATGACATATTTGAGCTATTTTTCACCTCTTGATACTTGAAAGATGTGAAGTTTGGTAAAGTGGTAAAGTGACTCAGGCAAACTCATTCCAACAAGCTACATGAAATAAAAATATAAATTCAACAGTATGGCTCATAGGGGGCACTTCATAAATGCTTGCTGAATAAATCAAAATAAATTAAACAAATTAATTCATTGGAAATCAAGCCACAATTAATCATTGAGGAGATAAGGATGTCCAAGGTTTATTTTAATAGCTCTGATATATCAAAATGACTATTACCACCAGTAGTATAAATTGCAACTCAGCTATACTTTCTCATCCTATACAATTCCTATTAATTTTCTCCCATAAGTCTTCCATATTCAACATTCTAAAGACCTTCTAGATATTTTTGCATTTTGTGGGTACCAATGTAGCACATGGTCTCTAGATCTACTATCACTTACTTTTGCTTTGTGGCCAACCCACCTCCTTTTCTGATCATACATTTCCTCAATGATAACTCATGTGCAGCTTCTCATTTGTAGGTCATTATTAGAAATATGCTGCCACTTAATTGTGCCTACTTTGTGTCTCAACGTAATTCTTTGGGTCACCCAGTGAGGTAACTAATCAGCAAGCATTTATTAAGTGTGGGCATTATACTAAACCTGGAGATAGAAAGAAAAAGAAACCCTAAACTTTGATTATTCTGAAATTGTAATATTCCAAGATTCATAACCTAAAGGTGCCAGTAGGAAAAGTTTTGCTTTAAAAAGATGTTCTTTTCTGTCAGGAACGTGTTATTGTTGAAGATGTTGCATAATTTACTGAATATAATCTAGCCTATTCCTCTAGTTTGATTCTGGGCCTAATTATCTATATGTGGTATCTCTGTTAGATATGTACTAATGTACTAACTCAACACACTGACTGGACCCTTGCAATGTCATGGTCTGAATAGCAAGTTGTTGTTGTTTTCATCCTTTTACTGTCTTTTTACTGTATGGATTGCTAGAATAGGGTTGGTTGGCTTATTTCCAAGTAATCATGGATCTTGCTGAGGAGAAATCCAGACAGATTTTTACTGGAAAACTTAAGGAAAGGGAGGAAAAACATTTTTAGCCAAGGGAAACAAGGAGGTGTTTGTGGAGGAGATTTATAATAGGATGGATTGCGTGGAATAAAAATTCTGTCAATGAAATTCAGATATTAGTGAAGTCAGAAAGACCAGGGTTCAATACAAATAGTATTTCATTTAGGTCACATCTGGGAAAGAGTGTGAGCCTGCCAAGAGAAAGTATTAGACTGCTTTACTATTCAAATAGCATCTCCATTTAAGGGTTAGATTTCTCTTCACGTATTTTGATATTAATCAGTTTATTAAAATTGTATGGTATCATTGATAAGAAAAAATTTACTTCACAGCATACAAATTCTATTGCAATAATATATGGATCCATGATCACAGAATTGGCGTTGAAAAGGATTCCAGAGTGCATCTTGTACAACCTGTGCCTAAATGTAAGTCCCCTCCACAAGTAATCATTGCACTGAACCTGAAAATCTCCAGTGCGTGGTAAGCCTTTAATCCCAAGGTAATCATTCCATTTCTTTTTGGAGGTCTGATTCTTGGAAAGTTTTGTTTTGTTTTTGTTTTTGGAGTATATGCATACCTTTCTGCAATTCCCAACTATTTCTCCTATCCCTATCTTTCAAGGCTAAATAGAACAAAATTAATGGTTTGTGTGTGTGTGTGTTTGTGTGTGTGTGTGTGTGTGTGTGTGTGTGTACGTATATGCATATTTATATGTGTGTATATACATACATATGTATATATATACATATGCATCCATTATGATCTCCTGTGCTGCTTTCCTGTTAAATTATTAGTCAGCAATGTAAATCCTATTATTTCTTATCTTTTGTAAGATCTCACATATTTTATGTTTTACATGATAACACATGTAAAACCTATATCAAATTGTCTACCAGATTAGGAAGAGGGGAGGACAGGAAGGGAGAAAAATTTGGAACTCAAAATCTTGTAGAAATGAATACTAGAACTTACTAGCTGTGTGACCTTGGGCAAGTCACTTAACCCCAATTGCCCTGCCTTTCCCCCTCCAAAAAAACAAAAACAAAACAAACAAACAAAAAAAAAAAGAATGCTGGAAATTGCCTTAACATGTAACTAGGGAAAAAAGTAAAATACTATTAAAAATAGAGGCTTTCTCACTGGGAAAAAAAAGATCTCACATATTTTACAACTGATATAATCTGCAATATCATGGGTTGCAATATCATGCCTTTGGGAAATTGCAGAGCTCTTTAAATTACTCCAGATTTGTCTCTGAAACAAAAGCCTATCTCTTTAATACCAGTACCTTACTGGTTTTGTTATTGTGTCAGTAAGGCAATCAACACAACATCAATGATTATCGTGAATTTGCCTATGTAGTTCTGTATCGCAAAGTATGAGACTCTCCTTATAGAAAGTAAAAGAAGTATAACATTTATTCAGACACCAGAGAATCAAATCCCATAACCAAATGTTCAGCTCCCACAGCCAGTTAGCCCACAGCAAGGAACTTAAAACACAATATCACAAAATAGAGCCTAGCCACCCCAAAACCTCTCTGACCCTCTGCTGGGGTCTTCCCCAAAACAAACTCACAGTACAGCTAAGTTAGCCTGTTCACTTCTAACCATCATGAGGGAGGCCATTAGCAGCCATAACAGCTCTCTCTGTCTCTCTCTCTGTCTCTCTCTCTCTCTTTCTCAGTATTTCCTGTGACATAACTTCCTTTTCCTGTCAGGAAGCTCCTCCTTAGGCTTCCTGTGATGTAAGCAGGTCACGTGGCCTACTAATGGGTGGGAAAGATCTTCAAATCTAAATTACTTCTACAGTTGTATGACTCCAAGTCCTAGAAAACTAATCTCATGCATAGTCTCTATAACATTCAGAAGGCTTTGGAGTAATATGGGTGGCTGTGAGCAAAGAAGGAGCCTCAGTTTACAAGGTATATCTTTTCTGCTAGACAGTGGCCATTAGAAGCTTCAATAAACAGAAGAATAATTATTAACATAAAAAGTAAAGAACTATACAGAAGAACCAGAAAATGATGTCACCAAAGAAATGTATGACTGAAAAAGAAGATAGGATGGTCACATGGTGAGAGCCAGGGATAATCTAATGAGCAGCCCATATATATCTATTTGTATGCATGGCTGCTCCATTAGTGTGTAAGTTCCTTGAAGGTGAGAACTGTTTTTGCATTTTTGCTTTCTTTGTATAACCAGTGCCTAGCATAGTGCCTGGCACATAGTAACTAATTAATAAACTGATATCCTCATGGAATCAAGAGAAAATGAAGAAGGGTCCCATAACATTGGGGACAAATTGCCCTTGTGGCAAATTTATGGAAGAAGTCACAGAATCACACAAGCTGAGAGTTGGAAAGGACTTCACTGGTCATGAAAGGAATCTTCATCATAACATACCCAACAAATGATCTCCCATGCTCTGCTTGAAGACCTCCAAAAAGGGGAACCTACCATCCCTTGAGGCAACTCATTACACTTTTGGACAACTTTGTTAAGAGTGTTTATTCCTGACTTCAGGACTAAATATGCCTGTGTAATTTTTATGCACCAGATTCTGCCCCAAAAGGCCAAACAGAACAAATCCAATCCCTCCTCCAAGGACAGTCCTTCAAATATTGAAAGAAAAGACTTCATGTCCTACTATGAGTTTTCTCCAAGATAAATATTCACAATTCTTTCAACAGATCTTAATATAACGTCATCTTCACCTTCCTGGTTACCCTCTCTGGCTTAACAATGTCTTTCTGTGCCCAGAACTTAATATAGCACTCAGAATGAGGCCTGATGAGAGCAGAGTACAGTGGGACTATCACTTCACTATTCCTGGAAACTATGCCCTTCTTAATACAGTCCAAGATTGCATTAACCTTTTTGGCTGCTGCATCACATTCATAGTGAGCTTATGGTCCACTAAAAAAAAAAGCAACAGATCTTTTTTCAGAAAAACTGCTGTTTAACCATGCCTCCCTGTCTTATCCTTGTGAAGCTAACTTCTTTTTGCCCAAATTCTGCCTTACATCACTTAATTCTTGCAGCAGTTCTATAAAGGAGGCAATGTTAATATTTCTATTTTAGAGATGATGAAACTAGGGCTTAAGGAGCTTAAGTGAATTGCTCCAAATCATGCAGCTCTGAAATGGCAAGGCCAGGAGTCACACCGAGGCTTTCTGTCTCTTAAGTCCAATGGTCTTTCCATGATACCGCAATAAAAAGATATAAATCAATGGATTAGAGAAAATGTATGCACTAAAGCATGATGTAGTGGAAACAGGTCTGGAGTTAGAAGATGTGAATTTGAATCTTGGATCTGCCATTTACTATCAACAAGTCATTTTATCTCTCTGTATACCTGTAGAAGAGATAATGAGACTAGATGATGTCCAGGATCCCTTCTGAGTCTACCTTATATGATGCTACTGTGTGAGCCAAACAAAATGCTAAAAGAACACAATCTGTGTTTTGTCTTTTATAAAAAGATAATTTTAAGAGATTATTTTGTGTTATAAATAGGCTAGTTTAATGCTTGAATATGTATCTAACCAACCACCAACCATTCCTTCCTCTAGGTCACATAACTTGTTTCATTTTAGGAGTATGTTGCTAGCAAAGAATACTGGTCAGCCTGGTGAAGAATTCTGCTTCCAGGCAGCTGTAATTCTCCCCTCATTTCCATATTCATGAATTTTATAAGCACTGAATCAAGTAAATTTCAATGTACACTTGAGTGATCTCATTTGTTTTTGAGCCAAGGGATAAAATGGCCCCAGACAGTATACACCCTTGCCTGCCAGGACAGTTCACCTATATAATAAGCCTTAAAGGGAAAAACATGAAATTAGAAGGGAAAGAATAGGCAAAGAAACAGCCAAGTTTTATTCAGTGGCTCTGGGGATCATACAGTTTCTGCCTATTTTGATTTGTTTCCATATTTTTCAAATGAAAAATAGCATCTAAATGCAGGAGATGATAAGGACGAAGTTAGGAAAAAGATTCAGGAGGCAGGAGCCTATTGAACAAGGAAAACATATTTGTAATATACAATGGGAGAAATATACCCTTTTAAAATGGTTTTTAGAAAGGTTTATCATTTGTAAGATTTCCATTGATTTTATTCATAGAGCTTCATTTGTAGTAATGCCACATTTATATATAGAGAGAGAATTTTCAGGTTTGTGGAACACTTTTCTCATGACAACCCTGCATGCAAATATCAGAGTAACCCCAAGTCCCAAAGCCCATCAGTATGGGACTTTCTCCTCATTGCTGGAGATCATTGGCTAGTGAGTGAGGGGTAAGACATCAAAGCATCATAATCTACATTCTATAAATAAGAAATACTGAATGACTTGGCCAAGCTTACATAGCATAACTGCTTGAGGTAATATTTAAGCCAGCTTCTAGATGACTAATCTTATGCTCTTTTTGAATTATGCAATCCCTCTTCACATTGTAAAAACTCTGGAGTTACTTATGTAACTGGGACCAGGCCCCAAAAGCTACCACAGGGTGCACTAGAAGCAAGCAGAAAATATCTGTACATGCTCTGTACAACCAACAGTATACTTAAAATGCTGCAACTAAAATCCTTGAAAATATAAGTCTTTTTTGTTCAGTTCTTATGCCATTTTCAGATTATATACCCAATAATATAGAGAGACATTGTTTTATAATAGAGAGCTGGCCTTGGAGACATGAAGATCTATGTTCTAGTTCTGCCTCTAACTATATTGGCATTGTGACCCTAAAAAAGTCAACTAGTCCCTCAATGCCCAAGCAATTCTCTTAAGACTATAAATAGCAAAGAAAGGGTCGATCTCTATTGATAGAGTTTCTCACAGGAAGATGCCTTCACTGATGAAATCAAAGATCTAGGGGAAAAAATTAAATTCCTCATAATGGATTATTTGCTGAAAGACAAGTTGTGGGTTTTTTTATAGCATTTACTATACATAGTAGATTTTCAATTTGCAAATTTGCAATTTCACCAGCATGGAATTTCTTTGTAACCGTCCAGCATTGAATTTCATAGCTTTTATTTACTTTTTGCTGATTTGATAAATAAGAGGTGGCATTTTAGAGTTTTAATTTACATCTCTCTCATTATTAATGAGATTGAGCATTTTTCAAATTATTATTAACAATTTATGTTTACTGTTTTGAAAATGGTCCGTTCAATTTGACAAGTGTAAAGACTTAAGATTTTGGTATAAGAATTCATTATTTGGTAGAAAAAAATTGTTGGGAAAATTGAAAAGCAGTATGGCATAAATTGGGCATCTTATACTGTTTACCAAGATAAGGCCAAAATGGATACATGACCTAGATATAAAGAGAGATACTATGAGAAATGAGATCATAAAAAAAGAGAAAAGGATCAATATACAAAAATATTTATAACAGATCTTTTTGTGGTGGCAAATAATTGGAAATTGAAGAGAGGGTAAAAAATTTGGAACTCAAAATCTTTAAAAAAATGAAAGTTTTTTTTTAATTTTTTTTATTTTTAGTTTACAACACATGGTTCTACATAATTTTGAGATCCAGATTTTCTCCCCTCCCTCCCCCTCCCTCCCCAAGACGGCATGGAATCTCATATAACTACCATGTATAACTTCGCATTGAATTAATTTATACACTAGTCAAGTTGTGGAGAAGAATTATGATCAATGGAGTGAATCATGAGAAAGAAGAGACAGAACCAAAAAAAAAAAAAAAAACAACCCAAAAACAAAAACAAAAGAGAAGAAAAAAGGCGAGCATGAAGTGCGCCTCAGTCTGCATTCAAACTTCACAGTTCTTTCTCTGGATGAAGATAGCATTCTCCATCGTGAGTCCCCTGGAGTTGTCCTTGCACCTTACGTTGCTGAGAAGAGCGAAGTATGTCAGGGTTGGTCCTCACAGAATCCATATATCTGTGGTTGTGTACAATGTTCTCCTGGCTCTGCTTCGCTCACTCAGCATTATATCGTGTAGGTTTTTCCAGATTGTTACGAAGTCCGTATCATCCCCATTTCTTATGGCACAATAGTATTCCATTACCTTCATATACCACAGCTTGTTCAGCCATTCCCCAATTGATGGGCATCCCTTTGATTTCCATTTCTTGGCTACCACAAAAAGAGCCACTAAAAATATCCTTGTACATATAGGTCCTTTTCCCACTTGTGTGATTTCTTTGGGATTCAACCCTAGAAGTGGTATTGCTGGGTCAAAGGGTATGAACATTTTTATAGCCCTTTGGGCATAGTTCCAAATTGCTCTCCAAAATGGCTGGATCAGCTCACAACTCCACCAGCAATGTAACAATGTTCCAATTTTCCCACATCCTCTCCAGCATTTGTCATCCTCCTGTTTTGTTATTTTAGCCAATCTGACAGGAGAGATGTGGTATCTGAGAGTTGTTTTGATTTGCATTTCTCTAATCAGTAGTGATCCAGAGCATTTTTTCATATGCCTATACATAGCTTTAATTTCTTCCTCTGAAAACTGCCTATTCATATCCTTTGACCATTTCTCAATTGGGGAATGGCTTGTATTCCTATATATTTGGCTCAGTTCCCTGTATATTTTAGAAATGAGGCCTTTATCAGAGAAACTAGTTGCAAAGATTTTCTCCCAATTTTCTGCTTCCCTCCTAATTCTTGTTGCATTGGCTTTTTTTGTACAGAAACCTTTCAATTTAACATAATCAAAATTATCTGTTTTGCATTTTGTAATGCTCTCTATCTCTTGTTGGGTCATGAATTCTTTACTTTTCCATAAATCTGATAAGTAAACTATTCCTTGCTTTCCCAAATTACTTATAGTATCAGATTTTACTCCTAAATCATGAACCCATTTTGACTTTATTTTGGTGTATGGTGTGAGATATCGGTCTATGCCCAGTTTCTGCCCTACCATTTTCCAATTTTCCCAACAGTTTTTGTGAAATAGTGAATTATTAGCCCAGAAGCTGGCCTCTTTGGGTTTATCAAAGAGTAGATTGCTAAACTTGTTGATTTCTCCTACTTGTGTACCTATCCTATTCCACTGATCCACACCCCTATTTCTTAACCAGTACCAGGCAGTTTTGATGACTACTGCTCTGTAGTACAGTTTAATATCTGGTATGGCAAGGCCACCTTCTCTAGCATTTCTTTTCATTAATACCCTAGATATTCTAGACCTCTTGTTTTTCCAGATGAATTTTGTTATTATTTTGTCCAGCTCAGTAAAATAATTTAAAAAAAATGAAAGTTGAAAATTGTCTTTGCGTATAGTTGGAAACAAACACAATTTTATTTTAAAGAAGAGATAATTTAAAAATTATTGAACTATCTGAAAGCCATGATTTTTTAAAAAAGAACCTAGACATTTTATTTTAGGAAATTATTGGGGGCAGCTAGATGGCGCAGTGAGTAGAGGACCGGCCCTGGAGTCAGGAGGACCTGAGTTCAAATCCAGCCTCAGACACTTGACACACTTACTAGTTGTGTGACCTTGAGCAAGTCACTTAACCCCAATTGCCCTGCCTTATCCCCTCCCTCCCCAAAAAGAAGAAATTATCAAGGAAAACTTCCCTGATACCCTAGGACCAGATGGTAAATGGAAACTGAAAGAATCCTCCAATCACCTCCTGAAAGAGATCCCAAAATGAAAACCTCAAGAAATATTATAGCCAAACGTAGCTATAATACGCCTTCCAGGTCAAGGAAACAATATTGCAAGCAGCCAGAAAGAAACAATTCTAATATCATGGACCCATAGTTGTGATCACAGAAGATTTAGCAGCTTCCACATTAAAGGAGCAAAGGGCTAGGAATATGATATTTTGGAAGGCAAAGGAGTTAGAATTATAATCAAAAATAAATCTACCCTGAAAAACCGAGTATAATCCTTCAGAGGAAAAAAATGGATATTTAATAAAATTGAGAACTTTCAAGCATTCCTGATGAAAAGACCGAAGCTGAATAGAAAGTCTGATTTTCAAATATAATACTCAAGGGAAGCATAAAAAGGTAAACATGAAAGAGAAATCATAAGGGACTCAATAAGGTTAAACTGTTTACATTCCTATAGAAGAAGATGATACTTGTAACTCCTAAGAACTTTATTATTATTAGGACAGTTAAAAGGAGTATTCATAGAGGTCACAGGTATGAGTTGACAGATAATGGTACAATTTTTTAAAAATTAAAGAGTGAGAAAGAGGGCTGCACTGAGAGGAGGGACAGGAGAGAAAGAAGAAAGGAAATTATCTCACATAAAAGAGGCATACAAGGAAGAACTTCTACAGTGCAGGAGAAAAAGGGAGGGCATGTGTGATAATGCTTGAAAAATGTTATTCTCAAAAAAAGGTCCATAGACTTTGCCACACAGCCAAAGGGATCACCAACCAGGGGACCAGCGAACCTATCTTTTCACAACTTCCCCAACATTGACTGTTGCATCTTTTCTCATCTTTACCAATTTGCAAGATGTGCAGTGAAACCTAAGAGTACATATGGGATTTTTAGCACTTTGTGTACAAATTCTGGAAATATTTGCTTATTTGTGTTATGTAAACTTCTTTATTTACTTAGTAGAAATAATTTTGCAAACCATTGCAAGCAATGGCTATGAGATTTTGTAATAGTTGATATAATGGAGCACTGTTCTGTTGGCTACTACAATATTAATTCATAGCAATGTTAGATGTAGCTCTTATTCTACTGCAATTTAACTTGTAAGAAATTACACTTGTAATTGCTGATTCTAAGTGCTTTTCTAATTATACTTAGGTTACTACTTACAATGCTTTTGGCAAGTCACACACAAATGAACATATGCTGACCAGTCAGTTTTGAAGAAATTAATTTGAACCTCAAGTACCACATAAAGGTCAACAACTTAATGCCTATGCTTGTTATAGAGAAATTTATTATGAGGAAAAGAAAGCAGCAAAATAAATATTCCTGAATCAGTTTTTCAAAAAGCCATTACATGGTGATGATAGGTACCCTCTCTAACTCATGTCACATGTCTGCTTAAGGTCATCTCAAAAAATATGACACCAAATAATGGGGGTGCTTTTCTAGTCCCCTGGATGTCTGCTGACACATCTCTTGAGCCATGGGCCCTACTGTTGGAAATCTTATCATATACTTCCAAACCTTTTTCTAGTCTACATGTAAATATGTAGCATTTTCCTTCTAAGACGATTATTTGGGGGAGTGGCTTTCAGTTGCCTTTCTCAAGTTTGTTTGGTTTTTTAACCTAATAAATTTTCAGTTGTTCTCCCCTACTCTAAGATAATCACTTGAGGAGAAAACCACTAAAATCCTAGATAAGAAACTGTTACATAATTTGGAAGTCCAAAGATTGTTTCTTTTGTTAAAAAACAAAGACATTACTGTCAATTAAATATGTATACCTGCATTATCCTAACTTTTATAAATGACTAATGATGCTACCCACATGGTAAACATACACACCACCTTCACCACTGCAGAAAGAGACTAAGAATCCCTGCACTTGCTTTGTTTTTTAAGGACATCTTTTTGCTTTATAGCTAAGTGAATCTAATCTAAAGCTGTAGAGAAGCAAATCTGTAAGATCCCCTTGCTTAGAGACATTTTACTAGCAATTGCTGAAAGTAAATAATTAGATAACCTTCTAAGTCATTTTGTACATCGCCTGTATGTGTACATGAATTATTACTTGAATAATAATTATATAATTATTATTACTTGTATAATTTTACTCAGAAAATCATTTGTATCCAACAGCATACATACACATAGTTCTTTGTACTATGGTTTTGTTAAAATTCCTCAGTGATTTCTTGTTGATTATTAACCTTATATTCCTAAGGCTGTACAGTGTTCAGATTTGTCATGATCATCCTTGAAAGCTATGGAACCATAGAAGGGGCTCACCTAAAGAATCCTTTCTGCCTCCTGCTTCTATGGAGATAGAAGAATTTCTATTTAAAGACCAAGGACTATGAAAATGAAATGTAATCTGGGATTTGTCTGGTCATGCCCAGTTCACTTAACATGGAGATGCCTTTGAAGGGCCTTTGGAGCATGTCCAGAATGCCTAACATGGAAGCCTCTGCATCCCTACCATGTGAGTGGGTATAGCCTCTTTTGATTGGCTGCCTGTGTCAATTTTAGGCAATGAGCATAACCCCCATTCCCCTATTTCTATACCTTATATCATGTAATTGTAAGGTCAGTCATAAGTTTAACTAGAACATATCCCCCTTACTTTTATTTTTTCTTTTATAACTCCTTAATCAGTTGTAATATTCAGAGGTCTTAAAAGCAGAAATTTACAAGTAGAGGTAACAGATAATAGCTTGTCTCTCCGCTAATCAAAATGCTAAAAAAAAAAAGAAAAGTGAAATCAAGACATGTAGGAAAGTGATGGGAATGTTATAGCTCACATACAGAAAAAAAGCTTTCTTCTGTATAGAAGGGAGTTTCAGAAACTTACATCTTGGGCTGCTGCTTTTTTTTTTATAGGCCTGCATCCCAATTCTTTGGTGCTTATACCATGAGGCCAGAAATCCTACAGGACTAAAGGAACATACCCCACATTGCAAGTACCAGAGAGCCAACTCAACAGCTGCATTCTGTGTACCACATGTTAGACCAAGGACAAGCATAGTATAACCTAAAACAGAGAAGGCAAACACACAGCTGTGGGCTGCCCACAACACTCTTGAGTGCAGCCAACCAGATTAACATGTAATTGGGAAACATTTAGCAAAATAAATAGGTTGGTTGGTGGCTGGTTGGTTGGTTGTTGTCTTTTGTTCTCAAAGAGGATCAAAGTGACATCACTATGCTAGAGTCAAGTTTCAGTGTGTCCAGCTGTGGCTGATCAGACCAATATGAGCTCAGAATGCTCTACCACAATGCACAAGTAGTCCATGTGAACATTTGGGGCAGATACTCCACATTTGCTCATCCTGTGTTTCCTTTGAGCTATCTCAATTCTTCTTTGCTCATAGAGCACAGCACCTTCTCTGATGTGGGCACACAGTGCTGAGCGGTCCTGTTTCAGTGTCTCCCATGTCACACAATCAATTACAAAGTTCTTAAGAGAGACCTTAAGAATGTCTTTGTATTACTTCTTCTGACCACCATGTGAATGCTTGCCCTGTGTGAGTTCTCCATAAAATAGTCTCTTTGGCAAGCCTACATTTTGCATTTGAATAGCGTGGCCAGCCCATTGGAGTTGTGCTCTCTGAAGCAGAGT
Organism: Trichosurus vulpecula; assembly: GCF_011100635.1. Classification (NCBI taxonomy): domain Eukaryota; kingdom Metazoa; phylum Chordata; class Mammalia; order Diprotodontia; family Phalangeridae; genus Trichosurus; species Trichosurus vulpecula. The sequence goes on from NC_050581.1 coordinate 131,817,832, forward strand.
TTGAATGCTTGGCAGCTTAGTTAGAGTAAGGACCTCAATGTCTGGTGCCTTATCCTGCCAGGTGATCTTCAGAATCTTCTTAAGACAATTCAAATGGAAGCAATTTAGTTGGCAACAGTGGAGCAGAAAAGAAGTGGGCAACTTTCAGAGATTTGTTGGATAGGCTGCATTTGCTCATCTAGGCCTGAACACTCCCAAACACCAAGACTGGTTTGATGAAAATGATGGGGAAATGCAGAAGCTGCTAAATGAATAATGAAAACTCCACAGGGTTTACCAGCAGGATAGTTCATCCTTCTCTAAGAAGGCAGCATTTCATGCCATCAAAAGTAAAGTACAAGCAAAGCTTAGAGAGATGCAGGATTTTTGGCGCAGCAAGAAGGCAGATGAAATTCAGTTTTATGCTGATGGTAACAATCCAAAGTGCTTTTATGATGCCCTGAAGGTTATTATGGGCCAGAGACTTATGGTGCATCTCAGCTACTCAGTGCTGATGGAGCCACATTGATTAGTGATAAGGATGTGATCCTCAGAGATGGGCTGAACACTTCCATAGTGTTCCCAACAGACCATCATCAATCAATGCTGAGGCCATTGACTGTTTACCTCAAGTTGAAGTCAGTCCCTTCCTAGCTGAAGTTCAGATGGAAGAAGAGGTTTTGAATGCCATTAGGCTCCTTTTGTGTGGCAAAGCACGCAATCTCTGGCTGAGATTTACAAGGTAGGTGGTCCATTGCTCAAACAAAAGCTGACTGAAATTTCCCAGATTACATGGAAAGAGGAGGTTATCCTTCAGGAATTCAAGGATGCTGCCATTGTCCATCTCTATAAAGGTAAAGGAAATAGATTGTCCTGTGACAATCACAGGGAGGTCTCTCTCTTAGTCATTGCTCACGAGATTCTTGCCAGAGTCCTCCTTAATAGGCTGATTCTTCACCTGGAAGATGGTCATCTACTTGAGAGTTAGCATGGCTTCAATATGGTGTTTGCTGCCCAACAACTCCAGGAGAAATGCCAGGAGCAGAACACAATGTTTGTAGATCTGACCAAGGCCTTTGATACTGTTAGTCATGAGGGCTTATGGAAAATTTGATACTGTTAGCAAAATAAATAAAAATACAATGAAATATAGATAATATTAATATGTGGTTTTCCAAGTCAATATACAACCCATCAGGATCCTTATGTAACCATTTAGTGGCCCCCATTTCTATTTAAGTTTGATGCCACTGTCCTAAATATCCATCGGATAAATTAGGCTTAAGATAATTAAGTTTTGTGTGGGATCTGCCTTTCATTTTCACTGGTGTGGCCACTGATTTGCCATAAAATTACCCACTTTGAAAGTATTTGCTTCTAAATAGTAGTAAAAATGGACAGACAAAGATAAGTGGCAGAGTAGATAGAGGGCTGGGCATGGAGTCAATAAGATCTGATCAAATCCACCATCAGACACTTGTTAGCTATATGACTTTGGGCAAGTCATTTAACCTCTGTCTCAGTTTCCTCAATTGCAAAATATGGATAATAGCACCTACTTTGCAGGGTTGTTATGAGGATCAAATTAGATATAATGTTTGTAAAGCACAAGTGTCTGGCACATAGTAAGTGCTTAATAATGTTTGTTTCCTCCCTCTCAGCTCCCTGACCCTCAGAGGACTTGATTATTTCTCTTTTCTTTAATAAGACCTCGAAGCCATCTAATATAGTAGACCTAGCATCCCTTAAATTTTCCTTGGCGTTAACTGTCAAAATATCCCAAAGCTCATCTTTTAAAATTCTACAACCTTAGTGAAAGTAGCCATTATTTGATGTGATAGGCATTCAGCAGAAATTACAAAGAAGTAAGAAAAACTGTTTTAACATATACTATGATACTGTTAGTAAATAAGATGTGTGCTATTAGTTACCATTTAATTGACTGAAACTTTACAAAGTTTTATACTAGTCAGAGTACAGTTCTATCACTTAAATTCAATAAAGATATTTGGGATCATTTCTATAAAAAGATGGGTATCAAACCCTTGTCAGGAATATAACCCAAAATTTTAATGTTGTTTCTATCAGAGAATCAAATACCTACATCATTTAGACCTATACAAAGGCACTGTGCCAGATTTAGTCTACACAGACAGAGAGAGCACAGCTTTTGCTTTGAATGGACTTAGAATCTAGTTGAAGGAGAAAGATATGTATAAATAATTATGACACAACAGAAAATGTGAGAAGTGTGAAGAAAAAGCCTGTGCAATGCAGTATGAAAATTTAAGGAGGGGAAAGTTACTTTCAGCTGGGGGGGAAGTCAGATCAGAGAAGGATCCATGGAATAGGAGCCACTTAAATTGATCCTTGAAAGAAGGGAGGGATTTCAGCAGGCAGAGATAGAGGAGTGAATGAGAAGAGAGTCTTCTCTTGCCAGAGATAAAGAGTTGGGTGAGGGCAGTGTAAGAATTGGGGATAAGGGGTAGTCTGATGTGGAGAGTACACAGAAGTAAATTGTATGAGATAAGGTTGGAAGATTTATTGGAACCAGATTGGAGAAGGTCTCAGAGTGTCAAGATCAGAAGTTTGGTTGGCATCCAGGAGCCATCAAAGGTTTTTGAAAAGAGGAGTGACAAGATCACAATATTCCTGGTCTGGTCAAGGCAGAGTATAGTGGAACTATCATCCCCTTTTAATGAAATATATCCCACTCAATAAAGATGAAAGGTACACATTGTCTCTTTAAGGGCATTTTCATTTGGAGCAATTTAGTGATTATAAAGGGCAGAAAAGTACAAGGGGGTTATAAAGAAAAAGATTTATGTTAACAAATTATGTAACAAATTGTGAACAGTTTAATACCTAGAAGAACTTTGTATTAATATATTCAGCTAATATATGTGTATGAAAAAATAGCTCTCATATGAGATTAGGATAGTTTGATACAAAAAAGAGATTTTTATAGCATGAATATAAAAGCTCAGATTTTCTTTTGAACAGTATAGAATGATGCCTCACTTGTGTAACAACAGTTTAATGCTGTAAAGAGGCAGAGAATAATTTTTTATTTATTAAAAACTAAAGAACTACAACAATCATCTTTTTCAGATGAAATCTGTCTAGTTATGTCCCCCCTATCTTGTACTTGCGAAGTTACATTAAAAAAAAGCAATTTTACAAGTACAAGATGATAGAGATATGGTTAGATAGGAGTTAATATGAAAAAGAGCTGAGGGTTTTAGGGATCCGTGAGCTCAAAGGCAGCAGTATGACATGGCAGACAGAAAAGTGAATAGGATCTTGGGCTGCCTTCTAAGAAGCATCACTTCTAGGAACAAGGAGATGATTATCCTGCTGTATTCTGCCCTAGTCAGACTGTATCTGAAATGTCTCTTTTAATTCTGCATACCATAGGGAATCACTTTAACTTCTTCAAATGGAAGGAGACTGACAAACCGGAGGAGGATGCTCAAGTGAAGGCAAGCACTTCTCTTGGCAAAAGGCCTCAAATTCATGCCATATGAAGACTGGCTGAAGGAACCTGGGAAATTTAGCCAGGAGATGAGACTACTTGGGCGGTGGGGAGGGTGGAAGGAACAACTGTCTTCAAATATTTGAAGGATTGTTACATGGAAGAGGGATTAAACTTGTTCTGTTTGGCCCCAGAGTTCAGAACTGGGAGCAATATTAGTGGAAGATGCAAAAAGGCAAAACTAAGTTTGATAAAAGTAAAAACTACTTAACTAGGACTATCCAAAGGGAATAGTGGATTCCCCCTCAACATAATTCTTCCAGCAAAGTGTGGATTTGTTAGGTTTGTCGTAGAAGGAATTCTTGTCCAAGTATGGATGGGCCTAAATGGCCAATGAGGGCCAACTCTAAAATTTTATGATTATGTGATCTGATCAGAACAGTAATTAGGAGGATTATTCGTACAAGGATGTAAATGATGAATTCAAGGAATGGGATAGACTTAAGATGGGAAAATCATTTAGGAGGGTATACAGTAGTCAAGGCAAGAAGAAAAATGATGAGATATATAAGAATGGTTGCAGTGAGTATGTAAGGGAAATAAAAGATTCAAGACATATTGTGGAGGCAGACCTGATGACACATGACAACACATTGAATATGAGGGGCAAATCCTAGTATTTTATCATGGAGTTTCTTTGCTCCATGCCTGAGCCAGGTCCTATATAGTTAAATGACTGAACACCACAAATACAACAAATTGAAGTTGAAAATACCTCAGTTCCCCAAAACAGGAAGTATAAATCCTTTTGCATTTACATGATCATCAAGCTCTTTGACATCCTGCTTAGTTACCTTAATTGCCATAAATCCTTTTAGAAATTACAGATAATTGCACAGGGAAAGAGAATAAAAAACTGGCCCCATGGAAATAATATAATTCACCCCCCCTTCCCCATAAAGACTTTGAGTAGTAAGAGATCTGGGAAGAAAATAGTAGAAATTATTCGATTGTATTTACATTTAGAGTGATTTTCCTTTGTTCTTTCTTCCTAACACCATAGTTTAGATTATTATCAATGGCAATTTCTCAAATAAGGATCCAGGGCTCAGAAAAATTTGAAGTGGTTTCTCTTGTTACAGCGTAGAGAAAGCCAAGAACCTTCTTGCACCCCTGCTTTGCCTGCGTGTGCATGTAAGTGGTTCTGTGTGTGTGGTAGATAGACCTTTGGTATCAGTCTACATTTGTTAAGAGTCTTAGCCCTATTTTGTTTTTGTAGTTGTGATATTACTTTAGCTTATCAAATTGTTAGATTACTTTGGAAAGAATTTAGAGCCTGTGTCAACATAGTACTTTTTGGTCTAATGTAGAAACCAGGATTAATAGCCAACAGACACAGTTATGGCAGTACATCAAAGTGGTTTATTAAACATATAGCCACATCAAAAAATACTCTGAAAGACGACAGATACAGCATCAAGCCACATAAACTCAGTTTGCCCATGATGCCCTTTCAATAAGTTTTTACTTAATGCACCGTCACAAATGATAACTTCAGAAACAATTAAAAACAATACAATTTCACCTCACAAATGGTAGCTTAGTTTTGTGTGTAGTTTATGATTATGGTTCAAACATTTAGAAAATACTAATACCCACATGCCTTATTATTATTATTTTGACAAAACATCAGAATCAAATAAAAAATCTGATATGACTAAAGAAAAAAAGAACCCAGCATGCATTTTGACCAGTCTTTCCTAAATGAATAATGCTTCCAAGTTGATATTTCTGGGCAATTTCAGAGAAAATCTTGAGCTTCTTTAAGTTACTATGTAGTCATGATGATTTTGACTTTTTAATTATATATGTATTCCATTCCATCTCTTTCTCTCTGTGAAAAAATAAAATAATCAGTACAATCTAATTGGATATCACCCTTCTAAATGTAGATATATTACCTATGACATAGAATAAGCATTTACATACATTAAAGCTTTTCATTTTGAAAGCAGAGGAGAGAGAGAACTTTTTTTTAATCAAATAAAGTTTACTATACAATGTAAAAGACTTTGAACTTAAAATAAGACCATTTGACTTATCACCCAACTTTAGTTCTGGCTTCTCTAAATGATACCCTGAATCTGAGCTAGCCAATGCTATTTTTTTCTCCATCTGGAAAATGGGGATAGCTCTTGCCCTTAATGGACTTACCAGGAATATTGTTGGCATAATGCAGGTATGTTAAGCCTTTTTGTATGTCACAGACCTGTTTGGCAGTCCGGGGAAATCTAGGGACCCCTTCTCAGAATAATGTTTTTAAATAATTGAAGCAAATGTTCCCTTCCATTGTCAAGGGCACTACCATCCTCTCATTCCCCCAAGCTCACAACCCAGGCATCATCTTTGACTCCTCACTATTCCTCACATTCCATATCCAACCTGTTACCTTCAAGGCCTGTCGATTTCACCTTTGTTAAGTCTCCCTCAAATATGCCACCTTCTTTCCTCTGATACAATCACCAACCTATTGCAGGCCCTCATCTCCTCACACCTGGACTACTGCAATAGCCTGCTGATTGGTCTGCCTGCCACAAGTCTCTCTCCATTCCAGTCTATCCTAAATTCAGCCACCAAAGTGATTTTTCTAAAGCACAGGTCCTCTCCCTGCCTTCCTACCCCCAGGCCCTACTCAATAAACTCCACTGGTTCCTTATAACCTCTGTGATCAAATATGAAATTCTCTGTTTGGTGTTAGAAGCTCTTCCTAATCTAGGCACTCCTCTTCCTCCCCGTCACACATTTCCAGTCTTCTTACACTTTACCTTGAAGACCTCACCCCAACATATACTCTTCTATCCAGGGACAGTGGCCTCTTTCCAGTTCCTTGCACAAGACCCTTCATCTCCCACCAGGAATTTTCACTGGCTGTTCCCCATTCCCAGAATGTTCTCTCTCTTCATCTCTACTTCCTGGCTTCCCCAGCCTCCTCCAAGTCCCAGGTAAAATCTCACCTTCTACAAGAAGCTTTTCCTAATCTCTCTTAACTCTAGTGCCTTCTCTCTGTTAATCATTTCCTATCTATCCTGTATATGCTTATTTGGATATAGTCATTTACATGTTGTCACCTCTCTTGGACTGTGAGTTCCTCAAGGGCAGGAACTATTTTTTGATTCTTTTTATGTCCTCAGCATTTAGCACAGTGTTGTAGCATGTTGTAGATGCTTAATAAATGTTGATTGACTGACTGACCTTTTTAAATAATTGAAGCAAATACTACATTTCAGTCAGAGGCTGATAAAAATAAAATGTAATTATTTTCCTATCCAAGTTCAGAGATCTCTCCATGAACCTCAGATTAAGACCTTCCAGTATAAAAGGATGTACTGCAAATACAGCAGCGGGAGAATTTCAAAGGGGAAACATAGATAAACTCAAGGCTTTCTTTTGCATAAGTATGTGTTTTCCTCTTTCTTTAATTTTTAATATCTTTATAATCTTTATAAAAAGACTAACCATTTCACAGCTAATAGGAAACAATTAGGTGACTTAGTGAATAGAGCACTGGACGGGAGTCAGGAAGACTGGAATTTAAATCTGGCTTCAGACACTTTCTGGTTGTGTGACCCCGGGCAAGTCACCTAACTGCTATTTGCCTCAGTTTCCTTATCTATAAAATTGGGATAACACAATAACCTCGCAGGGTTGTTGTGAACATCAAATGAAATAATATTTGTAAAGAGCTTAGCACAGTGCCTGGCACAAACTTATCCAAAATTATTTCAAAGGAAGAGGGCACTGACAGCTGGGGAGAAGGGGATGAGGAGGAGAGATTAGAAAAGTTGTCTATAGTAGGAAGCACTAGAGCTATGCTTTGAAGGATGCTAGGGATTCTAAGAAGTGAGCAGGGAGTACATTCTAGACAGCAAATGGGAGGTTAGAGAGGGTGAGGCAAGTAACAGACACTCGGGTAAAAGCAAAGAAGTAGGAGATGGTACACCCTCATGGGAAATAACTAGCCCATCAGTATGAGTGGCACAAAGAGAGTAACCTGAAATAAGTCTGGAAAGGCAAATAAGAGCCAGATTGTGGAGGGCTGAACATGGGGTGCTTTGTCCTAGAGACAGTCAAGATCCACTTCACGAGGCTTTATTTTTAATGTTTCCTTAATATGTGATTTGAGCATTTGTTTTGTTTTGGATTTTCTAAAGTGGCAAAAGGGTTCATCTTTCTCAAGCACTAAAAGTCTAAATATTACAAGCATCATCTTCCCCTAAATTTCCAATATTTTCATATTCCTTGAGGGTAAGTCTATCTAGCACATTAAACCATTCACTCCCTATTTGCATTGACTAGCATTTATCCAGACCTTGCCATTTTAATGGTTTATTTAACTGTTTTATTGTATTTTTAAATAACAGTGATAATAAATAGACTTGGAGGTAACCTAGCCAAGAAGTTATCAGATATGTATGATAGAGTTTGTCTTGTGGGGAAATAGCATATAATTCTAATGAGATAATAACAATAATAGTATTTATGCAATGCTTTAAATTTTGCCAAGGGTCTTTACCAATAGTATGACATTCTAAACAACCCTAGGAAGTGGGTCCTATTATTATGCCCATTTTACAGATGAGGAAAGTGAGGCAGACAGAGGTTTCAGTAACTTGCCCAGGGTCACACAGCTGAGCTGTAAGTTTCTGAGGCTAGATTTGAACTCAGGTCTACCTGACTCAAAGTCCAAGGCTCTAATCACTATTCCACCTAGCTGTCTTTGTGAAAATATGAAAATAGTCATAATGTTTTGATTTGTCACCATTTCCCTTCTATTGTTCTAACGCAAACAAACAGTCATAAGATCAAAAATGAAAAGATCTTGAAGGTCATCTTTTACATCTAAGGAAATTCAGGCTCAGAGAGTTTAAATGACTCGTCCAAGGTCACAAAGATAATAAATGACAGAATAAGGATTCGAGCCCATATTCTCTGACTCCGTACTCAGTGCTGTTCCTCCTTTATGACCAGAATTGGAGAATCAGAAGGCACTTCAAAGACCTCATACACACACTACAGCTGGGGCTAGAACCCAAGTCACCTGCCACCCAGTTGGGCTTCTTGCCACAACACGAGCCCACAGTATGAAACACATTAAAGAAAATTTTACCTGCAATTACTGATTCATTTTCTGCTCTTTTTCCTTTTTTAGCAGCTCAGTCGCCAGTTCCGTAATGTGCTGCCAGGCATGCTGGATGTGGACAGACTCTACTGTGCGAGAGCAGATAGCAAAGCGCAGCACAAACTTGTCTCTGAGGTGACATGGGACCAAGTGGATTTTTTTGGTTTCATTAATTTTTTCAAGAAGTGCTTCATTCAGTTCATTGGAACCCTGAAAGAATTTAAAAGGTGAGTCATCTGTTGTTACTTTAGTACTTCAAAATTCATTAACTGAAGACTTTGTTGGGGGGCGGGGTTGAAGCTTGACTAGCTGTTACTTATCTCTCGATCAATCAACAAGCATTGATCCAATACTTGCTAAAGCCTGGCATTGTGTTAGGCAGGCATTGGGGATATACAAGTACAAAAAAAAGAAATAATCCCTACACATGTAAGGAGCTTATATCTAATAAGGGAGACAAGTGCATATGTGAGGAAATATAGTATAAAATTCTTAAAGTCAAAGTAGCTAAACACAAGGTTTGGGAGGGAGGGCACTAGCAGTTAGATGATCAGGAAAGACTTCATGCAGAAGATATTGCTTGAGGGACATCTTAAAAGAAAAGAGGGACTTTCTGGGGTGCAGGTGAGCAGGCAATTCATTCCTGGTATGTGGGACAGGGAAAACAAAGGCAAGTAGACCAGAGATGGAATGTTGGGCCTGAGGAAGAGAGAGGCCAGTCTGGCTAAATCATAGAGTGCAGTAGGGACAGGAAGAAGCAATGAGGCTGGAGAGATAGGTCAAAGCCAGTTGGGAAGGGATTTCGAAACTAAATGGAAGAGTTTATATTTTATCCTAGAGGCAATAGGAAGCCACTGGAGTTGAGTTGGGGAGTGACATGGTCCACGCCATGCCTAAGGAAAATTACTTTGGTAGCAATGTGGAAGATGGACTGGAGTGGGGAGAGACTTCAGGCAGAGACACCAATTAAGAGGCTGTTGCAATAATCTAGGGGAAAGGTGGTAGGGACCTGAACTGTGATGGTAAATGTGTTAGTTGAGAGAAGGAATCAGATCCGATAGACGTGGAGATTGAAATGACAAGATTTGACAACTGATCGAATATGTGGGGTGAAGGAGAATAAAGAATTAAGGACTGAACCTGGGAGACTGGAAGGATGGTTGTTTGTTTGACAGAAATAGGGAAGTTTGGAGGAGGGCAGAGTTTGGGGATAAAGATAAAGAGTTAATTTTTAGACGTGTTGAACATGAGCTATTTTTAGGACATCCAGTTTGAAATGTCCAATAGGTAATTGATGATGTAGGACTAAAGTTCTGGGGAGAAATTGAGGCTAGAGATTATCTGTCTCTATCTATCTGTCTACTCATCTATCTAATCTTTATGTATGTTTACTACGTATTCTTACACATATATTTATATCTGAGGTGATGTGTATATGTATGTGATCAGCATACAGATGATAGTTAAACTCACGGGAACTGATGAGGTTACAAAGACAGATAGAACCCTGAGCAAGATTTTCCGTAAATTGAGTGGTAATCTGACTATCCTTTCATAAGATGACCTTAGGACATTGCATCTTGTTGTTAACATTAGGCATCTTGGTATTTCTTTAGAGTCCCAAAAGATAACTCTTGAATGGCTCAAGTAAGGTCTATACATGCTTAACCTTTTGACAGAAGGTATTAATAAAAAAAATAAAGTTTTTAAATAAATTATATATTATATGTTGTAATTACCAATAATTAATTTAATAAAATAAATAAAATTTGTTATCTTTGTAAGAGCTGGGAATTAATGAACATAAAGGACAAGACTTTTTGTTTTGTTTTTTGGGGTTTTTTTTGGAGGGGGGAAGGCAGGGCAATTGGGGTTAAGTGACTTGCCCAAGGTCACACAGCTAGTAAGTGTGTCAAGTATCTGAGGTCACATTACTCAGGTCCTCCTGCCTCCAGGGCTGGTGCTCTACTCACTGCACCATCTCGTTGCCCCCAAGGATAAGACTTTTTAAAAGCAAAAAAAAGAAGAGAATTTATTAAATGTGCATCTTTTAACAATCTACTATACTGCTGTTTTATGTTATTGAATTGATTTTTTAGTTATTACTACAGGCTGTTCAGGATGAGCAGCTTCAGTTGTGACAGTCTAGACCACATAGTTCATAGTTTTTTTCTTAAATGTAAATATCAGCCATTACACTTTGGGGAAACTGATAGTGTACCCTTTCAAAACCACTGATATCTTAACTTTCTATTTTTCTTATATGTGGAAAATATTCTCCAGGTAACCCAAATTAAAGTATTTTAGGATTATTAAGGAAAATATAGGTTCATATGAGAAAATTTATTTAAAGTATTTTGCAAACCTTAAAGCACTATATAAATAAATTGTTGTTACTGATTTTGTGAACTAGTCTATGTTTTGGTTTACCTCTGTACCCTTGGTAGTAGGTGATTATAAGAACAATGCCAGTCATAGCTTTTGGTTAAATTGTTCAGCTCAGTTTTGTGATGAGGGCACAAGTGAGAGCCAAAGTATTTTAAGAGAATTTGAGTAGAGGGAGATCAGTTTGAGCTAGGAGGATGAGGAAAGGCCTTAAGGAAGAGAGACTTGAGCTGGGTCTTGAATGAAGAGAAGGATTTTGACAGTAGAAATAAAGAGGAACTCCATTCCAGCCATACAAGAAGACCTACAAAAATGCAAAGAGGGCAGAGAATACAGGATGAGACGAGGAATAGCTAGTAGATCAGTTTTGGTAGAATATGAAGTACATGAAGAGGGATAGTGTGAATTCTGGCTAGAGAGGTGAGCTCTACAACTGAAAGATGCCTTTTTAGATGCAGGGCAAGGAGAGGAGGAAGAATGATGAGGAAGAGTAGTCTATACCTACTGCCTTAAGTTCTTCAACATCCACTATGCCCCACATCTTGAATGGATTTCACACACACCCCTGCCCCACCCAAATCATTTATTGAAAGCCTTCCCCTTCCTCTGTCCTATCCAGATGCAACCTCCTTCATGAAGTATCTCCAATTAAATGCAGTTCCTCCCTCTTTAAATATCTTTTGCTACTCTGGACCTTTTTGATATTCTCATCTTCTAATTCATATCATAACTACACATGTCTGTCTTATCCATTCTGCCCTACACATTCTAATGTAGCTTGTACCAGCTCATGGGAGCTATTGTTAAATTTTTAGTGCGAGCATTTGCAACTTGGAAATCAGCAAATATTACGTATCAGCACTCGGTTTATTATTTTCTTGATTGTCTAGACTTAAGAACATGATAGAGAAAACATTATAATTCAGATTACTTAAAAGTGTGTGCTAAATATGTTCCTTCCCCTTCCCCCGTAGACAGCTAGTTGTTAATCATTCACCAGCATACCCTGATACTACCAGAATGTAAACTCCTTAAGGACATATAATATGTCTAGTTTCATCTCTGCACTCACTGCTATTTAGTGCAGTGCCTTTCACAGAGCAGGCTTTGAAGACATTTTGTTGGATTAAATTAATCCCTAGAAAAACACAAAGAACAAAAAATAGTTCAAAGATTCAGGTAGAAGACAAGAAAGGATGAATTAGAGAGTGGTGATACTTTGTGCTGTAGAAGAGGGGTTAAAAAGTGATTGATTGGTTTATATACCTTTGCTTAGTCTCTTTAAAACAATAAGTCAATATTCTGACTGGCCAAATGTTAAAAGAATAATCAGTTCCAACATTTTTTTCAACTGTTGCTTACTTTGCTTATCCCTCCCCTCCAAAAAAAATTATTTGATTCCTTCAGAGAGAGAATTCTTTATGCAAAATACAAACCTCTTGATTGGTTGTTAGTGCATCAGTTTCACCTGTTTCATCTATGCCAGATAAATAATAAAGGGGTATAGGTTGAGCAGAGGGAGAACATTTTGGATCAAATAACACTATACAGTTTGTGCATGTTTGCCGTATGTGAGATCCCAGAGAAAAGTGTTTAGCTACATTGGAAGATGATTTTATTCTCAACAACCAGACCACAGCCACCTTGGAATTAAGGCTTTTGATAATGCTCCTCATGAAAAGCCACTTTGAAAGACTTTAGAACTATCATCAACATAGGAATTAATCATGATTTTAGAAGACTGATGATGAATTATACTTTCTGCCTCTTGTCTGAGAATTGATGGCCTAGAGATATAAAATGAGACATAACATTTTTGAGCATTGCCACAACTATGCTTATGTGTTACAAGGTGGGCTGGTTCTAGGAAGAGTTGAGCTGGTGGGTAAAAAAAAGTAATAAAAGTTAAAAGAGAGAGAGGATTAATGAAACATTTTTAAATACACAAAACAAAAAGAAGTTCAGAAAGCTACACAAACCAGTTAATTTTGTTACTATCTGATTAAATTTAATATATATTTTAAAACTGTATATAATAGAAGTTTCCAGGTTCACATACAGTCCTTTGTTCTGTTAATTGTATATTGAAATGCTTTTTTTGTTGTTGTTGATGCTCAAACTCATAAGAAAAAAGAAAATTTTGAAAGTTAGAAAAAAACAAACCCCTGACTGAAGTGAGATAAGACAACTTAAACTGCTTAAATTGTTCATAAATGAGTAAAGAAAATAAATAAGTTCTTCAGTTCTGTATCAAGAATGTTCAGCCGTGTCTACATTCCTCACAGCTGGTAGACTCCCCTAGACCAAGCTATGAATGAATGCCCACCTGTTCTATAGAAGAGGATATGCTCTGAAAATAGTGTTTCTTGGGGGTCCTTTGGCCCTGTACCTCCCAATCTTTCAGCAGACTTGTCAAAGTTCCCATTGTCAGGGGCTGCATGTTTAAACAAACGCTGTTCTGTTCAAAAGACCTTTTCCAAGAGCTCCATACACTTCAATATATGCTGCATCTGTTCCCACAGCAGGAGATCCTCTCTCTAATGAAAGAACCAACACAAAAGAACCTCCCTTCCTTCTTCGGCTCTGAAGAGGCTCTACTGTAGCTCTCATTATCAGACATGCAGTTTGACTCCTCAATAAACAGTCAAAAGATAAACAAATAAGTAACCAAGTCACTTAGGCAACTGAAGGGTTCAGGAAGAAATGTCTGTTAACATTCACTATTCTACTGAAACAACTGGGAACTGTTTTAAAAGGCTTTAGAAAAGCTTCACCATAAAAGCTCATTTCTGTGAGTCCTTTTAGGAACTGTATCAGATGAACATAGTCTGGAAGGAACACCACAATGCCGTGAATCCATTTAAAGTAATTTTCCCCCCTGAGAGTGCACATGTACTAGACATCAGTCTGCAGATTAATGGACATCTGGTTAATAGAATTGAATGGAATTGAATAAATCATCTATTGGGACATGAACAATGGGCCATAGGAGTAGTGTAGAAAAAGTTAAGGGAACCACATTCAAATTCTGCTTCTGTTTTTGCTATCCACGTGACCTTGGTAAAGTCACTTCATCATTTTAAGCCTCAGTTCCTTATCATAAAATTACATAATCTCTAAGTTTCCTTCCAACTCTATATCCTGTAACTCAATGTGGCATATCTTCTTTGATATGTCAATAGATCTGTGAACTCCAATGATGGAGATTGTAACCAGCCATGGCTTCTTCTCAGCTTCTGCGTCTCTAATCAGTGCTTCCCAAAATGTCTGTCCTCCAGGAGGTCTACCCAATATGCTGAGGAGATGGAGGGGGAGGGTTGGAGGGGAGGGTCTTCTTCTGGATCGCTTCACATTATATGGAAGGTATCAAGGGTTCACAGAGGCTCTCCACCAGTTATCTCTCTCTCCCCACCAGTTATCTTTCACTCTGGTATTAATTGGCTCCCTCCTTTTTCAGTCATATTTGTGTCTGATACCATCTTTTCCATTTCTGGCTCCTAATTTTTTTTTTGTTGGTAATATGCTGCAGCCAATTTCTGTCCCCCATGCATCTTTCCATTACCCTTTGAATTGGCCACAACTTTTATTCATCAGAAACTGTGGTAGTCTGATTCATAGCCATCGAGTATCATTGGGAGGATACTGATGGGCCTCTGATTCAGAGAGAAGCTTAGAGTTTATTAAATGCACTGTGCAATGTCTTTAAGATAATCCAGCTCTGATTCTTCAGTTCAATTCTTGACCCAATTCATGGTTCATCTTTGGTGCTTGTCCAAGATATACCCCCAAGAAATGGGATATCCAAGTGTATGTCATAATCTGAACAACAATGTATTTTATTTGTTTTTTCTGTATGAATAGTAGAAATATGAGTGGCCTCAAATTTTTGGGTGGTTATAGATGTCATAGGGTTTAGTGCAATCATCATATATGTCATTTGCAAACAGGAGTATCTGGAAGACTTCACCATCTACAGGGAATTCCTCTTCCATTTGGACTCTGTGATGGTCATACCTCTATCCAAGTTGCATGCATCTTATTGTTTTATACATTACTTGATATAAATAATCAGAATATCTTTCTACTATCTTCTGAGGAATTTTGTATGATTTTAACATAGGCTTGGGAAACATCTTGCTGGGCAAGAGCCTCTAAGGCAGCATATTGTGCTCCTGAACTAAATGTTTACATGTAATAAAACAGTAATCACCCTGAGATCTGGTGTTATATTTTCTTTTTAGCTAACCATATGAGTATAAACATGTAGTCAGCTGTAGAGTAATATTTATGAAAGCCTGCTTATCCCTTCTCATATCTTCATCAAGGATACCCTCAACATATGTGCAGATTAATCTTATAAAAATATCTGAAGAAATGACAAAGTAGGCACATAGATGATTGTTATTTTCCTCATCATTTTTTGGCCAACTTTTTCCATGCCCTTGGTATTGTCCTCTTTATCAAATGTTTTGTCAATTGATCCTTCAATGCCATCAAAATTGAGTTACCTTCGGCATGAAGCTCCTCAATGTTTGCTTGCTCCAATCTAACTTTTCTTTCCATCTTTGTTTTCTTTAGCACTATTTCTACTTCCCCAAATTGTTCTTTGGGAATTGTGATGGTAGAGTCCAAATGTGGTCTCTTCACTTTTTGTGATGGTGAAGAGTTTGCTTTAGAAATCTTCACAGATTTCTTCCATTTGTTTATTTGTTATTCCCCTTCCAGTTTTATCCTTAAATGCTCTTAGGTCACTGGAATTATTAACATGGGGTGTGTGAACTCATTCGTTTAACTATTTTGATAACTGTGTTTTAATATACTTGTTTTCCTTTGTCATCCTATGTATTTTATTTTATGCTTTTAAGAATACTATTCTGAGAAGGGTTCAAAGGCCTCACCACACTGCCAAAGGGACCCATGACACAAAAAAATCAAGAACTCCTGTGTTAGGATGATCTGGATATGTTCCTTGTGGCCATTGGTTTATATTGGTTTGACTTCCTTGGTGTATATATGATAGTCTGGGTCAACATTCTTTTATCAATTTCACCTTTGGGGGAATGGCATCATCTTGCTTAAGTATTTCCAGTTTGAGCTGCTTGAATTGAATGCTGTATCTTCTCATTTTTATACTTTCTTCTAATTTAATATGATTTTAAAGTGATTTTGATCTTTGCTTTAACAAGCAAAACTTCTGACTAGATAAAAGCAGCTGAATTAAAAATTATTTCCATGTTGATAAAGTCTTTTCTTGTCAAAAATATAGTTAATTTAATCTGATACAGTGTTATTCAGGCCTTGATTATGTCCAGCACCTCCTCACTCTCTTCTTAAAGAAAATATTCATGGAACATAGGCATGAGGCTTCTCTATAGCATTTAAGCCATTAGCCTCTTTAATTTCTTTATCCTGGTCCATATTTTCCAGTATATTTTTAGATTCTTCCTGTATGTCCATCTTTGCCTTAAAGTCGTAAGTCATGGAATATTAAAGTGTATGTTGGTTTAATTTGGAGGATCTTATGGAACTCTTCATAGAATTTATCTACCTACTCTTCTGCAACACCACAAGTTATATAAGGATGGAAGTCTAACTGAGGGAAAGCTTTGTGTCATTTGTCCCAGGAGAAGTGTGTGATAAAGTTTGGGAGGACAAAAATTTTTCACTACAGCTCTGACAAGACAAATATGTGAGTCCTAGGGAAGAACTTTAAAATAGCCACAGAGATTTATAAAATACAGATTCTAATGGCAGTAGTACAATAGAGAATTTTAATATCTGAATTTAAATGGCTATCAAAGATTTTATATACCACATCTGGGTCTTGCTTCCCAATTAAAAAGAAATAAGTGAATTCTGAGGGTTGTAGGTCTCATAAATGCTATTCTGCCCCCTGAAGTCCAGAATTGAGTCTTTTCATATCTTAGTATCCCCAGCATCTACAACATTGTAGTTCTTACTAAATGTTTGTGGAATCGAACTGAGTTGAAGGAAGATTGCCCTTACCCCACCTAACACTAAAATACTGAGTCATCACTGATAACATTTACTGTGGGGCCTGCTCTGTCCAGGGAGCTTTCCTGGGCATTAGAGAAACAAAGCACTAGACATGAGGAGTTTCTAATCTAGTTGGGAACATAAAAAATATCCATACTAATCTGAGGCAGTATTTCACTGATAATTGGTGCTGTATGTGAGCTGGGAACGTGGAAAGAAATCCAAACGTGAAGGTTCCAGGGAGATCTCTTTGCCCCGAGTCCAAGATTTAATATTTTGTGGTTGTTATTGTTGTTTTGTTGTGGTTGTCCAGTTGTTTTCATCATGTTTGACTCTTCATGACCCCACTTGAGGTTTTCTTGGCAATGATATTGGAGTGATTTGCTATTTCCTTCTCCAGCTCATTTTACAGATGAGGAAACTGAGGCAAACAGGGTTAAGTGACTTGCCCAGGATCACACAGCTAATAGGTGTCTGAGGCTGGATTTGAACTCAGGAAAAGAAGTCTTCCTGACTCCAGGCCTGGTGCTCTATCCGCTGTGCCATCTAGTTTAATATACATACTATTTAATAAAGAGTTAAAGCTTTGGGCTCTAAAGTTATCATGTAGTGCCTAAGAAAGAATGCCTACGTGCCTAAACAAGAGGGTGGTGAAGCCAGTCCAAATTGGCTGGCAAGAGCCAATTGTTAAATTTTCAGTATGAGCATTTACACCCTAGAAATCATCGAATGCTACAAATCAGGGTTTGATTTATTTTTTCAAATTGTCTAGACTTGAGAAGGTGTTGGAGAAAATGTTAATAACGTAGATTACACTTAAAAGTGTGCTATATGTACTTTTTTGTGAAGAGTCAGTTATTAAACATTTATCAACAAACCTCAAATGTCATAGAACAGATTATTTACATTAACCTGATTAATAGAATAATCCCCAAAAAGCAATACATTGATTTTACTTACCCTCTAGGGCCCAACCCACTAAAATTAAAGTCATTTTAAAATTATCTAAAAAGATTTTTTGCATTACTATGAACTTTTGCTTTACAAGAACTATGTTCTTGGGCCTTATTCTTGCTATCATGTTCAAAGCAGACAAAGAAGATTTTTTAAAATAGTTTAAATTTACCTTTATTCGGAAACACACCAGCCCCAATACGACTTCAGCACAGATCTCAAATCGGGGGTCCTTGAGCACCAAAGATTCAAACTCATGTGATAGTTTCACGTGCTTGAAAGAGAAAAGGATGACTGGACTGAATTTTGAATCCCAATGTAACCTACAAACAGTTATTACTTCCTAAGCTCTAATACACTGCTGTGATTTTGCAATTTCCTTTACTCCAAACACCAGGCGTTCTTATACATATGGAAAAAAGTTTTCATTATTAGATTTCAGAATCACAGAACATGAGAGACAGAAGGGACCTCGGGGGCCACATAGCCCAACATATACATGGAACCCCACTATATGATTCCAAACAAGTGGTCTTCAGAAACAATTCTAAACCATTACTCTTTTGTTAATGTGACTGTTGTTTTTTTTTTTCCATTTTAAAGTGTCTAATAATTTCAGAATATGCATAGCAATGAAACATGTAAAGCAATGAGGCATAAATCTAAAAAGTAACTCTCCCTAAAGTAGTTCTGGGGATTGTGTATCACATAATGATATATCATTCTTAAGTGAGCGTGATTCCAGTAAAAATCACTTTACAACTATTAAACATTTTGTAAACTCAAAATCCTGTCAAAATTATTTATTGTCTATGAGAAAACTGCCTGGACTTTCCATGTTATAATCATTTAAGTATAGCAACTATGTAAGAATAATTTGTACAATTCACTTAACAACTTTGGGCCTCAGTTTCTTTATCTATAAAATGAAAGGGTTGGATTAGATGGCTTCTCATGTCCCTTTGACCTCTAAATCTGATTCTGTGATCTAAATGTGCAGTTTGGTTGGCAGGAAGATAACCTGTTTGCCTCAGTTCCCTCATTTGTAAAATGGGACCTGATGACACCCTAGACCTCTAAGATCCCTTCCATGTAATTCTGTAATTCTGTGACTCTTCACAAAGTTCTGTATTTAACATCAAGCAATTGCCAGTCATGTCACTAGAGGGCACCAAATGATTTGCAAGTGGTAGATCTGATCATGGAATAGTTGCCATGCATAGTACTATTTCATTTTGATATCTCTGCAACTACCATTTTCCATGTTGCGAATGAAAATTGGAACACAGTGTTCACATATATAAATATGTATCTATACATACATATATGTATAATGATTCAACTATATGCATAATATCATATTTTATGTACATACACACATACGTGTGTGTGTGTATGTCTGTGTGTGTAAAATGAATTAAAGTAGAAGTGCGTAGCAGGGTCCTTAAGAAAGATACTGAAGGATTTGGTTGAGCTTGAGGTCCACTTCCCCTCCCTTGAACCACTTCCCTTCCCTCTCTTATCTCTCCATGTTCTCTGCAAACTCTTCTTCCGTTTCTGCCATTCTTCCAAACCCTTTGTCACTCTACTCCTTTTGCCCTTCTCCTAAAGAGTATCTAATTGGTCTATTTGCATTGCATTTAAAGGGCAGCACACACAAAATTTAAAACGAGGCTGTGACCTAAAGAATGTTTTGGAAGGAAAAGGCTATTACAAAACAACCGATGACAAAAAACACAATAAAAAGTCAGCAAAGTCTGGATAACAAATCATATGTTCTAGAGCAGGAGTGGGGAACCTGCAGCCTCGAGGCAGGCCACAGTTTCCCTATCCCTGTTCTAGAGTTTGATCAATCTAATTAAAAATTCAGATAATCATTTTTGCTATTCCACTAAATTGGAATATTCTAAGAAAATACGCTAAGAAGAAAAAAAAATGTGGGGCTCTATTAGAGAAACAAATATGGAATTGGAACATGATCAAAGTAAGGCCAGTAATTAGGGTGACTCAATATAGACTAGCCATCTTAATGAACCAATAAAGTTTATATGTAGTGCTCATTCAGAAGATGTTAAATAGGTGTAATCTAAAAATTATTTATTTTAATAATAGATAATTATGAATTAAACAAATGTTATTCTTCTCTAAATCTGATATATAACCCCGTTTTAAATTTGCTGGCCCATATCAAATATAAACATTTACAAGGTCAGAGACCCACACCATAAAATGTATTACAAATTTTTTTTATTAAAATCATAACTTTAGAGTCAGAAGGAATCTAAGAGACCATCTAGACCTACCACTAGTTTTTTTAATAAGTGAAGAATCTGAGACCCAAAAAGTTAAGTAATTTACTCAAGGTCACAAAGGGAGTATGTACAGAGTTGGGATTCAAACACCTGTCCTCTAAGGCGAGCTTTCCTTTTATTGCATTCTGTTATGTTATCTCTGACCTGTATTTTTAGTTATTGTAAAGTTATAATGTTGTATTATGTAGATTTTTATTAGGACTATAAATTTAGAGTTACATAGTCAGTCAGTGAATAAACATATACTAAGTGCCCACTTTAGTAGTATGAAACATATTTCAGGCACTGTGCTAAGTCTAGGGATACAAAAAGAGGCAAATGACTGTGTCTACACACAACTAAATGGGAATATATAGTATATATATATATATATACATATATATATATATATATAAAATATAGATATATATAAATATATAGATATAGATATAGTAATACTTGTATTGAGGGGCAGCAGGCCTCAAATTCAGGAGGATGTGGCTTAGACATGTCCTGGCTGTGCAACCTTGGACAAATCATAAGTTTCCCAGGCAACTTTAAGTCTATAAATTGCAGAAGAGTTGCTGATCAGAGGCAGCATGAGGTAGTGGACTTAGAGTCCGGAAGACCTTGATTTGAATCTTGCCTTAGATATTTACTACCCATGTGAGTGGGCAAATCACCTCACTTCTCTTGGCTTTCTCATCTGTAAAATGAAGGGGTTGTATCCCCTGACCTTGAAGCTTCCTCCCAACTCTAAAGCCATCTGATGATCCTATTACCAGTGTGGTAGAGGGAGTTTTCTTCCCAGGAGTTCCTTAGATCAATGACATATCAGAACTGTCCCAAGAAAATTAAGTAATTATAGATAAAAATGGTTTTTAAATGTGTCAGGTACTGTGAACTACTACTGCTACTAATATTGTGAGTTTTAGTTATAGTATTTTTAAAATATTAAAATGTTTAAATGAAAACCATAATTTCTAGCTTAACACAATTAAATAAAATTTATTCTAATGTATTTTTGCTATTTTCATATTGTTATCTTGTAAAAATAAGCCTCAGTGGTCTTCAGAAGCTATGCATTTTGTATAAAGAGAGAGTATTGGTGAGTGGAAGAGTGGATAATGACTTCAAATCGAAAAGGCATCAATTGTCATTTTGGCATTTATAAGTTGTCCCACCACCTACCCTGTTTCCTGTTAATGTCTTGGAAATCTATTAGGTGAGACAGGCTCTGGCAAAAACTTGACTAATAACTCTTTCTGGACTGCTCTTATTGACATATGGATCTCCTCAAAAACCTGACTATGAGGAAGAAGAATCCTAAAGTATCCTTTTAAATCCATATATCCTTCTAGAGCTAATCATCTATTCCTTCACTGGGAGTGTATTTGATGGGACATTTGACAATGCAACAATCGGGTTTTTAACAACCTCTTAATTAGCAGCTCTTGGCTTTTGAATTAGAGACCACATAACTCAGGCTAATTGTTCAAATCAAACAATTAAAATGAGGTTTTTAGTCACACTTTATAATCTGTCTACTATGCAAATCCATCAGAGTGGTGCTATATGCATTGTGTAAAATAATAGGCGAAAGAATACGAACAAGGGGTGTCCTTAGGCCGTCAGTAATTTATATGAAGAGGAGTCTCGAGCTTTTGCTTCAAGCCTGATTTCCTGCCTCCCTGCTCCTCAACACCATACCCAGACCAGAGCAATGATCCACAGAAAACTGATTATCTTGAGTCAGACAGCAGTGGAGACTGGACAGGGAGGTTGTGCTTGTTTTTTTGGGAATTTGAAGACACAGAGAGGAGTCACTTGCTCAGTTCCTAAAATCTGCCCGTACCACCTCTTTCTAAATTAGACAAAGAAGTTAGTAAAAATAACATTACCTTGCGGATGTAAGCTTGTAGTCCCTTCACGCCATACATCCTAAACACAAACCACATCTTCAGAGAACGAAACCTCCGGCCTAGTGGTATCTGCCAGTGCTGAAAATGGGGACAAAGCACCTCATCAAGGGGAGGCTTGGTAAGAGTGATTTCTCCCTGTAAAGCTTACCAGTTCAGCAAAGCCATTTGTCTGCACTGAACACTTTCCTGCCAAATACAGTGAATCTTATAGGACAAACTCAATTATTCTAAGAACGGTATAAATCAGTTATAAGGGGCTTATTGTTCCGTTGAAGTGTTAAGCCAAGCCATTAAATAGGGTAGTGAACACATCAGGGATTAGTATAGCCTTGGAAAGCGCAGAAATATCTTATCGGTTGTCCTATACTTTAAATAAGGATGAGAAAAACACTTCTTTTTTCTTGTTGTACGAATGACTTGTGCTTGGAACATCAATGTTCCAAGATGGAACATTAAATCTACTTCTCTTTTCTTCCTTTCCTGACTCTCTCAAGCCCAAATGGGAAAAGCAAGTAACCTTTTTGGAGTAATGCACAGCGGATAGAGATAACAGAGGGGAAACAGTGGGGTGAGCATTTGAGAAATAGGAGACAACTTTTTCCTTCCGCTCTGCTCAGACACATCGTCCCTGCATATTTATATGTAGTAGACTTAACCTCCTAAGGATCCTAATGAGGGTCTGC
Source organism: Trichosurus vulpecula (assembly GCF_011100635.1). Lineage (NCBI taxonomy): Eukaryota > Metazoa > Chordata > Mammalia > Diprotodontia > Phalangeridae > Trichosurus > Trichosurus vulpecula. Next base: position 131,840,697 of record NC_050581.1, read on the forward strand.
AAAGCAGAGCTGGGCTCACAGCACATTCCAGAGAAGTAAATGTTGCAACAAACACTTCTGTCAAAGGAGGTTTAAAGTACTCTTTATCTGGGGTACAGTGAATGGGCTATGGGAAAGGAGAACAGTTATTTGAAAATACTTCTTCCTTTGGGCCACAGCTTTTTAATGACTGAGCTGAGAATGGTAAACATTGTCTTTATTAAATATAAATGGCAATTCATATTTGTCACAATTTTTAAAATTATTTTTAAAGAAAAGACTGGGTCTTCCTCTCTCACCACTGTGATTGCTGATTGGCATGGAAGTTTTAACATTCTATTAATGTTACATTTCCAATCTGGTCTTCTTTGCCCATTTACAGGGGCTCACCATAGTGGACAAGGGGACAAATGATGCTTGACTTAACAGATACCCAGTTGGCTTAGTCCATTATAGCTCAGAACATGCAAGCTCTAGAGATCTGCCAGCCTCGGCCTCCCTAGTAGCTGTGATTATAGGTGTGTCCCTCTACATCTGGCTTATCACACATTTTTTAAAATAGATAATTCAATGGGCCCCACCCCCAGCCCCAACTACAAACATACATCTAGGGAGGATCCAACAGTATGCATCATGTAACTGCCAATAGTTTCATACTCTCATCCATTATTTGGGAGTATAATGAAAATAGTATCTGCTCCCCAGGAAGTTGTCTTTGGATTCCTTGGCTTGACTCTTCTGGTATACCAGCATTCTTAGGTCATAACTGCTTTGAGGAGCTATATACAACTGGGACCATGAACATTCACTATACTTGGGGAGATAGGACAGGGGAAGAGAGAGTGTTGATGTATATATGAACAGAGTGGATAGCTGGATATGTTGAAACTTCAGTTACATATTTGAAAATGATTTTTTTAACACCTACATGAAAAAACTTTCATTTAATTGCCTTACCTAAGAAAACTGGTTAGTTGACACAGAAAAAAGGCTGTCCACTAACTGGTAAAGTATCTAACTTTTTTAAAGGTGTAACTTAGAAGTTCTAATTTCATAGGTTTATTCATCTTGAGAATGACAGTAGGTAATAGAAAACTGTATACAAACATATGTAGAATAGAGGCTCCTTTCTAAAAGAGATATATGATTTAAAATGGAGAAAAATACAGGCAAATAGTTTACTTACCCGATAGTCAGTGACAAGACCTGAAACGATTTTTTAAAAGGCATAATGGTCATTGAATATTTTAATAAAGTTCAAAATCCAAACTAATCAGGCCTCCCTTCACCCCCCTCATTCTCTCTGACTATATCATAGCATTTGAGCTTTATCTCACACTACTCCCCTCCACACTGCCAAATTGGACTGTTCGTCTTCCCTGAACATGTTTGGTATATTCTCATTTTGGAGCTTTTGTTCATGCCATTCTCTATAACAATAATGCCTTCCCATTTCCTCTCCTCCTACTTCCATATGTAGTATATCCCTGCTGTTGTAAAATCATGGAGTCAGAGGACCTTAGACAAACATTTCTCATTTTGCACATGAGGAATCAACCTTCAAGGTCTAGTTCAAAGGCTACACCATTCATAAAGGCATTCCTAAAGACCCTACAAGAAATTATTTCTTTCCCCTCTAATTCCTCCTAGAATTTTATTCATATCTCTTTGGGGTTCTTGTCATATTCTTTTTTTACACTCTAGTTTTGGGGTTTGTTTGCTTTTTGGTACAAGTCTTATCTTCTTTACTATGCTCCTTAAAGACCAGAACTATACGGCATACCTCCATCAGTAACTAAGACTGTATTTCTCATATATTTGTTGTTATTTAGTCATTTTCAGTAGTGTCCAACTCTTTTTGACCCCTTTGGGATTTTCTTGGCAAAGACACTATTTACAGATAAGGAAACTGAGGCAAAGAGGGTTAAGTGACTTGCCCAGGATCACACAGCTACTACTATGTGTCTGAGGTCTGATTTGAACTCAGGAAAATGAGTCTTCCTGACTCCAAATGAGATTTCCCAGCACTCTATCCACTATCCATGACTCCACCCACCTTGCCACAGAGTAGGTACTTAAATGTTGTCAGATAACACTTCAAGTTCTTAAATTCCATGGCTCTATGAACTGAATCTTTAACTAAACTAAATATCTTATTTTTGTCCATCTTGTCTCAATAAAATGGAAACTCTTTGAAGGCAGGGTTGGTGTATTCTTTAGCATCATCTGACAGCAGGACTGCCTGTGGTTAATGTTTTAATTAGAATCAAGAGAAACCTATCTGAGACTAGGGTGCTCAAAATATTTCACAGAAACTCTCTGCAATGTATACTAAACAAATAGTTACTGAGTGCCCTAACTGTGCACAGAACTTGGCTGGGTGCCAAAGAAGTTTAGGCAAAGCACAGTCTCTGCCCTTTGTGATTTTAGGGCAAAGCTGCATCATTTATAGTCTAGTTAGGGAAACAAAATATATGGACATGAAACATTTAAATGACAGAATATAATAGAGGAGGGATAGCACAGCATTGTGGAGAGAGTGCTGGAGTTAGACTCAGGAAGATACTCTTCTGACACTCCCTGATGACCCTAGGTAATCATTTCACCTCTGGGAATCACAGTCCACTCCCTAAGACTCATCTGCTAAATTATGGACAGATTTTGACTTTCATTGGAGTGGTTTATCATTTCCTTCTCTACCTCATTTTACAGATGAGGAAACTGAGGCAAACAGGGTTAAGTGACCTGCCCATGGTGACACTACTAATGTGTGTTTGAGGCTGGATTTGAACTCAGCAAGAAGAATCTTCCTGACTCCAGGCTCAGAACTTTATCTACTGCCAAAAGCGGTAAATAGGAAATGAGAAGGGGGGAAACCATTAGTGGCTATAACATTCAGGAAAAGGTTCATTCATTGAGAAAGTGGAATTTGAGTTGTTTGTCAAAGTATGGTTAAGATTTGCATCAATTCTTCCAAACCACTAGTAAAACCATTTGATGCAGTATAGAAGCATGACTTTCTTCTAGGACCCCTATTACTCTTCTACGTCACTAGGGTTTCTTATGATGTACCAATGGGGAAAAAGTGACTAATTTTACCATAATGTGGGTAGGCAAAACCAAAAGAAATTGTTGGTTTAATTGTTGTGGCAACATTGGTCAAGGATGGATAGAAGATAATATTGTAGTTATTAGTTTAGAAGATTTCAGATTATTTGTATAACTTCATTTGCCCTAATTATCACTAACATTCCATACCATACCTGTCTTAACCTATTTTGGTTAATATTGATCTCTCCATTCCCTGATCACCATCATATTTAGAATTTCTTTACATATTTTCAGTTCATCATCACAATGTTGGCCACTAGGTGAATTTTTTTAGGTTTCACAAAGAGCCCATCTAGCAGAGGCTACAGTTTGCATTGATGAAGAAGGTACACCCCTCCCAAGTGATATTATGAATTCTTAAATGTACCAACATTAGCATGTGCTTTCTTATATCGTTCCTTAGGTTGCTTTATTTTTCACCTCAATCAAACTGTAAACTGTTTGAGAATGGAGACTGTCTTATTCTTCTTTTATACTCCTGCTCCTCTCCCACACCTGCAGTTTTGAGCACAAAGCAAGTATTCCAAGAAGATAGACTCTTTGAGGATGGGAACTGTGCCGTATTCTTCCCTTCTATTCCCCACTATTCTGAATACAGCCATTGATAGTGAGATGTTAAATTAGCAAGAATAAATTATAAAAATGTCTTAGTAGGGTAAGTGGCCAAAATAGTAGCAAATGAACTTCAGGTTGGATAAATCTGAAGGAATACATTTAGAAAAAATAAATATTTGGAATTATACTTATCATTTGAGTTATGAGCTATTATGAGCTCATGAGTTATGAGCTATTAGCAAAAGTCAGGAAAAGAATCTTGAAATTATTAGAGAGTGATCCCTAAATACATCAGCCCAGTATGCTAATGGTGAACATTTTAAAGGACTTATCATACAAAAGTATTTATAGCAGCTCTTTTTGTGGTGGCAAAGAGTTGGAAATTGACAGGATGCCCATTAATTGGGGAATGATTGAACAAGTTGTGGCATATGATTGCAATGGAATATTATTATGCTGCAAGAAATGACAAGCAGAATGATTTTCAGAAAAAATTGGAACGACTTACATGAACTGATACAGAGTGAAGTGAGCAGAACCAGGAGAATATTCTACCCAGTAACAGCAATATTGTACGATGAACAACTGTGAATGACTTAGCTATTTTCAGCAATACAACAAAATCCCAAAGGACTCATGATGAAAAATGCTATCCATCTCCAAAGAAAAAACTGATGGTATCTGACAACAGATGGAAGCATACTATTTTTCTCTTTCTTTCTTCCCTCCCTCCCTCTTTCTTTCCTTCCTTCCTTCCTTCTTTCCTTTCTTCCTTTCTTCCTTCCTTTTTTCTTTCCAAGTTTTCTTCCACTTAAAGACTGAGATTGCACATATATAACCTATATCAGATTGTTTACCATCTCAGGGAAGGGGCAAGGGAGGAAGGGATAGAATTTGGAACTCAAAACTTTTTTAAAATGTTAAAAATTGTTTTTACATATAATTATAGAAAAAATAAAATATTATTAAAAAAAGAAAGCTAGGTCCTAACCTTGTATATAACTTTAACAAGGGTATGCTCTTTGCCAAGAGAGCACTATGCAGTTTTAATTATCAAAAAAGGTACAGGGGAGCTAGATAAAGTCCAGAAAAGGACGATTAGTTTTAGGTGACCATCCTGCTCTGTCCACTATGCTGCACTAGTGGTTAAAGCACTGGATCTGGAGTCAGGAAGACCTGAGTTCAAATCCGACCTCAAACACTGCTAGCTGTAGGGCAATTCACTTAACCTCTGTTTGCCTCAGTTTCATCAATTGTAAAATGAGAATAATAATAGCACCTACCTCAAGGGGTTGTGGTGAGGATAGAATGAGATATTATTTGCAAAGTACTTAGCATAGTGCCTGGCACATAGTAAGTGCCATGTAAATGCTTATTCTCTTGTTCCCTCCTCTATCTCACAATTGTATAGCTGGTTAATGATAATAATTGCTAACATTTATATAGTACTTAGAGGTTTGCCAAGCACTTTATACCCACACTATATGTGTATATGTGTGTACATATATGTATGCATGTGTGCGTACACAAAACATACGTATATGTATGAACACACACACACACACACATATATACACATATATAAAATCTTATTTGATCCTCTATCTACTCTTGCCAGAATTATCTGGATGAGCTATACTGATCTAGTTTTTAGAATCACATAATCTTCAAATCTTTGAGCTGGAACCAATTGCAGAGGTCATCGGCTCCAGTTCATATTGAATATATAATATATCCTGGGCTAGTTGTCATCTAGCCTCGGATAGATGAACTCCAATGTCAGGGACCTCCCTCCCTCCCAAAGAAGCCAATTCCACTTTGGGAAATCTCTCATCATTAAGAGGTTTTTCATTATGTTGAGTCAAAATTTACCTCCTTTCACCTTTCTCCCATTAATCCTAATTCTGCCCTCTTAGACCAGGGAAAGCAAAGACATTCCTCTTCCTCTTGACAGTCATTCAGATATTTACAAAAAGATATCATGTCCCTGCTAAGTCTTATCTTTTCCAAGGTAAAGAGTCTAATTCTAATTCTTCACACAGTAATACATCTCATACAGCATCACAGAATCACTTCATCTCCTCTCACCATCCTGGTCATGTTCTTCTGGATGTACTCTAACTTGTCAATGTTCCTTTCCTAAATGCAGTACCTCTAAATGAACATGATAACCCAGGTTGGGATCTCAACAGGGTATAGAGTATAAACTATCCCCTCTCTCTTCCAGATACTGTAGCTCTATTAAAAGCAACCAAATTCTTGTTAGTTTTCTTTTTTTTGGCTTCCAAGTCTAAATGCTGTGATTCACGTGGGCCTTTTGATAAATTAAAATTTGATTTTTTTTTCACATGAACTACTGTCTATATCATCTCAACCATGTACTCATGTAGGTGATCTAAGGAACTTAAATATAGACTTTCAAATTTATCTTCTTTTGTTAAACAGGCATTCTATGCCCATAACTAAGTAAATATATTTTTAAAAGTTTTTTACTGTATTCACATTTGCCATATAGACCTGAGGATACTTCTGGCAATGAGTTTCCATTCTATTTTTACCTCATACCCCAACTCAGAGAATTAGAGTGATAGAACTAAAAAATAGCTGTTTATTGTTTTTATCATTATTGTTTTTGTTTAAATTCTTAGCAATGTGATATGAATTGTTAATGTAACAACTTAGATTTATGTAACAGCCTATAAAACAAATTACAGAACTTAATAATAACTAAATAACAGCTAGCATTTACGTAATGCTTTAAAGTTTGCAAAGTGCACATTTGATCCTCACGACACTTCTGTGAGATAGCGGGCATTATTATCCTCATTTTGCAGACAAGGAAACTGAAGCTCTGAGAAATTAAACAACTTTTCTTATGGTCCCAGCTAGTATCGCAGGCAAGATTCAAACTCAGGCCTTCTTGACTCTATCCACTATACCACATAAGGGCCTATTTTTCTGGGTCCTCAAAACAGCCCTATGCAATAGGAAGAGCAAGTATTATTATTCCAGTTTTATAGATAGATAAGCTGAGGCTAAGAGATTAATTGACTTACCCTAAATTACCTAGCTAATAAGTGGAAGAGACAGGTCTTAAACCCAGATCTTCAGGCTTAGATTGGGTTGGGGTGGAGCACCATCCTCTCTTCCCCAACATATCCCCTCTCTCCCGCTACCTTCCCTAGAAGTTACAGAGTCCAAGAGGGCAGGGACCTCATGTTTTATCTAAGCCTTACACTACCCCCTGTGCCTTAGATACAAAAATCAGGGGCTTAGTAAATGTTAATTGAATTGAATTCTCACTCCCAAGTCCAGAGCTCTATCCACTATACTTCACTGCCTCTCAAATACACTAGCCTGGGAGCTCACTACGCACCCTGTATGGTTCCTCCTCTCCGTCTTAGTGAGAAAAGAAGCCATTGGTTTTGAACTTCTGAGTGATGCCGGATGAGAATGTTTTAACGTCATAGAATTTCTTGCCTGAGTCCTTGCTGAACACAAATAGTAAACCATGAGGCAATTGGTGATGGGCATATAATTTCATGTTCCTGTAATGGGCTAATGTATTTTAATGACTCAAAGATAACAGACAACTGGTGAAGCATAATGGGATCCACATTATTTCTTATCTAGGTGATTATTAGCTATATGTCCATATCTATATTCAACCAGGGACTAAATAGGGCATGAATATCCTATTTACAAGGATGAGCTAGGGCTTTATAGGTCTGCTGAAAGAGTCTGACTGATATTCTTGGCTGCTGGCAAGAGTTGCTCAATTGTAAAAGCATTAAGGAGGCCCATAACAAATAATCGCTATTTTTTCTTTTGAAGAAAGAAGGCCCTTTAGTTGTTAAAAGCAAATGAGCAGAAATCACGTTATCTGATCAGTGAAGCCTTTTAAATTACTGAATAATGGGACTTAAGCTAGGAAGGAAACACAGCTAATGAGAAAGAAAAGGAGCTTGAGATGAAAATTGTTGGCTACTTAACTAATTCAGTGTACAAAGTGCCTATATAACATTTGGCACACTTGATAAATGTATACTATAATTGTTATTAATTAGTAATTATTATTATGATGGTGGTAGGAATAAAAATGAATTCCTAGTTATTCTTAAGTGTCAATTAACATGGGAATAATTTGTATCTTTCAATTATGAGATAGTTCCAGTGAGAGTCTAATAACTCAGCTAAAATACAGCACTAGTTGCCCTCTTACCTAGTAAAACAATTCTTTCATCTCCTAAAGAGCATTGCCAATAAAAAACATAGGATTTCTGACTTTTGATAACAATGCTATCTGAATGCTAAAGCTGCTGTTTGTCCCAATATTGTCAGCCTGCCAGATTTCAGTTGTAAATCTAACAATGGGTGATGGTAGCAGTTATTTGGTCTTCACCCTGGCAAGGTCAGAGCAAGGGTGTGCTAGAGCCCAGCTCATACCAGCTCACAAAAACTGATTGTTAAAATTTCAGGATGAGCATTTACTCCTTGGAAAGCTACAAATCAGGGCTTGATTTTTTTGTTTTGTGGATTGTCCAGACTTTAAAAAGTGTTGAAGAAAATGTTAATAGTGCAGATTAAACTTAAAAGTGGGTCATGGGCTTATATTTTATGGGGAAGAGAGTTGCTTGCTAAACATTTACCAACACATTCCTAGGGTAGAACTACTTTCTCCCAACCCCTTCCTTCATGCTTGACCTTTTCCACTCACTAATCCCGTGGAGAGGGGAAAAAGTGAGTAGGGTAGTTTCCATTGACATGCTAGGGGAGAAGTTAATGGAAAATGGTAGTTGCTCAAAGCCACTGTCTCAGCTAGGAGTTTTCTCCTACTTCTAATTAGCAAGTCTCCTCCCACTAGAACACAACTACATCTTTTTATGTCAAGAGGAATTCAGGACAATGAGGATTTAGTTCATCCTTTCTCAGCTTTGGGGGAGCTAAAATGTTATGTATTAATAAAATCTCTGTGGTTTGTTTTAAGTTCCAGCTGGTCATTACAGTAAATTAGAAAAAGAATCTCTCTTTCTGTATCCTTCAGCAAACTATAACTTTACTCTGTTCCTGTTACTCTTCCCTCCCCCCAAACTCCTGAACCCAAGATATACATGTGTAAAATGAAAATATTTTCAAGAAACCAGCTTCTTCTTAGAACATATGGGCAATGGAGACTTTTTGAAGAAATAGGGAATGAGATAAAGGCTCAGCATGTGAAAGCCAGAATAGTTAAGAAATAGGGAGGTATGACTATCTCCCAGCCATCATTGTCATTATCAGCAAACAGAAATCCATTGCTATTTTTCCTTGGCTATGGGTGCTCCTGTAGCATTCAGTCACAATCTTTTCCCAGCATCTCACCCTGGTCACCATGTGGTAGAAGACACCTGGTAGTGGAAGCTGGGATTGCAGAGTTGAGGCTGCCTGGGCATATCAGCACATGGAATTAGGTGTGAGATGTGCTGAGTATACAGAGACAAAATGAAAGCCAACCCTCAAGAAGCTTACACATATCTGTTACCTACCCACCTTTGTATGTATGTATGTATGTATGTGTGCATGTATGTGTGCATGTATGTGTGTATGTTCAACAGCTAAGCCTTGTTTGGGGCTTTTGGCCAACCTGTGATTTTATTGGCACAGGCAGCTCACTGGGAGGAATTCTCTCCATCAAAGCAGATAGGTGCTTGGCCTTCCTGCCCAGGGTCACAAAGTCAGTATGTGTCAGAGGACGGACTGAACCTAGGTAGCCCTGACTCTGTGGCCACCACTCTTTCCATTATCCATTACTCCATGTAATCTTTCATCAACAGAAAAGTAGAAACATGATAATCTGTGCAAGAGGGGAAGGGTATTAACAACTAAAGGGCTCAAAAAAGGCTTTCTATAGGAAGTGACACATGAGCTAATCTTGAAGAAAACTAAGAGTTCTGTGAGGTGACACTGAGGATGGAATGCATTGTAGGCAGGGTGGACAGCCTCAGCAGCGGCATAGAGGGAGGAAGCAATGTACTTGGTTTGGGAAATAACAGGTAGGCCAATTTGACTGGAATATGAAGGGAAGTAATGTTCAATAAGGCTTTACAAGCAGACTAGAGACAGATTGTAAAGGCCTAAAGGCAACTAGATGATCCAATAGATAGAGCATGGGCCTAGAGTCAGGAAGACCTGAGTTCAAATCCATCCTCAGACATTTACTAGCTATGTGACCTTGGGCAAGTCACTTAACCTCTGTCTACCTCAGTTTCCCCAACTATAAATTGGAAATAATCCTAACACCTATGTCCCAGGGTTGTTGTGAGGATCAAATAAGATAATATTTGTAAAGTGTTGAGCACAATGCCTGACGCATAGTAGGCGCTTAAATGCTTGCTTTCCTTTCTTCCTTCAATGTCAGATTGAGAATTTTATATTTTATGCTAGAGCTACTAAAGATTTATGAGTAAGGGAGTGGCATGATAGAATGACACATTATGAGGATTGTCTGGACAGCTGTGTGGAGGGTGGATTAGAGAGGGAAGAGAACAGAAGCCAGGATTCCCAATGGGAACCTGTTATTACGGTCCAAGTGAAATGTGATAAGGGCCTGGACATACAAAGGGGAAGAAGAGGATATCTGTAAGATAAGAGATGCTGTAGAGATGTTGAAAAGACTTGGCCACTGAATCTAAGGGATGCAGGAGAGAAAAGTGTCAAGAACTCAGGTTGTGAGCCTTGGTGGGTGAAGGAATGATGGAATCTTCAACAGAAATAGTCACGTTCAGAGGAGAGATAAATTGGGGGGTGGGAGTGAGGAATGATAATGAGTTATGTGTTGGCCATGTTGAGTTTGAAATGCCTATAGAGGGTCCATTTGGAGATTAATATAGTGCCATAAAACCCCATCACAAAATTGCTTGCTACAGAATGGATTCAGGGACAGTATAAGTCCTTTACATACTGCAAACCTTGTGTTGTCTGGTGAGTCTCACTGTGGTTGCCATAGGCAGCCTCTTTGTTTCCTACCAACAATGTTATAACATGGTTCTACAAACATCACTAAATAAAAGTATATTGCCTATATAGTTTGTCCAAAGAGCAAAAGAGAGAGGGAGAGAGAAGGGGAGAGAGGAGGAGGGGAAGAAAGGAGAGAGAGAGAGATGGAGGAAAGGAAGGAGAGAGGGAAAGAGAGGGAGAAAGGGAGAGGGAGAGAGAAATAACAACATGCTAACCTCTTCTTTGTTGGGCTTTCTGTTGTGACCTGCATCTTGGTAATATTTTCATGGTGTATTATCTAAGTCATCCTAAAGTGCCAGAAATTAAAAATTCCCAACAACTTGACTATGAGTCATAAGCTTCTCTAGTTATAGAGTCTGGGAAATCCCATTTTGTGGCGCCTACACATTAGTGATGGTCCAACAAGAGACGAGAAAGAGAGCAGGAAGGGACACTTCAAATGAGCCTGTCATTCAGGTTATTTTTAAAGCAAAATCACATATTATTCCCTTTTTGTGTTCGGTGTAGGAGTTCAACAACTTCTCTAGTCCTAGAAAAGTTAATATACTCCATGTGTGGAGAGGGCCTTTATTTTTGACAATTTATTTTATACCCAGAGAATTTTCCCACATATACTTTAAAAATCCATTAAGCATGATATTTTTCATGATAATATTCAAATAAAAAATTCATCATTGGTCAGAAGGAACTGCCAGCACTTCACATTATAGCCTTATTTATTAGGTCAAAATAAGCCCCTCTTAATACGGGGAATATGTAATAAACTCATACATATAAGTGATGATGGTTGCATGGCTTGACTGTACAATCCAAGTCCGAGGTGAAACCTATGTAGCCGTCCTTACTGATGAAAACCCAAATCATTTCAGCTAACACATAGGTACCTAAAGCTATAGCTAGCACTTTTACACCTAGACCAAGATTTACAAAGCATACCTAAGATAAGCAGCCTGAAAAAAACTTTCAAGTCAACTTTTTTTTAGATAAATTTAGTTACAGGCATTGAGACCTCTGTGGGCAAAGATCCCAGAAAACTATCCATCTATTGTTGAGGAAACTGCCAGGGAAATGGAGCAGAGCAAGGCCTGGCTAAGGAGGATCTCACCTGGAAGCGGAAAGCCATAGGATAACTTCCTATTTTAATGATGCACGTCTGCTAAGCAGGTATAACCCTGTTAACCTCACTTAGTTATAGTTCTGGAAACACTGAGCTGAACTGGGTATGGACTTTCTTTGCCCAAGATGAACGCCTGCTGCAGTAACATAAGTTTGGGGCGTGACTTTGGATTTAACCTCGAGTCAAGATCACCTTAAAAAGCAACAACAATAATAATATTGAAGAAAGCCTGCTTACCGGATTCTTGGTTATGGTGCTGTAAGTAAAGAGGATCCAGTTTAAAGGCACCTATCAAGTCTGCTCTCCTTTTCACCCTGTTTTTGGACAAATCCATATAAATACAATTTAATTAATCATACTATTGTCATGTCAAAGAATCAGAAATGTCAGAAAATGGTTTGATCCTACAATCATGTTATATACATGTAGGCTTCAGAAAATCCTTATACATTAACTTGTCTTACATTAATTTCAATCATTTGTATTTTTTAAAATAAGTGTATCTATTTGAAGGACAAGGAAAAGACACATAGAAAGCTTTCCAAAAATTCTTTGTTATATGAAGGATGGATGTCTCTCTGAGACTGGGAAGATGGGGCGATGGCGGAAATTTAGTTCATGTGAAAGCAAAAGATTTCAATAAAAATTTATTTAAAAAAAGAAAAGAAAAAAAATGTCTTGCAAATGAACTCAGCTATTAGAGACAGTAAATAACAAGCTAATTGAATAAGGACTTCTTAATGTAGATCTACAAATATCTTCTGGAGTAACACGTCCTGAGACCCAGAATATCCTCCCCTACAATTTAATCCATAGACACCTCCTCCCCATTACAGAGTTCGTCCCTTTCCTCTGTAGGAAAAAAAAAAACCCTTCCAAATGCAAGGCCATCAGAGGTACTCTGGACATGTGCCAGGTCTCATTACACAAACAAATCTGGAACACTACTAGAGGCCAAGGGTGTAGGTATATAAGGGAGCTTGTGTTATCAATAATTCAAGGCAAAAACCTCTTATCTTTTTTTCATTCTGAGTGGGATGGATAAGGACTTGACTTATGCAATTCAATCACATTAAGTGCTAGGGCCTGGGCCAGACAGTTGGGGATAGAGAGATGAAAAACAATGACCTTGCCTTCCAGCATTTTACAGTCAAACAGGAAAAGGATGCAAGTGCACACAAATCTGTGCCACAAACTACAATGGCATCCGGGTTTGTGATTTCACTTGTGTAGGGGAAGTCCCCGGGTGAGAAAACTCTTTTTATCGATGAAGGCTGGCACCTTAAAATGCTCTAAATCACTATTGATTAGAGAAATGCAAATCAAAACAACTCTTAGGTGCCACATCTCTCCTGTCAGATTGGCTAACATGACAAAACAGGAAAATGATAAATGCTGGAAAGGATGTGGGGAAATTGGAACATTATTACATTGTTGGTGGAGTTGTGAACTGATTCAGCCATTCTAGAGAGCAATTTGGAACTATGCCCAAAGGGCTATAAAAATGTGCATACTCTTTGACCCAGTAATACCACTTCTAGGGCTGTATCCCAAAGAGATAAGACAAGTGGGAAAGGGACTCGTATGTACAAAAATATTTATAGCAGCTCTTTTTGTGGTGGCAAAGAATTGGAAATCAAGGGGATACCCATCAATTGCGGAATGGCTAAACAAATTGTGGTATATGAATGTGATGGAATACTATTGTGCTATAAGAAATGAGCAGACAGGCTTCATGACAACCTGGAATGACATGTATGAACTGATGCTGAATGAGGGGAGCAGAACCAGGAGATCAATATACACAATTATAGATACACAGTATCTGTAAGGACTAACTTTGATAGACTTGACTCCTCTCATCAATACAAGGTTCAAAGACATCCCCAAAAGGCTCATGGTGGAAAAAGCTATGCACATCCAGAGAAAAAAATTCTGGAGTCTGAATGCAGATTGAGGCAAACATTTTGCTCTCTCTCTTTTTTCTTTTTCCTTCTTTTTTGATTTTGTTTCTCCATTCTCATGATTCATTCCATTGGTTATAATTCTTCTTTACAACTGGACTATTACGTAAATAAATTCAATGTGAAGATAAATATAGAACTTACATTGGATTGCATGCCATCTTGGGTGGGGGAGGGGGTAGGAGAGGGAGGAAGAGAAATTTTGGAACCCCAAAACCTATGGAATTGAATGTTGTAAACTAAAAATAAAAATAATAAAGTAAAAAAAGAAAGAAAATGACCATAAAAAAGATTAAAAAAAAGCTTACTGAGGTGCCTGGTGTACTCACTAACAGATTAGGTGATTTGCCCAAGGTCACCCAGCAAGTGTGTGTCAAAAGTGGGACCTGAATCAGGGTCTTTCTGGTTTCTGGGTGAGGCTCTCTATTCAACATCCTTACACAAATTAGAATATGATAACTGCAAAGCAAAGGTTAAAAAAAATCATAAGAAATTTGAAAATTGCCTCTACTTTGGTGGGTGGACATGGCCTAACAGTAATATTGTGGTAAAAGGTTCTTAGGGACAGACTGGAGACTAAATTTCAATCTGACAGTGGCCTTGGCTTTGAAAACAAATGTAATATAATAGTCACTGAAAGATAAAGCCCAGTAAGCATGAAATAAAGCTTCAAGAATACTGACTACCAATGAGGAATTGAGAGAGAAAGGTAACTGGATTTATTTTCAAAAAGCCAATACTTGTGTTTTTTTTCTTCCTCTAAAAGGAAAAAAAGAGAGACCATGTCAATCAACAATAATAAACTTTCTGGATTATATTCTCTGCTTGAATTGTATGAGAAAATTCCATTAAAACTAATGGAAGATACACCCACACAATACCGCCCTTCATATATGAAAATGATACTCCTGACTGCCCTACTGTTTGTAGGGAAGGCATTTAGAGCTTTTTTTCCCAATTGTGGTGACTGATTTCAGGTGATATACCAATGCTATCTCAGTCTCATATGTGAACAAGGGCACACATTCTAATAGCTGACCCAGTTAGGAGTGCTTTCTGTGATGATGTAAATGAACAAAGCTACCTGAAACACAGAAATTCGTTCATTCAATAAACATTTAATAAGGGCCCTCTACATGTGATTGCAGTAGGTTTTGGGAGCTGCACAGGTGACTAAGAATCCAAGGATGCCTTGGATTCAATATGGAATCACAATTATAGAGCAGCAGTCCCAAGAAAAGGATCTCAGAGTTCATCTAGTCCAACTCCCTCATTTCACAGATTAAAAAACTGAGGTCCAGAGGGTGATGAAGTGGAAGGGATCGTGATGAGGTAATTGGAGTGCTGGACTTTGGGTAAAGGAGCCCTAGAAGAGTCTGATACCTACTTACCCTGTGACCTTGGATAAGTCACTTAAACTCTCTGAGCTTCAGTTTACTCGTTTATAAAATAGGGATAATAACATGTATACCCCCTACCTCAGATGGTTGTTGTAAGGCTCAGATTTTTGTTATTGAGATGTTTTCATCACATCCGACTCTTCATGACCCCTTTTGGGATTTTCTTGGCAAAGATACTAGAGTGGTTTTCCATTTCCTTCCCCAGTTTTTTTGACAGATAAGGAAACTAAGGCATATAGGGGGTTTAGTGACTTGTCTAGGGTCACACAACTAATTGAGTGTCTGAGGTCAGATATGAGCTCAGGTCTTGGCAGGAAGCTACATAACACTTTTAAACTATATTAGCTAACTATACACTTTACATAATAAATAGTTTACATAAATTATGTAACTAACTATATAGTTTACATAATTTAAGGTTTGCAAAGCCCTTTATAAATATCATTTCATTATCCTTATTTTATAGATGAGGAAACTGAGACTCAGAGAGGCACTGCGGTCTGCCAATTATTCAGCTAATAAGTGTCTGAGGTAGAATTTGAACTTATATCTTCCTGACTCCAAATCCAAAGCTCTGACCTACATGCCACCTAGCCCCTTGCCCTGGTGACATGATATATATAAAATGCATTGCAAACCTTAAAGTATTGCCTATTATTACTACAAGTAACTTGTCCAAGATCCCATAGTGGATAAATGGTAGCAGTGGTATTGAAACCCATGTTCTCTGAGTCATTTACATGAATCTCATTTGAATCTCACAACAACCCTGGGAGGCAGGACAACTACTATCCCCATTTTTCATTTGTGGAAACTGAGGCAAGCAGAGGTTAAGTGACTTACACAGGGTTTCACCACTAGTAAGTGTATGAGGCTGGATTTAGACTCAGGTCTTCCTTGTTCTGGGTCCAGCACTCTATCTACGAGCTGCCTTTAAATTCCATACTCTTTCAGCTACCTGATATTGTAAGTTTTTCTAATCAATTGAATTGATTAGATAGAACTATACCTGGTATGTAGAAGGGGAACAGAAGAAGGTTAATGGAACAAAGGGTAAAGGAATAGTATAAAAGAGGATATACTGTAGGGTGGTTTAGACCCACTGATGTGTGAGGTGATCCATGACCAAAAAGAATCATTTCGGTCCTTGGAGTCAGCGGGTCTGGGTCCACATGCTGCCTCAGAGACTCTCCTTACTAGCTCTATGATCCTGGGTAAGTTCCTTAACCTTTCTGAGCCTCAGTTACCTCCTCTGTAAAACGGGAAAAATAAGAGCATCTATCTCCCAGGGCTGCTGTGAAGACCAAAGGAGATGATGCGTGTAAAGCGATTGGCAAACCTTAAAGCGCCATAGAAATAGGAACTATCATTATCCCTCCCTTTTAGGGCTAATCTCATTAAGTTAGCTCAATGATTTTGTGTAATGTCATTGCCGTTTTGCACATTTCGCCATTCTGTACTATTGAGATAAAATTTCTTCAGGGAATGCAATACCACATTTTAAGAAGAGCATTGACAAAGCAATGTGTGTCCCCAAAACGGTGATTAGAAAAGGGAGGGACCTATAAACCAATTCATATGGAGAATCATTAAAGGAACTGAATTTGATATGGGCGGGGCGGTGGGGGGGGCATCTTGGGTTCAAACCCCATCCCTGCCACTTACTAGTTGTATGACCTTGGGCAATTGATTTACCCACTCTGAGCATCAGTTCTGTCACTAATACACTGAAGAGTTTCAACTAAATTCCTTTGATCCCTCCAAGTTTTATATCCTATGACCAATTAAAATGGGCATGCTTAGCTCAGAAAGCAGAAAACCAGAGAGACAGTGTAGTAGAATGGGTAGAGTGCTGTTTTGGGGATCAGAAGGGTTCTAATCTCATTCCCAAAGCTTACTAGTTGAAAGACTATGGACAAATCACTTTCTGAACTTCAGGTCCTCATTTGCAAACATAAGAATGGTAATACTTGTAGAATCTACAATACCTCACAGGTTTGTAGCAAGTTTCACATGAGGCGAGCTACCTGAATGGCATTGCAAACTTTAAACAACTAAATAAATGTGACCTATTGATGGTGATGATGATGATAATGAAGATGACGATGAAAATGAAGATGACGATGCTACTGATGTGTGACCTTGGGCAAGTTACTTAACCTCTGAGGGTCTCATTTCTTCTTCTTGTAACAGGAAAGACAAGAGCCAATTCCCCTAAACTCCCTTCATTATAGGATTATAGGAGATCACCTTTGCATAAACCTCATAAAAATGTTTAACATCAAACTATGAGAAAGAAGGATATTAATGAACAAAAGAGCCAAGAAATCCCAAAGCTCCAGCAGAATAGCCTGGATTACGTTTTATTTTTTCAATCAGTTTCTAGAACCGCTTTCGGGTTTTAAGAATGTTAGAACTGCTGTGATTTCTTTAAGTGGTTGAAATCCTTGTAGTTCCTTAGGTAGTAATCACATACT
This sequence comes from Trichosurus vulpecula, assembly GCF_011100635.1. Taxonomy (NCBI): domain Eukaryota; kingdom Metazoa; phylum Chordata; class Mammalia; order Diprotodontia; family Phalangeridae; genus Trichosurus; species Trichosurus vulpecula. Next base: position 131,858,296 of record NC_050581.1, read on the forward strand.
ATATCGATGAAATAATTGGGGGGGGGGAAGAGTAATTGGGATTTTTGAGTGTACTTATCTAAGCAGGCAAAAACAGAAGTACAATTGATATGCTAAGGAGTGTGGGACTTCTTTAAAAGCTAATCCCATAGTAATGGACCATTAAGAGCTAGCAAGAATGGTTTAAATTTGCATACAAAGGATTCTTAGCAACAAATGCAAAGCAAAAGGTTTATGAGCAGAATAATGAAATCATTAGGGAAAGTATTGACTGTGGTTGTTCAAAGTCGGTTTTTAGAAATTCCAATTATCTTGTCTATTTCAATATTTAATGGAAATAACCAAAATGTTTACTTTACATTATGGACTAACCATTGGTAAAATTTCATTATGAAATACAGAGATCGTTTTCATTTCAAAGAATGCACACACATGAAATGCCAGTGAATTCAGTAAACAATTTCCCTTCCTTTAATTTCTCATTTGTAGTAATGGTCAAGTCTGAAATTAAAAACCAACAACAAATAATTCACTATTGAGTATGTGGGGATGGGTGAGGAGGGGATGTATCTTTTTAAATATAGTAGGCACCTAGGTGGCACAGAGGATAGAGCATTGAGCCAAGAGTTCAAATTTGACCTCAGATACTTACTACGTGACCCTGGGCAAGCAACTTACCCTCCATCTGCTTCTATTTCCCCATTTGTAAACTGAGTCTGTTAATAGGATCAACCTCACAAAGTTGTTGGGAGGATAATATTTGTAAAGGGCTTAGCACAGTGCCTGAAACATTACAGGCACTCAAAAAAAATGCTTACTTTCTTCCTTCCTTATGGAAGTTGGCGACTATGTTTATATTCAAGGAACACAGCACATGTTACTTTTACATTTCTTTTAATTATAATAATTATGTTAAACATCTAAGTTTAGAGTATAATGTAGTCAGTAAGACTTGTATTCAAATCCTGCCTGCCATTTGGTTCTAGTGGTCCTCAAAGAGTCATTAAAACTCAGGCAACTCCGTAGGATTTATCTACTTAAGTCTCAACATAGAGAGTTATGATGTGTGTTGATAGCGGAAGGCCATCTGCCCATAGCAGGAGTTTTCTAAAATGATCCCATCTTTCCCTTATTTGGGTGTAGGTAGAGACAGCAGGTGGCTCAGTGGACAGAGAGGCTGGACTTGTAGGCAAAAAGACCTGAATTTGAATGCTTCCTCAGAACTAATTTCAAATGCTGCCTCAGACATTCACTAGCTATTGTGACCCTAGCTAGGCAAGCTCATTGACCTCTAGAATCAGCCTCAGTTTCTTCATCTATAAAATGGGTATAATAGCACCTACCTCCCAGAGTTGTCGTGAGGATGAAATGAGATGTTATGTAAAGCATTTTGCAAATTTCAAAGTGCTACATAAATGCTAGCCAATAATACTGTATTAAAATTAACATTGTGATGATCATCCATTTAGCAGACTAAAAGCATAACGTCCAATTCTACCTGTTTCCCTAGACACAGAGAAGAACAGAGGTTTTAAAAAAATCCACAAGCCGTATAAATTTACAAGACAAATTAGAATCAGCCAACAACAGAGACCCCAGATGTAACCAGACTATCACGACACAATTTCGTGAATTGAGAGCATACCAAAAATGGATGCCAGCAAGAGCTGATATGCAGTGAGTGAAAAGGGCACAAGGCAATTAAGACAGGTTAGACCAATTTAGTCTGACAATCACCATTTCAACAAGCATTTGTTGAATCTACTACTGTGGGGATACCACCACGTGCTAATTTGGGTGACTTTGGGCAAGCTATTTAACCCCTCTGAGCTTCAGGTATTTATCTCTAAAATGGGAGTAACTCCTACCTTCCACAAAAGGCTGAAGTGTGTGTGTGTGTGTGGGTGGGGGGGGGCGTCAAATGAGAGACAGTATGGGAAAGCATCTTGTGAAAATGAAGTTTGTAAAAGTAAAAATGCTAACTACTACTGGTAGTACTGGGCAGTGAGAATTTTGAGTCAGAAAGGACTTACGAGGTCAGCTAATCTAACCCCCTCATCTTACAGAGGTCTTACCGTAACCAAAGAGAAGTTAAGGGACTGGCCCACATTAATAAAGATCAGAGCTGGGATTCAAACCCAGGTCCTCTAACTCCAATTTTGATGTTCTTTGTACTGCATCACACAGAACAAGATGATAGCAGGAGAACAATCGTAAACAAAGTCTCAAAAAGTTTACCAACTAGGCAGGCACTGGACATCTGGCCCAACCTCTTTGTTTTCCAGATCAGGAAACTGAAGGCTAGAGGCATTAAGTGACTTGCCCAGGGTCCCGCTGATTGTAAGTGGGAGACCTGGGACTTAGAACCAAGCCCTCTTGCTCCAAATCTCACATTCTTTTTATTTCGCTAGCCTCTTCCCCATACACATAAGTATTGAAGGGATTTCAAATAGAGGAGTCATCAGAATATGGTTGGGATGAGGCTTCACAGTAACAAGACATATGGAGAAGATCTGGCAAACAGCAGGAGCCACAGTAAACTAAACTAACATGCAGGACTTAGGGACGGGTGTAATCCTCAAGTGTTGGCCAAAGTATCCAAAGGGCAGAGTTTACAGAACACACTACTGAATTCATGTGGGCTTTAAAGTCATATACACATTTAGTGGCAGCAGTGGGACTCTGTTTAATAGAAAAGAAAATGAAATGGATTGATTAAGCATAAGCACATTCATTTCCCCTGTAGGTTGAGTTTCCATTGAGGTCAACATCAGTCTTATTGTTAATTACATAATGCTGTAATTTTACATCATATGTTGATTTCTTTGAGGAATCCCATCTTATTTACCTTGTCCCATACTCTTTCACCACATAAAAACTCTGTGAGAATCTTACTGCTATCCAAATGTTCTACACTCCCAGCCCAAAAAAAACTGTGTTGCAATAGACTGATTACACCAGTGACCAGGTACAGGCATAGCTTGTTATACTGTGCTTCATTTTATTGTACTTCACAGATGTTATGTTTTTTGCAAATTGAATGTTTGTGGCAACCCTCTGTCAAGCAAATCTATTGGTGCCATTTTTCCAATCTCATATCTCTGTGTCACATTTTGATAATTCTTGAAATGTTTCAGACTTTTTCATTATTACGTTTGTGATCAACGATCTTTGATGTTACTATTATAACTGTTTTAGGACACCAGAAACCTTGCCCATATAAGACAGCGAACTTAATTGATAAAGGATGTATGTGTTCTGACTGCTCCACCAAATCACTGTTCCTGGTCTCTCTTCCTCTCCTTAGACCTCCCTATTCTCTGAGACACAATGACATTGAAGAATATTACATAAACTTCATTGATAAAACACCATCATCATTATCATGCTTAAAGAAATGTGTGGGTTTTTCAAATTATTGGATCTACTTCCTCCCTTTTACTTCCCCTCCTCAAAAACTAAAATTAAAAAAGCACTCAGTCTAATTGAAAACTAAACATACAGACAGCCTTTATAACATACTGCATTCCCCCAAGAAATCTAAAGTTTTGGAATCTAGCACTAAAATAGTTTTTTATTGAAAATATGAAGTTGTTTATCCTTATAGTTGATTTTTTGAAAATATATTGGTAATTTTTGTTAGAGCCTTTAAAGATCTAGTCTAAATTCTTTTACTGATAATGAAACTGAGGTCCAAAGACATTGTGACTAGCCCAAAGTCTCAGCTAGTAAATTATGAAACTGTGACCAAATCTTAAGTCTTCTGAATTCCCAGACCTCCCTTCAATTCCTTAATACACTATAAGTGACATCATGAATATACATGAACTACAGTAAAAATTGAGAGATAACTGAGGAAATCATTCACATTTCAGGAGAGAAAATATTTGAATGACTGAACGAATGCCTTCTGCCAGCAGCCCATCTACAAAAGAATACATTCTGAAGTCAGCTGCTTTGAAACTCAGGAGTGAGCATCACTGTGTTATTCTATGAACTGAGACCCACTTAAAAATTGCATTTAGTGGGCTGTGAGAAGCAAAATGAGAGGTGTATTGTTTGTGTCACAAGTTTCTGGTAGTATTTCTCTTTGGTCCTTTCATTGATTTAGAAAAACAGACTTTCCCCAATGTGAGCAAAGATAAGCGTGTTCAAAGAAAGATACCTCCAAAACTTTTCCTGTTTTAAGAAATTGGCTAAGAAACTGCTACTGCATTTTTATTGTCAAGAAGATTCTTGTGTGGTGTGGGAAGCTGGACCAAATGAGCTCTAAATATCCTTTCAAGCCCCGAGATTTTAAGTCATTTATTCTTTTATTAAAAAAAAATTCACCTCATACTTTTTGTCTTTAAAGTCTAGGATATGACACGAAGGTGGGTCTGAGCACAACTTAAATTCAGAAAACCAATTCTGAATAATTCAGAGCTGCCAGGTGTCTAGCCATATGACATTAGAATTCAACTTATTGGCAGCTGACAGAGCAGAGGGTTTTATTTCCCCCTGGGGCTGAAAGAACAGGGTGACCACGCAGAAAGATAAGGAGAGGGGCTGAAACTAACTGCATTAGCATAGGGAACTCCCTGATGAATGAAGTCCTTCCACAGACGCAGGTCTGCCCCATTGTGCAGCTTATAGTCCTAGAGAGTTGTCTAGAGCTCTGAGGGGTGAGCTTTGCCCAGGGTCACACAGTCAGAAGATATCAAAGGCAGGTCTTGAACACAGATCTTCTTGGCTCTGAGGCCAGTTCTCTACTCTTTGTACTCACACTACCCACCAGCTGAAAGAATTTAGGGGAAAAGAATATAAGATCTGGAGTCTAGAGACCTGGGTTCTAGTACTGACTGTACCACTACCTAGCTGTGTGACCTTGGGTAAATCTACCTCTCTGTTTCTTAATCTGTAAAATGAAGAGTTTGTGTTAGAAGATACTTTGAGACTTAGTGTTAAATAAGTAACAAGTCTTCAGTATTTTCCTGTAACAAAAAGTTCAGACATCTTTGTGTGATATTTAGGTCCCTCTGCAATCTGCAGTCCACTCTCCACTAATCTCATGTTGTTCCCCACTATGATCCAGTCAAACCAACTGCCCACCAAAATCTGCTCTTTTCCTGCCTTTATTCACGCCATTAACAACAATAACTAACAGCTAGCATTTGTGTAGTGCTTTAAGGTTTGTGAGGCATTTTACCTACATTGTCTCATTTCATACTCACTATAACCTTGTAATGGAGATGCTATTATTATCCGCATTTTGTAAACAAGAGAACTGAGACTGAAAGAGGTTGTTGTCCTTCGTTCTCAAAGAGGACCAAAATGACACCACTGTGCTAGAGTCAAGTTTCAGTGTGTCTGATCGGACCAATATGAGCTCGGAATGATCTACCACAGGTCGAGTGCAAATAGCCCATGTGAACATTTGGGGTGGATTCTCTAAATTTGTGCATCGTGCCTTTCCTTCGAGCTGTTTCAACTCTGCTTTGCCCATAGAGCACAGCACCTTCTCTGATGTGGGCATGCTATGCTGAGAGGTCCTGTGCCAGTGTCTCCCATGTCACCCCATCAATTCCAAAGTTCTTAAGAGAGACCTTGAGGGTATCCTTGTATGGTTTCTTCTGGCTGAAAGAGGTAACTTGGCAAGGTCATATAATGAGAAAGTATTTCAGACAAGAATGGAATTCAGATCCTTCTGACTCCAAGTCCAGCACTCTATAGAGGCATCTAGGTAAAATGATGGACCAGAAGTCAGGAAGACCTGAGTTCAGTTTCAGCTTCAGACCCTTACTACTTATGTGACCCCTGTGCAAGTCGCTTAACATCTCTCTGCCACAGTTGCCTCCTCTGTAAATAGGGATAGTAATAGTGTCTATCTCCCAGGGTTGCTTTTAGGATCAAATGAGATATTTGTAAAGCACTTAATACAGTTCCTGGCACATAGTAGGCACTTAATAAATGCTTATTTTCTTCCTATACAGTGTAGCACCTAGCTGCAACTATTCACCCTGCCTTTATTTTTGACAATTTATTTTACACCCAGAGACTTTTCCCACATACACTTTAAAAATCCATCGAGTATGATTTTTTTCATGATAATATTCAAATAAAAAATTCATCATTGGTGAGAAGGAATTGCCAGCACTTCACATTATAGCCTTATTTATTAAGTCAAAATAAGTCCTTCTCAATATGGGAAATATGTAATAAACTCCTACATCTAAGTGATGGTTGCATGGCTTGACTCTTCTTTAAAGCTCAAGTCAAATCCTCTCTCCTCTAACTAGAGCAATAAGAGAAGAAAAAGAAATTGAAGGAATTAGAATAGGCAATGAAGAAACAAAACTATCACTCTTTGCAGATGATATGATGGTAAACTCAGAGAATCCTAAAGAGTCAACTAAAAAACTGATTGAAACAATGAATTCAGCAAGCAAAGTTGCTCAACACAAAATAAATGCACATAAATCATTAGCATTTCTACATATTAACAGCAAAGTCCAGCAGGAAGCAATAGAAAACAAAATTTCATTTAAAATAACTGCAGACAATATAAAATACTCAGGAGTCTACCTGCCGAGACAAACCCAGGAACTATACATATATATATATATATATATATATATATATATATATATATATATATATATATATATGTATATATATATATTATATATAATTTTAAAAAAATGAATGTTAAAAAAGTTTTTGTACATGCAATTGAGAAAAAATATTTAAAAATGAGATTAAAAAGCTGATTCAAACAAACAAACAAATGCTGCCTCCTATAAAAAGCCTTATTTTATCACCCTGGTTAGTAAGAGCTGCCTCCTGATCCTTTACAAGGCACTTTTGTAAATATTGAACTTATTCTAGTGGCACTTATTATAGTCACTTATTACTATCTTTGTCTATTTCATGACTCCTCCTATAAGCTCCAAGAACAAAAGAACTGCATTAAAAAAAAAAAACCTAACATTTGTCTCTCCCTTGGTGCCTATTACAGTGTTCTGCACATAACAGGCACATAATATATATTTATTATCCATTGTTAAATAACTGATGGCAAAATTTTGTGAGCTATTAGAAATGCTGACAATGGGCTCAAAGAAGATCTCATGGGAACTTTAACTTGTGACTATCAGATTAGTGAAGAAAGTGTGGATGGGGGAGGAAGGCAGACAGAAGCATAGGGTTTAGGTATTTGGTAAATATTTCCTGGTTTGAATTATCATTGCCTGTATGGGGAGACCCAGAAGACTACATATTAATATTACCTATGTTCTGTCATATTTTATTTATTTTGTTAAGTGTTTCCCAATTATATTTTAATCTGATTCCTTCCACACACAAAGTGTTGAAAGAAGCAAGTGGGCCACTTCTTTGCCACATCTGGTTTGGAATTTCCCTTTTTCAAACATTGAGATAATGCTTGCTCTTTCTCTAGATGCAGCCCATTTTTGCCATGTATTGATGCTATCTGTGAGGTTGTATTTATTTACCTCCTTGAGTTAGAAGTGAAAGCTTCCTTTATTTTTGTACACTGAGGTCATATACAATAGGAGAATTTAACTTCAGGACAGATGGAAAGATGCTGAAGTGAACTGAATTGATTATTTGAATTTAGACCTCTGTGGTTCAAATTGGGATAAAAATTGAGATTCAAATTGAATGTACAATGAGGTTGCTAAGGTAATTCAGTTAAACAAGAATTATTTCTATTTTACAGAAATGGAAACCAGTTTATAGGATGGCTGAATACTTATATTAATTACATCCAAATAGCAAGAAACAGGCCAAATTTACTACTATTAAAATCCAGCCCTGGGGCAGCTAGGTGGCTCGGTGAGTAGAGCACCAGCCCTGGAGTCAGGAGGACCTGAGTTCAAATCCAGCCTCAGACACTTGACACATGTACTAGATGTGTGACCTTGGGCAAGTCACTTAACCCCAATTGCCCTGCCAAAAAGCAAAAAAAAAAAAAATCCAGCCCTTTTTAAAACCTGTTCAATGCATTTTGATACAAAAGGGCCATTAATTTCACAAATAGGGTTCCAAAGTAGGAAGTTATAAATTAAGAGTAAGAAAAGCTAAAAGACTAGAATATAAGGTAACAGCTCATACACAGAAGGTGAGAGATGTGCAGGGAAGAGATAAAGAGAAAACTCCATGGAAAATAATTTGGAAATTGATAAGTAAAAGGCAGTTTAGCATGGATTTTCATCCCCTAGTTGAGGAAAGGTTAACATTAACATACGTTAGATATCTGTCATTTTATCAGCTTTGTTACTCCCTCTACCCGTGCTGATGTCAATTCCTCTGTGACTTATTAGATGGTCTTCAACAATTGCTTTGGGCAAAAAAGTCATTTCCTTGCAACCAACATGGCAATAGGCTTACCTGTGTGATTTGGGAAGAGTCATTTTGAGAAAAGATACTCTAAGTCTCAATTTCCTCATCTATAAAATCAGGGGCAAGGAGGGTGAAACAACTGATTTCTCAGGTCTCTTCCAACTCAAAATCCATGCTTCTATGAATTTAGTTAGGTTGGCACTAAAACAACTGATGTATTTTCATTCACTGGGCCTATGTCTGAAGGCTTTCATTTTGGTAGGACCTGCTAGTCCATGTTCCATGGGCACAGCTTTAAGAACTTGGGATCACCTACTCACAACAATGAGGCATCAGAGTTGGATGTTAGTGGAGGATATGGTGTGAAGATAATCCACCAAAGAATTAAGAGAATCTACAATATTTGAAATTCTATACACCTATAAAACACATTTCACTCAATTTTCAAGAGAACCCAAGAAAAGCAGAAGGAATGCAGTTGAGACCAGTTATTAGAACCTTTCAATTGGGCAGAATTAGAAGAATTTTAGGAGCATGGAACTACTCTGATACACTGAAAGACAAACAAGTGAACATAGCTTAAGAACCTCAGCATTTATGCCAAATTCACCCTGATGCTCTCATTGAGATTCGGAATGGATTCTCATGTTCTTATATGGGATGTGTCATATGTAATCATACAGATCAGAAATGTATTTAATTTAGAAGGAATCTATGATAGGTAAAAATTGTTCCTTATTTTGTGTTCTTTTCATTGTAAATTGAGCTTGATGTTCAATGGGTTTTCTTCCTGTGAAGTTAAAAAAGTTTGCCATTTTTTAAAAGAAAAAATGAAAGCACAGAGATAGTCACCTAGGAATAGGCAGTTTGGTATAGTGGGAAGCACACTGGTCTTGGAGTCAAGTCATGTGTTCAGGTCCTAGCTTGGATATTTAACTAATCCTGTGACCATGGTCAAGTAGTTTAAAATCTCTTTGACTCTGTTTTGTCTTCTGTAAAACGGAAATGATATTTGTGCTCCCTCACAAGGTTGTTGTAAAGAAAGCACTTTGTAAATCCTAACGCACTATATAAACGTTGGCTGACTATTATTACTCTGTTTTCATTGCTTAGTGATGGTGAGTTTTTTAAAAGTTAAATCTTAGAGATTCCATCCCATGAACATGTGGCTAATTCACACATGTGGCTATGTCTTATACTCCTCTAGTATCCACCACAGGAATTGCATGGTCCTTTAGTATACACCCAATAAAGATACAATGATTTACTGATTTTTAAAAAAGTATTTTAGAGAGCAATCAATATTATAAAGTTTGAATAAATATTGTAAATCTTACCACATGGCAGAGCAGTCAAAATTCACCAGAAGCCATTTGTGAGGATTAAAGTTATATGAATCTGCAAACTAATAGAGAAAAGCAGTTTTAAAATTATTAGAAAATAAAGATTCTTCTCCAGTAGTCAATCTACTCATTCATCTTTGAATAAAGCTCTGTGTAGCAGTAGTTATATTAATGTTAATAGACAGTCTAAAAATGATGTGACCTGTTCACCCTCTATTCCTCTCCCGTTTTGGTCATTCTGCCATTGTCATTGCAGAAGTGGAAGGGAATCACCCAGGACTGAAGGTAATTTTGTGTTTTTCTTTGTTTCATAGCTTGCTGAGGGCAAAAAATTCATCAATAATGGCCAATTTTCAGAAGGCTTGTAGTAAGAATGGTAGATCCTCTTGGGATGGTTTATGACATCTATGGACAAGAATCAAACAGGATGAGAAGGTGTAGATGGGTTATGATCTCTGCCAATGGAGGAGAATGAACTCACAGATCCATTGAAACACATTAATGAACTCATGGATTCTTTGAAACCATCAATGAACTCAGGGATCCATTAAAATGCTGAACATATAACTGGAAGATCAGTATTTGATGTTAAGAACATAATAACTTGAAAGAGGGAGAGCAAACTATTTTCTTACTTTTTTGTAAGGAAATTCTGGACACCTCTGCTCACCTTAATTGAGCTACTAGCTGCAACATGCATATGTTATATTCTTTATACCCCACAGGTTCATAGAACATATTGGTTAGGTGGCACATATTGGTTAGGAGTTGAAGTCATGCTTCAGAGACTTACTAGCTGTATAACTCTGGGAAAATCAATTAAATCTCACTGTGCCTCAGTTTCTTCATCTGTAAAACTAATTCAGTCACCTCTAAGATCCAATATTTGATCCTATGTTTCAAATAACTCTCCTATCTTTAAAGCATGCTATTAGCCTTTAGATTCTTGGCTTTGGCTAACAACTGCATATTCACCCTGTCCATGTCCTTTGTGATTATAGTCAGATCGTATCCCTTCCCGGCTTTTATCTTTTCAGAATGAAGTTTCCTTTTTTTTTTTCTACCACAATAGGTATTACTTTTATGGGTTCTTCTGTCTGCTACTCAATGACTTTCAAAGGAATTTACTGATTTTGAAGGAATGTAGTTCACTATTACAGAGTATTCTCAACACCAGATTGCTTCAAGAGGTTGAATTTTTTGGCCAAATCATCTATATAAAGTTATGGAGGAATTGCTTTCAGTATCTGTACAGGGAGTGTCCACTTTGAAGAAATTGCAATTCCTTGAAGTATTCAAATATTGAGAATATAGAGATGATTGTTGTTTCAGAATTATTGGATTTGAAAAATTGGCAATGTAGCCAGGATGTATTATAGCCTGAAATTAATTTAGCTTAGATTTTGGCTGGTTTTTTTGTTTGTTTGTTTTTAACTATACCTATGATTTCATTAGTTTATGGAACTCCTATTGAGGAAACTCTATCAATGCAGACCAACTAGTTTCCTGCCACTTAAAGTCTTAGAGCTTCACCTAGGACATTGAGAGACTTAGAAATTTTTTTCTCCCTGATGATAAGGACTTTTTTTTTTTTTGTCTTTGCATCCTCAGCACCTCGCAGGTGTTAAAGTAAAATACTTGTTGAATGAATGAATGATAGAGTAGTGTTCAGATACACAGAGCACAGAATTTGGAGTCGGGAGAGACCCAGGTCCAGGTCCCAGTTCCATCACTTACTACCTATATGCTTATGGGCAAGGCATTTAACTTCTCTAAGACTAGGGTTTCCTCATTTGTAAACATATTAATAATATTTGCCCTACCTGCCTGACAGGGTTGTTGCAAGGCAAGTGCTTTGTAAGCTATCAAGGCTACATAAATGTGAGCTATTAGGATGATCTATTTCCTCAGGGTTACAGCCTGCCCCTCTTCCAGGAAAGAACAAGAACTCTTAAGTTCTAAAATAATTACCCCCAAATAAGCGTGTACAGCCAGGACTTGTGTTCTCTGATTATAACACTTTGAACATGGCTTCACACAAATACTGCAATTTCTGGCACATACAAAAGGTATAAAGTTTTTCTTTACCTGGCCAATGCATATGATCTGTGTTATGTTGGAGCTCTGGGTATGCTGCCTGCCCTCCCCCCACCCCACCCCCCACATTGAATTCATTCTGTGGGTGCTTCTAAGTACTGGGAGCAGTGGAAACAAAGAACTGAAAACTCAGATCCCTCTTCTCAGAGCCCTATCTATCTCATGGGTGATCTTCTATTCTTCCCTCTTTGTTAATATTCTATGTCTTTATGAAACTCTCGCTTTTATTTATAAAAGGGTATAAAGAGCAGAGAGAGCAGCAGAGGAAGAGGGAAAAGTGTAAATATCAGAGGTGAGAAATCTCCAAGACAGTTGGTGCCTAACTCCTGTGCTGATAAAGCCTGACCCCTTATTTAATTTCCTACCAGGTTCCAATAAAAGTAATTTTTTTTAAAGACAGGAAATTACAGTAAGTTTAGTTTGTTGATAAAAAGGAAACAAAAGGTTAAAAAAGGACTTTGTTTGTTAGGAATTTTATTAGTTCTCTCCTATGTGGCTGTTTTGTTTAAACTTCTTTCATTACTGAACAGTGATATTTTCCTCCGTCTCACAGGAGAGAAAGGTCTTATCTTGGAGCCTAGGGCTGCAGCAGGAAATTGCAGCCCCCTTATCTGACCCTCAGAGCAGCCAGTTCCTTAGTCAGACAGGGGTAAAGAGCAGTACACAATATTGGAGGCAAATTCCACATGACTCATTGCCAAGGATTAAACCCCGTCTGCCGCAGATAGGATCTTGCTGTCATGTCCATCAGAGGGACTGCCGTGATGCCTGTGCACCTTGCTCTCTGAAAGGTAAAACCCCAACTTGTTGAGGGCCCTTCAAAAACAAAATGGGATCCCATCAAAGAGTATGGATTCTAAGGATGCTAGAGCTAGAAAGGGACTGGAGAGACAACATCGGGTCCAAAATCTTGCCTTTAAGGCAAAAGCTAAAACATTCAGGAGAACAAAATAAGTCAAAAGATTTAACCATACTCAAGGAGGGACACAGCTTGGCACAGTGAATAGAGCAGGCTGACCTTGGAGTCACATATTGTCATTGTGACTCTGAGAAAATCTCTTAGCCTCTTTATAAGTTGAAAAATAATTTCTGATATGCATTAACAGAGGAAGTTTACTAACAGTTTTCTATAATTATGCAGTCACAAGTCTAGAAAAAAATTTTCATGGTACTAGGGATACAAAGAAATTGCAAAGAGGTCCCTGCCCTCAAGGAGCTAACATTCTATATAATTCTCATGGACTTGTACATGTACCCCCAGCAGAATATGAGCCCCATGATGATAGGGACTGTTATGGCTTTATCTTTGTATCTACACACCCACACAGTGCCTAGTAGATAGTAGGCACTTAGTAATGGTTTGCTATTGAATTGAGTTTGGTTGGTCAAGCTTAAAGAGGCAACTAGTCATAGGGAATAGACAGGGAACTTCAAAGCTAGAAAGACCTTGGTTCGAGTCTTCCCCTTTAACCCATACGGGTGGTATAAACCTAAGGGAGTCACTTAACCTCTGAAAGGTCTAGATTATAAGTCATAGAGAAAGTACCAATTTATACTGGTAGAGGGAATTTGCTCGCTTGACATTTACCTATACTGATGTAATTGTAGGTCCAGTCCCTATCCCTATCTCAATCAAGCTTGCCACAAAAATTAATCCTAATTAAAGGCAAAGGGACATGCTTGCTCACCTCAACGCCATTCAGAAGATGTCGGAATTCAGGGCAGATGAAGGCACTTCCTGCATATGCTGCATCGATATGCATCCAAATATTCTCCTTATTACCTAAAATGCAGAAATATTTGAGAGGGACAAATATATGAAGCCTGATGGACTTATGACTTTGAATATGTTACATTCTTGAATTTCTGAGTTCCCACAGTAGTTCCTTATGCAATTCACTAACATTTACAAAGCACATTCATATACATCACTTCATTTGACCTTCACACTAACCTTGTAAGGCAAGTAGAGTACATTTTATTACTGTTATTAGCAGAGGAAATAAGCTTTGTAAAGTGCTTGCTGAAGTGCACACATTACAGAAGAGGCTGGAGCCAGGACTAGAACCTAGATCTTCTGAGTCACTAGATAGTTTAGTAGAAGAGACCGCTGGATTTGGATTTAGGAAGCCCTGAATTCAAATCCTACTTCAGACAGTAGCTGTGTGAGTCACTTAACCTATCTCAGCCTTAGTTTCCTCACCTGTAAAATGAGTGTCTATCTTGCAGGGTTGTTGTAAGAATCAAATGTAGCACACATAAAGCACTTTGCTTCAAGCTCTATATAAATGCTACCTAATATTATCCTTCTGACTCCAAGTCTAATGTCCCATGCTGTTTCATAGAGTAGGCATGCAATAAATATTTGTTGATGAGAAGAATAACTGAATTCCTAATGGCTTCCTATTACTTATGACAGCAAGCCCAAATTCTTCAATAGGAATAATTTTCAAGGCTCATGATAACCTAACTTCATTTTAGCTACCCAAGCTCGTTTCACCGGTATGATCTCTCTATTCTGGTCATGCCAGTTACCCTCCCTACAAATCACATTCATTCTTTCCTTAGCCTGCTGTTTCCCAAAATAAGATGGAAGTTCCTTGATGGCAAAAATAATTTTGTTTTTGTCTCTATATCCCAAGTGCTTAGCATCGTGCTTGGCACATAAGTAAACACTTAATAAATTCTTATCGATGTTGATGCTGTAGCATCCATCCACTTGGAGCACTCTTCCCTCCCCAAAATACTCTCACAAATTCCCCCATTTAAATCCTGTCTGATTTTCAAAGTCCCACCTTCTCCATTATGGTTCCAGCCTTTGTGGATTTCTATTCCCTGTACCCCATTCGCAGCTATGGCCTCTACCACACAAGTCAGTGTATAATTATACACCATCAAGCCGCAAACCATCTTGAACTCTTGTGCCAATAGGTCAGGGTCCTTCCCCCAATAGGGAGGAAGAGGGACATGCGGATGGAAAAACAATCTTACTTACTCATGACTGGTGTATTTCAAGGCTCTTGGGGTCTGTTTCCCTGAGAATGATTCCTTTGCAAATGAACTCAGTTCTTTCTATCTACTTTAGTATAAAACCACAGACCCCTCAGGCTACTCTGAATCAGACTCTAGTCTGGACAGAGTCAATTTCTGGGTTGTGGTTATGTGCACAACTTCACTTCTCAGAAACAGACCAAGATTGAGAACCAACGGTGGCCGTGAAGTAAGAACACATGTCTCCTTGTTTCCGCTTTGTGTGAGTTTTCAGCTGGTGGTTTGTATTTTAATAATAAACTTGTAGTTAGATTAAGATAGGTAGATTAGAGGGAGAATCGATCACTCGATTGATGAGGGAATGGCTTAACAAGATGTAGTCCTTGAACGTAATAGCATATTACTGCACCATAAGAAAGCAACAAACACTTATTTAGTATTATGTTTCAGTAGCTAGTTAATTGCTGGACATACGAGGAAAGGCAGAAAATGTTGTCGCTAGCCTCCCGGAGCTCATTCTAAGGGAGGAGACAACATATAAATAACTATGTATACAAAATATACAAAGCTAATCCCAGAGGGAGAGGGAAGGCTATAGGGGTGGAGGGTACAACTTGTTGGGCCAGGCTACTTAGCTCTGGCCTATGAAAGGAAGCACCTTTTTTCACTCTCTATGCCCCAGTTTCAGTTTCCTGCGCTGAAAATTGATGGGTAGGTACTCCCCAAATAATACAATCAAAGGACATGAACAGACAGTTCTTAGAGGAAGAAATCCAAGGTATGAACAGCCATATGAAAAATAAAAAGTGCTTCAATTCACTAATAATTAAAGAAAAGCAAATTAAAGCAGCTCTGATTAGATTAACTCTGATTAGAAAAGATGACCAAAAAGGGACATGACCAAATCTGGAGTGGCTGGAGGAAAATAGTGAAATTAACACAGTGTTTGTTGGTGGAGCTGGGAAGAATTGATCCAGCCATTCTGGAAAGAAATATGAAACAATGCCTCCAAAGTCACTAAACTATCTATTCCCTTTGTCCTAGCAATGCCACTGCTAGACCTATAACCCAAAGAGATTAGATTAAGAGGAAAAGTACAATGTATAAAAATGTTTATAGGAGCTCTTTTTGAATGGCAAAAAATCTGGAAACTAAGAGGGTATACCCAACAATTGGGAAATGGCTAAACAAATTATTTTATATAAATTTAATGGGATCCTATTGTGCTGCAAGAAATGATGAAGGGCATGATTCCAGAGAAACCTGAGAAGAGTTGGATGAACTGACACAGAGTGAAGTGAGCAACAGGAGACCAATTTATGCAATGACAACAACCTTATAAAGACAAGTAGCTTTGAAAGACATAAGAACTCTGACCAATTCAGCGACCAACTTCCATTTCAGAAAACCAGTAATGAGTATGACACCCACTTCCTGACAGACAAGTGATAAATTCAAGATGCGTAATGAGATATACATTTTTGGAGCAGGACAATATTGGAATTCATTTGCTTGATTGTGCTAGGGTTTTGTTTATCTTCCCTTCCCCCCATTTACCTGGCACATACTAAGTGCTTTATAAATGCTTGTTCTATCTATCTATCTATCTATCTATCTATCTATCTATCTATCTATCTAATAGAGAATGGGGTAAGACAGGAGATAAAATTCTAATTGTCAATTTTTTAAATTAAGTTAAATTTTAATATTAAAAAATATTAAATTGATAGCAAGGATAGTCCATAGCTATCTGTCCTCTGCTATATTCACAGAGTATTGAGGTGGTACAGTGGATAAAGTGTCAGTCCTGGAGTAAGCAAGACTCATCGTCCTGAGGTCTAATCTGGCATAAGACACTTACTAGCTATGTGACCCTGGGCAAGTCACTTAGCCCAGTTTGCCTCAGTTTCCTTATTTGTAAAATTGGCTGGAGAAGGAAATGCAAACCACCCCAGTATCTTTGCCAACAAAACCCCAAATGGGGTCACGAAGAGTCAGATATGACTCAAACAACTCAACAACAACAACTATTCACAAAGCTGGGAGATACTTTGCCACACTTATGCTGGGAGTAGTTTAATTCAGACAACCCATTTTCAGGTCTGTTTTCTGCTTCCACTGAAGGTCCTTCATCCTCCGAGAGGAGGGGGTCTTAATCTGGTGTCTGAACTTATTATTTTAATATTTGTATTGTTATTTCAATATAATTTGTTTCCTTTGTAATTCTCAGTATTTTATTTTATTCCTTTAAAAATATTATTCAGAGAAGGGGTCCATAGGCTTTACTAGACTTAAAAAAGATTAAGAATCTCTGTTTGAGAGAGAGGATCTTGGTAAAGACGTGAAATCCAACTTTACGGATGTGAAGCCAATCTAGATTCTCGTTTGGGTTCTGAATCCCATTTCTCAATATTCTTGCCCTCCTGTTCAGATTGCCTGCTTAAATTTCAGGCTCATTATCTTCTTTGACCTTTAAAATCCACTTAATCCATTATGCTTGATTATTAGTGCTCTGTATCTACTGCTATTCCTGACCCTCACTACTGACTTAGGCCCTAACTCTAGCTTTCTTACCTGGTTTTCATCCACTGCCTGCCTCTGACTTTCAAGGCCTACATTTATCCCCACTTTGGACTGATCAAATGGTTCTGACCTTTGGAACAGCCTCAGCCTCCAGCTTCCTTGTCCTTCCCCAGAATGGACTTACTTTTTGCCCTTGTTTTGGGCTCTGTTCTTCCTGCCCTCTTCCACACCCAGTGCTTCTGCAATCTGCTGTCCCTCCAGTCTTAGCATCAACCTGCCTTCTTCCGGGCTATTCTCAAAACATGCCTCAGGTTTGATTTTAGTCATCCATTTTGTCCTACTTGTGATCTTTTTCTGAATTGAGACTGCCAGGAAATTAACTTGTTTAAGCAGACCAAATGAAAAGGTATCTGAAGAACAATAATAACTTGGAATTTTAAAAGAAACAATTTCTAAAACTATGTTCAGATTTGTCCTCTGTATGGCTAGTGAATCATCACTTTTATCAGAGTAGCTTTTCACCAAGAGGAAGTATAGGATGGTGGGGGAAAAGCATAGGACTTGAAGTCAGAAGATCTGAATTTGAGAACTAGCTCTATTGGTTATTTCCTGTGAAACCTTGAACAAGTCACATCGATGAGGAACCTCACTTTGCACATCTGTAAAATGGGGATGCTAATATTTCCTCTACCTCAACAGAGTCTCTTCAGGGACTAAATGAGCCTATGCATGTTAAAGTCCCTTGTCAGGCATAGGGACACATAAATGTAAGTTGTTTTTTAGCCTACTGACACTGTGGGAAATCAGCTCTGGACACTAAAAAAGATGCAGTTTGAACTTGGAAAATACTCAGCAATGAGTGCTTATTCAATATTTTAGCCAAAACAATACTCACTTTAAAAATTTCTGCAACAGATAAACAGAGTTTAGAATTGTCCAATGTCAAATCATAGGGTCAAAGATTTGGAGCTGGCAGAGACCTCAGAGGTCACTGCCTTCATGGCATGGTGGAGGAGACTGAGGCCCAGTGAGAGTAGGAAGCTAGAGCTGAAGGAAGGGAAACATTCTAGTCCCATCTCCTCATTTTAAAGAAGAGGAAACTGAGGATCAGATTGATGAAATATTCTCAGATCATGGATTTAGAGCTGGGAGAGACTTTGGAAACCATCTAATCATACCCTCTCATTTTTCCGAGAAAGAAACTGGGGCCAAGAAAGAGGTAAAGTTACTTGTCCAAAATTGAAACTGTACACAGATAAGTGGCAGAGCAGGGATTCAAACCCAGCTTTTCCAGTTCAAAAATAAATAAATGAAGGTTCTTCCCAGTGTGCCAGGCTGCCTATCAGTGTATCTCCACCATGGACATCCCTTTATGGTGCCAAACAAATTACACATCAGTTTCTAGCCACATTCAAGAAAGCATTTAAGGGTAATTAAATACTACATCAAAGTGATGACCTGGACTCGATCTGACCCTAGTGGTTCTTTCAAGCTGGCAGATGTCTTGTGAAGTAAGACTGGAACACCTGCGCAGAGGTCACAAGAGGGGCCTAATGGACTCAGCCCCACTGGAGCCCTCAGTCAGTCTCTGAATATGATAGCTTCAGGGAGTTATATAAGCAGGCTGAGGGCCAGGACATTCAGTTCCTTTGGGAGACCAGCCCAGCATTTGACTGAAATGAAGAGCTTGGGTTGTTTACTGCACTTGATTAGAGCTCTGAGCTAATGAGGCCAAAGTCATGGCTTCGATCCCCATTTGGGCCAGTGAGCCTCACTCTATTCTGTGACCAGGGACCCCTCAGCTGGGCCAGCTGTTCTCACAAGTGAATGCTGCCAGTCACATGGGGGGTGGAGTGAGTGTGAATGGAAGTGGGTCAACTCAAACCTATCCTGGCTTCTGGGAAAAACAAGAAGAGGAACAATCCAAAATGTACGGGGTGGGGAAGAGGTGGCTGATTAATGTCATCTTTGGATAGGAAGTTCATTAAGTGGTAGCAGCTGTTGGTTACCCCAGCTCCTTGCCTTAAAACCGTATCGATACATAGACTCGAACCCTGGGTATGAGAGAACCCCACCCCCCTAGTTAGATATTGTAGGAAGAAGTACATGGTTCTCAACATTGAAAAAGCCCGTTTGGGGGGGGGTCTCATCTTAAGAAGTAGCCAACTGTCACTCATTTAACTTTCTACCCTAACAGACTGGGCAGATATAAGTTGTCTAGGAAAAGTTTCATACTCTATGCCTTCTCTAGCAAGAGCTCCTAAAAGTTGGTGCCAAATTGGGCTTTGTCCACACTGCGAAGCACAGTTTCTTGGCCTTCACTTGAGGCCAGACTTGGCCCATTCTAGAGGAATGTTCTCCATCCATAAAGCTATTTCCATGGTGTCTGGGGTTTCCAACAGCTCAGGCCCAAAATGAAATTTTAGGAGTACAGGGCTGCCTGATTCTTCAGTTGACTGTACTAAGGGAAAGGAAAGATACTTTATCCACAGATTGAAAAAATCTAAGAGATTCAGGAGTAATTGAAAGGGAAGGTCAGTCTGAATGAGTGAGCAAGAAGTCTGAATCACAGACTGTCTTTAAAGAAATGAAGTTTTAATACTTGAAATATATACTGTAAACTCCAACCAGGCTAACAAAGTACAGATCCTAATATGGAGACCTTTATTCATGAATAGACTACTCCATAATTAGAAGATGTGGGAAATTAATTATTGCAGACATGGGAGAAGGCAATACTATGTCAAGCTAATGTATATACTATAAGAAAAAAATGTATAATTCTAGTTAAAAACAATATGTAGTCAATGAATCCAACTTTCAAGGGCAACGAGCCCAGTAGAAGCAACTATTCAGTACCTAGAGGTTAGAAAGTGATTGCAAACAATAGCCGAAAGCAGATAAAAATATCCATTCTTTATTGGTCCTAGAAAATACTTGAAAGGTTGGCCAATGAGAAAGCAAAGAGCTAGGAGTGGGCCACAGGGCAACATGAAAGAGAAGATAAGTCCAAGAGAAAAGCCCACTGAGGGGAGCATGGGTGGCCCAGGCTCATGGAAGGGGATGATGGAGGCCTGCCCTCACAGCCCTGGGCCACAGGGTTTAATACCTGTTTTATGTACTGGGGGAAATGAAGATCTCAAGAGCCAACTAGTAGCATTGTTAGAAGGAACAGAGAAGGCAGAGATAAGATAAAAATAAATTCTCAGACAGCTAGAACTGTCCGTTTCTAAAGCAATGATAAGGGAAGCATGAGGCCTGAAGCCCAAGGAAGAGAAAACTTGAAGGCCCAATAGAGAAGTTTCATTCTTGTCAGGTAGCCGTGTGTTATAGGAGAACTTTCCCAGTTTTATGGCCAGCAGATCCAGGGTAGGATATCCTGTGCAGTGACTGAACCAGGAGAAGGACAGGAGAAAGGTACCTGCCCCAGGTGCTAGGTACCCATGCACAAAGCTGGGGGACAAGGAACCTATTCCTACCAGATGAGGGAGCTCACAACCTGTAGTTGAAATTCCTAATAAGAAGTAGAGCTGAACTAACAAGAATAAGAACTGGAAGGAAGTCAGAAAGGTAGGAAGAGGGAGGCAGTACATTACAGGAGAAAGAGCATTAAACTCAGAATAAAAAGACCATGAATTCTAATCCAAATAATACCACTTCTATTTGTGTGACTTTGGGCAAGTTTAATTTTCTGAGGGATTGGGTTCCTTCTATAAGCTAATGAACCGAGGAATAATAAGGTCTAGGTCTCATACCTGGATTGTAGGATCAAAGACATGGTGCTAGAAAGAATTTTATAGGTCACTTAGTCCAATTCCCTTAGTTTACAGTGAGATTAAGGTCATACAGGCAGCAAGTAGCAGAGCTGGTTTTGTACCTAAGTCCTCTGACTTCAAAGCCACCACCTATTCCACCATACCCAGTTGCTAGGGACTAGTATGAAATGGTAAAAAAGATTTGTAATTTGTAAAATTTACCCTTTACACACATACACACACACACACACACACACACATACACACACAGAGAGAACTTGCATGTTTTCTAAAGTTTTATAGCTTTTAAACACCTAAAAACTTGCAATCTTACCCTAAAAGGACTGAAGAGACCCAGGAAAATAAGGGGAGGGGGTAGAAGAAATTTCCATTAGAAGGTACCAGTGGGTCAGCCCCTAGGCCTGGGCTCAACATGACAAGAGGCCCCAAGAGGTATAGAGATACTGGGTGTGGCTCCACCGCTGGCCTGACACATTAAGGAATATCAATTTATGAAAATGTGACTTACTTTTGAAGCCCTAAGAAATATTTTTTTCTCTTCAGTAGAGTAAGCATTTTCCAGTAATTCTGGCACACTATTAAAGCATCAAATTCTTTCTTCATAAATAATACAAAGGTCAATGCTAGCTCAGCCAATTATCTCCAATTCTGAACTCCCGACCTCCTGAACTGTTCTTTGTTTCTGAACTGTTTATATTGTAAATACAGGAAAGCTATACAAAGACCACATTAGAAAAAAGCACAATGGAGGCTACACTAATTCTAATAGAATTTAAGTTTTCTGAGGGTAGGAATGCTGTCTTTTTTTTTCCCATCTCCAGTGTCTAGCACAAAGCTTTGGCCATAGTGGACAGTATGTATACACACACACTCATATACATACATATACATAAATGATGGACCCCAGCCCTAAGACCATATCTCTCCCCAGCCCAAAGACCCTCCCTCTGGCAATAACTCATGAGTGGATCCAGTAAGGCAAACTATTTCTTCCTGTTACAAGAACAAGCTGACCTCTGTAGAATTTCCCTTTTATGAACAGGATTATCTTGTAATAGCTGAACAGTTACCGTATACAATCCAGAGGTCAAACCATAGACATAATCTCCCAAGGCTATCTTGTTACAGACGTAACAGACCAAAAACACAACCCTTAGAAGCCCACCTCCCCCACCTACTGCTCCATGGTTTCCAGTAGTGAATGACACCTTCATGCAAGGTACAGAAACTGTATGTCACCACCTAATTAGCATAGTTGGCACACAATGTACCAAGTTTTTTCCTATATAAACTTTAGCATCACTTCCATTAAGTTGCAAGTCCCCTAAAGGAACTCTGCCCACCACATTAGCATTATAATAAACTTTTTACCACTTGACTGGAAGACTGCTTGAGTCCATGAATTCTTTCTATATAACTCTGCCCTGAACCTCAGTATTTTGGGGTTCCTGCACCCCTAAAACCACATCACATACATACACATTCATATATATATATATATATATAGATATATATATATATATATTCACATACACATATACACTGTATATGTACATATGCATATATACATACATGCATATGTATTTACATATATATATATATATATTTTTACTTTTAAATTCTAGAACAATGGTGAATTTAGTTGTGAAGCTCCTTAAGCCCTTGGAAGGAGGTAAAAAACTTGGAACTAAAAATAGTAATGTTATTTTACCCAGCAAATAAACATTTCCAAAAGCATGAGGAAGAATTAGGTGAATACTCACAAATAGGACCCAGCTCTAGCAGATTGTCAAATGAACAGCAAGAAGTGGTTCCAAGAGTAGCAACCACCTAAGAAGTAAAAACAAAAGCATAAAACTTAAAAATCTCTTTTCCCTCCCTCTCTTAAGGAAGTTTTTAAGAAAGATCATTATTGTTTCCAATCTAATCCAACTCAAAAAAGCATTTATTAAGCATCTACTGTTGCCTGGAACTAGATAAGGTCAACAAAACAAGATCAGACTCTGGATTGAAGGCGCTTAAATGGGGTAGGGGGTGGGGAAGAGAAACAGACAAGACCATGCACAGAAGCATAGAAGTAGAGGAAGGGAACTATATTAACAGCTAGTACAGAAGGCCTAGCAGATTATGGTAGTCACTTCTTCGATGTAGTTTAGTTGCATAGAAACTTCACTAATTCTTTTTAGCCCACAAGAAACTCCATTTCACTCACTGTAGCTTACATTTACCACAAGACCTAAAAGGATAAAGGCATCAGCTAAGGACATCACTTAGCCTTCAAGTGGCTTCTCACAGTGCTTCTTCTATGGTGTTACAAAGCCTACCCCTTAGAAAGGATGACTAGCTGTGGCAATGCTATTGGGAATATTTCCTAAACCATACTGAACACCCTGGAGATCCCAGGAGCAGAGCATAGTACCTCTTAGGTCTTCCTTAACTTGCACTCCAAATACACGGTGAGATTTGAGAGGGCAGCTGCTATTCTTGAGTCCTATGGGTACCCTTTGGAGTCTTTTGAGAGAAGAGGACTAGTGAAACAACCTCCTATCTGACCATCTGACTGTGTGTCTCCCATCTCATACTGGGCAGGTTCAACAGCTTGCCCAGAGTCTCATCACCCATATACTTTCAATGAGCGTACCCCCAAAAGTCAAATGTCAATCTCAGATCTTATATACCTTTCTGGGCCACTTGATTAACTCAGTGTTTAGAAGCACTCAAACAAAGAATAGTGAAAAGTGCCATTTAGGGTGTGGGAAACTTAGTTAATTCCTAGTACCACCAAACTAATCAGTGACTCCCACTTATCTTAGTGCTGAGAAACACTCCAAGGCAAAAGATCCCACTTTACCTGCCCCATTCAAACAAAGGCCAGAAGCATTAAAGGCACTTAAGAGAAGAACAGCAAAAAGCCCCGCCCTGATTACTACACTCCTCATTGCCACTTCAAGGTTCTCTCCCTCCCTCCCTCTGTCATTCAGTAACCTCTCCCTCTTCAAAGTTTATGCTATTTATATTTACCATCCAATAACTTGGTAGCTGATGTCTATAGACCTTGAGGTCATTCCCCTTCCTTCCTCAATGCATTTATATATGGTTCACAATTTTTTTCTCCTACTCAACTCCTACCTTCCTACTAGGGGACTTCAACATATGTATTGACTCTCCCTCAAACACTCTAACTCTCAGTTCGTGAACCTACTCACTTCTCATGACCTATTCCTCTACCCATCTCAGCCACACACAAAGATGGTCATTCCCTTGATTTTGCCATCACCCACAAATGTACCACTTCTGTGTTCAAGAATTCC
Source organism: Trichosurus vulpecula (assembly GCF_011100635.1). Lineage (NCBI taxonomy): Eukaryota > Metazoa > Chordata > Mammalia > Diprotodontia > Phalangeridae > Trichosurus > Trichosurus vulpecula. The sequence continues at coordinate 131,882,659 of NC_050581.1, forward strand.
AAAATTCCCTTATTCAACCAAAATCTATTGGTTTTTCACTTCTCCTTCTGCCTTCCCTTCTAAAACCTATTCATTTGCACCATGACCTCCAATCCCACAACTCCTCAATTCTCTCCCAAATCAACTCCCCTCCTAGCCACTCTCTCCTCTTTTCCCCATCTTGACCCCTTGGAGAACGAATTCAACTCTACATTGTCCTCCTCTCTTGAATACCTAGACCTTCTGTCATCTCCTGATGCCAAGTCTCCAGCTGTCACACATCACCTTCATCCCTACACATATGCTGCTGAATGAAGATGGAGAAAATCATACAATTGTTCTGAGTCCTTTTCACATTTATGTTTTGTGATCTCAACAGGGCCTTCATTGCTGCTAGGCAATTCTATAAAACTTCCATATCTACTCATTTACTCTCTACAAAGGCTCTTCCGAATGTTTTCATCCCCCCTCAAACTTCTCGTGATTCTCTATCCTGCTACCCTCTCAGCTAAAAATTGAGGTCATTCACCATGAACTTCTCCATCTCATGTCACTCATATTTATCTCTTCCTTCACCTCCATCTCTTATGATGAGGTGGCCTTACTCCTTACCAAGGCTTACTAACCCCCTCTACCTGCTCAGGTGATCACATTCCATTCCATCTCTGCCAATAGACTGCCCCTTTAGTATCATCCCTGCTCCATCACTTATTTTCAATCTCTCTGTCTAGTGGTTCATTCTCTACTGCCTGCAAACATGTCCGTGTCTCCTTACATCCTTAATAATTATTGTCCTAGTTCTCTTTTGCCCTTTTGTGGCTAAATTCTTTGAAAGGCCATCTACAACAGGTACCTCCACTTTCTCTCCTCTCTTTCTGTTCTTCACCCCTTACAATATGGCTTTGGACCTTATCACTCCACTAAAACTGCGTTCTCCAAAGTTACCGATGATCTCTTAATTGCCAAATCCGATAGCTTTTTCTCAATCCTCATTCTTGATCTCTCTGCAGCCTTTGGTACTTTTGAACACTCCTCTTTGATACTCTCTTCTCTCTAGGTTTTCAGGACACCACTCTTTCTTGGTTCTCTTACCCATCTGACTGTTCTTCCTGTCTCCTTTGCTAGATTCAGATCATGCTCTCTAGCACAGTGTTTCCATAACCAGCAATGAGAGAGCCAACTTTCATAATGGCAGTCCGTTCCTGCTACAATCGCTACTCGGATCAGACTTCCACCCTAAAAGCACTAAATCCTAGCAGGCATTCCTAGCCTGTGGTCTATGACCTTGATTCATAATTATATTTGAATAACTGTATTTCAATATAATTGGCTTCCTTTGCAATCCTATGTATTTTATAAATGTAAAATTTTGAGAAGGGGTCCCCAGGTTTCACTAGCCTGCCAGAGGAGTCGAGGACACTAAAAGCCTCTCTCAGGATTAACTTTAGCAAGCCCCAATTTAAACTCAACATTGCACCACAGCACCCCCTGGTGGTCATTTATCAACAACCCCAATTTCAGTTTTTGCAACTCGAGAGGCAGGGGGACAGCACAATTATCCCAGATCCAAATTTCATCTAAGAAGCTGCCTTTGTGACAAAATGGATTTACTTTGTTTCAACACATTTCAAAATATCTTTTCTAGGAGAGTCTGAGCCACAAAGCCGCTTGTCCTAATTCCCAGAAACCACTTTAAAGCAACGACACCTGCTCTCCTGGGGCTCTGATTACCCTGCCTCAGCACCACACAATGAATTTAACCTAATTTACAACCCATATTACAGAAGCATAATCACATTTGGGCAGGGGAAGGGAGGAGAGAGAAGTTGCATATCAGAAATGGATCTGACAGCTAAAAACAGCCCAAAGGCTTTCTTCTGAGAGAATGGATTTCAAGCCAACTTCACCCCCAGGCTTGTCCCTGGCCTGGCCTCAATGTCTGCTCCCAGTCAACTCTCCTTCTCCCACTTCCCAGGCCAAAGGAAAGAAAGCAATTTTGATAAGTAAATGCTTTGAAGGGTTGGGTTTTTTTCCTTCCACTTAAGTATAAAAACACTTAAACTCTGTCACTGGCCTCACTATTGATAAGCCAGAAAGGCAACAAAAGGAAAATGGGGCAAATATCTTTGGAGTGGGGACCCCAGAGCCAGAGCTAGAGTTCTGGGTTACTTCCTGTCAACTCCTCTGCTTGGGAAGTGAGGCTATGCTTTAAGGAGTTCTGGTGACTCAGCAAACCTTGGTTTGTGAGCTTAGGAACTACCCTTTTATGAAACACAGGCCAGTCACCTTACTGTGACTTCTGTCCCCTTGGTGCTACCTTATGCTGGTAAAAAACTTTCTAGTCTGTCCTCCAGTGATTTTTTGAAAAATGGCTCCTTTGGCTTCCTTCAAGAAAATGAAGATCTGCCTTTATTCATCAATGGTTAGAATAACAGGGGAGGGGAATCTGCAGCCTCAAGGCCACATGGGGCCCTCTAGGTCCTCAAGTGTGTCCCTGTCACATGTGGCCTAGAGGCCGCAGGTTCCCCAACCCTGGAAATAGCATTTCCCAGCCCAACTTCCAATCAACTAATCGACAATATTAAAGTATTTATTGTTGTTCAGCCATGTCCATCTCTTCATGACCCCATTTGTCATTTTCTTGGCAAAAATACTGGAGTGGTTTGCCATTTCTTTCTCCAGCTCATTTTACAGATGAGGAAACTGAGGCAAACAAGGTTAAAAGATGAATCTTCCTGACTTCAGGCCTAGTACTCTATCCACAATGCCACCTAACTGGCTTTGTTAAGGCTTATCATGTGCCAAGTACTGTGAGTACTGTGCTAGGCATTAGGGAAGCAAAAACAAAAACAATTAAAATTAAAACAATCCTTGTCCTTGAGAAACTCACATTCTATTTGGAATCAAATTATTTATGAGTGTCTCTGTGAAGGACACTGAAATCTGAAGTACAGCAGTAGAATCATGGGTCCTTTCAGTCCCCATATCTAAGCTGTGCTGCACCCTTTTATTTTAGAGACAAATGATGAGAATCATTAGATCCAAAGCTTCCCTTTAGCTGACAAATTTAATGTATACACACAAAAGACCCTAAGCCTGAATTAGATCAAACCAATCAGATGCTTCATTTCAAAGCTATAGAAATAAAAAAGATGAAGATAAAATGAATACCCTCTTTGTAACCCTGTCATTAAATCTAAAGCATAAGGTTTGATCTTTCCTTTATACATCCATAATTAGAAGGGTATTATTAAAATTTATACATGATAAAGTCCAATGGTGTGGACACAGGACCAGCTGTGAGTTCGGAAGGCCTGACTTTAAGCTGTGCCTCTGACCCCTACTGTGTGACCATGGGCATATTGCTTCACCTCTGGATGGCCCCTGGCAACTCTACAGCTATAAGGTACAGAAAGGTGCTGACCAACAGAAGGAGTTTCTACACTGGGAAGTTCTCCATACCAGTGAAATTACATATGTAGACCAATTAAAAAAACAAAACCAGTTCACTTTATATAGACCATACTTGAGTAACACAGAATCAACTCCAATTTCAAATACTGCTGTAAGAAAAGCTACACAGCAGTCTCTTGACTCATCTCCATCCCTCCAGAATCTTTGTGACTAGTGTCTTCCAGTGTTTCTCCTCTGCTCCACCCAGAACCCTGGACCCAGATTAGTCTTCCTCAATGTGACTTTGATCATATCACTAATTTAAATCCTTCAGTGGTTCACTATGAAATCCAAATTTCTTACACTGTCAATGAGGGGCCTCCTTAATGGTTGTCAAACTAGCTTTCTAACCCATTCTCCCACTGCTTACAAACGTCAGCCTTCTGCTGCAGCCCAACTAGTCTTCTCCTTATTTTCTGACCACACCCTGCTTATTCCCACTTGTCAGTTTTTGCTTACGTGCATTCCTGGAATCATCATCCCTTACCCTGGTTATCTAGATCCTACCCTTTAACATAACTCAGGTTCTGTCTCTGCCTCTTTCTCTGAATACCCTAGACCTAGTTGCTGCTCAGTCTCTCTCTCTCTCCCCCTCTCCTTCCCTCTCTCCTCCTCCTTCTCTCTCCTATCCTCTGTCTCCCTTTTCTCTCCTCTTTTTCTTTCCCCTTCCCTCTCTCCTCCTCCTTCTCTCTCCTACCCTCTCTCTTCCTCCTCCTCCTCTTCTTCTTCTCCTTCTCCTTCTTCTTCTTCTTCCTCCCCTTCCTCCTCCTCTCTCTCTACCTTCTTTGTGTGTGTCTCTATCTTTGTCTCTGTCTTTTCCTCTTCTAGTCTCTCTCCCTGCCCCCTTCTCTAGCAATGACTACCTGTCTTCAATCAGAACAATAATAATGATGGATAGTGGTTGGTCCTTGGAGTCAGGAAGATCTGGGTTCAAGTCCACACTTTGATACATATTAGCAGTATAACCATGGACGAATCACTTACCCCCACACAACTCTCTTAAGACTGTAATGTTACATATGGGTTGGTCATGTGCCTTGATTAAAAAGACAGATTTCACCCTGAGAGTTCCCTACACAGATAAAATTATAGTCCAGACCAAAAACTCACAATAACCGACTTTATATACATAGCACCTTAAAGTTTACAAGGCTTTGCTTTGAAGTTTTGATTTTGTTCTCTATGACAAATTAAGCCACTCACAAAACAAAAAGATACAGGAGCTGAGTTTAGAACCTCCTTTTAATACTTACTACCTATGTAACCTTGGTCAAATCACTTAACTTCCCTGGGCCTGTTTCCTCATCTATAAGTTAAAAAGGTTGGACTAAATGTGCCTCTGAGGTCTCTTTCCACTCTGTGATCATAAGAACCTATTTGTTTTTTGGCTTCTGTGTCTCACTGTGGCCTCTCATTGAGCTGACAGGCATTAAAACTCCCAAATATGTTTCATAAGAGCTGTTATATAGTCATACTTCTCATTCAAAGTGTGCAACTTACCATACCACAATTGACAATTCAATACTTTAAGAATCCCATGATCAGTGTGGACCCTCCCTCCACCAACACAGGACACAATCTCTAGCAGATTGTCTCTGACACATGAATGAAAAAAAAAAAGAGAAGAGAAGAAAAAGAAAAGGAAAGAAAAAAAATCACCCTTTGGCTAACCTGGTTCTGAGTTTTTCTGAATTTAGCTCAGTTAGTCTTCAGATACCAGATATATAGTGTATAATGGGGCCCATGACTAAAACCCTTCCATCATTATAACTCGCAAAGGACAGAAGACTCAAGGCCACAACTGACAAATTCAAAGCACATAACTCATCTGTGTTATCACTTACAAAGAATGGGATGAGGCCGGCGGCTTTGTCTTCATCCAGCACCTTCTGTAGGGCTGAACCTCGTAGAGAAAATTTGTCATCTGAAGGGATCATTTTTAACTTCACACCACCAATTAGTCCAGCCCTTTCCACCGATGAGTGGGACTAGAATAAAAACATTAAATTTGACTTAGAATAACTGAGATCTCTTTTCAAATACAACTAGGCTACACCTGACAACAGAATGTGTCCATCTCTAATGCATGATTCTACCAATTTTCCAATTGCAAAGCATACCATTCATTTTAAATATTAAAAGGACTATTCCTTCCTATACTCTGGGAACATCTTTCTTCAATGATATTTTGATTGTACTGAGTTTTTCCATGTTACATATTGCTTTCAATTCTTTATTCATTCAAGTATTTATTAAGTGTCTACTATTTACCAGGCCTCAGACACTTACTAGCTGTGAGACCCTGGACAATTCACTTAACCCTGTTTGCCTCAGTTTCCCATCTGTAAAATGAGCTGGAGAAAGAAATAGCAAACCCCTCCAGTATCTTTGCCAAGAAAAGCACAAATGGGGTCACAAAGAGTTGGATATGACTGAAAAATGACTGAATAAGAATCTTCAGGCACTGTGCTAGTCACAGAGGACACAAAGACAAAAATAAAATAGCCCCTGCCTTCAAGGAGCTTACATTTTAGTCAGAGGAAAAATAGATAAATGCAAAATACATGCAAAGTAAATAAAAAGTAATAATGAGGGCAGGGAACATGCATCAGGAAAGGCTGTACTTAAAGCTGAGAATTGAAGGAAACTAGGAATTCTAAGAGGCAGAAGGAAAGAAATGGTATATTCCAAGAAGTTCCTTGAGGGAAGGGGCTATCTTTTGCCTCTTTTTGTATGCCTTGCACTCAACACAATGCCTGGTACATAGTAAGTAGGTGCTTAATAGATGTTTATTGATTTGAGTTGAACTGAATTGATTGAGGGTGACCTGTGCAAAGGGACATAAATGGGAGACAAATGTCACAATCTATATGATCATAGGTTTAAAGCCAGAAGGGACAGAAGAGTCCACATCTAGTCCAACCCTTTCATTTTACAGATAAAAAAACTGAGGCCCAGAGAATTCAATGACTTGCCAAGAGTTATACAAGTAGTAAATGGCAAAGCTAAGATTTGAACCCAAGTTGTCCAGTTTCACATTCAGCACTCTTTATACTGTACAGTCCTAGACCTCTTTTGAAATTACCTTCAGAATCTTCAGTAAAATTTTTTTGAATATTTTCCAAAATGACAAATTTTATGGGGTTGAGATTCGTGGGATTTACATGCCTGGAAGAAGTCCTAGACATCATCTATTCTAAATACCCCATTTTACAGATGAAGAAACTGAGCTCCAGAAAGTTCAGCGACTTGCCCAGATTTAAGTGGCAGAATCATGACTGGAACCGAGACCTTTTGACTCCAAATTTAAGGATCTTTCCACTCTATTGTGTTCCTCTTCAGAATATGGATTTAATTTTTGAAAATAGTCAAAAGTAATTTAGATTCAAGTTTATTGAATAAAGTGGATGATAAATGCAGAGGGCACCGTTTGGGCGTTGGGAGGTGGGCAGCTTAGTGGTGCACTGCATAGAGCAGGCCTGGAGTTAGGAAGACCTGAGTTCAAATGTGGCCTCAGACACTTACTAGCTAGTTACTTAACCATTTGCCTCAGTTTCGACATCTATAAAATGAGCTGGAGAAGGAAATGGCATCTTTGCCAAGAAAACCCCAAATGGGGTCACAAAAAATCAAACATGACTGAACAACTGTTCTGGTGTCAGAAACAAAAACTGACTATAATCTAATCAGACTCTTTTATTGTGGCTTATACACAAGTTCTAGAGGCAAGATGTCGTCATCGGTAGATTGTTGCACCTGGAATCAGGAAGCTCTGACCTCTGATACTTAATAGTTGTATGACTCTGAATGACTCATATGATCTCCATGTACTGAAGGTATTTTCCTAAGACTTATCATGGGGACAGTGTGACTTGTTTAGGGGAGTAAGATCTACACTGGAAGTTCTCCACACTGACAAAATCATAGATACTTGGCCCATTCCCCCATAAACTCATGTTGATAGTAATTTCAAAAAAGTGGTGCCTGAGTGGAAAGAACTCTGGTGCTAGATTCACAGGACCTGAGTTCAAATCTTGCCTCTGACACTTGCCACCTATGTGACCTTGGAGAAGTCACTTATCCTCCATGGGCCTCAGTCTCCTGATCTATACAATGAGGAGATTAGACTTCAAAAGTCTTCAATCTTTACCTCTTTGGCAATCTTTGGACCTTTTTTCAGGACGATGTTTTTAAATGCATAAAATAAAATATATAGGATCATGAAGGAAAACAACTATATTAAAATACAGTTATCAAAATATTTCTTAAAAAAGAGATCAGAGGCTTTAGGTTAATAAATACCCCCTGGAATGATGGACTCTAAGGTTCCTTCCAGCTCTAGAGGAAGGATCTTGAGATGTTTTGAGCACCAGGAGCATTATTGGAATTATCTTCCAAAGCATCTGACTTTTAACTGACAGTACTTATTTATAAGAAAGCATGAGAGATTAGAATAAGCTCAGGACTCAAAATCAGAAGTCTTAGATTCAAGCTTGGGCTTTGCCACTTATTACCTGTGTGACCCTAAGCAAGTCACTTGATTCTGCTAAGCAGAGTTTTTCCTCATTTTGTAAATAGAAACTCTTATACTTGTAACCCCTCCTTGTAGTATGGGGCCCCGGGGACTGTACTCCAGGTAGGTAATACACTTTAAGACAGGGGCCTCAGACCAAAGGGATTAACGTGGTGCTCTAAGTGGCATGAATGGATTGATCAATTGGATTGATAAGGTGTAGGTAAGATGGTGCCATCTTTTTGGAGAGATTTTTGTTTGTTTTGTTTGTTTTGACACAGACTGAAATTTCATTGACATAGGGAAATCTTAGTAAGCAAATTCCTGGCAGATATGAAAGAAGAAGGAGAAGAAGAAGGAGAAGAAGAAGAATAGCTAGCATTTACATAATGCTCGAATACTTGTGAAGAAATTTTAAAATATTCTCATTTTATCCTCTTGATAACCCTGGGAGGTAGTTGCTATTATTACCTTCATTTTACACATGAGGAAACTGAGGCAAGCAGAGGTTAAGTGACTTGCCCAGAGTCATACAGCTAGAAAGTATCTGAGGCTGGATTTGAACTCATCTAACTGACTCCCAGTTAGTTCCACGACATCATCAAATGGCCCCTCATATGCAACTTACAAACTTGGAGATTTGGAACACTGAAAGGGTAAGTGACTTTCCTAGGAGCACACAGGCATTATGTGTTAAAGGAGGGATTTGAACCTACGTTATCTTTATTTCAAAGCCAATATTCTATACTCTATGTTCCACTGCCTGTTTTTTAGGGGTGTAATCTGGCCATAGCCAATTAAATGTTAAAAAATTTAACATACTTATGCCTAATCATACTTGATATACAGGAAGTGCTACATAAATATGGGTTAGTTTCATGCTGTTTGTTTTTTTTTAAATAAATGTCATTGTTTTATAGTCATCCACATGACATATATCATGCAAATACTTCTCTGAATATGCATAATTTTTTTATTGATGCCTGAACACATCGCTTCCCTCCATGAACACAGATAAAAGAATCTGCTATTTTCTTTTTCTGGCTTTTGGAAAACATCAATATTTATGTGATCTGATACCAACAAAAAAACATGCAGTGAGAAAAGTCTACTCCACTCCTGAATTTCTCCCACATCTTCTATTTATAGATAAGATGAAATGGATTCAATAGGTCTTCCCTCCCATAGCAACACTCATGCCAATACTGTGGTTCCCACTAAGCCACTGTCTTTTCACTTCCACATAAGCTCTTTGATTTATCTCAGGATTACTAAACTGGGAGGTGTTTGGTATAAAGCAGAGAGAAAGGCAAGAACTATATGGATAGATTTGGAAAGGTCAATAAGAGCTTAAGGCAAAGCTTTCTTGCAGACTGAAAATCCTCTGACCTTCATTAAACACCACGTGCTGTCATTCTCCATTTCCAATCAGGCAGCAAAAGGCAGTGAGGACCTTAATACATGAACCAGAGACTCTCATTCAGGGTTCCACGTGGTGTGAATCTGAACAAATCACTGCTTCTTCAAGAATAGAATCTCTCTACCTTCTTGTTTTCTGTCTAACTAACCAGAGAATTATGCAGTCTATCTGGCAACTATTAATTACTTTCTGAGGGAAAATATTAAATTGTCCCTTGAAATTGCCACTTGTCCATGTCATCTGTGTTAGGTGCCTAGCTAGTTAGGTGACTAAGTCTTTTAACTTTTGGTCTTGGGATGAGAGTCTGGTCAGGGGAGAAGAAAGGAAAGGAAAGGGAAGGAAGAAAGGGAAGAAAGGAAGGAAGGAAAGAAAGGAAGCAGGGAAGGAAGGAGGGAGGAAGGGAGGAAGACAAAACTTCCCAAGATATTCCCAAGAATTATAACTTAGATAGAAAGTATCTAGGTTATTTATTTTTGTTTTGTTTAATATTAAGCATTGTGCTCTGAAACTATTGACAGAATGTAGGAAACTTGAGAGCAGGGTCCATAGGATTTTTATTTTTCTCAGTGCCTAGCACATAATAGATTCTCATTAAATAATTTTTAATTGATTGGCATAGCACAAATGAAAGTACTAAATTAAGCAAAACATCAGTCAACTGATGTTTGAAAAATTAAATTATATTTATGGGGGAAAATGAAGTCGTAACTTTCCCTTTGGTGGAATTGGAATCGTTAGAAACTAAGGGTAAAAAATCTATGCTATTTGCTTTCACATTAAGTGACTGCATTTCATAAACTTGTAAACTTGGGAGAATCCCCAACTTGGCTCTAAGCTGCATTTCCTCAGCTTTCTGGAAACAAGGTCAGCATTTTGTAAACTTGAGTTGTCACTTTTAGCTTGCTTGCCAAAAATTAGCTTGCAAGTCTTACTCCTCAAACTTGAACTTAATGAAAATTTTAAGAAATGTTTAGTTTTTAATTTTTAACATTTTAGGAAATTTTACATTTTAAAAATGAGTATCTGTAATGGGGAATTGGAGGAATCAGGCCATCTTTTCTTTAACGACAACTAATATTTATCAAGTATCAGCTGGGCACTTGGTTCACTAAATGTCTCTGTGCCTGTGTTATTTCCCCCATTAGAATGTACTCTCCTTGAAGGCAGGTACTATTTTTGCTTTTTCTTTGTATCCCTAATGCTTAGCACAGTGGCTGGCCATAATAAGTGCTTTAGCAATCCTGTATAAATGCTCATTGAGTGATGTGTGCTCTTTATATCTTGGTAGGGACTAGGTGGTCATTTTATGATCTCCCTGGGGCATGTCCTAACCATGTCACTCTACTAGTATTACAAGTCTGATCAAGTCATCTCCCCGACCCTGGCAGCTCAAACCCTCTGCTGGCTGTTCCTTGCTAATCAAATCAAGTCTAAACTCTTATCCCGATGCTTTATAACCTAGGTCCACTCTTCCTTTCCCAAGTGACCTCAGGCTACCTCCTAGACTGGAGTATCTTCTTCTACTCATGGTGGACTGTGCACATCCTGTGTTGCCTCTGTATCATCGTTGGCACTGTTCCCTGAGCCTGGCTTATCTGCCCAATTTCTCCCCCACCATACTCATCTCCAGCTGAAGGATGGCCTTTGAGATATAGACCAAATGCTGTCTTCTGCGTGATGTCTTCCTTTCGTAATCATAGATTAGAGTCAGAAGGGACCCTTCAGGTCATCTAGCTCAACCCTCTCATTCTGAAGATGAGGGAACCAAAGTGCCAAGAGGTGAAATGACAGAGCCAGAATTCGAACGCAGGTTCTCTGACTACCAATCCAGCACTCTTTCCACTGTGCCGTGCTGTCCCAGCCCCCACCCCCACCCCCAGATCATCAACAATGGAAACAGTGACCCAGCCTCAGACCCACAATAATGCATAGTTTGTGCCTTTTTAATGTGCTTATTATTCATCATTTTATTTTAGTTATTTGTATATTCATTGCTTTCCCCAATAGACTGTAACCTCCATGAGGTCAGGTACTATATCTGATCTAAATATTGTATCTCTCCCAGTGGTGGGCATAGTGATTTACACATAATAGACACTTATTATTTAGATTCAATTAACTCCAAACGGCTAGCTGGTACCTTGGATAGAGCACTGGACCTAGAGTTAAGATGACCTGAGTTCAAATCCAGTCTCAGAAACTTACTAGCTCTGTGACTCTGGGTGAGTCACTTAATCTCTTTGCCTCCATTGCCTTATCTATAAAAAGGGGGTGATAATAGCACCTCCCTCCCAGGGCTATTGTAGGGATCAAATGAGATAATAATTGTAAATAGCACAGTGCCTGGAACATAATAAGCTCTATATAAATGTTAGCTATCATTATTATTATTAACTAATATACAAAATAGAATTACTGCAGAGAAGCATATTTCCTAATATGAAGAATTTGAAGCAAACATCTTATCACCAAAAAATACAATAGCCTGACAATTCCAGACTAAGTACTAATAAATGCAATATTGAAGATCTGCGGGGTATTTTGTTTCATTTTTTAATTTGACCATCTGAGGTACCAAGTAAGAACTCCTTCCTTCTTGGGGGTACACATATCATAGATGAAAGGATCTAGAGTTGGAAGAGACCTTAAATTCAGAGGAAATCCATGAGCCCAAACTAGATTAAAATATAATTGGAAAAAATGGTTAAAAATAAATTAGGCTATAATACAACATAGATAATGTTAATTTGTAGTTTTCTAAGTCAATATGCTTCTGGTATCCATTTTTATTTGAGTTTGACACCACTGATATAGGCTATCTCCTGAGGGAGGACCCAGACAAGAGAAACAATTTGCCAAAGGTAGCATCAGTACTAAGTAACACAGCTGAAATTGTAACCCAGCCCCTCTAGACCCTTCTTAATCCAAATCAGATGTTCTTTTAAATCAATCAACAACTGCTTGTAATGTGCCAAGCACTGTGCTAGGTCTGGGGATACGAAGACAAAAATGAAAAATGTCTCTTCCCTCATCAGCCTCCCGTCAAATGTGTCATGGGATTTAATGGAGTTCCATTCTACAAGAGCAGACACCTGGCAGAGAGCTGAACCTAGCGTCTAAGAACCCGAGTTAATTTCCAGCTGTGCCACTCACCAGCTAGTCAAACTGGAGCAAGTCACTTCATCTGGACCTCAGCTTTCTCATCCACAAAATAAAGGCATTAGATCAGATATCTCTGAAGGTCCTTCACAACTCTAGAGTTTTGATCTTTTCTATATATGAGGTTGTCTCCCCAGGTGAGAAGTCTTGTTTTTTGTTTTATTTTGCCTTCTTTCGTTCCCTCCCCACCAAACCAAGCATTAAAGCTTCAGTGCTTTTTGGCAGAGGTTGTGGCCTACACAGGTGGACTCACTTGATCAGATGTATAGGCCACCAGCTTGTCCATGATGGCTGCCTCTGTTAGTTCTGGAGACTTGGCCTTTAGCTGCCGAATCACTTTGGTTCTAGCGGCAAGTAGGGTAACCAAGGTAGCTTCACTGGCACTTCCCTGCAGTAAAAAAAAAGGATTAAATGAAGAGACCAGAAATAGAAGAAGATGAAGCTAGAATTCAATCAAAGGAACACAGATTTAGAGCTGGAAGAGGCCTTAGCAGCCATCAGGTCCAACTCCTTCATTTTAAAGATAAGGAAACTGAGGTATAGAGAGGTTTAGTGACTTGCCTATGATCACACAGCTAGTAAGTGCCAAAAATAGCATTTGAACACAGACCCTCCTGGCTGAAAGTCCAGAGGGCCAGATCTACTTTTAAACAAAATCTAATGTGTGTATGGGGGAAGGAGTAAGAGAATTGTTGTGTCCTCTCTGCCTCTACAAGTCATCTTGAGAACATGGAGAAGGAAAGAATTACAAGAATATCCAATAAATAAACAAGATGGTTCTCTTGTGTCTTATAAGACCCTCTTGACCCTTTTTTTCTGAGTAGGATACAATTAACAGGAGAGACCTGGAGCCAAAGAGTAAAGTAGGTATAGATTACTCTCAACCATTGGCCTCAAACTCCAACCAGACAGAGTTAGTAGGGGAAAGGAGAGATACAAAAGGAAGAAGAGCAATGTAGAACAATTGTTACAGTGAAGTAAAGGAAGACACAAAAAACTCACTGAAAGGTTAAATGAAATACCAATCTTGGTTGGGGAGAGAGGGACTGAAACACACTTGTGCTCTCAAAGGAAGGATGACTACAGGGGCCATATGCTATGTACAGTCGGGGGCAGGGGGGACGGATTCAATAAAGCTTTATCTTAAAATCAAATCTGAAGAAACAAAGGGCAGAAGGAAGGAGACTATGAAAAGATAAATGAGAGATTAGTCAGTGAAAGAACATTGAAGAATGAATAAATGATAAGTAGAACAAAAATGGATGGAGAAAAGGTGAAGGAATAGTGGGGGGAAAGAAGACCAAATTAATATCTCTTAATGTCCAGATTATCATAGCATCATCCTCATCTCCCACTTGATGGTGACCCTTTTGTTCACTGAAGATCTTTGTTTTAAGCCTTCCAGTAAGTAAATGCTTTTCCTTTCTCTAATTCCCCAGTGAACTCATAAGCAAATTCTGATGGAGGGCTTTGGATCATTATGCCAATTCACTATGGATTTTCCCTTTGGATTCTGTCAACTTCCTGAAAGAAAATTCCCCTTCTTTAAGAAAGAAAGGTTACTTAAAACTCATAGACACACAATCAAGCAAGTTTCCAACAGCACAACAATAAGAAAATACCAAAAGCTTATAATACATCCAGTTTGTTTGAACAAATTCGAATTGTGTGTGTGTGTGTGTGTGTGTGTGTGTGTGAAAAGGAGTTCCATTATTGAAAATCCTTCTTTGAGAGTTGGGGCTGGAGGGGGGAAGCTATTCTGTATGCTAAGAGATCAGTAATGATACGTTCACCTTTATTACTGCCAAACAAGGGTTGCCATGGTGAGCGGGACTCAAGAGGCATAAGGAAATATTGGTGAGATCTGATGCTCACATCTGCTGATTCTCTGAACTCAAATTTTCTTTCATCTTCTGGTTTTTCAAGTGTCATCTCACACACATCAGAAAATTGGCTTCACATCCGCATGCAGGCTTTCAAACACAATTAAGAGCCAATTTTCCCAGACCTCATTTGTCCAAAACCACAATTATTGTTTGGTATTTGACTCAGGGATGACTGTCTGTCTTCTCCCCAGCCTCCATTCCTATGTCTTTATTCCGCTATGTGCTAGCAGTTCTTGCCATTTTGATGGGAATCGATATCTCAAACTGTCACATCAGATGCAAGAGCACAGTATCCCACTATCTATCCCCAAACTTGGGCCTTCTTTTAGGTCTTGCAAATTGCAGACAATTAGCCCTGTCAGCCTGGAAGGGGGAGATTTCCTGCTGACAAATAGGCTAATTGCTTGATTTCACTGGACAAAAATAGAGCTGCTCAGGCCCATGGTTAAGACCATTTTTAAGCTTAGACTTAAAATCAACAGACTGACATGTACCCAACACTGTTTCCAACAAGGACCTAATAATAACAGCTTGATTTAGCAGTCTCTCCACTATTCTACCCATGCTGACTTCTTAGCTCAAGGAAGTGAAATATTCAAAGGATCATAGCTTTTAAGCTGGAAGGAATCTTACAGGTCATTTATTTTAACCTCCTAATTTTACGGATGAGGAAACAGGACCAGTAAGGTTAAGTGATTTGGCCAGGGTCATGCAAGTAGAAAGTCAAAGAGGGGAGATTTGAACCTAAGTCCTCAAACTCTAAATCCATCACTCTTTCCAAGGCACCATGCTATCCTTCATTCAGACACAAGTGATTTTTGAAATATGCAACCCTGAATAATATTTAGTCCTCTAGGAGTTCTAATCCCAGGGAATGATTAAAAAAAACCGTGAGCTCCTCTAATGGCATTCAGAGAAATTGGTGCTACTATATGATCAATGTCTTGTTCATTGGTCAAGTTTGAGTTATATTTTGCTTGCTGGTTCTTTGGACATATATATATTCGATTAACTAGATAGATGGCTTGACCAAATGATCCTTCCTGAATTGTCAGGTAAAAATATCTCCCTGCATTAAAAGTGTGTTTCTCAAAGTAATGAATCGATTTATCTCCTGGCTATGTCAAAAGGAAGGATCTTTTCTTGGAACCATCTTTATGCCTGACAATAGGGCCATAGAATCACAAAGGATCATAGAATTAAAGCTGTCAAGAATTCTAAAAATGGTCTCATCTAGCCCCTTGTTTTACATGTGGAAACTGAGGTATAGTCAATGGTCAATAAGTATTTATTTTTTACTATATGACAGGCACTTTACTAAGTCTAAGGGGTACAAATAGGAAAAAGAAAGAAAGTCCCAGCCCTCAGAGAGCTTACAATCTAGTGGGGGAATATAATTCACAAAAGGGGGTGAACGGTTCCACCAGAGAGCACCCAATGAGGGGGCATCATATTTATAGAATTGAAGCCAAGCAGAGCAACTGATGGTAAATGAGGTTAGCTAAAAAAATAAATTTTTTAAAATTAAAAAAAAAACATTCCGAGCCCTCTCTAAAGGAAGGCCTTGGAAGGCACTCTGCTGGGTGGTTTATGATTATTCTCTCATTTGATCTTCACAACAACTCTGGCGTAGGTGATATTTATCCTCATTTTACAGATGAGGACCTGAGGCAAAACTTGCCCAGGGTCTCACAACTAGTAATTGTCTGGTGCCAGATTTGAACTCAGGTCTTCTTGACTCCAGGTCTGGTACTCTATCCACTGTGCCACCTAACTACCCACAAAGTTTTTATTGTTCTATATTATTTTAATATTAATTGATTGCAAAAAGAGATCATTCAGTTAAGTCCAGTGATTCCAATGAAATGTTTCTCAGTACTGAAGAAACAACACAAAAAATCTATCCTTATGGTGATCCAGTAGTGTCAACCTTCTATAGCATATTTTGGTGTTATGGTTATATGCCTTATTGATTTTTATTGATTTTCTAGAAGAAAAAAGGGGCAGTGTCCCAGAAAATTAATGCCTTTCCACTTTTAAAATCCAGAAGTTTAAAATAGAATCATGCAATCCAGAGAGTTCCAACATCCCACCTTCACCATACCTGAATCACTCCTCCCCCTTCTCCATCTTTTCCAGCTAAAAATGCTTCTGGCAGATTGATCATCTTCCCCAGCCAATCCAACATTACCGTCTCTAGCTCTGTGCACGCGGGGCTTGCAATCTATTGTGATAAGAGGGGAAAGCATTAACCAGAAATCCAGTAAGCTGTTTGTAAATTTGTAATGAACAGTGCTCAATAATTTATATCCCTGTTTTTCTCATTGAAATGTTATTTAAACTAAAAAAAGATAAAAAATCCATTTCCTATCTTGCTTTTCCCATTATTCTAGTATTGTTAATCCACATTCCAGTCTTGCAGATGAGATTAGATGGGAAATTATCTGATGTTCTGCCCTTCAGTTCCAAAGACTTCACATGGAAGGGGAAAGAAAGAATATATACATGGAAGAGAGATGAGAGAGAAGCTGGTTTGATCAGTCACTTTGCTTGGTTTCCAAGTTACCAGAAGGTTTTTCCAAATGAAACTGCAAATCTCTGCTTAAGGAAAAGAATCACATCTAAATAAACTTTCACTTCCCATAAATCTTTCTTTCTATTGACAGCCAAAGGGCAAGAATGGAATCCTTTGCCTGGCATTCAAGGCCTTTCAAGGGTTAACACCTTTTTCCTTTCTGGTCTTATGACAAATTGCTCTCCTCACATACTCTATGCTCAGCTAAATTTAACTACACTCTGTTCCCTAAATGTGCTCTGCATTTTCCTTCTTCCACACCTTTCCTCACCCTTTGACTAAGATATCCCTCCCTTTCTCTCTTGGCCCTGTTGAACTACCACGCAGCCTTTAAAGCCCATATGAAATGTCACTTCTTCATAAAGTCTTCCTCCTATTAGTAGCAATCATCCATGATGCATATAATGCATATAATGTAAATAATGCTTTTTTTCTATACCTATCTATTGCACTTATCAAGCAATATTTTGCGTTACATTTGCAGTAAACTAGGTAGTAAAATATTCACTGGAAAAAAAACAAACCCCATACAGCTGTGTGCTGTAGAATCCAATTCACTCTTAATTGTCTAGGCCTTTAACCTCATTGAAGGGGGCTCACAGAAGTAGGAAAAGGTCTTGGTTCTAAGGCACACATTCTTAACCCTTTTTGATTCATGTTGCCTATTGGCAATCTGGTGAAACCTATGGATCCTTTCTCAGTGTAATGTTTTCAAATCCTCAAAGTAAAATATATAATTCCATAAAGGAAACCAACTATATTGAGATAAAGATGTAATCTTTTTTTCATCCAAGTTCACAGGACTTCTCAAATCTATCCACAGACAAGGGCTCCATGGACCCCTAGTTAAGAAACCACTCTTGCATATGATTTTCTTTTTTTGGAGGGAGGAAGTCAGGGCAATTAGGGTTAAGTGACTTGCCCAAGGTCACACAGCTAGTGTGTCAAGTGTCTGAGGTCAAATTTGAACTCAGGTCCTCCTGACTCCAGGGCCGGTGCTCTACTCACTGTGCCACCTAGCTGCCCCTCTTCCATATGATTTTACAGCCCCTTGACACAGAGCCTGAGCACAGTGATATGGTGACATTCCAAAGTCTACTTAAGTAAGGCAAAAATATAATTTATCATTTTTTAAAATGCACTGTTAGAGGAAAGCAGCAGGCTCCCTCTCTCTTGGACTAAGAACCACATCCAACATAGCATAGACACTTAGTACTCAAGAATGTACTTACCCAGGAAAAGCCAATGCAGCCTATGGCACCTGATAGCATGTCAGCCAGCATTGCTGGATATGAACTGGCTGTGGGGAAATAAGCGAAGAAGTAGGGACTGTGCCAATGAGTTACCTGCAGGGGAAGAAAAGAGCCATTTAAATTGGAATTAGTCCAAGCAAGAACAACTTCAAACCAGATTTTGTATTTACTTAGGTCAGCTCAGTTGTGTAACTCTGGGCAGATCACTTAACTTCTCTCAGCCTCAGTTACCTCACGTGTAAAGTGGGGATGGTAAGTAGCACTTTCCTGACAGAGTTGTTGTGAAGATGAAGTGAGATAATATATGTAACTTTAGGAGGCACAGTGGATAGAGTGTTGGGCATGGATTCAGGAAGACTCATCTTCGTGAGTTCAAATCTGGCTTCAGACATGTACGAGCTGTGTGACCCTAGCTGAGTCACTTAACCTTGTTTGCCTCAGCTCCTCATCTGTAAAAGAAGCTGGTAAGTCATTTCAGTATCTCTGCCAAGAAAACCCCAAATGGGGCCACAAAGATCGGATATGACTGAAAAATGACCGAACAACAACAAATTATTGTTGTTACATCTTTTGCATCACCACTTACAAGCACCCTGGTTTGGGGTCTTAGCACTTCTCTTCCAGACCACTGAAAAAAAAAATCTCCTAACTTGTTTCTTTCCCTGTAGTTTATTCTCTCCAACAAATCAATTAAATCGATCAAGATGAGCATTTATTAGGATTCTACAATGTGCCAGGTACTGCTAAACATTGGGGGTACAAATACAAAATGAGACAGTCTGTGGTTTTTTTCCCAGAAATTAATAAGTTTCAGAGATAAATTTTCATTTTCAGAAATAAATAATACAGGTCACATATCAGATAAACAGAAAGTGATCTCAGGGGCCAAGGGGAATTGACAACTGATGTGAATAAGGAAGGAGCTCCTGAAAGAGATAGCATTTGAGTTGAGTCCTAATCCTATCCCCTAAAACCTGTATTGATAAGGGGTTCCACTATATAAGGAAAATGGATGCTTTATCAGATAACTTACTTATGAATTTTACTTGAATTTTATAAACAAAACCACTAAGTATTAAATGACCTCCCACCACAGTGCCGGATTAATCTTCCCAAGCTCTCATTACTGTGCTCAAAACCCTTTGATGGTTGCCCATTGCCTACCTAATAAAGCCCACACTCTTTAGCCTGGCATTCAGAGCTGAGCATCACAGAAAGACCTTGCTCTCCAGACTTATCTCAAAATACGTTCCCTGTATTCTAGTTAAATGGATCTACTCATTCTCCCTCGATATCCTTTGGCCACCTTTGCCCATTCCCCCTGTGATATCTTCCCTGGGCATGCTAATTGGAAGTAATCTTTCTCTTCAACTTAGTACTTAGTGTCTTTAGCCGAAATCATGTGGAGTTAAGGAAGTTTGAGTACTGAGGAGACAGCCTGGCATAGTGGACTTGTAGTCAGGAAGACCTGGATTCAAATCATGCCTCAGACATTTACAAGCTATGAGACCATGGATGCATGACTTTTTTATTGTCTGTTTCTAATCTGTAAAATGAGAAAGTTGGACTAATTGTCTTCTAAGGTTGCTTCCAACTCTAAATCTATATTCCCGCAAGGTTTGGACTTTATTTGTTAGCCAACATTAACCACTGAAGATTTTTTTAGTAATGGAGTGTCATATCAATCAGGTTGTAATGTATAGAATGGATTGAAGTGGGGGAGGGGGTGGTAGAGAGAGACAAATATTGTATAAAACAGTTGAAAGTGACTAGGGCAGGTTGAAGACCCAGGTATGGGTGTTGCTTCTTTTAGGTACTCAGAGGACATACAAAGGTCTAGAGCCATAAGACCTGGGTTTGAATTCTTTGAAGACCACCTAGTCCAACTCCCTCACTTTATAGTTGAGAAAACTGAGGCCCAGAGAGTTTAAATGACTTGCCCAATGTCACATGGGTAGTCAACTTGAGAGGCCAGATTTGAATTCAAATCTTCTTCTCCTAATCCAATACTCTTTATTATTGCATTTAAAAGATAGCAAATAATACAGGATGGCTAAAGTAAAGAGGATATGGTGGGGAGTTAGGTATGACAAGCCTGGAAAGGTAGAGTGTGCCAGATTATGAAGGACCTTGAATACTAGGCTTGGGAAAGGATTTAGACTTTTTTCATTAGGTTATAGTGAGGCATTGGAGAGTTTTGAGTGGGAGACTGTTTCAATAAGAGTTGTACATGAGCAAGATTAATTGGACAGTGATGTGCAAAATAGATTGGAGGAAGGGGGAGGGCTTCACCCCTCCCCCTCCCAAAGAGATGAGAAAAGAAATAAGACCAGAAGGAATTGCAGAAAGTAAGTTGCAATTTTGAAAATTACATATTGAATTTTTAATATTCTCAAAAAGAAAAACAAGCTGTATATAATGAAGGTTTACAGTTTCATGTACAGTCTTCTTCTGTTCTCTACAATGTTCATTTTGTTAATTCTCCAAGGACAGAGAGAACAAAGGGAGAAGAGAGCTATCAGTGGATAGGATGCTGGGCTTGGAATCAGCAAGACATTGGTTCAGATCCCACCTCTGACAGCTCTGTGACCCTGGCAAGTCACGTAACCTCTTTAGGCCTCAAGTAGGTCAGTAGGTTTTATCATATGCAAGTTGTATTCTGCCACCCTGAGGTGACTATGCTAACAAAATCACAGATCCTTCACAACACACACACACACACACATACACACACACACACACGACTGTAGAGCCAAGAAAACACTAATAACATAGCCTTAGTGGGTATGAGCTTTGGGTTGTTTTTATACTAGTAGAAATATGTTATGCTCTTGTCTAATCTGTCAATTTGTATTTATAGCTTGTTTGCTATTTACAAGGCACTGTGGGGAATAAAAAGATAATAAGATACAGTCACTGCCCTCAAGTACCTTAAATCTAAGTGTAGAAACAAGAGATATACTCAGAAAAGAAAGGCAGCACAAAGCAGTAAATGTTAGAAACATAGTATATAGAGTTGGAAGGGACATTAAAGCTTATGCATTCCTGCCTTTTCATTGAGAGGAATTGTGATAATTGAGAACCAGAGATTTAACTAAATTGCCAAAGGTCACACAGGTAAGAAATGGAAAAGTTGGAATTCAACACAATATTCAAACCCCGAAGTGTGTTTATATCATGTAATCTAATACTGCTGGGGATGCAAACTCATTTGATAAAGTTAACTGTCGACAGTTAAAATTGAGTTGCCCTATAAGGGAAATGCTCAAACATTTTAAAATTATCAGTCAACAAGTATTCATTAAGCATTTAGTATGGGTCAGGAATTTTAATGATGCTGGGGATACAAAGAAGGGGAAAATATTCCCTACTCCCAAGGAACTTATTTTCTGATGGGAGAGACATGATGTAGATACATTTAAGATAATACATGTAAAGAAGTTGAAAGGTAATATTAGAGAGGAAGACTCTAGCAGCTGGGGAGGCTGAAGAAGGCTTCCTGCATAAAGTGATATTTGAGCTGACTCATAAAGGAAGCTAGGGAAACTCAGGGTTGGAAGTTAGGAGGGAGATCATCCAGGCATGGAGGACAAGCTAGGGCAAAGGACAAAGGTGACAGAATGTCACATCTGAGAAATTACAAATAGCCTAGTTTCACTGGATTGTTAATCATTATGTAGATGGGAGTAAAGTATTAGAAGACTGGAAGGGACCAAGTTATGAAAGACTTTAAATTTCAAACCAGATTTCATATATGTAATAGGGAGCCACTAGAATTTATTGAATAGGAGGGTGATATGGTCACACTTCACTTCAGAAAATCACTTTGGCACCTGAGTGGAGGATCAATTGGAGGGGGCGGTGACTAGAGGCTTGCATCAGTGATGAGAAAGGGAATCAGCACTTGGACAGAGCAATGAGGTGTAAGCCTGGAAGTTAAGGAACTAGCCATTGTACTGGCTTTCACTGTGTCATTCACAGTGACTTAAGCATGGTAGTATTAATAGGGGAGCCAAATACACCAAAAATATTGGATTTGCTGAAAGTTCAAAGTCTGTTTCAACTGACCAAACAAGACAAGACTTTATATCCAACTATATAAAAAGGAAAAGGCTTTGTCTTGATCATTGCCCTTCCTACCTGATATTTAACCACATACTTTCCCTCAAATAGGTTTTGTTGCTAAAGAAGCTTAGTCTATGTACATAAGCTCTTGGAGACAACTCTCAACATGCTCATCCAAAAGCAAAAATGTCAAATGGAAATCTATTTTTTAAAAAAGAAACTAGAAGAGTTCTCTCCCCTCCCCCTCCCCCCACCCACCAACCCCGAAGTGGACTGATATGATTTGATCTTTGCTGCAATGAAAAAAGCACTGGCCTGAGAATTTGAATATTTGGGCTCTAGTACCAGTCTTTCCACTGAAGACCTATGTGATGATGCATTACCCAAGTTCCATAATGGCTCAGTGTTACGTCAGTGATAATCACTAATTAAATCTTTCAAAATCTCAGGGCTTTAATTTCTTCATCTGTAAAATGAGGAATTGGTTTGAATCTGATATTTATTGGATATAAAATGCCAGGCAAGTTGCCTAATTTCCCTGAGGTTTATTTTTGTCATCTGTAAAATGGAAATAATAATAATTTTACTCATCATCCTATGGGGTTGTTGTGAGAAAACCAATTTGTGTAAAGTGCTCATTTAATGGATGTTCGTTAAGTTTGGAATTTAAAATGGAAAAAAGTACTTTGTAAAGTGTTATATACATATGATGTGTTCTTAAATGGCATTGAGGAGGAAGACTTGTCTGAGTTGAATCTAATATATGTAGAATAAAGTTGCCAATAGCTCTTATCTACCCCTGGTTCCAAAACAACCACATATTATGTTAAATTTAATGAAAAATAAATCAATAAAACTAGTTATTTAAAGTCATAAATATCAAGTGGAATGTAAGTTCCTTCAGGGCAGGATTGGCCTTCCTCTTATTTTATGTCCCCAGTGCCTAGTATAGTGCCTGGTAGTTAACCAAATACCTAATGGATTTCTCAGACAGTTTTGTTTTCTTTTGGAAATAGCCAGAAACATGAATGAATTTATTGCTTGCTAGTTGGCCAGCATGAACATCGGTGCCCACAAACAGATTGGACTGTTTGGTATGGTTTGACTGATAAAGTTACAATCACAAAAGATTCACTCACACTGGAAGGGACTTATAAAGGCTTTCAGGACAGCCTCCTCATTTCATAAATAAGGCAACTGAGCCCCAGACTGGTAAAGCGACTTGCTCCAAGTCCTAGTTTGCAATAGAGACAAGACTAGGACCCAGGTCTTCGGGCTTTTAGTTCACTAAACCTTTCATTACAAAAATCACAGAATCACAAAATTTCAGAATTTGAAGGGACCTCAGTGGCGAACCAGTTCAATCTATACCTAACATGAATGCCTACTATAAAGAAATCACAGAATTTCAAAGAATTATATTGCCATCAAATTAATCTATATAGAGGGACACAAACTAAGTTAATTAACTTATATTCTTCAAATTACTGACAGACAAAAATCACTTTATGTATAATTCTAGATTCAAATGTTAATATATTGGGATGGAAGTGAAGTTACTAAAAGTTGTCTCCAGAAAATGGAAGTCTGTTCCTTTCCAGATCCCATGTTCTCACACTGCAAATTTTTCCCTCCTTTTCTTCTTGCATCTCCTCCATGAACAAACAACTTCTGTAATGCATCAATGACTGATTTCTTTTTAAAAAATTCATCTATCCTGAATAAATATAGTTATAGGGAGAAGTGGATCCCTCATTTCTTAATCCCAAGTGGTATCAGATATGGGATTGGTTCCTTTTATGTTAATACTGATTCCTCCTAACCACAGAGGTGAAAACAGCTCTCATTATATTTAGCCAACTAACTTTCCCTAGGATCAACCATTCCCAAGATCACAGACTATAGAGCTGGAAGGAACCTTGGAGACTATTTATTATTATTATTTATTCAATGTAGTGTTATTCAAGCCCTCATTTTAGAAATGAAGAAGCTGAACCCAGAGATTTAAGGGTCTTGCCCAAGGTCACATATTTTACTGACTATTACTTTCTCCTCTTCCATTTATTTTTTCACCTGGAAAATAACTTAGCACACATGCCACATATAAATATACACAACTACACATATAATGATTCTGGCTGACATATGCTATGAGGCAGCAGTGTTGCGTGGTATATTGAAGAGAAGACTAGCTTTGGAGTTAGGAAGACTTGATTAAGGTCTTGTCTCCACTACACATTGGCTATCTCACCATAAGGAAGTCATATTACCTCTCACTCTCCTCGGGAAACTCTATAAGATTATAAATTGTAAATGAATTGTTGATTCAATTCAATTTTGTAAACATTAGTTAAGTATCTAATATATATCTAACATTATGATAGCAGCTATAGATAAGAGACAAAAATCCCTGACTTTAGGGAACTTACATTCTATAGTGAGAAAAACAATGTATTAAGACAAGTTAACACAAAATATATAAAAATAATTTGGGGTTTGTGTGTAGGGGGTAGATCACAAAAAACTTTGGGGATCAGGAAAGGCCTCTTATAGAAGGTATCACTTGAGCTGAGCCTTGAAGCTTTAGATTCTAAGAAATAGAGGGAGAACATTTCAGTAGAGTAGCAAACATGTACAAAGACACAGAGATAAGAGATTTAATCTTCACAATATCTTTCTTATCTTTCTCCCTCTCTCTGCATACAGGACAACCATCCTATTTCAGGTCCTCATCACCACTCACCATATATGTGTGTATATACGCACGTATGTATATATGTATAGTCTGAGACATTCAGTATTCCTTGAACCCAAGTCTCAAGCATCTCAAGGACCTCCATTAGGTTAATCCAGCTAAATGAAGGTAGGGGGACATATCTATGATTTCACTGGCATAAGGAACGGCTGGTCAGAAAATTCTCTCTATCAATGTAGTGAGACAACTGTTCTACAAATTAATCTCAAAAAGTTGCCTGGGGCACTAAGCCATTAAAGGACTTACTCAAGGTCACATAGCCAATATGTGTCAGAGACAGAGCTTGAACCCAAACTGACTAGTTTACTGTACCTCTGTCCATTGTGCCAAAACTGCCTCTCCACCTAGCAGCTAGTAAGTACCTAAAAGGTGTTAATCAAATTTAAAAAAATCACAAAGCTGGCATGCTTCAGGACACATGTTTTGTTGATTTTCTTTTAAAAAAATTTTCCGGAATGTAATAATTACCCCTGGCATGATTATCTTCTCAACATCCTTAATGATGTCTTCAAAGGTTTCTGGTTCCTGGGGGGCAGAGTCAGGAATCAGGGGTCTCAGATAGCCTGGCTCCACATCTGGATAAACTTGACGTTTATGAATTCCCTCCATGTAGTCTGCCACATAATCCACCATTTCTTTCCCTATCTTTCGGAATTCAGCAACATTCATGGTGAATATAGTTCCAATGTCAGTGTCAACCCTAAGCAGAGAGAGAAAAGAAAAACCATACTTAAGTGTGTAGCACATTTGTATAGCACTTTGGGGTCTAACAAAGCACCTTCTTTATAATCCTGTAAGGTGAGCAGTACAAATATTACACTAATTTTATAGATAAAGAGACTGGAGCTTAGAGAGGTACACACAACTCTGAGTGCTGAAGCCAGGATTCCAACCCAGATCTGAGCCCAAGACCCATCCCTCTTCCTTCCAAATGATGCTGGCCTCCTCTACAAATTTTAAAAATAACATTATATTTTTAAAAGTGGAAAAATCTTGAAACAAGTTGATATTAGGGGCAAACTTGGGCTTGTGGTCCCATTGGAGCCACATAGGACTCTGAACTTAGAACACTTCCCTTGTTTCTGACCATGAAGAGCAAGACTGAATTGAAGATGATATCCATCTCACACAAAGATAACCATACTACATGTATGTTTGTGTCCTGATCTGGAATCCTCCTGATCAGAATAATTTTTGAACAGGGTTTCTGGAATTTAAAAAGAAATTAAAACAGCCACGTCAAGTATATATGTTGGTACATTTTAACTCCTTTCCCTCCCCCCACCTTTTTTGGGTCTTTTCAGAGGTCAAACTAAGAAGCAAGCAGATTCCTTGGATCTAACCCAGACCTGTACAACTTGGCAGTAGGTAGGGACCAAAATTAAAATAAGCTAAACTTCTTCCAGCTGCTGATAGGTTAGACTAGAGAAAGACTGATGATGGTTGGTTGCCACGGGTCACGTGATAAACAGGAGTGTGCACAGTGGCAACCCTACATTTTTCACCAGCACCTGGAAATCCTTTGGTGAGCCACAAGTAGCAATATGTTGTGCAGGCCTGAGCTAACCTAAGTTCTCCTATTAACTTGCTATGCAAACTGGAGCAAGTTACTTAGTTTGGGCGGGAGTGGAGGGTGTCTCAGCGGCTCCCATCTTTTGAATGGACATGAGAATATTTTTTCAGTCTATTACAGTTGGGACCACTCATCATGACTGATATGTGATAACATGAAAATAACATGACTGATTTCAATAATTCAATTATCATTTATCCAGAATGATCTACTTATTTATTGTCTACTTAATATAGTTTATCATTGCACTGACCAGAGAGAGTTCTAAAGTTTTTTAAAGTTGTTTTCCTTTATAACGTGTTGTTATTGCATTAATTGTTCTCCTAGTGCTGCTTTACCTTGATCTACATCATTTCATAGAGGCCCTTCCAGTTTCCTCTGAAACTGTACATTGCATAATTTCTTATAGAATAGTAATACTCCCTTATATTAATATAGCAAAAAAAAAATAGCCATTCCCCAATAGGAGGATATCCTCTTAGTTTTGGGTTGTGGCTATCTTGAAAAGAACTGATAGAAACATTTTTGTATGTATAATTTTCCCCTTTTTATTTATTTAGGTGTATAGGCCTGGAAGTGGCATACATGGGTCAAAAGTATGCATATTTTATAAAGTAATTTATAGAATAAATAAATAAAATTTATAAAATAAAATATTTGTAAAGAGGACAATGCCTGACACATAGCAGGGGTTATATAAATGCTTATTCCCTCCCCCTCCCCATGTCAGGCACTGTCCTAGGTATTGTAGATAAAGTCAGACTTCAAGGAGCTTATAGTCTATTGGGGGATATAGTATATACACAAATAAGAAAAAACAAAATGAATAAAAGGCAATAAGAAGTCATTTCTAGAGGGAGAAAGCACAAACAATGCCCTGCTAATATAAAATACTACTGAAACAAGCCAGCTGTCACTACCAATTTGCTCCAAAGAAGAAACACTACCAATCAAGGTATAAGAAGAGAGCTTATTTTTCTTTTTAAATTATCCTCTTTTCTGCAGATCACACCCCACTAAACCTTTATAAGGCTTGAAGTGCAAATACACAGCAGGTCTTGTATTCATTATTTAGCTGTTTGATGCTTTGAGCCCCCAAGCTGGGCAAATATTGGCTAACAGATGTAAACCAAGATAAGTACTATTGGTTATGTTGCCCAAGCCCTTTAAGGAGTGATTGCTTTTACATAATTTGATCAGGGCTGTTAGAAATGGAAGTGTAATTCTGCTGTTTAAATAAATGCTATGTAGGTTATTGGAGTGAGTGTTTTATATGCACTATCTTTCTAGCTGTGTCTATCTAGGATTACCATTAGACCGGGGGTTCCTCTAACCACTTTTTTGGTGTTATAGACCCCTTGGGCAATGTCTACTGAAGTCTATAGACCCTATCTCTGAATAATGCCTTTTAAATGCATATAATAAAATGTATAAGATTTCATAGGAAACCAGTTATGTTGGAAATAACAATGTAATTTTTCCCATCCAATTCACGTATCCCCTGAAATCTATCCAAGGACCCATTGAATATCTGTGAACCCCAAGTTAAGAAGCCCTGATTTAAACTACATGTAACAGCCAAGTCTAAAATTTCAGCCAACTCCATGTGGTTCTTTCTCTGTTACTTGAAAATTTTAAAAGCATCTCTTCCATATTTCTAATTCCATAATGGAAGCTTCTAGACTTGGAACAGTCACTTGCCTCCAACACCTACTAGTTAAATGACTCTGGCAAAGTCATTTAACTTCTTTGAGTCTCAGTTTCCTCCTCTATAAAGTGGGAATAATAATGCCATGTCTACCTGACAGGAACAAATGAAATCATAAATGTAACACAATCTGCAAATCTTGTTATGACATGAAAATAACAGCTCTTGGTGCTTTCCTCAGAATCACCTGGGAAGTGCATTGTGCAAAGTACAAGGCTACATAAGTGAGGCACAGAGTAGTTGTGACTCTTTTTTCAAAGTCACAGGTGAATAGCAGAATTGATATTTGGATTCAAGTTGAGACTTGAATTCAAGGCTTCTGACTCCAGAGCTAGTATTCATTTCTCCCTGCATCAGATTGCCTCTCAAGGGTACCATATCTAGCTAGAACACTTCTCTTGTTGAAGCCTTAGTGGACCAGACCGTTAGAGGCTCTCATCGAAATTTGAACTTACTCCACTAGTCCACAGTTAACTAGAGCCTGAAAAGAAATGGGAGGTGTGGCTCCACTTTCTGTCATCACACAAAAGGCCACATGAGTACCCTCATGATTAGAAAGTATGAAATGGAAATTTCCAGGTAGGATTCAAAGGGTGTGAATTTTAAATCTGCAGAAATCATTTATGATATTATTTCAGATCCCCAAGAGAAAAATACACAATTAATATCTCTGAGGCAGCGTGTTATAGTGGATAAAGTGTTGGGCCTACAAAATCTGGGTTCAAGTTGTACCCCTAGAACTCACTAGCTAGTTTACTTAATCTCTCTGAGACTCAATTTACTCCTTTGTAAAATAAGGAGGTTGAACTAGATGGTCTCTAAGGTCCTTTAAATATATAACCCTATGGGTCCAATTTTCCTCCAAAAGGAACATTTCATGATTAAGAATAGTCCATTTAATTTTCCACAACATCCTGGATTTGGAACAGCGTTATTAAACAAGAAGATAGAGATGGGTTATGAGAGTTTCTCCTGTTCTGATTTGACCGAGAAAATTTTTTTATAAAATTTGCTTAGCATTTCTTACTCTTTGGTCATGAAAAAGAATGTATTCAAACTAAATGCTGTATTTATAATGACCAAGTTTTGCCTTGGATAAGAAATGAGAAAATGCATCTCCTGTCATTTTTTTTTGCGTAGGTGGTAGACTATGGGTGTGGAATTTGCATATATAAGCAGTCTTTGTTGGTTAGTTTTGCTTAACAGCTTTTCTTTCTCTTCCTTTTTCTTTTTTTGTTACAAAGGATACCTTGCTGGATAAAGAAGGAGGAGGGATGTATTTAGAAATCAAGGTGATGTAAAATAAGAAATCAAAAACAAAGTAAAAGCAAAACAAAGAGAAAATGCATCCATTCAAGTTTGCTTTTAATGATATTTTTTTCTAAAGGATGCCAGTCAAGGAATTTTTAAACATATATCAGCAAATTCTATTATCATTTCACATTCACCATCAATACTATATCCATGAAGGAGCACTGGACTGGTGACTGGGGGAAGGTCAGGACACCTGGATTCTCCTCTTGGCTCTGCTCCTAACTCATTCTCTGACCTTGGCCAAGTCACTTTGACTTCTCCAAACCTCACTTACCTGGAAAATGGAGGCTAGATAATATCTAAGGTTTCTTTGAATGCTGTTATTCTATAGTTAAAGGATTTCACTTTTGTTTTATAATATTTCTCTTGTTTCGAGAATAATTTCCCTTTGGTTCCCCCTTTCCCAAAAATTCTTGAATTAAAATATGTGTAGAGTTTGGCATAGTCTACCCCCATCTCCTACAGATTCTAGATTGTCTAGAGTAAATTCTAATTGTCTGCTCCCTTTGAGGAGTTGAGGCATTCTGAATATATCAGAGGGACAGCCAGGGATAGTGCAGAGAAAGATGCTTCAAAGTCAAAAGACATATGTTGAAGATCTATAGCTAATGCATACTGACTAGGTGACCCTAGATAGGTCACTGAACCTTTCAGGGTCCCAGGCAATTCAGTTATACTACAGATTTCAGAGCAGGTGTCAGTCTGTATCGGTAGAGGGACTTTTCTCATCTGGAATTCCCCGTAGTAATTAAATCATAGGTGTGGTCCAACAACAAAAAGGATGTGTCATAGGCTTCTTTATCATTTACTAATCCATGGCACCTGCTGTTGTTCATTTAATTTATAGATTTTGCTACACATTTCTGCGAGTCTCATTTTTTTCATGAATGGGTTTAATAGTAAATATTGACTTCCAAGCTGATTGTGAACTTTTCATTATTCTATAGTTCATTGCTATTACTTCCATTGACCAGCACTGCCCAGATGCCTGGTAACCAGAGGGTTGCTAGGTAACCTATATTAAATTTCCACATTTCAAAAATAAGGAACTCTTATCAGGCTCTCTACAAGACTTATATGCAAATGTTTCACTTGAATGACACAATATTCTCCAACAAATTCAATTAATACAGGCCAACACAGTTAACTGGATTCACTGCTGGCACTGGGAGGAACAGGCTGTGATAAAGATGGCCATCCATGGCTTCCCAAAAGGGGCAACCCTATTCTTAGGTATTGGGAAGGAGGTGTTGGCTGGCATTTAAATGGCACCTTATGTATTGCAAAGGGCTTTCCTTCTATTATCTCATTTGTTGAGGTAGGTGCTATCATTATTCCCATTTTACAAATGAGGAAACTGAGGCAGAGGGAGGTTAAGTGATTTTCCCAGGTCTGAGCAGGGTATCACAGCACCCCAATATGCTACAGCATAATTCAACCAGTAAACCAATCAGTAAGGTTTATTGGGTGCTTATTTAAACATTAGGCTAGGTGCTAGATATATCTAACAGCTTTACCCCAAGATTTGTCCCAGTCCAGGTGAGTGAGTTCTAAGGTGGATGGGAGCATCTCCTTCCCCTATTTGCTTCTGTCCTGAACCCTCACCCCATTTAGCTTGTAGAATTTTCCCACATCTCTACAGGCTCATATCAGTGTGGATTGTCTGTTCAGACCCTACCTAAAGGCAAATATTAGCTACTGCCATTTGGCCACCAGGGTCAGCTAGTATTGTGCACTACCCAAAGGAAGGGAAAGTCAGGAAAAATTTTACCTCTGGCTCCCTTGACCCTCTGTCTGACCTGTCCTCATTTATCCAGGGACTCTGCCCTGTCCCCTGAGGTTTGATCCTACAAGCATGCCAGCCATGGGGAGCCTCAAAGTAAAAGGCAACATGATGTAATGAGAAGAGCATTGGGTTTGAAGTAAGAAGATCTGAATTGGGATCGTGGCTCTATGTCATTACTACCTGCATAATATTGAATAATTCAACCTCTCTATGTCTCAGTTTCCTCAATTATAAAATTAGGAGGTTAGAGGAGATATCTGAAGTCTCTCCAGCTCTAAACCCTATGACCTGATGGGGCAAGTTAGAGCTTCCCAAGGGATGCTCTTGGATTTCCTCATTGCTTTCCTTGTACCTCTGAATTTTTGTTTATTTTTGTTCTGTTTTGCTTGCTTATGCATGCTATATGTGTCTCTGGGACATAGTTTTTCAGTATCTGCTGAGAGCCATGGAGATTGTTGTATGGATTCCCCTCTGTAATTTTTTTTAATAGTAGCCTAAAATGAACTTAGGTGTAGGGGAAAATACATGAGGAGAGTATTGAAAAGATTATCACGTGAAAGAGGGATACGTTTCCCACTTGGTCCCACCAGGAATTATTTTGAACAATGGGTACAAGTTTCAGAGAGGCAGATTTTGGCTAGATGCAGGGAAGAGCTTCCTAACGGTGAAAGATATTCAAAAGATAGATGGGCTGCCTTGAATGACAGTGGATTCCTCCTCACTTGAGATCTCCAAGAGAAGGTTGTGACCACTTAGGGATGTTGTAAAGAATTTGTATGTGTACCAAGTGCCTATTCTAGTTGTAGTTTATATTTTGGTGGAGAATTGATGTTTACTGAGAAAAAAAAGAGTAACATGCTTCTGTTTGATGTTCTGATTTAACCCATAAGAAGTTCTGGCTTTCTTCTATGTGCTAAAGAGGAAATATTTTTAATTCATAGAGTTAGGATCATCAATGTAAAATTGGAAGAGATTTTCAAGACCACAAAATTTAACCTCATTTTTTTTACAGAGGAGGAGACTGAGGCCGAGCAAGGTTAATTGACTCACTAAAGGTAACCTCAGTAGTGACAAAGGTAGGATTTGAGCCCAGATCCATTGATTCCAAATCCAGTGCCTTTTAAAATTATATAAAAGTGTATTTTATAAACCTTAAAATCCTACATAAGTGTGAGCTATCTGAGGAAAACCTCAAGCTCTTGATTGTCAAATATCTAATGACATCTCATTTTCCCAGTGCTGCCTCATTGAATGTAAAGTGTGTCAAGCAATTTAGTCA
Source organism: Trichosurus vulpecula (assembly GCF_011100635.1). Taxonomy (NCBI): domain Eukaryota; kingdom Metazoa; phylum Chordata; class Mammalia; order Diprotodontia; family Phalangeridae; genus Trichosurus; species Trichosurus vulpecula. The sequence goes on from NC_050581.1 coordinate 131,915,377, forward strand.
GACCAAGTATTTAGGTGTCATGTAAGGGACAGAAAGAACCCAACAACAGCAACTACATACCCCAATTATTTTATAGAGTTCTCTAGGTTTTGTTTGTTTTTTTTTTTCACTGAATTTAGCTAAATTGGTTATGCAAATAGAAACATGACTGTTGGCCCATATGGAAAAAGAAATAGATAATGCAGTTAGTAAGAAGATAAGGTCTAGATCAAAGATTTTGTTTGAAAAAAGGTACAAATGAAACCATAGCTAACAGGAATCCCCATCCCTTTAAAGGGAAGCCCAACAAGGCTGAGCATGGCTGAGTGTGTTTTTTAGTAAACCCAAGCCATATGAAGCAACTCCCTATGATCACTGCACACTCCCCCAATGAGGAACAGAGTATAAAATCGATGGAGAAAAGCAGATATTTCTATATGATGCACTGAGAGGCATCCATGTGTCCCTTCTCCTTGCAGTTTCTATTTTTGTGGTGAATTACTACTTACTGAGAAGCAAGGCATCTGGGAGATGATAGCACCCCATGCTTTCTCAATGGAGCTAAAAGAAATCTGATTAAAGGAATGACCCAGACTAACCAACTTGAATTTCACTTGGAAAGCCCTGAAGACCAATATCTCTGATAACTGTAAACTATGGTGATCAGTCATTCGCTACATAGAATTTTCATTGCTTTATTTTCTTACTTTTTAGCCTATGTAATGCTTAATTATTTAGCACAGACCTGCCAATAAATAATCTTTTGGGGACAAAATATTTCCACATACTTGCTTTATTCTGGAAGACTATAAATTCTTATTTTTTTTTTCAAAAAAGTACATTTGAAAGTTTTTTTATTAAGCACATTTAGTTGTCAAATTTCCATTTCTCAGGAATAAGAACTCAGTGTGTACAGAGATGCTGAATTCTTAGAATACAAATTTGTCTTCCCAAAACTACTTGGACAATTTATGTATATTATAGAAATTGACTCATTGAAATTTATAAAGGATGCAAAACTAAAGCAATCAGGGTGTTTTCCTTTCCTCCTCCTGTAAGACATAATAAGCAATAGATTCGACAGTTGAGAATCAATTAGCACAACTTGCTATCTAAGAATCAAACTATGGCATTAACCCAGGCTTGCATCTCTTGACTTTATCCACCCAAACTAATCGTTAAAGAATGGTACTTACAGTCAGGCAGGCAAATTCTCCTTTCCTCTGTCCCTCTCTCTTTGCTCCTCGATGACAGTTAAGAAACACAGAGGATGCAGTTGCCAGTTTATGTAGACAAAGTATCCATCTCAAAGCCAATCAGAAACACTTGCTCCTGGTTTATTAAGCAGCTGCTCTTTAATCCTCCCTGTTTCACCTCAGGCACTTCATCTCCCTTCCACCCAGTCCCCAAGGGCGTGTAGAAAACTAACCTGAAGCACACTGAGAATAAAACCAAATGGCATGTTTTCTGATTGGGAATCTTTGGACATCATTCTAATGTAAAGAATGAGGGAAAGGGGATATATACTGAGAAAAGATTCTCATTGTCAACGAGGGTCTTAGCTTTTTGTAACTAGTTCACTGCTTAGGGCATACACACTTAAAGTTCAGGAAGCTTGTATAGTCTTTTCAGCCTTTCCAGACCTGAGGGGAACTGCTGGTGTTCTAACCACCTTAGGTTCACTCCAGTGATTAATTTTAACTTCATTTTAGATTGTGATGCTATGCCCTGCCTTAATCGGGGAAGAGGGAGCGAGGGACTATTATTTACTAGATATTTGACAAACTGCTCTGATTGTCAGCCTGGACTCTAATGAAGCACTTGCTGGGACTCTGGGATCTTAAAGTAGGAAGGCAGTTGCAACCAGAATTGTCTATCCATAGGAACAGGTGTCCCAGTGTTCACTGGCTCCAAGGTTTGTCTTTCGTCTTAGTTCTTCCAATGAGATTAGACCCAAGTAGGCCCACCAGGGGACTAGGGGAGGGGATAATGGAGATTTAGCCTTGTGCCTTGGACTGGGTAACCTTCAGAGAGATGGGAGTCTCAGGTATTAGTCTCTATAACAATGGCTAAGGCCAAATGGCTACAATTGGGCTAAGAAGTTTACTTTAGGATAACCAACAGAGAGGATGGGTCAAAGGCAAAGGGAAGAGTTTTCAAGGGCTAGAGACTTCTCCAAGAGAGTGGGTGGCTGCCAAGGTGGGGTAGGAGACCTGAAACCCAGGAGGAAAAAAATTTGGAGTTTAGAAGGAGATAAATAGCATTTAGAGGACTTTCCTAAAGTGCTGCACTTGGAATCAGGAAGACCTAAATTAGAATCCTGCCTCAGACACACTTAACCTCTCTCAGCCTCAGTTTTCTCATTTGTTAAAAGAGGATAATAATAACATTTGCCTCACAGGGTTGTTATGAGAGATAACATATATAAAGTGCTTTTAATACCTTAAAGCACTATATAAATGCTATCTAGGTAGATAGTAGTAGTAGCAGTAGTAGTAGTAGTAGTAGTAGTAGCAGCAGTGGCAGTGGTGGCAGCAGTAGCAGGAAGACAAGACCAGAGGGCCAGAGTCAAAAAGTCTAGGGTGAAGTAGGCACATACATTTTTATAAGTCCAAAGTCAAGGTAAGGGCTTACTTGGGGAGAATAAAATCCAATGAGAGGGAAATAAGTATCTGCCCCCAAAGTGTCTAATCATGTCTCCCACTCTCTTGCACTATGAAGTCCAGTTACTTCCTTTTACCTCTAGGATTAAATACAAACTACCCTCTTTGACATTTAAAGCCCTTTATGATCTGTCTCCGACATACCGTTCCACTCTTATTATCTATTACTTCTCTCCCCATGCTGTACATTCCAGCCAAAATGGCCACTTTATTCTCCCTCACAAATGATTCTCAAGCTCTATTTTCTGTGCCTTTTACAGGCTGTTTCCCAAGCCTGAAATACCCTCTTTCCTCACCTCCATTTAAAAATCCTCAATTTCCTTCCAAGTTCTCTAATTGCATCCCCCACCATGAGTGCCTCTCCTCATTACCTTTAAAATTTTTTTACTTATTTCGTGTATACTTTTATGTAACACAGTGTCTTTCCCTATAGAATGTAAACTTTTTGAGGGCAACTCTTTCAGTCTTGTCTTTGAATCTCCAGTTCCTAGTGCAATGCCTGACACAGAGTAGGTATTTATCAAATAATTGTGGATTGACTTAATTATTAGAGAAGCCGATTATAGTATAAATATTTGAGAAATCAGTGTAGCATAGTGAAAAGGACAATGAATTTGGACCTGGGTTAAAATGCCAGCTCTTCTATTTACTTGTCTGGGCAAATTATTTCATTCCCTGTACCTCAGTTTCCTTATCTGTAAAATGAGAAGGTTAGACTAGATAATCTATACAGTCCTTTCTTTCTCGAAATACAATCCTCTGGGGTTTTTTTCTTCTTTTTTTTTTCCATGGGAGTTAGACTGTGGTCTTAAGGGTGTATTAGAGCCAGCTCAAACTGGCTTGTGAGAGCTGATTGCTAAATTTTCTGTATGCACATTATACCCCAGAGATAGACAAACTACAAGTCAAGGCTTGATTTATTGTTTTGTTGATTGACATAAGAAAGTGACAGAAAATAATAATGCCAATTGAATTTTAAGATATGTGGTGTGTGACTTTATTTTCAGGAGAGGTAGTTGTTAAACATTTACCAGCACACTACTGAGTGTGATTAAAGGAAAAGGGTAATGGGGATAGGGTAGCCAAAAAGAAAGAAGTGTTACTGCAACATTTTTTTCAATGCACAGAAGAGAACAGAAAGAAGTCCATAAAGAATTGCAGAAAACAGACAACTTTGACAGTTTTATGTTGAATTTATTATATATTTTTAAAAAAGAAATTATACATAACAGACTCATAGTTCCTTATATAGCCCTGTCTTTTTTTTCCAAAGGAATCTTCATTTTATTTGGGATTTGTTAAATTCAAAATTTTTTGAAAAATCACATAAAATATTCTATAACCCTCTAATGGTTTGCCAAGCTAAGTCTATGGTCTAGAAATGGACAACTTGAGCTAATATCTGGCCTATATAGGATGAGGCTGTGTGTCAACAACCCGGCTGGCAGCTTCTGTGGGGGTATAAGATTCACCCACAGCCAACACCCAGAAAGCTGCCAACAGCACAGGTTCTTTCGATCTGCCTAATTAAGGAAAGCAAGGTGAAGGGGTTGACAAGCTTACTTTTAATTCAAATATCATTCAGTTAGTTCAGGGGAAAAAAAACCAGCACCCTGAACTTCAAAACAAAATGTAAATTACAGACATCAATAGACTTTGTCTGATTCAAGTCCCAACAGACAGTTACCACAGTTCAACAAAGTTTCAACATCCAGGTTTACAAGCTGGAGGGCTCCTTAGCTACAGCTGCCCGGAGTGTCTCCTCATCAACACCATCTCCAGAGCCCCGCACCAATAGCTCTGTCCTCCCTTCTTATAGGGCTTTAGACATCATCAGACATCATCTGAATCACCAGAGCTCAGGCTCTGGTGATTGGTTCTTGAGTTGGCCCCTCCCCTTAGGACCCTGGGATGTTCACATCCACATGGATTACATTAACACCTAATGGGGTTTGGGCCTGAGGCTTAGCACCTAGTAAAGCTCACTGAGATAAATTGAGTCACTCAAAGAAAACAAAGACAATTCTGGTTACAGGCTGATTGACTCCAAAGACAAGACCCAGAAGAGGAGTCATTTGAACAAAAGAGGCAGATGTAACACAAAGCCTAATTCCTGAGTAAACATGCATGTAAACATGCAGGTATGATCCATGTCAGTTATTAAAGCTTCTAAAATTCATGTCATTTCAATGTTTATAATTCAAACCATTGTAGATGTCTACATATTTTGCTTAATAGTAGAGGCCTTTAAACCCCTAAATAAAATATTTGGTGCTAAGAGATAAGAGGCAGGTTGGTATAGTGGAGAGAGCTGACTAGGCAGTCAGGAAAACTTGGGTTCAAATCATGACTTTGACATATATTGGCTGCGTGATCCTGGGCAAGTCACTTAATTTCCCGCACTGCAGAAAACTAAGATTATACATTGTAAAATGATTACTGGTCTGCATTGGTAAAGGGAGTCCTCACCAGGGAATTCCTTGTATCCATAAATTCAAAGGTCTACACCAAAAAAAAAAAAAGAGGAGGAGGAAGAAAGAGGATATGAAAAAAGAGCACATCTTTTCCCATAGGCAAAGCAAAGTTGTGGAATCTCTGAGTTTAGAAAGGAGTAGTAGTAGAGAGAAACCAAAGAATGGGTGTACCAATGAGTCAAGTGCTCAGAACTCTTGGTAAAAGCGAGGAGGGTCATGGGATTTAGTTGATCTATGGCATCCCATTATCCCCTGCCCTACTACCCTGGTAGTTACAACTAGCTTAAAGGGGTGGTGTTCTCTCTGGAGACAGTAGTGAGACTAGTGAGGAGAAGTATGCATTAGCACAATTTCCCTTGATTGGGAGGCGGATACCTCTCAATAATGCCTTCCTCAGAGAATGCACTAAATAAAGGCTTTTTGAATTGAATAGTGATGTCATTGGTCCTCTTTGAGAATGAAGGATGAACAAAAGACCCATATTGAAATAAATGAAATGCAGCCATCATCAAAGAGGTAGTATTTTCTTTTCCTTTTTTATTGTTGGGGAAGCAGAGGGAGGAACAAATAATAAATGCCCATAAAAATAAAGTATCTATGTATATGTGTGTACATGTGTGTATATATGCATATACACGTTTGTGTGTGTGTGTGTGTCTGTGTGTGTGTGTGTGTGCATACACACACAGGGTAATCCAAAATCTTACTGCAGTTTTAAGTAACTAAAGTTTAAAACTGCAGTGAGACTTTTGGGACACCCTGTTTATATACAAAAGAGATAAGTGTTGATAAAATCCTGCCAAAAGGCAGGTTGTTTATGGGTTAGAGTGAGGCTGGCAGCAGGGAAAGACTTAGAGTTGAGTAAATTAGGGAATCAATGACATATTATGATATAAGTGAGCATCAAGTAGGCCTCCTGACCCCCAAATATCCCCCTTGTTGTTTGTCAGAGTGCCTGAAATTTCAACATTAGAAATTCATTCCCTTTAGTTTTTAGGTTTTTCGGTCTTCAAATGTACCCTTTTACAATGAAGATAATCCTGTGAGGGATAAGATCACTCAGCATTAATAAATAAAGTCCTCCCCCAAACGGGGGACCTAAGATGGGTGTCTGGGAGAATGGGGAAGAGGACAGAGAAAGATGCTGAAAAGGAAGGCTGGGACCAAGGGAAGCAGGGTAACGGGGCTGGAGGGGTCTGTGTTTAGCGTGTTCCCAGCAGAGCAGTGTGCTGATCACAGGTGCCTGCCTACAGGGCCTTAAAGAATAAACAAGCAATCACAATTCATCGTGGTAATGCTCAAGTAAGAAGATTAGGTTTGAGTGTCTGGCAGTGGCTGGTGAGACAAATTTTACTTATAATAAGGCTAAGAAGGAGGGCTTTAGAATTTGACTTGCTCACAAGGGTCACCACAACCAAAGCAAGACCCTTGGGTCAGCACAGAGATTTGGGATCTATGAGCCAAGGAGGAGGCAAGTAGACCTATAAGAACAACATTAGGATCTAATGCACCTGGTATGGAGCCTCTCCAATCATTCTGCAGCAGGGATGCTCTGCAGGGTTAGGAAAAGACAAATTAACCTGGCCTCCACTCCATGGTTTGGTACATGGCTGTCTTAGAAAAAAATATACATGGAATGCCTTTGTATGTGCTAGAATGCCAGGCTTACTACCTACAATATGAGGTAACTACTGAGCACATTCCCTCTCCCCCAAATATCTCTCCTCCTACTTGTCCTCGTTCTTGAAATCCCCACTATTATAATGAAATTCATTAATTTTTTGCATTCACAAGTCCCATATCAGAATGCAAGCAACCTTCTGTTGAGCTAGCTCTTTAACTGTCCGGTGAGGGAGAATTAAGACAATGCCTTCTGAACCCTTCTTTCCAGTGTGTCTGTGTCAGAGTTTGAGGTGCCCCATACTCAGAGGTCATGGAATCTGAAAGATGGAGGCACCCATGAAGTGCGGATTAGCCCAACACTTATATGAAGGAGACAGAGAATAGTATAGTCAGATAGAATCAATTTGACCAAGAGATTGTATATGACCTCAAGAATTTAGCTGATTTCGCTTAGAAAAATGAATCTCTTAAATGATCTTTTCCTTCTTAATTCAGTTCAATCCAACATTTAATAAGCTCTTACTATACAAGATCCTCTGTTGGGCCCTGGGGATACAAAGATAGACTTCAAGCAGCTCCTGGACTATTATGGATTGGGAAACTAGTGGAACTAAGAATATATGAGTTAACCCTTCACTTTCTTACAACTCCAGCTGGAACTGGTATCACCAAGAACTTGGATAATTTGGGTTAACTTCGCACCTAAGTGAATTGATCTGGGATGTATATAGCAGGGGGTCTTTTGGGCTAGAAGTATAAAAAAATTGGTTTTTAAATTTTTTTTTGTCAGGTGAATTTCAGGTATGTTAGGGAACCTTCATGTAGACTGCTTTTAATCTTCTTGCCAACAGCATTTAATCTGCTTTTAGTCATTCAACAAACATTTATTAAGTGCCTACTGTGCGCCAGGTACTATGTTAAGTGCTGGGGATACAGTCACTGAATTTACAATGTAATAGATTTTACCTTCTTGAACTTCATTTGAACTGCCTTAGGAGATGTTTTTACTTGGAATATTTGAATGTATTTTTCTTACATGGATTATTTATTTGAACCCTTAGGTCCTACATGATCCATTTTGCCAGATCTGGACTGGACTGGATGCAGTCTAATAGGGAAGAAAGGTGTGTAGACAAACAACTATAAAAATAATAATAAAAGGATACCGAAGTAAAGCAGAAGTTTAGAAAGAAATTTGAGAAGAGGGAAGTCACCTTCATTTGGGGGTGGGACCTTTGGAGGTTCAAGGAAGATTGCATGGGGCGGGGGTTTATAGAAGGAACTTCAACAAGTAGAGATGGAAGAAGAATCCATTCCTGGCACGGGGGAATTTAAAAATGAACAAACAAACCCAAGTTCATGAATCCCAGATTAAGAATCCCTGATATATAGTTAAGTCAAGCCAGTTGGGAAGGTGATTAGAACCAGACTGTAGAAGGCCTTAAATTCCAGGACTATGTGTTTATACTTCATTTGGTAGGCAAAAGAGAGCTACTCAAGCTTTTATAAGTAAAGAAGTGACATTATAGCAGTACATTAGGAAGTGTTGGGAAGGATGGATTAACAAAGGGATAGAATGGAAGCAGCCCATTCCCCAATGCCTGGACTGCTTTTCCTTCACACCTCTGCCTAATCTCTAGCTTCTTTGAAGGCTCCTCTCAAGTGCAACCTTTTACCCAAGGCCTTTCTTAATTTCCCCAGTTCTTAGTTCTCATTCTGAAATTACTGTGTGCTTATTTTGTGTATATTTTATGTAACCTTGGCTTTAGGCCTTGACTATTTATGTAAGATTTTTTTCATTGGTAGAGAAAATGTTGACTTAACATTGCCTACCTGTGGGAGAGGTAGAGTTGGCATGAGAGCTTTGGATAGGCAAAGCACTCTTCTTCATTTCTGCTTCAAGAAAGGATACACACTATTTCAGTTTCTCTTCATGAAGAGACCCAGACACAGGGAACAAATTTCAGAAGGCAGACACATAGGGAAAAACAGGCAACTGCTATAGGTTTGAGGCCAGGGTTCCATTTTGATTCACTTGTCTTTGTGCATCTTCTTTCCTTCCAATGAAGTGCAAACTCATCAAGTGTTGGGACTACTACCATTATTTCTCTTTGTGTCCTTAGCTCATAGCACAGTGTCAGTTAAGTAGCCCATGCTTAATAAATGATTATTGGATTCAACTGAATGGAAGTCTTAGCTCTCTTCTCTTCCCTTCCCTGCCTATACGGGTTGCCTCCACCAATGCCTATCCTATCTCCTGCCTTCTCTCCGTTCCAAAATTTCTGGAAGTTTATTTTCACTATGACCTCTACCATTTTGCTATTTACCCATCCATTCCCACTTTATAGAATGGTATTGAAGAGAGCATCGGCCTTGATGATCCTTAGGACAACTTCTCATTCTGAAGTCCTACAGTTCTTTGATTCTAACTGTTTCTTTTAATCTTCTGCTATAGCTCCTGGTATAATCTTTGCTCAGTCCAGAGTTTTTGCTGCCTCTAAGCCTGTGACATCTTTAAAGTATTTCTGGGTCAGGAAAGAGGGTAAAGAATAGGAAAAGTAGGTGGCAAGATATATTCATGAGAGGTTATAGAAGGGAGCCCAGAAAGCTTCAGCTCTGGCCCATGATGAGAGGGGTGGGGTGATGATGTAGAAAACAGATGGGAGCAGATGAAAACCAGTTTGACTGGTACAGCCCCAAACCCACAGCACAAACCCTGAAGGCTCAAATCACCTGGAGACAGGGCATCACCACCCTCCTCGGTCACTTGCTTGCTGTGACACAGTCAGAGTTAAGTTTTCTGAGTCCCTGCCCCTTATTCCTTATTAAGCAAGTTAGAAAATACCTTCATTTCAGTGATCTAGAGCATCTGAACAATGAAACCGCCTCACACCATGGATGAGGGGGCAGTTTCCTATTCCTGTTGCATCAGTCAGCTCTTCATCTAAAATGCTATATAAGTTTGAGCCCTGAGGGGCTGGGCCACCTTGGATCACAGGGTGAAGCTTGCTTTCTGTCTGAATCACTAGCCTGCCCAAATTGCTGGGGATAGAGGATGGGAAGGGGAGAAAGAAAGGGACCCTCTATGTGGTTCCTTGTCAGCTCCCGCCCTTCTCCCATAATGTCCATCCTTGTGTGGCAGTGCTGCTCTTTGGAAACAGTCCCTTCTCTTTTTGCTTTTTGGTGGGGGGAGGGGGGAGCTGCCATCTGTAACAAACAATTTAACACAATTATAGATCACCACAACATAACTTGAAGGACCCTGAAAACTTGTTAAATCCAACCCACTCATTTTATAAAATGATATGTTGTCTTCTGTTTCCACTGATTGTTTCATATGTCTTGGCTTTAGCTCTCTGGAGAGATTATACATTTACTTGTCTTCCATACTTTGTTTTATCATACCCCTTTAGTGACTCTATGCTACAGCCTAAATGAGCTATGAATAGCTGTTCCCCCTGGGAACATTCTACATTCTACCTCCCACCTCGGGACACTGGTGAAGGCTGTCTCCTGTACCCAGAATGCACTTCCTCCTCATGCCTACCTTTCAGATCCCTTCCTTCCAGGCTCAAGTTTGGTGCCACCTCCTCCATCATCCCTTCCCTGAACTCCCCAATTGAAAGTCTTCTCTCCCTCCTCAAGTTTTCCTGGTCTGGGGCCTTCCTTTGAACCCATCATTCCTTACCTTTGGGTTATACTTATCTGTATACATGTTATATATCTCTGGGTATAAAGTAAGCTCCTTGAGGGTGGGCACAAAGTGTTTTTAACCTTTGTAACCCCAGGGGCTAGCGGATTACCAAGCACCCTAGTGATCACTTTAAAATGTTTGTAGAATGAATGGAGATGTGCCGGGTGTGTAAAAGCAAGGAAAAATTCCAAAGAGGAAAGGCCAATAGGGAAATGTTCAGTTGTTTTTCAGTCGTGTCTGACTCTTCATGACCCTATTTGAAGTTTTCTTGGCAGAGATACTGGAGTGGTTTGCCATATCATCTTCTCTAGCTCATTTTACAGATGAGAAAACTGAGGCAAACAGTTAAGTGACTTGCCCATGGTCACAAGCTAATAAGTGTCTGAGGCCAGATTTAAACTCAGGAAGATGAGTCTTCTTCACTACAGGCCCAGCACTCTATTCACTGTGCCACCTGGCTGCCCTTAATAAGGAGAGTGTGAGGAGAAAAACCTTTATTTACTTTACGATGATGTCTTAGTTAGGCCCTGAGAGATGTTATGAAAAAAATATATTTAGAATGATGTATAAGCCAAATGTAAAGAAATATGTCATTATTTCGTAGTGGGCATTACAAAGCAGCAACTATGTAATAGGCACTCTGCCAAGCCAAGAAATACAAATACAAAGGAAGAAATAATCCTTAATCTCTCTCAAGGAAGCCTACATTATGACTAACAAAAGTACATATGTAATTACAGGAAGAATAAATACAGATAGTTTGGGGGGAACAGGATCTGGAAAGACTTATAGCATCATAGATCTAGAACTGGAAGGAACCTCAGAGGCCAGCAAGTATAACAACCTTCTCATTTTACAGGTGGGGAAACTGAGTCCCAAAGAGGTTAAGTGATTTTGCCATAATTGCAAAGGTAGTAAATATCAGAGGTAGGATTTGAACCCAGCCCCTCTGATTCCAGAGTCAAGTTTCTTTCCATTCTACCCCAGTGGTGCCTCATCCAGAACACTACCACACTAGGTACTGAAGGAGATATCAAAGTGAGATGGCGAGGTCTTTGTCCTCATGGAGCTGACAGTCTAGAAGAGGTAGATATCCCAAACACAGACACATGCCACCCAATATTGAATCATAAGCATGTTAGAGAGATGGAAAACATCTATGCTATGGGCTATGTAAGGACTGGGGAGGTGGTGGGGACGGAGGGTTCCTATGAACAAGAGGAAAGTTACATTAAGGTATTTGAGTTGGGCTTTAAAGGAGGTAGGACTTCAGTACAACAGAGAAAGGGAGGGAATATTAAGTATGGGAATGGTATAAGTAAAGATTTGGAGGTGGGAAAAAGGATGGCACATTTAGAAGAAAGGAGATATCCCATTTTGGCTAAAACATAGATTATGCCCTAACACCTCGAAATAAGACCAAAAAAAGGTAGAATGGCTTCAGACTGAGTAGAAGTCTGAATGCCAGAGAACTCATTGGCCAACATGTATTTTAAAAGATAAAGAAGATATGAGGAAGAACAGGTAATTAAATATGAATACAAAAGAATAGCATAGTTGTATAGAAATGGTGTCAGGAGCATCGAAGCTCAGAATTCTTGTTCTGAGAAGCAATGCCAAGGAGAACAGAATCAGCTTTTAAAGCTATTGTTGAAGGAAAGAGGAAGATCTAAGAAGATGCTTCTGGGGCTGGAGAGAAGTCTAAACAACTCCATTTTAAAAAGAAAATGTTGCTTCTGGGTTTTTTTTCTACTATTGAAAGTCCAGAATTCAGGTTCTGTTTCTGATACACATTGACTTGCCGGGGTAAACTTGGATGAGTCACTGTTAACCTCTTATTAGTGTTGGTAACTCCAAGACTAAATGTTGTGGAGAGGGTACTGACCAGCAGTGATAGAGGGATTTTCTTTTCAGGAGATCTTTCTGCCAGTAACTCACTGGTACAATCCTAGTCTCAGTCCCAATTCCTCTATTGAGGAGAATGTTTGCTGTGTCAGTGATAGAACAAAAATGATTAACAAAGAGGTAAAGTACAAGATGGGCAACCAAGTGGCACAGTAGATAGAGTGCCAGACCTGGAATGAGGAAGATTCATCTTCTTCGGGTCAAGTTCAGCCTCAGACATTTACTAGCTGTGTGACCCTGGGCAGGTCACTTAACCTTGTTTCCTCAGTTTCCTCATGTTGGAGAAGGAAATGGCAAACCATGTCAGTATCTCTGCCAAGAAAACCCCAAATGAGGTCACAAAGAATCTGACACAACTGAAAAATGACTGAGCACAACAAAAGTACAAGATAAATGAAGCAATGATTAGAGGGTATCTAGCTGCTCTCAGCGACTTCTAGTTACCAGTCCTTGATGACCTAACTCTCCAGAGGTTCTAAACAAACTAGCATATGTGACTGTTGAGTTTCTGACAGTACTCCTTGAAAAACTGTGGAAAACTGGAGAAGCCACAAGTCTTATCCCAGTTTTTGAAAATAGGTACAAGTCTTCAGTACAGAGCCCTGTTATATCGACTCTGATGCCTGGAAAAATCCTAGAATTTGTTATTAAAGGAACAAGGCTTTAGAGCATTCAGAAAAGGAGATGATGACTAAGAGCTATTTTGGCTTCCTCAAAAACAAATCACGTCAGACTAACCTCATATCCTTTTCTGATAGGGTTGCTAGGCTGGTAGGTCAGAGTAATATTGTAGATATAGATCAGCTAGATGTTAGAGAAATATAAAGTCTCTCATGCTTCCCTTGTGAAAAAGAGAGATATGAACAGTTGTTCTCAAAGTGTGGTGTTAAAACTCCTGGGAGTCTCCCAGACACTTCCAAGGGGGTCACATAGTCAAAGATATATTAATATTATATTTATATGGTTGTATAGATATGTTATAATAGCATAGTTATAATGCCATATAATAATTTCTAATATAGCAGCCATCAATAGTACATAGTAAACATCAGTAAGACTCTGAGGAAAGGTCCTCAATCATTTTTAAGAGTACAAAAGTGTCCTTAGACCAAAAACTTTGAGAATTCCTGGAATAGGTAACACAGGTAGATTTGATTCTGGTTGAATGGCCAAACCAGGATTGTTCCAGAGTCAGCTCAAGCCAAATTAAGAAAGCCAATTGTTAAATTTTCAGTATGATCATTTACACCTCAGAAATCAGCAAACACTGCAAACCAAGGTTGGATTTACTGTGTTGTTGATTATCTAGACTTTTAAAAATGATGAAGAATATGTTAATAACTCAGATTAAACTCAAAAGTGAGTGTATATACATTTCCCCCCAGAGAACCAGTTGTTAAACATGTACTAGGACACCAATAGACCCAACCCCAAAAGGAATCAGTATGTTAACTCGGAGGGAGAGCTTAGTTGAAACAGCCCAGGGATACACCCTTAGCCCTGGGTTATTCACCACTTTAATGAATGCTTGGAATTAAAGTAGGTATAGATGACACAAAGCTGAGAGGAATAATTCATGTTGGATAATAGCTGAGTCAGGATCTGAAAATATCTCAACAAGCTGGGATAATGGACCACATCTAATAAGATGAAATACAGTAAGGATGAACACACGGTGCTACACTGAGGTTCAAGAAGTCACTTGTACAAGTATATTATATTAGAGGAGGCAAGGCATAGCAAAAGTTCCTCTGGGGTAGGGGGAGGTGAAAGGTTTAAAAAGGTTTTGGTGAATTGCAAGCTTATATGAGTCAGAAGAATGACACAGCAGACAAAAAAGCTGGCTCACAGTTAATTGATTTAGGAAGAGGCAGAGTGTCCAGGATGACACATGTGTACTTTGTCCTGGTCAAAATACATCCAGAACATTCTGTTCAGTTCTTACTGTCAAGTTTTAGGAAGTATTTTGAGAAACTGAAACACAACAAGGAGATTATGAAAAGATTTGAAATGACAACATATAAGGACTAGTTAAAGAAAATGATAAAGAGAAGATGAGGGTTGGGGTATGGAATAACTGTCTTCAGATTTTTGAAGGACTTCCTAGTTAAGTATGACTGTTCCAAAATGGGATGAGTTTTCTTGGGTGGTAGTGAATTTCCCTCTAATAAAAGGTTTCATTTGGACACCAAAAGGCCATTCTTCAGGGATGTGGTTGGATGTATTCACGTTTGGTTATAGTAGCTATAGAGGCTATTGTTTAATGTGATAGAAAAGTTTGTATCTAAAACCAAAAGTTAGCACCATTTGCTATGGAGAAACACTAGAAGCTTTCAAAATAAACACAGTACTAAAGAAAGTATATTCCCTTTCCCCATAGTTATTTGATATGGGTCTAGAAATGCTAGTAATAGCAATAAGACAGGAAGCAGACATTAAAGGTAGAAATGTAAACAAAAGAGAGACAGTTATTCCTACTTGCTATTTCAATTAGAAATGCCTCCCTCCCCATCTCAGTTGTACATGTAACAAAAATTGGCCATGTATTAGGGCATAAAACCCCATAAACTAATGCAGAAAACCAGAATTATTAAATGCATCCTTTTTAGATCATAGCGCAATAAAAATTATATTCAATAAAGGGCCATGGAAATATAGATTAAAATTAATTGGAAACTAAATAATTCCAAAGAATGAGTGGGTCAAAGAACAAATCATAGAAACAATAAATAGTTTCATTAAAGAGAATGACAAAAATGAAACAACATATCAAAATTTATAAGATGCTGCCAAAGCAGTACTTAGGGGAAATTTTATATCTCTAAATGTTTATGTCAATAAAATAGAGAAAGAGCAGATCAATGAATTGAATATTCAATTAAAAAAACTAGAAAAAATAAATTAAAAACCCTCAACTAAACACCAAATTGGAAATCCTAAAAATCAAAGGAGATATTAATAAAATTGAAAGTAAGAAAAACATTGAATTAATAAATAAAACTGGGAGCTGATTGGGGGGGGGAATCAATAAAATAGATAAACCATTGGTTAATTTGATTTTTGAAAAAAGAAAGAAGAAAACCAAATTATCAGTATCAAAAATAAAAAGGGTGAATTCCTCAATGAAGATGAAATTTTAAAAAAATTTTAAAAATTAGGAGCTATTTTACACAATTATATGCCAATAAATCTGACAATCTAAGTGAAATGGATGAACATTTATAAAAATATAAATTTCTCAGATTAACAGAAGAGAAAATAGAATACTTAAATGACACTATCTCAGAAAAAGAAATTAAACAAGCCATAAATGAGTTCCCTAAGAAAAAATCCCCGGGACTAGATGGATTCAAAAGTAAATTCTACCAAACATTTAAAGAACAATTAATTCCAATGCAATATAAAATATTTGGGAAAATAGGCAAAGAAGAAGTCCTGCCAAATTCCTTAAGGACACAAATGTGGTATTGATGCCTAAACCAGGAAGAGCAAAAACAGAGAAAGAAGACTATAAACTAATTTCTCCAATGAATATTGACACAAAATTTTAAATAAAATAGTAACAAGGAGATTACAACAATATGTGACAAAGATCATACACTATGACTAGGTGAGTTTTATACCAGGAATGCAGGGCTAGTTCAAAATTAGGAAAACGATCAGCAAAACTGACCATATCAATAACAATAACAAAAAAGTCATATGATTATCTCAATAGATGCAGGAAAACTTTTGACAAAATACAACACTCATTAAAAACACTAGAAAGCATAGGAATCAATGGAACATTCCTTAAGATGGTAAGTAGTATCTATAACTCAGTAAGCATTATTTATAATGGGGATTACAAACCCCCAAGTGTAATGGGTTTAACAAAATTAGAAGCCTTCCCAATAAGATCAGAAGTGAAGCAAGGATGTTCATTATCACTACTATTATTCAATATTGTACTAGAAATGCTAGCTATAGCAATAAGAGAAGAAAAAGGAATTAAAGGAATTAGACAATGAGGAAATAAAACTATCACTCTTTGTAGAAGGTAAGATGATATACTTAGAGAATCCTAGAGAATTAACTAAAAAACTAGTTGAAACAATCAACAATTTCAGCAAAGTTGCAGATATAAAGTAAACCCACATACATAATCAGAATTTCAATATATTAGCAATGTCCAATAGAAAGAGATAGAAAGAAAAATTCCATTTAAAATAATGCAGACAATATAAAATACTTGGGAGGCTACCTGCTAAGACAAACCCAGAAACTATATGAACACCATTACAAAACTTTTCACACAAATAAAGACAGATCTAAACAATTGAAGAAATTATAATTGCTCATGGGTAGGAGCCAATATGATAAAAATGGAAATTCTACCTAAATTAATTTACTAATTCAATGCTATAGCAATCAAACTAGAGCTAGAAAAAGTAATGAAATTCGTCTGAAAGAAGAAAAAGGTCAAGAATATCAAGGGAATCAATTTTAAAAAATGTGAATGAAGATGGGCTAGCAGTACCAGATCTCAAACTGTATTACAAAGCAATAACCATCAAAACAATCTGGTACTGTCTGAGTGATAGTCAGTGGAATCAATTAGGTACACAATACATAGTAGTAAATAAAAATAGTAATTTAGTGTTTGATAAACCCAAGGATCCAAGCTTTTGGGACAAGAACTCAGTATTTGACAAAACATTGCTAGGACAACTGGAAAGTAGTTTTGCAGAAGTTGGATATAGACTACACCATATACAAGATAAGGTCAAGATGGATTCATGATTTAGATATAAAGGGTGATATCATAAGAAAATTGGGAGAGCATGGAATAGTTTCCCTGTCAGATCTATGGATAATGGAAAAATTTATGACTAAACAAGAGATAGAGAGCATTAAAGCATGTAAAATTTGATTACATTAAATTTTAAAATGTTTGCACAAAGAAAGCCAATGCAACCAAAATTAGAAGGAAAGCAGGAAACTGGGAGGGGGGGAATTACAGCAAGATTCTCTGATAAAGGTCTAATTTCTCAAACATGTAGAGAACTAGGTCAAATTTATAAGAATGTAAATTATGCCCCAATTAATAAATGATCAAAAGATATAAACAGGCAGTTTTGAGAAGAAATTGCAGCTATTTATAGTCATATGACTAGCCAGGTGACTCTGGCAAATTGCTTAACTGTTTTGGACCTAAGTTTCCTCCTCTGTGAAATGAAGGGACTGGACTCAAAGACCTCTAAGATCTCTTCAAGCTCTAAATCCATTATCCTATTATCCTTAGGATATGAGTAACCCACAGTTATGGGTATGATAGAGATTATGAGTCAACAAAAGACTAACAGGGAGGAGAGAGGGTCAGAGAGGTAGAAGAACCAGTACAAAGCAGGGTCACAAACACCTAGAGAAGAGAGAGTGTTCAGGAAAAAAAGGGTGGTCAGGTCAACAGAGTCAAATTCTTCAGAGAGGTGAAGGGTGAAGACTGAGGAAATACTGCCATATTTTCCAGTTATAAGACTTTTGGTAAATATGAAGAAATTTCAGTTAAGTAATGAAACCAGAAGACAGATTACAAGGGGTTGTGAAATTAGTCATTCAGTAAACATTTATTAAGAGCTTACTATGTGAGAGGCAGGGTGCCATGTGCTGAGGATAATAAGAAAGGCAAATCAATCTCTGATCTCAAGGTGTCCACAGTCTAATGGGGGAGATAACATGGGAAGAAGTGTGCACAAATAAGTACATACATACATATATATATATATGTATACATATATATATATGTAAAAGATAAATTGAACATAATGAACAGAGATAAGGCTCTAGGATTGAGGGTTTCAGGAAAGTCTTTCTGTAGAAGGTGAGATTTTAGCTGGGACTTGAAGGAAGAAACCAGGAGACGAGGATGAGGAGGGAGAGAATTCCAGATACGGGGCACAGTAAGCATGAATGCCTAAAATCATGACATGGAGTGTCTTGTGGGAAGAACAGCAAGAAGACCAGTGTCACTGGATCACAGAGTGTATAAAGGTGACTTAATCTGCAAGAAGGTTGGAAAGGGAAGGGAGCAGATTATGAAGGATTTTGAGTACTTAAAGATTTAAAATTTGACTGTCCGAAGGAGATAGGGAGCCACTGGAATTATTGAGGTGGGAGAGGGTAGGGAGATAGATGAGTACAGGATGGTTTGGAGTGGAGAAAGACTTTTGTCAGGGAGCCCAACATGAAACTTATTGCAATAGTCCAGATGTGAGATGGTGAAAGCCTATGTCGGTGTAGTGGCAGTGTCGGAGGAGAGAAGAGGGAATATTTGAGATGTTATGAAGGTAAAATCAACAAGCCTTAGCAGCAGATTTGATATGGAGAGAAGGAGGTGAGAGAGAGTGAAGAGTTGAAGTAGGTACCTAGGTTGGAAGCCTGGGTGACAGGGAGTATGATGGTAATAGGAGGGTTTGGGACAGTAAGAGGATATGGTAATAGGAGGATATGTACAGCAAAAGGCTAGTTTTGGGGAAAAACATAGTGAGCACAATGTTGGCTATGTTAAATTTAAGCTATCTACTAGACATCTAATTTGAGATGCCTAATAGGCATCAGAGAAGTTAGGGCAAGACAAATAGACTTTAGAATCATCAGCATAGAGATAATAATTGAATTCATAAAAGCTGAAAAAGTCATGAACTGAAATAGTGTAGAGGGAGAAGAAAGGACCAAACCCTGTAGGGCATCCACGATTGGTGTAGAAAAAGGGGAGGGGAAGTGGAGGCAACAAACATAGATAGCTTTTTCTGGGAGACTGTGAAAAGGATGAAAGTTTTAAGATAATAGCTTGAGAAGGTTGGTTAGTAAAGGTTGGTTGGTTTTTTTGTTTTGTTTTGTTTTAGTATGGGGACGTTTTGGGCATCCTTGAGAGAATCAGGGAAAGAACCAGGAAATAGGATGGGGTGTGTGTGTGTGTGTGTGTGTGTGTGTGTGTGTGTGAGAGAGAGAGACAGAGAGAGAGAGAGAGAGAGAGAGAGAGAGACAGAGAGAGAGAGACAGCGACAGAGAGAGAGAGAGAGAAACAGAGAAACAGAGAGATAGACAGAGACAGAGATAGAAGGACATATGAAATGATTAAAAGGGAAATCTGTGGGGCAGCTAGGTGGCGCAGTCAGTAGAGCACTGGCCCTGGAGTCAGGAGGACCTGAGTTCAAATCCGGCCTCAGACACTTGACACATGTACTAGCTGTGTGACCTTGGGCAAGTCACTTAACCCCAACTGCCCTGCCAAAAAAAAAAAACAAAAAAAAAATAAAAGGGAAATCTGTTGGAAAAGACAGCTGGGGAAGGGATCAAGAACATATGTAAAGGTTTAGACTTAGAGAGAAGCATCAAGAACAAAATAGAGAACCTAGGAATAGAAATCAATGTATATAATAGGTTAATGTTTGACAAACCTATATCTAAAAATTCCAGGGAGGATATTAAAAGTTTTTTTAATTGATGAGAAAATTGGATAACTACATGGCAAAAAGAAAGAAAAAATGAATTTGGATCCATATGTTATACTGTACACTAAATTCTAAGAAGAGAAATACAAAAATAATATGTTGTAGAAAAATCAATAGGTATTCTGAATGTTAAAAAAATAAAATAAAAAAGATTGGGGAAAACTTTGCAGAAAATATATTATTTGATAAATTTTTATTTTATGATAAAACTCTATGTAAATCCACCATGTATATTGGTATGTATCTTGAATACATGACCCAAATGGAGAAATTATCAGAGGACATGAATGGATAATTTTAGAACAAGGAAACATAAATTATATTTTTTATCTTAATGTAGGTTTACTTCTATAGTTATCACTGGGATACACTGTAACATATTAAAATAATCCCCCAAATCCAACATGCAAAACCCTAAAATGAAGTACATCAAAGGAAAAACTCTGTTACAAAGGTACCTTAGAGGTAAAATGTATAGGAATTCTGAAGTAAACCGTTTCTTTTTTCAATTAATTTTTTAATTTCATATTTTATTATTTAATATTTTCTAGTTTTCAGCATTGATTTCCATAAGATTTTGAGTTATAAATTTTCTCCCCATTTCTACTCTCCCCCCACTCCAAGATGGCGTATATTCTGATTGTCCTGTTCCCTAGTCAGCCCTACCTTCTGTCTCCCCACTCCTCCCTACATTCCCTTTCCTCTTACTTTCTTGTAGGGCAAGATAGATTTCTATGCCCCATTGCCTGTACATCTTATTTCTCAGTTTCATGCAAAAACAACTTTTTTTTGAGCATCTGCTTTTAAAAGTTTGAGTTCCAAATTCTCTCCCCTCTTCCCTCTCGACCCACCCTCCCTAAGTAGGCAAGCAATTCAACATAGGTCACATATGTTATCATTACGCAAAACACTTCCACGATACTCATGTTGTGAAAGACTAACTATATTTCCCTCCATCCTATCCTGTCCTCCTTTATTCAGTTTTCTCCCTTGACCCTGTACCTTTTCAAATGTGTTTGCTTTTGATTACTTCTTCCCCCATCTGCCCTCCCTTCAATCAACCCCCCTTTTTTATCCTCTTTCCACTACTTTCCTGTGGGGTAAGATACCCAATTGAGTGTGTATGTTATTCCCTCCTAAAGTCAAATCTGATGAGAGCAAGATTCACTCATTCCCCCACACCTGCCCCCTCTTCCCTTCCAACAGAATTGCTTTTTCTTGCCACTTTTGTGTGAGATAATTTGCCCCATTCTATCTCTCCCTTTCTCCCTCTCAATATATTCCTCTCTCATCCCTTAATTTGATTTTATTTTTTTTAGATATCATCCTTTCGTATTCAACTCACCCTGTGCCCTCTGTCTATATATGTGTATATATGTACATATATATGTATTTATATATGTATGTATGTATGTATTTACATATGTATATTCCCTTCAACTACCCTAATACTGAGAAAAGTCTTATGAATTACACACATCATCTTTCCATGTAGGAATGTAAACAAAACAGTTCAACTTTAGTAAGTCCCTTATGATTTCTCTTTCTTGTTTACCTTTTCATGCTTCTCTTGATTCCTGTGTTTGAAAGTCATATTTTCTATTTAGCTCTGGTCTTTTCACTGAGAAAGCTTGGAAGTCCTCTATTTTATTGAAAATCCACATTTTGCCTTGGAGCATGATACTCAGTTTTGCTGGGTAGGTGATTCTTGGTTTTAATCCTAGCTCCTTTGACCTCCAGAATATCATATTCCTAGCCCTTCCATCCCTTAAGGTAGAAGCTTCTAGATCTTGTGTTATTCTGATTGTGTTTTCACAGTACTCAAATTGTTTCTTTCTAGCTGCTTGCAGTATTTTCTCCTTGACCTGAGAACTCTGGAATTTGGTGACAATATTCCTAGGAGTTTTCTTTTGGGGATCTTTTTCAAGAGGTGATTGGTGGATTCTTTCAACTTCTATTTTACCCTCTGGGTCTAGAATATCAGGGCAGTCTTCCTTGATAATTTCTTGAAAGGTGATGTCTAGGCTCTTTTTTTTTGGATCATGGCTTTCAGGTGGTCCAATAATTTTTAAATTATCTCTCCTGGATCTATTTTCCAGGTCAGTGGTTCTTCCAATGAGATATTTCATATTGTCTTCCATTTTTTCATTCCTTTGGTTCTGTTTTATAATATCTTGGTTTCTCATAAAGTTGCTAGCTTCCACTTACTCTAATCTAACTTTTAAGATAGTATTTTCTTCAAGGGTCTTTTGGACCTCCTTTTCCATTTGGCTGATTCTGCCTTTCAAGGCATTCTTCTCCTCATTGGTTTTTTGGAGCTCTTTTGCCATTTGAATTGGTCTATTTTTTAAGGTGTTATTTTCTTCAGTATTTCTTGGGTCTCCTTTAGCAAATGGTTGAGTTGTTTTTCATGATTTTCTCACATCACTCTCATTTCTCTTCCCAGTTTTTCCTCTACTTCTCTAACTTGCTTTTCCAGATCCTTTTTGAGCTCTTCCGTGGCCTGAGACCAATTCATATTTTTCTTGGAGGCTTTTGATGTAGGCTCTTTGACTTTGTTGACTTCTTCTGGCTATATGTTTTGATCTTCTTTGTCACCAGAAAAAGATTCTAGAGTCTGATTCTGAATCTGAGTCCATTTTCGCTGCCTGTTCATGTTCCCAGCCAGCTACTTGACCCTTGACCTTTTTGTCAGGGTATGACTGCTTATAGAGTAGTAGAGAGTACTTTCTTCTTTCAGAGCTACTTCTACACAGCAAGCTCTGTCACACCAACACTCCTCCCCTGCCAAGAACTGCCAACCAGGACCATGACCCAGATCCAAGCAGGGCAAAGCAGACTCTGGACTCCCACTCTGATCTGCAGCTTAATTCCTCCCACCAGGTAGGTCTGGGAATGGAAGCAACCACAGCTGGAGCTCTGGAAGCAGCTGCAGAGATGCAGTACCTCCATCGCCCCTGGGGGCTGGGGCCAACTGTGCACTCCTCTCACCCCTATCCAGCAGTTTTTCCACTAACCTGCTATATTTTCTTTGACCTTTGTGGGTTGAGAAGTATGGTAACTGCCATAGCTCAATGATTCAGAGCCCTATGGCCTGTTCTGCCAGACTCCCAGTCTAATTGGTCCTGGTGGGGCCCACACTGGGCTGTGCTCTGCTCTGCTCCTAGCTCCATATGATAGACCCTTCCCAGCGACCATCCAGGTTGTCCTGGGCTGGAGCCCTTCTTCCCTCTGCTATTTCATGGGTTCTGCAGCTCTAGAATTTGTTCAGAGCCATTTTTTACAGGTGTTTGGAGGGATCTGGGAGAGAGCTTAAGCAAGTCCTTGCTTTCCAGCCGCCATCTTGGCTCTGCACCCTCAGAAACATAAATTGTTAATAGCCACATGAGAAGAGGCTCAAATACTCTAACAGTAAGTTGCAAATCAAGACAATCTTACTATAACACTGACTAAATTGTCAAAAATAGCAGAAAATGTTAGAATGCAGTGTTAGTAGGTCTGCAGGAAAACAGGCACTCACATTAGTATTACAGACTAATGTAAACTTCATAGAGCAAACATTAACCATACTGTTTTACTAATTAATTAATTCCATCACAAGAACTTTATTATATTTTATATAATATATTATATTCTATATAAATATATTTATATATATTTATTATACTTATTACCACCATTTCCATAGCAAAGTGGAATTTAAAAAAGAGGATTGCTCTTGAAATTGCAGATCTGTTATGTACAACTTGCTATTCCTTTTAAATATACATCAAAGTCATCATGTAATTTTCTTTTTTCTAATAGCTAACATTAAAAACATGCACACACGTGCGTCAGTTCTTTCTATCAATACAGATAGCATCTTTCTTTATAGGACCTTTGTAGTTAATTTGGGTATTTATAATAGAATGACTTAGTCTCTCAGTTATTCTTAAAACAATATTGCTGTCACTGTATACAACGTTCTCTTGGTTCTGCTCATCATTATTTCATGCAAATCTTTCCACATTTTTCTTCTGGTGTAGTATTTTTTAATGCTTTGCTATTGTACCTATAGAATAAGTGTTTTCTACTACTTCCAATTTTGTTTGTAAAAATTCAATTAAGCAGCCTTGGTTTCATTCCACATGAGCATTACAAATGGCAAAATGTAGAATTGCACAAAATTGTGATGATCTCATCTTTAATAATGTGTAACTAATGCTTCAACTGTCACCTTAACCACGTTAAAGGAAAGTTCTGAAATGAAAATCAAATACATTTATTAACTCAAAAAAAGAAAAGAAAAAAGAGAAAGCTGCTATAAACATTTTAGAACATATAGGTTCTTTTTATCTTTCCCTAATCATCTTTGGAAATAGACTTAGTAGTGGTATTACAAGATCAAAAGATATAGGCATAATTCCAGAATGCTCTCCAAAATGGTTGGATCAGCTCACAGATCCACCAACAGTTAAGGTCCCAATTTTTCCACATTCCCTCTAACATTTAAAATGTGGGGGTACAAGGTTCAAGAACTTTATTATAAAAATAGGAAAAAATTAGAAGTAACCTAGATGTCCAACGATTGGAAAGTTGCCGAATAAATTATGTTATATAAATGTTATGTTAACATAAAAATTATATATAAATATGTAACAAAGTCAAAGGTAATAGGATTAGAGACAAACTTGGAAAGAGATACAAAACAAATATATTTGTTGCTGTTTGTTGGTTTGGTAATATTTTCTTAAAATGCACCGTATCATATGTTAAGGCTTTTACATATATCTCCTTATTTTTCATATTCATTTCATTATTTGTTTTTGTTTATTTCATCATTTGTTTTCAATTTCAAAGAAAAATATTAATTTAAAATAACATAAATCATTTGCCATCCATTTAAAATAAAAAGAAACAAATACAGGTTACATAAGACAGGGAAACTATACCACAGAATTGAAAGTCCTTCTAGCATTTACTTACTTAGAAGATAAACATAGTCAATAGAAATTCCCAGAAAAAGGCACTGAGACTATCTCCAAGTCTAACCCTCAGTTAATAATTAAGAGAATCTTTATAAGTAGTAGCACTACATTCAGTGAAATCAAGTTTCCAAGTATAAAATTTTCCCTTTTCTGGCAATAACACTTCAATTAAGGATTGAATTAAGAATCAAAATTCATCTTTGAGAAAGGATCTTTTTGACTTACTTGCCCTGAATTTCAGTTCTTTCTTAAGGAGCTCAGAACATTCACAGAGCTTGTCAGAAATGAAGAAAACGGAGATCAGTAACTATGGAACTTGGACTAACACCCGCTTTTGCAAGCTACAAACGTACATCTTCGCGTTTTCACTCTCATATCACATTTAATCATTAACTTTCCATAGTGAGAAAGGTCATAACATCTTGAGAAACCTCTCTTCTAGTGAATATTTTTTAAGAGGGAAAAGTAAGTTGGTCATAAGAACATTGGTTCTGGATTAAAATCCCTCATCTCAATGGACGTAGTCTACTTTCTATAAGGAACTAATCTAGAAAAGAATTAGTTAGATGAACAATTTATTTTAATTCAATTCAATACAGTTCAATTCCACTCAATCCAATTCACTAAATTCAACAAACATTAGCAAGCCTGTATAGTGTGTAGAATACTATACTAGATACAGGTAGAGATACAGAGTATAGATAAGACATAGTCACTAACCTCATGGAACGCAGTCCATATGAAGAGGATGCCATGTACACAGACAAATATAATACATGTAACCCAGGCTTCAAGCATGGAACATTTGAATAAGACTCTCCTCATTAGTGGTGAGAATAAGTACCCTCTGCTTACCTGCATAAAGAGGGGAGGGGGACTGCTTTAGAGTTGAGAGGCTTCTTTTCTGTTCTGAGAGACACACACAAGAAGTTCTAGAATCTCTTTGGAGAGTGACCCATAGAAAGAGAAAGAACTTTGGAAGGCAGGCATGCAGGGAAAATCTAGCTCCTCAATCTGTCCCTGATTTCCAACTTATCCCTCCAGAGACTTTGGAACATTTTCTTTTGTGTGAGATAAGGGAACCTCTCTTGGTTGGGCTGAGGTAACATACTCTCACTAGGAGAACTCATTGACTCTGTGTACTTTTGTTGCAAACCAGGTGACACAGTGGATAGCGTGATGGTCTTGAAGTCAGGAAGACTCATCTTCTGAGTTCATATCTGGCCTCACACAATATTAGCTGTATGACCCTGGACAAGTCACTAAACCCCTGTTTGTCTATGTTTCCTCATCTGTCAAATGAGATGGAGAAGGAAACGGCAAACCACTCCAGTAAGTTTGCCAAGACAATCCCCAAATGAGGTCAGATCTGAAATGACTGACCAACAATAACTTTTGTGTACATTCTAATTTTGTATAACATCTATGATTTCTATTTGCTGCTTACTTGGATAAGTGGTTTTACTTGTTATTCATTTGTAGCCTCTTCTCTTGATTTCCTCAAGGCAGAAATCAAAGTCTCAGTTGAAGAGGACTGGGCAAGATTCCTAAGATATCTATCCATGCCATCCTATGAGCTACATTTAGAGAAACCATGTGAATGTACACATAATATACATGGAAAGCACATACCCTACATAAAAATAATCTATAATATGTGCCTAATGTAGATATAAAGTAGGTACAAAGTAGGTATAATATAGCTACAAAGGCTAGGAAGGGAAAGAGTACCTCTGACTGAGGGTCAAGAAAAGCTTCATGGAGAAAATAGCATTTTAGTTATGCTTTAAAGAATGGAGATCAGGAAAAGGGATAGTTATAATGTAGAGCATGAGCAAAAGCACGGAAGTGAGAAAGCCACAGCATAGATGTAGAATAGTGAGTAGTCTAATACGTTTGGAGAGTAGAGTAGTATAAATTATGTCCAGAAAGGGTTAGTGATGCCAAATTGTGGGGTAAATTATGTACTCAATTAGGAGACTAAGGAGTATCAATTTTACATGGTAGAATGAAGGAAATGATGAAGAAGAGGAAGAAGAAGAGGAAGAAGTAAAGAAGAGGAAGAAGAGAAAGAAAAAGGAGGAGAAGGAGAAGAAGAAAGAAAAAAACTATTGAGGACTTTGGAGCAGAGAACTGAGATCATCAGGATCTATGTAAGTGAAAGGTTTATGTTAGATTTCTCAGTGCCCTCTTGCCAGGAAGTTTTCTGTGGAAACAGAAACCCAGAGGCAAGCTCGGCTTTCCATAATTCAAAGAGACTGTACAATATGGAATCTGGTTCTACAGTTCTCATTGTAGCATTATTTTGTTGGGGTTTTTTTGTCCTTTTTCAAAGAGGACTAGTGACATCACAGGTGATGTCTTGTCTCATGTGTGAATTGGATTTAAGTGAGGGAGAGTTGCACAAAGTAGTCAGCCTCGTTCTCTCTTCCAGCATCATCAAAGTCCAGTAACAAGACAAGAGCTGAGACGACTGGCAGTGGCCCAGCAATGCAGTGGATGACCTTGGTGTCTTCAGCGTCTGACCAAACTCTAGGCTCTTCACAACACCTTCTTCAGCTGCCTTCACGGCCTTTGGAACAAACTGTTCTCATCTGCCCCTTCTGCTGGGGGAAATCTTCATGGTGCATGAGAGCGGTGTCTTCCCTGTTGTTGTGTACTCTTACACAGGCACACATAGAAAGGGGATACAAGTAAACAGGTCATAAGTCCTTCTCCTACAGACACCATGATGATCACATAACTCTCCAAATGCATGCCTATGGGCTCCCTACTACCAAACTCACCCATATTCATTATCTGCTTTCATAGCAATATGCACTCTTACCACAACTCTACACTTGCGTTTGCAAGAGTTACCTGCATGTTATGTTTCCACATTTGCCTTAGTCAGACCAGCTTCTAACCAACACTTGCTAAGGTGTAGGAATGAATGAGATTGTTCAGATTGTCCTCTTTAAGCTTTAAAGCATGCTTTGGGGTGGGGGGGGGGCGAGGGCGGAGCCAAGATGGCAGCTGGAAAGCAGGGACTTGCTTAAGCTCTCTCCCAGATCCCTCCAAACACCCTTAAAAATGGCTCTGAACAAATTCTAGAGCTGTGGAACCCACAAAAAAGCAGAGGGAAACAGGTCTCCAGCCCAGGACAGCCTGGGTGGTCGCTAGGAAGGGTCTATCACATGGTGCTGGGAGTGGAGCGCAGTCCAGCATGGGCCGTGCCAGGACCAACCAGACTGGGAGTCGGGTGGAGCAGGCCTGAGGGCCATGAATCATTGAGCTGTGACAGTGGCCAGACTTCTCAACCCACAAACACCAACGACTACTGAGCAGGTTAGTGGAAAAACTGCTGGATAGGGGTGAGAGGAGTGCACAGTTGGCCCCAGCCCCCAGGGGCGATGGAGGTACTGCATCTCTGCAGCTGCTTCCAGAGCTCCAGCTGTGGTTGCTTCCATTCCCAGACCTACCTGGTGGGAGGAATTAAGCTGCAGATCAGAGTGGGAGTCCAGAGTCTGCTTTGCCCTGCTTGGATCTGGGTCATGGTCCTGGTTGGCAGTACTTGGCAGGGGAGGAGTGTTGGTGTGACAGAGCTTGCTGTGTAGAAGTAGCTCTGAAAGAAGAAAGTACTCTCTACTACTCTATAAGCAGTCATACCCTGACAAAAAGGTCAAGGGTCAAGTAGCTGGCTGGGAACATGAACAGGCAGCGAAAATGGACTCAGATTCAGAATCAGACTCTAGAATCTTTTTCTGGTGACAAAGAAGATCAAAACATACAGCCAGAAGAAGTCAACAAAGTCAAAGAGCCTACATCAAAAGCCTCCAAGAAAAATATGAATTGGTCTCAGGCCACGGAAGAGCTCAAAAAGGATCTGGAAAAGCAAGTTAGAGAAGTAGAGGAAAAACTGGGAAGAGAAATGAGAGTGATGCAAGAAAACCATGAAAAACAAGTCAATGACTTGCTAAAGGAGACCCAAAAAATACTGAAGAAAATAACACCTTAAAAACAGACTAATCCAAATATCAAAAGAGCTCCAAAAAGCCAGTGAGGAGAAGAATGCCTTGAAAGGCAGAATTAGCCAAGTGGAAAAGGAGGTCCAAAAGACCCCTGAAGAAAATACTACTTTAAAAATTAGATTGGGGCAAGTGGAAGCTAGTGACTTTATGAGAAACCAAGATATTATAAAACAGAACCAAAGGAATGAAAAAATAGAA
The DNA here is from genome assembly GCF_011100635.1 of Trichosurus vulpecula. Lineage (NCBI taxonomy): Eukaryota > Metazoa > Chordata > Mammalia > Diprotodontia > Phalangeridae > Trichosurus > Trichosurus vulpecula. Next base: position 131,944,383 of record NC_050581.1, read on the forward strand.
GACAATGTGAAATATCTCATTAGAAAAACCACTGACCTGGAAAATAGATCCAGGAGAGATAATTTAAAAATTACTGGACTACCTGAAAGTCATGATCAAAAGAAGAGCCTAGATATCATCTTTCAAGAAATTATCAAGGAGAACTGCCCTGATATTCTAGACCCAGAGGGTAGAATAGAAGTTGAAGGAATCCATCAATCGCCTCCTCAAATAGATCCCAAAAAGAAATCTCCTAGGAATATTGTTGCCAAATTCCAGAGCTCCAAGATCAAGGAGAAAATACTGCAAGCAGCCAGAAAGAAATAATTTGAGTATTGTGGAAACGCAATCAGAATAACCCAAGATCTGGCAGCTTCTACATTAAGAGACTGAAGGGCTTCGAATACGATATTCCGGAGGTCAATGGAACTAGGATTAAAACCAAGAATCGCCTACCCAGCAAAACTGAGTATCATGCTCCAAGGCAAAATATGGACTTTCAATAAAATAGGGGACTTTCAAGCTTTCTCAGTGAAAAGACCAGAACTGAATAGAAAATATGACTTTCAAACACAAGAATCAAGAGAAGCATGAAAAGGTAATCAAGAAAAAGCACAAGAAAAAGAAATTGCAAGGGACTTACTAAAGTTGAACTGTTTTGTTTACATTCCTACATGGAAAGATGATGGGTATGATTCATGAGACCTCAGTATTAGGGTAGCTGAAGGGAATATGCATATACATGTATATGTATATGTACATATATATATGTATATGTGAATGTGTATGTATGTATATATGTATGTGTACATATATATATATAGAGAGAGAGAGAGTGGACACAGGGTGAATTGAAGATGAAGGGAAGATATCTAAAAGAAATAAAATCAAATTAAGGGATGAGAGAGGGAGATAGGGAGAGATAGAATGGGGTGGATTATCTCACATAAAGGTGGCAAGAGGAAGCAGTTCTCTGGGAGGAGGGGAGAGGGCAGGTGAGGGAGAATGAGTGAATCTTGCTCTCATCAGATTTGGCCTGAGGAGGGAATACCATACATACTCAATTGGGTATCTTACCCCACAGGAAAGAAGAGGGAAGAAGATAAAAAAGGGGGGGTTGATGGAGGGGAGGGCAGATGGGGGTGGAGGTAATCAAAAAGAAACACTTTCAAAAGGGACAGAGTCAAGGGAGAAAATTCAATAAAGGGGGATGGGTTGGGAAAGGGCAAAATATAGTTAGTCTTTCACAACATGAGTATTGTGGAAGGGTTATACATAATGATACACATGTGGCCTATGTTGAATTGCTTGACTTCTTAGGGAGGGTGGGTGGGAAGGGAAGAGGGAAGAGAATTTGGAACTCAAAGTTTTAAAAACAGATGTTCAAAAACAAACAAAAAAAGTTTTTGCATGCAACTAGAAAATAAGATACACAGGCAATGGGGTGTAGAAATTTATCTTGCCCTACAAGAAAGGAAGGGAAAAGGGGATGGGAGGGGAGGGGGGTGACAGAGGGGAGGGCTGACTGGGGAATAGGGCAACCAGAATATACGCCATCTTGGAGTGGGGGGAGGGTAGAAATGGGGAGAAAATTTGTAATTCAAACTCTTGCAAAAATCAATGCTGAAAACTAAATATATTAAATAAATAAATTTTAAAAAAGAAATTAAAAAAGAAAACTAAAATATTGAATAATAAAATATGAAATTCCGAAAAAATCATGCTTTATATATATGTTATTATTGAAGATTTCCAAGGGAAGGAATGAAAGGAAACAAACATTCACCCTAAAGGAGCTCAGAAAGAGTAGGAGGAGCCTGAAGAGGAAACAGGAGGAACAGAAGGACTAACTTGGGAACCACGAAAGGGAAGAGGTTTTAGGATCCTGGATTTGAGAGTTCCAAGGGAGAGGTTATCAAGTCCAACTTCTTCACTTGACAAATGGGAAAACTGAGGCCCAGAGAAGTTAAATACCTTACCCAGAGTCACACAGCTGGCAAATATCTCTGAAGTCAAGAGAGGAGAAAGTAACTGAATAAGGGATGACCAATTAGACCTTGGTGGTGGGATGAGAAACGGACTACAAGGGGTTAGAGAGAGAAGAGGGTGTGTGGTCCAGTGAGCAAGCTAAAGCAGCTAGTACAGATTACTTAAATTTTTTTAATTAAATTTTTTCAATGGAAATCTACCTTCTTTTCTTTCCACCCCAATCCCACTGAAAAAAAAGAAAAACAAAATCGCGGTACAAACGTGTACAGTCGGCCAAAACAAACTGCCCCATTGGCCATGGTGTGTGTGTGTGTGTGTGTGTGTGTGTGTGTGTGTGTGTGTGTGAGTGTGTGTGAGTCTACACTCTGAGCATATCACCTCCTACCAGAAGTATGCTTCATGAGTGCTCAGGGATCATACAGTCACTGTATTGATCAGGGTTCCTAAGTTTTTCAAAGTTACAATATTAATTAGTCTTTACAATATTTTTGTTATTGCATAAATTGTTCTTCTGGTTCTGTTCACTTCACTTTGCATCAGTTCATACAAGTCTTTACAGGTTTCTCTGAAATCATCTCCTTCATGATTTGTCTTTATTTTTAAGTTTTATTTATGTCTTTTGTTTTTGTTACAAACCTTTACAGATTACCCTATTATAACAAAATAAAGTTATTAAATAAAACTGATGACATAGTGACCTCATTGGAAAGAGCATGCAACGTTTGATATCTATAGCAACTACCCCCACGCCTTTTTAAAAATTGCTCCAAATCAGGGGCAGCTAGGTGGTGAGGTGAGAAGAGCACCGGCCCTGGAGTCAGGAGGACCTGAGTTCAAATTCGGCCTCAGTCACTTTGACACACTTACTAGCTGTGTGACCTTGGGCAAGTCACTTAACCCCAAATGCCGTGCCTTCCCCTTGCAAAAAAAAAATTTGCTCCAAATTATTTTGCAGAATGCTGGGACAGTTCCAAGCTCAACTAACAGTATATGCTTGTACCTGCTTTCCCACAGTTCTCACATGTGTTATTTTCCTTTTTTTGTCAACTCTGCCAATCTGATGGATATAAGGCAGAACCTCAGTTGTTTTAATTTGCATTTCTCTAATTATTAGTGATTTAGAGCATTTTTTCCTATGGCAATTGATACCTTAGATAGCTTTCTCTGAAAACTGCCTCTTCACATTTTTGACCATTTATCAATTTGAGATTGGCTCCTATTTTTATAAATTTGAATCTGTTTCCTATATATCTAAGCATAAGACCTTTATGAGAAATTTCTTTCCAAGATTTACCATTTATCTGCTTCTCTTCTAATTTTAGCTACATTGGTTTTCTTTGTGCATTCACAGTTATGATCATTAATTATTTCCTTCCATCCTAATCTCTAACGTTTTGCATTCTCTTTCTTCCCAACCCTTTCTTTGTAAAGAAGAGGATGGTAAGAGAAAAGGTGTGTACTCAGAACCAACACTTTAGGTTTAGTGTGATCTGTTTTTATTCTTTTGCTCCTCTTCTGTTCCCCTCATCTAGGGCTCAATCACAGGCTCTTGTCTTTCCTTTCCTTTCCTTTAAACCCCTCTTTGAGACCCACCTTCCTTATAGTTTGTTTTTCTTAGGACTAATGCCTCCCTAATCTACCCTCCCTCCAATTTCCCCTTCTCTCTTTTTCCTTTCTGTTTCCCTACTGACTGAAATGTATTTCAGTACCTAAACTGTATGTATTTTTCCTTCCTTTGATCAGTTCTGATCAGAGGAAGTTCGAATGTTAACCACTTCTGTCACCCCTTCCTTCTTGTTTATGGTAGATTTCTACAATTACATAAGACAATTTTTGCTATCTTTCCTCTCCACTTTCCTCCCTAGTGTATTCCTCTTCCTTTTCCATTCTCCTTTTGAGATCCTCAGAACAAAATAAAACTACTCCCAGGCTTTTTGTCTTATTAGACTATCCCTATAATTGCTGATGATAACAGCATTCAGAGGTAACATATTTGTCTTCAACTCCATACTAGAATGTTTAGTCCTTTAAGATTGCTTGCTCATGTTTACTTTTTTATGTTTCTCTTGATTCTTGTGTTTGTATTTCAGATTTTCTAAGCAGCTCTCTTCTGTTTGTCAGGAAAACTCAGAAGTTGTCTGTTTTTATTAAAGATCCATTTTATTATTTGTTTTGCTAGGCAAGTTGGTTTTGGTTGTAAACTTATACTTTTTACCTCCTGGAATATTGTATTCTAAGCTCTGCCCTCCTTTTTATTAGTGGTTGATAAATTTTGTGCAATCCTGACTTTGGCTCCTCCATATTAGAATTCTTTCTTTCTGGCTGTTAGTATTTTTCTTTGACCCAAAAGTTCTTGGTTTTGGCTTTCATGTTTCTGGGAGTATTCATTTTGGGATTTCTTTCAGGAATTGACCAATCGATTCTATTTCCACTTTGCCCTCTGGTTCTGAAAGATCTGAGAAGTTTTCTTGAACTATAGTATCTAGGCTTTCTTATTTTTATTGTAATTATTTTAGCTATAGCTTTCATAGGGTCCAGTGATTGATAAATTACATCTTCTTGATCTGGTTTCTAGGTGGCACAGTAATAGAGCCCTGGACCTGGAATTAGGAAGACCTGAGTTCAAATCTACCCTCAAACACTTATTCTCTGTGTTATCCTGGGTGAGTCACTTAACTGTTGACCTCCTCAATACTCTCATCTTATCTTCATAAAATGGAGTTAATAATAAGCACCAACCTCCCAGAGTTGTTATGAGAATGAAAATCAGATGACATTTGTAAAATGTTTTATAAACCTTAAATTGCTAAATAGATGCTGTGTAAACATAAGTGCTCGGTAAATCCATTCCATTTATTTATCATAACTTAAAAGCCATTCCTCATTTGATAGACACCTCCTTTGTTTCTAATTCTTTGCCACTGTAAGAAGAGCTATAAATATTTCTGTCTATCTTTAGTTAGAGTTTGTTTTTCTTAGGTCTAGGGATTTATTAATACCTCTCTTATATACCCTCCCTCTAATTCTCCTGTATCTTCTATCCTTATTTCTCTGTAGAATGAAACATGTTTCTGTGTCTCTGTTTGCATTGTTCCCTCCTTTGAGTGATTCAGATAAGAGTGAGTTCCAAGTGTCAGCAGCTTCCCCTCCCCTTCCTCCTTGTTTGAGTAGACTTCCTCTTGCACATCCTGAATATGTAAGATGATTTTCCCTACCTTTTTCTTCTTCACCTCCAATGTATTCCAGTTCCCCTTCCTTTCCATTATTCTAAGATCATCAAAACATAAAAGAATCAATCCTAGACCTTCTGTCTAATTAAACTCCTTCTATGACCCCTAATGATAATAGGATTCAGAAAGGAAACATATATCATCTCCCCATATTAGAATATAATTAATTTACCCTTGTTTAGTCCTTTGAGATTATTCATTCATGTTTACCTTTCTGTTTTTTTCTTGACTCCTGTGTTTGCCCTTCATAGTTTCTATGTAGCTCTAGTCTTTTCATCAGGAATGCTTGAGAGTTCTCTTTTATTGAAGGTCCATTTCCCCCTTCCTAACCCTCCCAGGATTATACTTAGTATTGTTGGGTAAGTTATTCTTGTTTGTAAGCTCATTTCATTTACTTTCTGGAATATTGAATTTTAATTTCTCTGGTTCTTTATGGTGGAGTCTGCAAAGTCCTGTGTGATTCTGACTGTCACTCCTCAGTATTTGAATTATTTCTTTCTGCCTGGTTAAAGTGTTTTTTTTTCTTTGACCATGAAGCTCTAGATTTGGGCTTTCATATTCCTTTGAGTTTTCATTTTGGAGCTTCTTTCAGGATGTGACTTAAGCATTTTTTCTATTTCTATTTTGACCTTTGATTCTAAGATTCTGAGCAGTTTTTTTTAATGATTTCTTGAAATATGATGTCAAAACTCTTTATTTTTGGTCATGGCTTCAGGTAGACCAGTGATCCTTAATTTTTCTTTCCTTGATCCATTTTCTAGGTCAGTCATTTTTGCTATTAAATTTCCTAAATTTTCTTTCAATTTTTTTTTAGTATTTTGACTTTCTTTTTAATATTTCATGATGTCTTATAGAGTCATTGGCTTCTATCTGGTCCATTATAACTTTCAGGGAGGTTTGTAGCTTGGGCAAAGTTTTATACCTTTTGTGCCTTATTGCTTTCAGTTCTTTCTTCTATAATTCTCATTTTTTCCTAATTTTTTCCTTTTCTGCTCTAATTTCATTTATAAAAATATTTTAGTTCTGTGTGTTTCTGTGTTTTCTGACTCTTGCTTCATCTCTTCTAGGAGTTCTGGTTGAACTTATGCCCAAGCAGTGTTTTTCTTTGAAGCTTTACTTGTAGATATTTTGGAATCATCTTCATCTTCTGGGATTGTATTTTGATTGTCTCTGTGATCATAATAGCTTTATATGGTGGGAATCTTTTTGTTGTTGTTGTTTGCTTGTTCTTCCAGCCTTTTTTGTGACTTTGAACTTTATGTTAGTGGCAGATTCCACATACTTCTGGAGGGAATGTCTAGGTTGGTCCTCCTTGTGATTTCTTAGGGATAGTACCTCGGGGACAGCTCAGGTTGGGATTCTATAAGCTTTCCTATAAGAACCCAAAAGGTTCTTATCCAGGGCAAGTCTGATCTTTGTCCCAGTGATCTGAGCTCTGCAAGTCCCTGGCCTGGACTTGGGTTTGAGCAATAGATCTATGGGCCTGCCACCTTAGAATTGCAGTAGATTGCTGCTGGACTCAGCCAGCTAGATCAGAGTGACAGAGCTGTAGGCTTCTGCTATAGGTTTTAGCCTGGGCTAAACACTGAAACAGATCCTGTTTTTTGTTCCTGTGATTTGAGCCACATAGCTCCTGCTCACTTCTGAACCTGTTCCCTGTTTAGCACACATTCTAGGGTCTGCAACCACTCTTGTCTGTCATCCTATGTTGACCAAGACTGGAAAAATAACTCCATTGTGACTTTTTCTTTGATTTCTTAACCAGGATTCAGTCTGGTGCATTTTATAAATCTGTTTTAAGGGGAGTTCCCTCCCACCCCCACCCCCCAGTAGGGGAGGGAAGGAGACCACGCTACTCATTCTTGTTGCTCTGACATCTTAGCTCTCCCTTCTCACTGGTATTTTTTCCCCTGAATTTCCAGATCAGGTCTCAATCTGGTGTATTTCCACATCTTCGCAGTGGAGTTGTAGGGAAGAGCTTGTCTACACTTCCCGTTGTACCATCATCTTGGTCCCTCCTATAGATTACTTTTTAAAGAAGTATAGCTTTCAAAGCAGGGGCAGCTAGGTGGCATAGTGGATAGAGTGCCAGGCTTGGAATCAAGAAAACCTGAGTTCAAATCTGGTCTTAGATACTTACTAGCTGTGTGAGACCTTGGGTGAGTCACTTAGCTCTGTTTGCCTCAATTTCTCATCTGTAAAATGAGCTGGAGAAGGAAATAGCAAACCACTTCAGTATCTTTGCCAAGAAAACCCAAAATGGGGTCATGAAGAGTTGGACGCAGTTGAACGACAACAATAAGTTGTTAAGGAAAAGAGTAGGTGGTAGCTAGGTATGGTAGAAGAGTAAAAGGGTGTCTTTTTTTTCTCTTTTTTTTTTAGGATGAGGGAGAATTGAACATGTTTGTAGGCATATGGGAAGGAGCCAGTAAAGAAGGATATTTTTCTTTTTTCTTTTTTTTATAAATTTATTTTTTATTTTTAGTTTACAACACTCAGTTCTACAATTTTTGGGGTTAGTAAAGAAAGATTTGATGAAGATGCCTGAGAATAAGGATATTCTAGCTAAAGCATATTTTCTGAGAAGGTGGGAGGGAATAGGTAAGATCAGGGCATTAGTAGAGGTATTTGTCATATGAGAAAGGAGGAGAGAAGAAGAGCGTATGACCACATGGAGAAATTTCAAGGAAGCAAATTGCAAGAAATTCTTGCCAATTGGCCTCAAACTTCTCAGTGAGGTAGGTAGAAAGCGAAGTTATCTGGGAAAGTCTTGTTCAGATTGCTCTGTCTGATGCTGTTATTCTCATAGACACCAACACTTTTGCATTCCTTCATATAGCCCTCCTAACTCTAATGGAGAAGGATGTAAGGGAAAAAAGCCTTTATTACCTACTGTATGACAGGCACTGTTAAGGCAGAAATTCAGAACTGGTGTCAAGCTCTCTGACAATGATCAGCTCCTTTGAGCCTCAATGCTGCTGTGAGTGAGCTGTTTTCATTATTTTATTATTTTTACAGTTGAGGAAACTGAGGCAGAATGGTTACATGACCTGCCAATGGTCATAAAGCTAGGAAGCGCCTGACGTTGGATTTGAACTCAGGTCTTCTTGACTCCAGGCCCATTTTTCTATCACTATGCCACCTAGATACTCTATCTAGCTGCACTAGAAGTGTAGTCTCTTTATTTGAAAATGATGGAGTGAATAAAGCATCAGTGAAAGGTCATTTGTCTTCCTACTCCATCAAAGGCAAATCTGAATTAGGCAGAAAGGAGCTGTTATGAATTCAATATTAGATTTGACTTAATTAAAGCTATTTTGGACATTGGGATACTTTTAGTCTAATAATTATTCTAAGAAATTTGAAAAGCATTGTACTGGGGAATTAAACTATACTTTTGAATACCAAAGATTTTTTTAAGTTCCCAAAGGGCTTTTAATTTTAAGTTTGTGAATTTTTTTTCTTTCCCCTGCTAATTCTAGGTATAATTCAAGGTAAATGTCGTAGAAGGAACAGCCTCATTCGGAATATGAAGAAACCAATAAATGGAAGCCTCCTTAGGTCCCTTGCCTCCTTAGGGGGTCACTGTATAGCCCCATATTGAGAGTTAGGAATCAACACATACATCATCTCTTACATCCGTTTTCTCAGTTGGCCAGTCTTGTGCATTTGCGGCTTTTTTGGGTTTTGTTTTTGTTTTGTTTTTTTGAGACTTGGTCTTCCTATTTCATCCAGGCTGGAATAGTAGCGAATACTCTCAGATCTGATCTGACTGCTGATTGGCCCAGAAGCTTTGCCCTGCTCTGTTGGCTTTATTTGGGCCCTGCTCCAGTCCCTACCTGGCCCAGTTCATCCATCTTTAGGCAGTCAATTGCTTTTTTTCTCCCATTTTAGAGGCAGCCTGACATAATAAATAGGGAGTTGGTCTCAGGGCTAGAAAGATTTGGGTTCAAGTCCTGCCACTGACATATACTTGCTGTGTGACCTTAGGCAAGTCATTTAAACTCTGAGGGCTTAAGACAACTCTCTGAGATTATAAATTATGAAGAAGGTGCCAAACTGCAATTGTAGGGGGCAGTGGAGAGTTCTTTAAACCAATGAAATCACTAGTACAGTTCCTCTCCTTCCCCATATTCAGAGAACACACCAGGGGCCTTTGCCCTGACTATAGCAGCAAAACATGAAATGTAGGTAAATGCAAATCAACAAACTAGATTTAAATAAATTATCAGGACAAATCACACAAGTTGTCAAGGTATTTAACTACAGGGTAGACCTGGGAAACTGATGCTTTAAATAGCTATAGCATAGGAGACCTGTGTGATCAGCATTGTAATTCCCAATCATTAACAAGAGTTCCACCTGGGACTCCGGGAACCAAAGTCCAGTGAGTCTCCATTCTGCGTAGCAAATTAAAGGAATCTACAGTAACGGGTAGGTTCAATGAGCAAGTGTAATCCATTGGGGAGGGAAAGGACTCATGGTTTCTGGGAGAAAAACATCATGCCTGATTAATCTACTCTAGTAGATTCTTCTAGGGTCTATATAACAAGACTGCATACAATGCTGGTGAGGGCGAAGAGGTATAATTAGGTTGTAAAGGTTCAGAGGAGGGCCACTAAAAAGGGTTAAGACAAATGGAGAAGGTACATGTAAACTTTTAAAATAGGACTCTTTAATCTGGAAAAACTGAGGTGGACTGTAATCGGTGTCTATCAAATTCCGAAGGGCCTGCTAAAAGGCGAAATCACAATTTCTTCAAATCCTAGAGCGCTTCAGCAAAGACAGTTTCAGGACAACCCAGAGGAAACACTATTTTCACAGTTGGAAGAATGTAAACTTAAGGATGGTATTTCTCTGTGATGCAGTTCAGGCTGAGAATATGAATAGCTTCATGTTAAGTATCCAGGGATGTCAAACCCATAATTCAATTTAATGCAAATTAATTCAACAAATATTATTTGAAAATATTTTATTACTGGCTGGCTCCTCATTAGTGTGAATAATGAAACCAATGAAGTGGTCTCATTGTCTGAAGTCCCATTGAATATTCCCATTGGGCTGGAACCAACGACCATATGGTACATAATTACAACTTTTAATAGTGTAAATTTGAATATATGTATAAACCTAATGATAACCCATCAACCAAAATAAACAATCAAATAAACCTACAAAATACATTGTCAACAAGCATTTATTAAGTGACTTTCTATGAGTTAGGTATTGAGTGCTAGGGATACAATGTAGTTCCTGCCCTCACAGAGCTTACAATCTAATGGCAGAGACAACATCCAAACAAAATATATAGAGGGTAAATTGGGAGAGAATCACAGAGGGAAGGCACTAGCATTAAGGAGGACCAGGAAAAGATTCCTTACAGAAGGTGAGACTTTAGTTCAGACTTGAAGGAAGCCAGGAAGCATAGATGAGGAGGGAGAGAATTCTAGGCACGGGAGACAACCAGTGAAAATGCATTGATTTGGGAAATGAGGTGTCTCTACTGTCTCCACTGAGGTGCAAAGAGAACTAGAAGGCCAGTGTCACAGGAACAAAGTCAGGACAACTGGAAAGGTAGCAAGGGGTCAGGTTATGGAGGGCTTTAAAAGCCAAATAGAGAGGGTTTTGTATTTGATCCTGGAGATGAATGGAAGCCATTGGAGTTTCCCGAATAGGGGGTTGAGATGGTCAGACCCATGATCTAGGAAGATCACTTTGGCAGCTGAGTGGAAGATGGACTGGAATAGGGAGATAGCTGTGACAGGGAGACCACCAGCAGACTATTGCAATTGTTGAGACATGAGGTAATGAGGGCCTGAACCAGGATGTTTGCAAAACCTTACCCAGAACCCCTAGTTTTTATCAAGGAAGAACCAGAAGAATTAACAAACCAATAAGATGACTCCTTTGAAACCTCTCCAAAATTCTGCAACTTTTGTTCTTACTTTTCTTCCTTATCCTAATTCTTCTCTTTTTTAAAAAAATATAGTTTCATAATTACATTCTACTGGAGCACATATGTAAGAAAATGATTTCAAATGAATACAGAGTAATTTCAAGAGGGTGAGAGAACTAATAGCTGGGAAGACTTAGTAAAGCCCTTATGTAGGAAATGGTACCTATACTATGCTTTAAAGAGAAATAGGGATTCCAAAGGACAGCAGGGAGGAAGGAATTCATTCTAGACAGCGAAGACCTTTTGTGCAAAGGCAGAGGTAAAAGATAGAATGATATGTTTGACGGGGAACAGGTAGCAGGCCATTTACTGGAAAGGGAAATGTGTGACGAAGATCGATATACAATGAGACTGGAAAGGTGGGTAGGAATCAGATTATGAAAGCCTTCCCATTCCAGGTTAAGGGGTTCATTTTTCCCTCTGAGAACAATAGGGAGCCATTGAATGTTTTGTTTTGTTTTTTGAGGTGGCAACATAGTCAGACCTTGGTTTTAGGAATATCAATTTGGCAGCTTATGGTTTTGAGAAGGAAGAGACTGGAGGAAGAGAGGAAATTAGGAGACTATTATAATTAGCCAAGTGAGAAGTGATGAGAGCCTGACCTAGAGTAGAAGATGTGTGAATGGAGAGAAGAGGGTAGATATGAGAAATGTTGTAGTGGTAGCATTAACAAGGAGACTTGACAACTGACTGGCTGTGGGGATTGAAGGAAAGATGACTTCAAGGTTGTGACCTTGGGTGACTGGAAGGATGGTGATACCACCTATAGAAATAGGGAGTTTAGTAGCTAGATGATTTTGGTTTTGATTTGCCTATTGTCAAGCTGTTCTCCAAAGTGTTTGCAGCCATCTAAAGTTGCACCAACAACATATTGAAGCACCTGTTTCCTCATTTATCAAACTTGAATTTTTCCATATATGTGTATGACAAACATATCATCACACATATGTATATGTGCATGTATATGCATTTGGCATGTGTATAACACGTACACCTATATATTATATATGCATATATATTTGCCTTTCTAATGGGGGCAAGGTGATATATTAAGGTTGTTTTGATTTGCATTTCTTTGAATTCAAGTATTTTTTATCAATAATTTGTACAATTAAACAAATATGTATTATAGTGTACAGATTACTATTCCAGGCACATGGGAGATACAGAAATTCTGAACTTGTAGAGTTTATAGTTTTCTAATTTTTTTTCCTTTATGTGAAGCTTTGAGTAAGGGAAGATCATAGGATTTTAGAGTTGGAAAATATCTTAGACATCATCTAGTCTCCTCTCAATTTAGAGGTGGAGATATTGAGGTCCAGAGAAGTCAAATGACTTACCCAAAGACACACCAGTTAATTAACTACTACAATCAAACTTTGAACCAGTGTCTTAAAGTAAGCCTCCTTTTATTGGGTTTTATTAAGTTACCCTAAAGTTGTTTGAAGAATATTCCCTACTTTTTCACTTCACCCCCAGATCAACTCACTCTCTGGATTTCTCTTTACCAGAAGCCCTGAACCTCTTGAGATGCCTGTACCCTGGGACCTATCTTTTTATTAGTGAGTTCCTTGCCTAGACCACAATTTCATGAAAGGCCCAAACCCTGTTCTCTTCGCTCCTGGCTCAACTCATTCTCTGGACTTGTTCACCTCCTGGTGAGCTGGAGCCTTGACCTAGAGTGGGTACCCTCCTCCACCCCTCTCCTTTTCAGCTCTTCTCTGTATGTGGTCTTTCCTTATGAGAACGTAAACTCCTTGATGATGCAGACTATCTCGTCTGCTTGTGTTTCTGAGGGATTCAGAACTGACCAATACATACTAAGTCCTTAATAAATAAATGCCTGTTTCTCTTCTCTCTCCCACAATAAGAAGGTAACTTAACATCCTCCAAATAAGGGAGAAACCTAACCCTACAGGTCTAATTATCTACCAAAGCTGAGAGATTCACTTTTCACTTTCTCCAGTTTTCTACTCTTTGCCTTAGGGTGGTTTTGTTTTTTTAAACACCCGGAGCGCCCTCTGTTGACCAAAATATACACTGCTTCAGCTGAAGAGGGAAACCAATAATGAATGATAAAATCACAAAGCACCAAAGTTAGTGTCAAAACTGGTTGTGAAAAATCAAGACGGGAAAGGGGAGTCGGAGGCTTTAGAGTGGACACCATATTTTGTGGGACGTAAGCACAAAAGTTTTGCCCACCAGAAAGGACGTGCAGTTTCATTTATATTCTGCCAGTAATTTGTATGCACTGGCTAGCTCAATTAGACAACAGTAACCCTAATAAGTGTCTATATAGTCTTTAAAGGTTCGCAAATCACTTTACAAATATTATCTCTGACCCTCACAACACCCCTGGGAAGGGGGTGCTATAATTATTCTTGTTTTACAGAAAGGGAGACTGAGGCTGACAGATTGAGTGACTTGCTTGTGATACAGTTGGATGGGGTAGGAGCTGGAGTGAGTGGAAGGGCGACCACGGGATGATGGACTGATAGCCAGAAGAGACTGCAGAGGCCCAACCCGTCATTATATAGATGAGGAAGCCAAGACCCAGGGAGAGTGATTCACCCAAGGTTATATTGGTCAGTAACACAGGGGTCCTCTGACTCCAGAGATACATGCATTGCGCTCTAGTGCTCTGAGGCCAGGGGGCTGAGTCCCAACGTGAGTCCGTTAGCTTCCTACAGACTGTATTCCTCACTCTGATTGGCTGTTTGGTAAATGGTAAATGAAGGAAAATGAAGGAGTATCTGGACAGGAAGTATGAATAAAGATAGGATGCCACAGGAACCAACATCTCCTCCTTGACATGTCTGGAACCTTTGTGGGTCTGGCCTTGTCTCATTCACTAGACCAGACTAGGTGGATCAGGGTGAGCCTTAGGCAAAATTGTAAAAAATGGAATGATGACTCTTTCCCATCTTTCTTGGCCTAGTAATAATCATATTTATGTGTTTTAGGATTTGCACAGTGCTTCATACCCATTTATTTAATTTAATGGGGGCATGAAAGTACTGGAAACCTTTAAGTCTAGTCCAGGGGTGGAGGCCACATCCTAGGTCCTCAACTGTGGCCCTTTGACTGAATCCAAACTTCACAGAACAAATCCCCTTTAATAAAAGGATTTGTTCTGTAAAACTAGGACTCAGTCAAAGGGCCACACCCAAGGATCTAGAAGGCTATACGTGACCTTGAGGCCTCAGGTTCCCCAGCCCAGTCTAGTCCTAATCCACTAACTATAGTGACTTTGGGCAAATCACTTAACAAGCTCTCTGGGTCTCAACTTCTCCATCTATAAAATGAGGGGGCTGGATTAACCCTTTAAGGTTCACCTTTTCACTATAATGGTCTGATTCCTCACTGCTGCACCTCCCCATCCCCAGGGGTTTTGTGAGATATCTAGGATATCTCCTAGAATTAGTGTCTTAGCAGCCCCTTTGCCCTAGTACTCCCATGTTAAAAAGAAGGCTGGATAAGTTGATGACACTTTAAAGGTGTTAGACCCCTTGGCACCAGGGCAGGGGGGAGGGGGAAGAAGAGCATTTGGGGGAGCACAGGAGCCTTTGCAGCAGCCTTAACGTACCACATTCTTATGGATGGTTCTTGGGTCAAGGAGTTTGTATCTTTGGCTAGGTTTGTTCTCAGTAAATACTTTTTAAAAATTAACTTCCATAATACATTTACAAATGTCACTGATGGTACCCTCTCCCTCCTAATTTTTTCTTGTGTTACATGTGTGACCATGAGTAAGACGCCTAACCTCTCTGAGCCACCTTGGTTGCCATATCTGTAAAATGGGAACACTGATATCCATAGTATTTCTCTCACAAGGTCGCTATGCAGCTCCAGCTAGACACTGTACGTAATGTGCTTTGCCCACTTTTAAGGACTTTATAGAGGCAATTATTACTATTAGTTACTACTTTATGTTGTTCCCAACCCTTGTGGTCTTGACATTAAGGTTTGAGAGAAGGAACTTTGCTTTTTTGTCCCTGCATTGAGTGCTATGCCTCGTACCCGGGTGGTACTTTATAACTGTTTGTGGGATTAAATCATCTTTGACCCTAGCTCTTCACAACCTGGCCTCAACCCACCCTTCCAGCCTAATAACCCACCCAGGACTTCTTCATGAGAATTATACCCAATACCAAACACTATCTGCCAACCTCCATACCTCAGCACTCTCCCCTTTACCCTGAATGCCTTCTCTCCCCACTTTTTTCTTAGAATCCCTAGTTTTCTTCAAAAGTCAGTTCAAGCACTACCTTCTATGTAAAGCTTTTAATGTTCCTCCCCCACCCCCATCACCTTTTGTTTATTTTGTGCATATCTATATGTGTACCTGTCATCTTCTTTGATTGGAGCACAAGTTCCTTAAGGAAAAATATGAAATGCTTCCCTTTTGTCTTTGTATTCCCAATGCTTAATACAGTACCTAATGATGGGGCCTTATTAATACTTGTTGACTGAATGATGGAAGAAGTAGGGATCAATTTCCTAAAGAGAAGACATGGTGTTGGACTCAAGTGGTAACCAACTTCTCTCATAAGCAAATACGCATTCATTTACTGACATCTTATAAAACAGGGTAAGAGGCCATCCTTTACTGGAAATGCATAATATGAAACATATTAACTGAGCCTCACATAATAGAGATGTTTAGTGTAATGGATTTTCTTGGAAAAACCACACAGTAAGTTGTTGAATTCACATGAATGAGAACCCTCCAAAGGGTGGTCAAGTGTTTGGAAAATTTAAAAATGGAAGATTTTGATCATGACTAATCATAACTCAAGAGGGTCACCATCCCCAACCTTCTCTCTGCTCCCAAACTACTCTGACAATGGAAAGCTATCTATAATTGTGTTAATAAAGTGAAGAGGAAGTAAATCTTCCCAGTCAAACTGTAGCTCTAGAAATGTGGGCCAGTGATTGTGAATGCAGGCACTCACTCTCTTCAGTCTCCTTTGATCCCCCATTCATTCTCTAACTTTATGAGTGAATAGGTTCTAGCTTCCCGGTTCCTGGAACATGGAAAGCATCCAACCAAAGATGGGGCTTTGGAGATCCTCAAGTCCAAAGCCCTCCTTTTACAGGTGAAGAAACCAAAGCCCAGAAAGGTTTAGACATTTGCCCAAGGATGCACACCAGACAGTAAATAGCAAAGACAGGATTCAAATCCAGATGCTGACTCCAAATTCAGCACTCTTATTATTATACCACACTGCTTCTCCTGGGAATAAGGGCTAGATTAATTAGCAAAAGAGAAAAAAATCAGCTAAAAAAAAAAGTCAAGCAACAGGTCTCTTTTCTATGATACAACTAAGCTGTAGTAAATCTTTGAAAAACAGCACGAAATATCTTGCACACCTCTGAGTGCAACTGTTAACGTGTTGCTGTTCGGTCGTCTCAGTAGTATCCAACTCTCCATGACCCCATTTAGGATTTTCTGGCAAAGACACCCGAGTGGTTTGCCATTTTCTTCTCCAGCTCATTTTACAACAGATGAAGAAACTGAGGCAAACAGGGTTAAGTGACTCGCCCAGAGTCAAACACTAGTATCCGTGGCTGAATTTGAACTCAGGAAGATGAATCTTCTGGATTCCAAGCCCAGTGTTCTATCCACTTCACTACCTAGTGTTACTAGGTCCTAATTATCCCTATCAGCAATCAAAAGAAGAACTCAAACAGTACGAGAGGCAGGGGGTAAAGAGCTCGGCTTCAGAAATCAGGAAGCCTCCCTTATTAGTCCCTTAAGTAATCACGAGTAGATCACATAACATATATGAACCTCCCTTTTCTTACTTGTAAAATAGGGGAGCAGAGAGGTTAGGTTGTTAGACAAATGATCCTTTCCCCTCCTAGCCTCTTGGCTATTCTTTTCAGTTCCCACTAACTTGAATTTTATCTGCCTTCAGTAGAGCCTCCCTCACTGCAAGATAACAGGAGGGTTGGATTAAATCTGATGTTCAACAATTTCCCACCCTATTATAACACACACACACACACACAAAAACTGGGCTGAAAAGAATAAGGATTTGGGGGAATAAATGAAATTGAACAGAGATTTCATAAAATTCCGAAAGGAGAAGTGGTCATGTTTACTGTAAACAGATACAACAATTTTAATTGAAAAGTAAAGTAGGGTTTGAGGCAAGCTGACATTGAATCATTTCATCAATTAAGCTGACGGGTATGAATTGAATGACGTTATTCACAGATTACAAGCAAACCAATTAAAGACTGGACTGTCCATCTATTGGTAATTGACACTGAGAAATGCCATCTCTGTAACATATCTAGTAATGATGAGAGAAGGTGGTTTAGAAACAATTCCAATATCACATTTCTACTCAATAGGTTGCTTTCCCAGGACTGAAATTTCTTAAATCAAGGTTAAGAGGCTAAAAAAGTCAAACTTAAAATAGAGAAGATCAAAAGGTAGCTTATTTCCATCTTTGATACACACACTCTAAACCATGATCTGGACTAGTTAAGGAAATGAGCCCAGTCCTACAGGTAAAGATGTACCAGTAGGCCCTTTGGTTTTGGCCTAAGGGATCCTGAAAAGGTAAAAGGAGGCTGGTGATTTATGCATTCAACTAACATTTGCTTTCTTTTCCGTTTAATGTCTCATCCCCATCTTTCTAAGCCCCCCTTCTTTGGCCAGTGCCTATGCCCCCAAAAGTTTGAAAGCAAACAGACATTTTGTCTGATGGAATCTCTGTAAAATCAAGGATCCTTTTCCATCTGTTTAAGTAGGGAGAAAAGTTATTCCTGGGTTCACTCTAACGAGTAGTGGTCATTTAACTTCTCTGTGCTTCAACTTCTGCAACTACAAAATGGAGCTGGACTCAATGACCTCTAACATCCCTTTCAGCTCCAAAGCTGTAACTCTATGGTTGCTTAGCAACTTTCATGGCATTTTAAGAAGTTTTATTAAGCCTGATGAATCTATTAATATTTATTAAGTGAGGGGCAGCTAGGTGGCGCAGTGAGTAGAACACTGGCCTGGAGTCAGGAGGACCCGAGTTCAAATGAGGCCTCAGACACTTGACACACTTACTAGCCGTGTGACCTTGGACGAGTCACTTAACCCCAATTGCCCTGCCTTCCCCCCAATATATATACACACACACACACTATATATGTATATATATATACATGCTATATATGTATATATATAGTGTGTGTATATATATATATGTATGTGTATACATATACATATTTATTTATTTATTAAGTACCTAGTATGTGCCAGGCACTGTGTTAAGCACTAGACATACAAAGAGAGGCAAAAGACAGTCCCTGCCCGCAGGAAACTCACAATTTAATAGGGGAGACAATATGCAATATCGGCAACCTATATTACAGAATAAGTAGGAAATAATGAACAGAGAGAAGGCACTAGGATTAAGAGGGGTCGGGAAAGGCTTCCTGTAGAAGGTGCAATTTTAATTAGTACTTAAAGAAAGCCAGGAAGGTCAGGAGTCAGAGCAGAGGGAGAACACTCCAGGCATGAGGGACAGCCAGAGAAAACACCCAGAACGGTGAGAGGTGTCTTGTTCTTGGAATAGCCAGGAAGTCAGCGTCACTGATTCAAAGAGTGTATGGCAGGGAGTAAAGCGTAAAGAAGACTGGAAAGGTAGGAGGGGGCTAGGTTATGAGGAGCTTTGAATGCCAAGCAGAGCATTTTCCATTTGATCCTGGTAGAGAGGCACCAGAATTTACTGACAAGGAGAATGACATGATCAGACCTGTGCTTTGTGAAAATCACTTGAGGCACACAGACCCACTGATAGGCTACTGTAGTAATCAAGATGTGAGTGAAGGGCCTGCACCAGAGCAGGGTGGCAGTGTCAGAGGAGAGAAGGGGGCATATTGGAGAGATGTTGCAAAGGCGATATCGACAGACCTTGGCAACAGATTGGATATAGGGGATGAGAGAAAGAGAGAGGGGGGAATCTGAAATGACCCCTAGGTTGTGAGCCTAAGGGGCTGGGAAGGTGATGTTGCCCTCTATAGTAATGGAGAAGGTGGGGGGAGGATAGATTTAGGGGGAAAGACAATGAGCTCTGTTTTGGACATGTTTAGTTTAAGATGACTACTGGATGTTCAAATTAAGATGTTGGAAAGGAAGCTGGAGACGAGAGAGTTTGGGGCAGGATTTGAGAATCATCAGCAGAGAGATTGTAATTAAATCTATGGATGATGATGGGATCACCAAGTGAAGTAGTATAGAGGGAGAAGGGAAGTAGGCTCAGGACAAAACCCTGTGAGTCATCGGTTAGAGGGCATGGTCAGGATGAGAATCAAGCAAAGGAGACTGAGAAGAAGCAGTCAGATAGGTAGGAGATCCACGAGAGAGTGGTATCCTGAAAACCTAGAGAAAAGAGAGCAGCGAGGAGAAGACAGTACAGCGTCACCAACTGCAGAAAAGCCCACTGGATTTGGCAACTAAGAGATCACCAGTAAATTTGGAGAGAGCAGCTTCGGTGGAATCAGGTTGGAAGCCAAATTGTAAAGGGTTAAGAAGAAAGTGAGAGAAAAAGTGGAGGCACCTATTGTAGACTGGTCAAGGGTAGAAGAGATCTAGAAGTATAGTTGGGGTACAATGATCGAGGCAATGATCAAGATGGGGGATGTTTGCAGACAGCAGGAAATGAGTCTGCAGATATGAAAAAGACATGGGAACCTGATCCAGAACTTGGCATATCAGCAATGGCTAGATGTATCTTTTAATGGTGAGAGGAATGCAATAGAATTTTTAAAACAAGCTCAAAAAAAAAAAAAATAAACACATGTATCAGTTGACTACCAGGACTCTTAACTATTTCTTGTCATCCCAGAATTCTTGCTAACATTTCCACTAAGCTTTAGGCATAAGAGCCAGCATGGAATAGGGGGGCAGAATGCTGAGAAAAGAAGGTAATGTCAGTTTCCATTAACAAGAAATTGCAAATTAGCTCTATTAAGCTACAGATCTATAGCTAATAACTTTGGAAATTTTAAATTAAATTTACTTCTGGTACTTTGCATCCCATTTTAGAAGCTGGAAGTATCTTTTAAAAATATTTTAAGTGAATAGGCTGCACCACATTACAAACAAGAAATTACCCAGGATTACCCAGGAGCAGTAGCATTATCTTATCAAATAAACATATAGCCAGAAAAACAGAAGAGCTAGTCTCAAAGAGAAAGGGGGGAACATCAGCTCTGGGGCTCCTTTGGGATCCATAGAAATATAAGATAGGCCTCAGCACACTGGGTGGATCCCATGGCAAATTTATGGGAGGCCATCTACTAGACTCACACAGAATGGTCAGGTGTGGGTGGGCTGCTATCTGTGTCGTTGGGAGGACCACCCATATAAACGATGAGATGACAGGGCCATTACTGTACTGGAGCAAGTTTAATACCTTAAGAACCTTTCAGTATTTTGCCTGATAGTTGGCCAAAAAAAAGTTTTAAACATAGAAACCAGATATTAACAGCAGTATAAAATGAATAGCTTTGTATTAATGTTTATTTCTAATTACAAGAAACAGAATATCAGTCCCTTATTTGTACAAAAATACCTGAAAGATAGATTACAATTAGGTTCACAAGCCCAAAAGCTATTTACAGTATGAAGCAAAGCATACTGAATAAAGGTTTTGTCTTTAAGTTAATACCTTTTGCATTCCCTGAAAACTTTTTAACTTTATTCCATTTTACAGTTACTACATCTTGCATTGTGACAAATAGAATTTACGATAAGCAAATCTTGCCACTGGAAAGGTGCATTGATTGGTCAAACTGTCAGGTATTTATTTAGTGCAGAAAAGATAAGACAAAACATCTAAACTGAGGCACGTGTTTCTTCAAGGTTTAACAAATAAAAGCTTTCTGTACTTTAACACCTAGTGTAACATAACTTAACTACTAACTTTATTACCAAAACCGTTTGGCATTTTCCTTCTCGACATATTCAAGATTGCTACATGAAGTATTCATTTAGAAAATAAAAATCACAGGCAAAGACAAAAAAAATATTCAACAGGCTCCAAAACAACCCTGAGCAACCCCTTTACATTCATGTCATTTAAATACAAAAATAAAAGTCAAATGTCCTTCAGTCCTTGGTTTTGCTAAGCTGGAACCCAGCTGATTTACTGGATTTGTTGGTTTGTTTGTTATAGGGTGGTACTCTCTCAGTGACCCAGCACAAAGGGAAGAGGAAAGTGAGCTGTGAGCTGGTAGAGTAAGCTTGTGGCCACTCTGAGACTGGTTACTTTCTCAAACAGTTCACTTAGGCTGGAAAAGTATAAAAGACTAAGTCAACCATCTACATACGTACAAAATTGTGATTCATAGTCAAACTTTTATTTATCTCCATTTAAATAAAATGCAAGTTTATAAATACAAAACACTGCAAATACTAGCTGTCTATTGGTGGTGGGTTGGGTGGAGGGGGGAAATGCACTATTGGAACCAATCTATGTAAACAGAAAAGAAATCTTATAGCCAAAAAAACCGAAAAAAGGTTTATTTCAATCCACCAAATAGAAAAGTTTATAATAGCTGTGTCTTCCCCCCAAAGTGAGGCTGAATCAGGCATGCAAAGTGAAGTTGGAAGTATGAACAGTTATTAGCCAAATTTCTGATTGTTTGAAAAGAGTGGCTAAAAAAGAAAAAAAAGGCAGGAAAATGCAGTTCCATATTGCAGTTGAAAAACACATTTTGCTAAAAAAAAAAAAATCTCCATCTTCATCTTCTAAGTAGACATTTCATGGAAAATACTAGAACGTGATCTGTAAACTAAAATACAGTGTTTCTATACCATCGACATAGTTATAGCTGATATGTATTACTTAAGCTTGTTACATTTTTGTCTTAAACTACTGTCAAAGCTATATATGATGACCAAAGAGCAGTATGAAATGGTTTTTTCCTTCAGCAGAGAGGATTTTTAAAGCAATCCAGTGGCTAACATCAATCAGGGAGCCGGTCCGCATTCTTACCGCTATGTTAAAAGAAAACTATTTTGTTCACCACAGTAGTCTGAACACCCTTTCAAGTAAGCACTTTCCAATCTGCAGAGAAAAGGGGGAAATGGCTATTTTCACGCCTGGTTTCTGTTCAGGGTAAGAGGCAAGGACTGAAAGATATGGGATGGAAAAATCGGAAAGACCATAGCCACGGTCTTTCCGGCTCATCAGAAAAAAAGAAAACCAATATTGTGTTATGACTAAATATTCATTTTAAACATTTACAATGAAGCAATTCTGATCATAAGCCAGTAGTAATGTGGATTCCAAATCGGCTTGCAGTCAGCTGGCTTACATGTATGAGAGTGTGTGTGTGTGTGTGTTTTTCTTTCAGCAGGATGGAGGCCACAAGGTCAAAACCTCTTAAATGTCAGGTTGAGTCTGTGTCCATTTTGTTGTTTGTGTATGTTTCTCACCATGGAGACACTCAGGACACTCACTGCAGTAAACAAAATAGGAGCCATTTTTCTTTTAAACTCCTGGAACTATACCCGTGGCAGGGGCTTGGGCTGCATTCTGTAGCATTATTAAGCCTTTCAACAGGCTGACGGTGGTAACACGGTGGTGCTTCTGAAAGCAACTGAAGACCACAAAGAACATAAAGCTAAGGGGAAGAAAAAAGGCTGATCATTTGTCCTAATAAGCAGAAGATCAGCACTGGTGATTTTTCATAGAAATCAGCCTCTTTTGAAACCACGAGCATGGTCATTCAGTTGTGACTGTGTAACAGCGAATTTCCTAAAGAATAAAAACTATTTGACTGGGGGGGGGAAATATAACACATATGTTAATAACAAAAAGTTCTAACATTTGTGCATAGAAATTGGATGACTAAACTGGGGTCTCATGACTGGGTCCATTAATTATGCTACATACCAGTCATTTCCCCCTAAGGATAAAAACCTCACAAATGATTTTCAAAGTCCACTGGGTGGTGGAGTTATAGTTTTAGAACTGAATTCACACTGATTTTCACACTGCTTTAATCAGCTGAGGGCAGAAACTGCCCTTGGAGAAATGCTGAGACCCAGCACTTTTAGGTCTTCTAATTCTGACAGGCAGAGACTTTTTAGCTCCTGCATGAATTGAAAAGCCACATCAGATCCTAATATAGGCTGTATACAATATCCAAAATAAAGTAGGAGTGCAAAACAAAAGAGTGATCAATACAAAAAAGTAAACACACCAGTTTTAATTGTCAAGATTATTCCAGGGCAAGAGTCCTTTTCTAATGATTTCTCTTCAGAACCTGTTCCTGTTAAGTGGCCAGTCAAGATGATCATTCCAGTTTAGTCTCAAATTTGCACACGATTCTACATGCCTTCCTTTATTTGGCAAGGGGAGGAAGGTGTGCTGGGATACTCAGCAGCAGATCATTCTCAGGTGCTGGACAAACCAGGAGGATCTTGGTCTGTCGGCACCCGCTGAATCCATCCCTCTGAGAGTCTCGAGGTGCAGAATATAATTTTTAAACCAATTTACAGACCTGCTCATTCATTCCAGTGTTAACTTTCTCTTAGTTATTCTTCTAGCAAATCCAGTCTTCAACCAAGAGCCAAATTCAAGGTCATAAGGCCACTCTGATACAGTGATGTTTGAGTTTGCAAGGCAAAACTCCTTTGTTTAGCTGGTAGAACTCAACAAGCTGGATCAGATCGCTGAATTTGGTATTTCCATCATCAAGGCTGAAGAACATTTGTCCCTCGTCCTCACACTATAGGAACAAAAATACTTTCAACATTAGATGGCACAACCCAAAAAGTCTACTGTAATTTAAAAAAAAAAGCCCACAATTATATGGTAAATTAGCCTTTACTTCATGAACTGTATGGTAAAATAGTAGGGAACACTACAGTAAGGTAGAAAAGTTAATTAAAGCTCAAAGAGTATAGTCATGGCTTTGTCCACCAAGCAGCCACAATGAGGATTCCAAGGAACCGAGGAGGAGGAATCCAAGGAAGGACGAAGAGACAGATTCTACCACTCCTTCAAGACCACACACTGAGCCAGTAGCGGAATAGGAAGTGGGTCTTGGGAGGACGTGCAGCTTCTACAGCTAAGATCCTACTTTTGATTATTTGGCCAAGTGCCCACAAAAGCTTCCTCTTCTCAACAGCACAGCGATTTCCCCCTTGACTTAAAACTGTTGGTTTCAGCTTGCCTTCTTAGTTCTTAGCGGGTGGTTCTCTCCCTGCCTCCCTGTTTATTCAATGAAACACAGCACAACGTATAGTGCCAAGAAGTCCTGCATTTGGAGTTTGAATCCTAGCTCCACTATGTCCTCCCTGTATGATCTGTGACAAGTCACCTTAACTTTCTTTGGCCTCAGTCTCCCGATTTGTAAAATGAAAAAATTGGACTAGACAACCATAAAGCTTCCAGGATCCAGATGAAAAATGGAGAACTGCAACAGAGTGTGGGGCAGCTGCCACCATTGCAAAAATATTCAAGCCTTGTGTATTTAAACATAGAACCGCTCCTTAATTCTAAGAGCACAGCTGTGGCCAGAAGCACCTTTCAGACTCTAAAGCACAGGCTACAATCTTTTTTCCCCCCAGTAATGACTCACACCTCTGTAATTTCCAAAGTTGACATTACAAAGCACACCCAAAGGCTAATAAAGAAAACCTGTCAGGAATGTCTGCTTTCCAAAGCTGGAGGACCTACGTGCATAAACTCAGAGATCATATGTAGACCTGACGTGTGGACTACCAGTGTCACTGACTGTACCTATACTATATGCATATCAAAAATAAAGCATTTCTACTCTTGACTTGTTGCCAATCTAATGACACCATACAATAAGTCACACTTCCATAGTGGCTTTAAGGTTTACTAAGTGCTTTTTCTAGTTGGGATAGGTAGAACTAATATTATTATGACACCCATTTTGTATTTGAGAAAACTAATATGAAAGTAATTCATTAGTTTGCTAATCACTCTTTCTGGATCTGGCAATATCATACAATCAGACACAAATCCTTTGGGCCTATAGAACGGAAAGTTATTTTATGACGTGGCATTTTGTTTTTTGACTTGATGTGGAAGCAAGTATAGGGAAGTGAAGTCCTATGTAAGTCAAGATTTCAGAAACTAGCACATAATTGGGCAAAATAAGTCGCAAATGATTTCCTTTATTTCTTCCTCATTTATGGTGAATTCTCCATTTTCATTTTTGTTACCTATAGTTTGTTTTTTCTTTCATTTAAACAAATCAAATTAGTTAATTTAGCTATTTCATTTTTTAAAAATAACTTATTTTTCTTAAGATTTTTTTGTTTTCCATTTTGTTAATCTCTTCCAGATTTTCCTAGGAAAAGCACTATGAGGTCTCTACGCTATCCTAACAGGAGGTTCTAGTTACTATGCTATGAACTTACCCTGGAACCAGCTTGATTTTCAGGCTCAAGTACAGAGCTTACTCAATAAAGCCTGATCAAAGGGGCAGGACCTGGCCTGCCCAACTAGCATTCTCTTTCTAGGAAGGCCAGGCTGAAGCTAACAAGAGAGCCTTTCCACCCAGATTTCAGCAAGTGCCTTTTGGGATAGTAGAGCCCCATGTACCTACCACCTGTAGAACTGTATTTACATAATTATCGTCAAGACAGGGGAACATGAGGTAGACACGCTATCTGGTCTTTTCAGAAGAACACCAAGTTACCCTGCATTTGCTTTTTTACCCTCAATAGAGGAAGCAATGAGAAACATAGTAATTAATTTGGGATTTAACCTCATTGTGAAAATCACCCATTGAACTCCCTGTGGTTCAACTGTACATCACTGTGGTCCCTCAGGCACCGTACCAGTGAAACATGTTGGTACCAGAGAGTATTGTAGCTATAACGAACACTCAGGTGTAGCTGGTATCTGCAAAAGAGCTACTGGAAATGGCAACTGGACCACCCTTAGTGATGAACGGTTCATTCCCCACTGAAAAATTCCTGCTGCAGATACCACTCTCCACTGCCTGGACCCTTCCTCAATTTTCCCTAGCAGAGAGGCTGCCTTCATTCTATCCCCAACAATCAGAGCCCCAGTCCCTTTTGGAGCTCAAAGATTCAAGGCCTAAGGCTCATTCTAGCTCTAACATTCTAATATTCTGGCTGTGTGTGCTGTCAAGGCAGATGGCAACCTTTTTTATTATGACTGGTGGGTAAGAGGAAGGGGTAGGGGAGGTGGGGAACTGAGGGAGTCCCATTAGGAGGCCTCCACTTCTCAGCAAAGGTCTTGCGCCAAGTGAGGAGGTGGAGGTGAAACATCAATACATGGCATGGTACTTAACTTTTCTAGTTTCCAATTTTAAAATTATGTTGAAAACTAAAGATAAGAAACCTGGTCAAATTAAGATACAGGAAGCAAAAGCTTGTAAAAATCTATACTTACAGGTAAAATCTGGAAATTTTTGATTTTCTGGTGATGGCACAATGTGAGTACAAATGCCTTTGGATTACTCTGGCTGTCACGAAGGAGGAAGAGCCTGAAGAAAGCATAAGAATGAGTTTACAACTGAGATAAAAACAGTAAAAATCCTTAGTTTGAAGCCATAACAGAATTCTGGCCTTGAGAGTCAGAAAACCCTAGGTTCAAATTCTGTCTCTGACCCTTCTTAGCTGTGTGACTCTGACTAATAATAATGATCATCATCACAGCTAGCATTTATACAGTGGTTTTAAGATTTACAAAGTGCTTTATACAAATATTATCTCATTTTGTCTTTACAAGAACCCTGGGAGGTAGCAGCCTGTATTATCCCTATTTTACAGGAGAGAACACCGAGGCAGGAGTTAAATGGCTCATTGAGGAACACACAGCTAGAAGATAGGTGAGGTCAAATTTGAACTTGGGTCTTCCTGACTCCAGCTCTGGCACTCTCTCCACTACGCTACATGACTGCTTCTACTATGAGGAGTTAAAAGTAAGTTCTTACCCCTTGTTGAGAGGTGGATCTTGCACAACTAAAGGGAAGACTCTTTCCTAACTATGAACCTGATATCTGGGGCCTAGAGATCAGATCAGCAGTTTTCTCTCTACTCCCTGAGGCCCTGCACTTATAAGTCAAAGCTAGAAAGTAGGAAAAAACAAACAAAAACAAAAGAAACCCCAACTTATATTATTGTGATGTTCCCCCATAAGATACTAACTTCGAGGAAGTTAGCTTAGGTCTAGAGTCTAGACCTTAATAGAAGGATTTGTTCTATAAAACTTGGACTCAGTCCAAAGGCTGCACCCAAGGACCTAGAAGGCCACATGTGGGCTCCAGGCCACAGGTTTCCCACGCCTGGTCTGGGCCATCAGGGCTGTGGGACAGAGTAAAGCTAACACGAGTTATCTGCCTCATTAGCACCGTTGTCACCTACTCTGTGTTACTCAGTTTTTCTTATAGTTGGTGTCACAGCTTATATTAGGACTGGTGATTCTGAGGCTCAATTTTAATGACAATTTGAAGACAGGTCATTTCATTAAATACGTGAGAAAAGCCACCTGTAAAGCCCTCAGACATTGAGGAGAACATCTAATGGGAGCAAAAATTATATGAAGTTTGTTTTCTCCCCAATCAATCAAGATGTTTCAGAAACTTTACACAAACACTCAAAGGATCTGAGTTTTCATCAACATTGGGATCATTCATTGTTTGTCCTTTGTTCTCAAGGAGGACTGTGACATCAGGAAGGTGATGTCATGACTTGCAAGTGAATTGGACTTAAGTGAGGCAGGGCTGTGTAAAGACATCAGTCTCACTCTCTCCTCCAGAGCCGTCTGGGTCCAGTGGCAAGACATAGATCAGGATGACTAAAGATGGCCCCCATCAGCATTGAAAACTCCCTGTATGAAAACTCCATTCACCCATATTGACTATAACCCCTCTGAGATGCCTGGGGCACAGAAAGGTGACTCACTCACCCACAGCCTCATGACCATCAAGTGCTATGAGAAAGGAGTTAAACCCTGGTTTTCCTCATTTCAAAACCCAGCCCTCTATCCATCATGCTACACTGCCTCTTTAGAGACTGCAGTACAAAAAACAAAAACACTTTACACTAAAATTTGCACAGAAAGAAGAACAAATTCACCTTTCCACCAAATAGCTGACTGAGTAGAGTAGATGTAGCCAAATCATCAGGATGGATGGATGGTCCACAACAACTCATCACAGTGAAATAAAATCAGAATGAAAGGGAATGCCTTTTCTAGGGACCAGATATCATAGAGTGCCTGAAGATAAGCAGTCAGTACTGCGTCTAAACCAAACCATCCAGTCCAATGATTTAGTCTTCTTCTGCCTACCAGCTAGGGGGCACAATAGATGGAGCATGGGGCCTGGAGTCAGGAAGACCTGAATTCAAATCTGGCCTTAGACACTTATTTATACTGTGTGACCTTGGGCAAGTCACTTAACCTGTTCACCTCAGAGGCACAACAATAGTACTTAGCTCCCACTTACCTCCTTGTTTTGAGGATCCAATGGGATAGTAATTGTAAACTGTTTAGCACAGTGCCTGGCACATAGTAGATGCTACATAAATGTTAGCTATTATCATTATCACTTCCATTCCATTTGCTATGGGTCAAACTCATTTGTTTCAGAATTTCTCTTGGCATTCAATTGAATTGTTTTCTTACCCATCCACAAGCCCCTGCTGTTTAATAATCCTATGGGATTCTTCCCGAGAGATCCTTCCATGAAACCAGTTTTGTGTCCTATGGATCACTGTTGGAGAGAAAGAGAAAGTGTGAGTTACGGTTTTTGTTTTTACTGTACAGACCACTAACATACTTGAAGAGACTACAGAACAACTTAATATGGCTGAAGTGGCATCTGCCATTTTACCACCATTCCTGTAGACCATCCCACTTCCCAACTTCTTACGATCACAGGATCATAGATTAAGAGCTGGAAGGGATCACTGAGACCAGAGATAGAGTACAACTGAACCAGATTAATATGTAATTGGGAAAGGTTTAAAACATGAAAAAAAAAATACAACACAACGTAGATGATGCTAATTTGTGGTCTTCTAAGTTAATGGAGGGATCTATTTCTATTTAAGTTTGACCCTACTGATTTAGACCAATACCCTCATTTTAGAGATGAAGATGGCAAAGGGACTTCCAGCTGGAAATTTCTAATATGTATTTGGTAATGTGGGACTACAGGTCATGAGAAATTTACACCTGACCAGGAAAGAAATGACATGTATACAATTACAGCTAGTTCCCAAATAGTGTGAATAATGAATTCCATGCATTATTAGAATTTGTACTGCACATTTCCATTGGGCTGGAACCAACGACCATGTTTTACATAATTACAAATTTCAAACGGTGCAAATCCAACTATGTGGGATTCACTGTTTGCATTGATCCATGCCTATCTCTGAGTATCACAGAAGGTATGGGTACTTTGGGGATGAAGGAGGAGATCCAGTGAGGATAGTAAGCATTTGAGAAACAGCTTATGGTTGGTACATAAAAATGTTGCATATGGGAATAAGAATAATGTAAAATAATACCGGAAAGCTGGTTTTAACCAGATCGTCGAGGTCTTTAAGAGCCAGAGTAAGAAGCTAGTATTTGGTCCTTTGGCAACAGAGAGCCATGGAAGGTTTCTGATCAGGTGGAGTGACATAGTTAGACTTGTGCCTTAGGAAGATTATTTTAGAGGCTGCATGAAACATGGATTGGTGAGGAGAGAGACTGGATACAGGAAGAGCAAGTAAGAAATACCTACATGTATAAAACAGACCTCATTACCCTCCTCCCCCAAACCTTCTCCTCTTCCTAACATCTAATTAAAAAAAAACAAACCAGAAAACAAAAACACTTCCATTGAATGTACTGCCATCCTTCTAGTCAGCATGGTTTCCAGTCTTGGAAGTCATACCCGTACCCCTCCTTCACAGTCCACAGCCAAATTATGTGCCAAGCCTCGTGGATTCTACTTTCACAACATTTTTCACATTTATTCCCTTCTCCCTGCCCCCACTCACTCCTCCCCACATGACCACTGCCCTTCTTTAGGCCCTCCTCATCTCTCTGGGTATCCCTGCCTCCAGTCTCTCCCCTCCCCAATCAGTGCTCCACACGGCTGCCAAAGGGATGTTCCAAGAGTGAGAGTCTGACACTGTCACCTCCCAGCTCCAGAAGATCTGATGGCTCCCACTTGGCATTCAAAGCCCTTCACAGTCTGGGTCCCGCCTACCTTCTGCCAGGCTCCTCTACACTACTCCTCTCCTCAGGAATAGTAATACCCCTTTTCAGGTACTCAAAACCTAGTCAAATTATGGATATTAGTTACAAAGATTTTCTTGTTCTTTTTTCCTTTCCAATATGGCAGGAGAAGGTGAAAACAGATTTTTGTTAAATTTAAGGAAAAAAAAGATTTTAGAGAGATTTGATCAAATAACCTCCTTAATATGCCCCTAGATGACATTTTATTCCCATCTCCACGGCTCTGCAGAGGCTGTCACCCATGCATGGAATGCACTGTATCTTGCAGAATCCTTGGCTTCCTTAATTGTTCACCTCAAAGAACAACCCTAATACAAGGTTTAATCTGATCCCTTCAGTTGCTGGTGCCTTCACTCCACCACAGTGAAGTGTGTATTTTACTTTACACATACTCTGCATTTATTTACTTTTATACCTGTTATTTCCACCCTGATACTACGAACTACAGAAGGAGTAGCAGTCTGAAGCAGTCACCTTAAAGGAAACGGACTGTTTCATATTTGTCTTTGTACTCCTCCGTCATCTAGCCCCACGCCCAGCCTGTACTAACGGACAAGCATTTACCATGCCTTTGCTCCAGGCGCTGAGGATATGGACACAGAAATACGCCCTCCCCTCGGAGGGCTTACATTCTAGCAGGGCAGATGACTTGTACACACATGAACACAGAACAGTTTTTTGGTAGGGAGAGGTGGAATGGAAATACAGGTATGGTATGGGAAAGCAACAGTTCTGAAGGTAACCATTCCATCTCAGAACTTGTGGTCCAAGAGGGAAGAGGCAGGTGCTTAGCAGAACTTGATAAATTATTTGCACTGAGTGAAATTAATTCCTACAGTCCAACTCCTGGAGTGTAAGATGGGCTAGCATGGGAGCATCATGGGATTTTAGTCCTGGAAAGGATGCTGGAGATCGCTCATTTTAGAGATGAGAGAAATTGAGGTCCCAAGAAGTATCACGACTGAGTCGCCCGAGGTAGTGAGTGACAGAGCCCCAAACTTCTTTGATGCTAAATCTAGGGTTCTTCCATCAAATCAAACAGCCTGTGTGAACAGCACTTTTTCAAATGAACAGATAAGTCAGTCACCTATTTGACGTCCCAAATTTACCTGTGCTTAGCGTAGAAGGGTGGAGGGGACTTTGGCTACCTAAGACATTCATCCTTGTGCTTCGTTTCTGCAAAAGAAACCAAATTCCCTCAATTAACACTTAAGACCAAATGGCTGAATCATGACATGCAACCCTGATACAACCCAACAAGAGGTGCGGGAAAAGCTCAGACTATGTGGATTTTGAAGAGGCGATCAGATGAGTACACAACCCCTACCAATGACCTTTAACCTTCTGTAACTGGAAACAAGGGTCTTGTCTGGACTGAGATGGACAAAAGATCTTCAGTGACACTTTGGTGTTTTTTATGTCTATTTCCAACTCTGTCAATGTGGATAAAGAAGCTCTCCTGGGGGGCAGCTAGATGGCACAGTGAGTAGAACACTGGCCCTGGAGTCAGGAGGACCTGAGTTCAAATCTAGTCTCAGACACTTGAAGCATGTACTAGCTGTGTGACCTTGGGCAAGTCACTTAACCCCAAATGCCCTGCCAAAAAACCCCCCAAAAAAAGAAGAAGAAGAAGAAGAAGAAGCAGCAGCAGCAGCTCCTCTCTTGGTGTTTGAAAGAAAATGCTCTCACTGGTAGTGGACCAATGACCACCAGCAGAAGAGTATGAGGATGAGGTACTCTATCAGCTGTTCAGATCACAAAAGCAAAAATTGCCCAACTGATTCCAGGTATTCATCCTCTTGTACAATCTAGTGTCAAATAGAGTGGGAGAAAGCCATGAGTGACGGCACTAACTTTTTTCCCCTTCTATTAAACAATGTGGTTAATTTGACATATGTGTCTGCAAAAACAGGTTTGCAAATTGTCGAGAAGAATCTGTTGTGTCTGCTTCCCCCTTCATCCTTCTTCTAGATACCCCAAGGCAGAGATGAGCTCGTTGTTGTGAATGAGAAAGAAATGCTCCAATATGGAAATTTTCTTCTTGCAGACCTGAACTCTAATACTTGGGTATGAATGATCCACATAAGAACTAATCTACACTGGCAGCTGGGATGCCCACATAGTGGTGTGTTAGGTTCAAGCTCACCAAAGGGACTTAGGAAAGAAGAGAGGGACAGATTATGTTACCCTCCAAGCATGGCCCTCTTCCAAGGCTGCGCTCTGAGCTTCAGCGGGGTTCTCAATCACTCTTCCTGTTTGGCCGGAAAAGTCCATTGCTACGAGGGAGTTCTCAGACACACTGCGCTGGAAGAGAACATCGGCCTGTTTTAAAACTTGCAGCAGCATACAGAGGGTACTGAATAAGTAGCATAAAAATAGAAAAAAAATCCTGCTTCCACCCCCTTCCTTCGACAAATTTTTAGATTGTGGTAGATGAAAAATCCTTATTTCCTTAAGGGAGAAAGTTTCCCATCTTTGTTTCAAGAGATTTCCTATCTAAATTGTTTTACACTTTGACACTGGGGCAAGTCACTTTGCCACCTTAGGCCTCAATGTCCTCATGTGTAAAATAAAGGCCCTCAAGGTCTGTCATCCTATGATCCTTTGGCTTTCCAACTTGTGGAAGAGGCCTCGTGGTCAAGTTTAGGGTTTTTTCCCTTTAGGAAAGTACTCTTTCTAATATCAGAGAAATGAACCAGGATCAGTAGCTTTCCTGGGGAAAAGGGCTCATGGAAGTTGAGACCAACTGATGTAGAGGGACAATTTGCCCCAGGAAGCAGGCCTCTCTCCCTGTCTGGGTCTCTTGGGCTTCCTGCTATTCTTTTGCTCCTCAGAAAGCATCACTGTAATGTGACAAGAACTTAACCCCCACTTTCTAACAACATGTATTAAATGCTAGAGAGGAAAAGATTATAAAGAAAATAAGAATCCAGTTTTCGGTCACAATAGTGTAGCAGAAAAAAATCACTAGGCTCAAGTCTTGGGAGACTGAGGCTCAAACCTTGTCCTGCTACTGTCTAGCAGCCCGACCACTGTTACACCTCTTACTTCTCAGTTTCAATTTTCCCATCAGTTAAATGGGAATGATACACACAGTACTGACCTCACGATGCTGTTCTGGCATGCCATAATGTACCTCAAGCACTCTGAACCTAAGATCAGCTGGTATTATCGTAACTAAAACTATTCAGGAGAGCTGATCATTCATATTCCTATTTCATAAGTGATATGGATGGAGGCGTGGGGCATGGGGAAGGAGGAGTTCTAGCAACATGCAACAATCAAAGTATAAAAATCAAGATGGAAAAGGAACATTGAAAGAGAAAATAAATTTTGATGAAATAAAAATCCTACAGCTAGACTCTTCTGTTATGTGTGATCTGATCTGACAAACCTGCAATAAACCAGAATTCCCCATGCCACCCCACCCCCACACAAAGTAAAGAGGTTACACCAATACTTACCACTGGGGTTGAGAAGTGGGAAAGCCAGGCTTTCCTCTGTTGTGGAATTCTGTAATTCTGATAAAGGAGCATGCCATACTAGAAAGAACAGAACAAGGTCAGAGACAGAGATATTTTTTCAAACCAAAAGCCATCATACGGTTGAATTTCATTATAATGAACAACAGACAGTACAGAGAACAGTTCTAAATAGCTAAAATATTTCACAGCATAGAGGGTGGCTCCAGTGAAAAGGTCATTGGCTTTGGAGTCAGAGGGTCTAGATTCATCTTTAACTTCTTACACTTACTACCTGTGTAACCATGGGCAAGTCACTTAACCTCTGCCTCAGTTTCTTTCAATGATATTAAGTTGTTGACAAAAGACCTGATGTCAAGAAAAACTTCCTTAAAAAAAGAGCTATCCAAAATGGAGGCTGGGTTGCCTTGGGAGATAGTAGAAGGTTCCCCCTCACTGTGGGTCTGGAAGGGAAGGCAGCATGATCTCGTTTGGTATGTTGTGGTAGAGGGTATTCTTCTGGGGGTGTGGTTTTAAATAGATGGCCATGAAGTCTGTGATCCTCTGACTCTCAGGACTAGTAAGGTCAGAGGTCACCATCCTCTACAATGGAACCCACAAGTGGTCCTCCAACTTTGGTCAAACACTTCTGATGAGGAGAAACCCACTACACTCCCTGAGCTAGCTCATTCTACTTTAGGACAGCCCTACATGTTAGGAAGATTTTTCCAAATATCAAGTATAAGTATAAATCTGTCTCACTGAAGCCTTTACTCATTGCTCCTACTTCTGTCCTCTTGAGCAAAACAGGACAAGTCTAGTCTCTCTTTCACAAGACAGTCCTTTAAATTCTTGAACACTGCTGTCACGGCGCCCCGAGTATTCTCCAGATTACTCACTCTTTCAGCTGAACTTCAAATGAGTTTCTTCACCATCCTGGTTGTCCTCTTTCTAGATGTTCACAAAATTATCAATATCTTTTTTAAAATGTGGCATCTAAGATTTACTACAATATTCTGGACATGGTCAGACCAAGGAAGAGACTATTACATCTCCCTAGTTCTAAACACTATGATGCCTCTCAAGGCATTAACTTTGTTACCATATCATGGGTCCCCTCACTCCCGCTGTCCTGTGGAGAAAGCACACTGTATCCAGGCCCAGGACAGCCAGCTCACCACTGATAGCTTGGATCCCTGGATTCCCTTTCTGACACTACCCTTGATGCTCACTGGGCCTGAATCCTCAACTGCCATCATCAATCTTGCTTCTGGATCTTGCCATCAACCTCAGGGCAAATGTCCCATGTCAACATGGGGCAGAGTGGCCAGGTAGGAGTGGCTGAAGGCCATATACCCACTGCTGCCCATGGCTAGAGGCTGCCATGCTCCACTCTGACATCCAACACCTAGAAGGAACTTGGGGACCCTACAAAACCAAAGTCTGAGGCTCACCTGGTCTCCTTCTGGTTCACAAACTTTAAAGTAACAGAATTCCCCATGAAGGGGAGCAGGGAGCTATGCAGGCCTGTTCATCTATCAGCCGGGTCATGAGGTAGTGTCTGGGCACTCCGGCCCCTGCTGTTTCTTTCCCTACAACTACCCCAGAGAAAAAAATGAACCAGACAGACACCCTGACTCTGATACATGGGTCCCCTCACTCCTACTGTCTCTTGAGGAAAGCACAGCCCTGGAGAAATGCCCAGAGACTCTTATTTGGAAAACAAATGCTCTCTCTTTCCCTGGAGGGCACCAATGGTTTATCCCTCACCACATTGAACATAACAGATTCCTCACTACTATGACTAACTCATACTGAGCTTATAGTCCCTAGCACCCCCAGATTTTTTTCAGAACTATTTAGCTATGTCTCCACCATCCTGCACCTGTGAAGTTGATGTTTCGATCCCAACAGAAGACTATTATTCCATGTTATTTCAATAGCATCAACCGAATCAGCTTTGGCCAGGATGGTGACTCTGGCGTCAATGTTAGGTAGGGTAAGGTGATCAGAAAGGCAGTATAAGAGCTGTAATGGCACCCATGAAATATTAGAAGACCTAGAAGAAAGCCTCCAGTGTACTGGGTAACCTGCCCCTGGAGGAGCTATAGTAGAATATGGACAGCAGTTGCATAGAATGAGGAATGGTGGCAAGGCTGCCATCTGCCAGGGAGTACCCCCATCGATGAGCTTAGAGATCCCACAGGCCTATCTGATTATAGTGCTATG
This sequence comes from Trichosurus vulpecula, assembly GCF_011100635.1. Lineage (NCBI taxonomy): Eukaryota > Metazoa > Chordata > Mammalia > Diprotodontia > Phalangeridae > Trichosurus > Trichosurus vulpecula. Next base: position 131,980,489 of record NC_050581.1, read on the forward strand.
ATCCATTTTTGCAGCATTTTACAGTTTGAAAAAGCTTCCACATGCATTTCTCTCATTTGATGCTTAAAACAATCCATTAATGTGGTCAGGGAAGGTATTACTATCCTCATTTAACAGAAAAGGAAAAGATTAAGATTTAGAAAGATTAAGTGGTTTACCCAAAGTCACGGAACTAGAAAATGAAGGATCCTGTACCCCAAATCATTTCTTTTGACTGTGGGTGCAGTGTCCTCTCACTGCTTGGGGCTAAAACCATTGTGCCAGGGTCTAAGAGGTTTAATTTGGGCCCAGTACTCAACCAAGAAATGAAATATTAAATGTCCTTTGTCAATACAAAATGTACACTCGAGACAAATTTGCTTTTAAAAAATTCCTGATTTCCTCATGCTTTCAAAATTAACACATAACTAGCAAATAACTTTTCAATCTCCCTTGAGTAAGTTAAGTTACACAGGTCAAAGAAGCTATGATTTACTGTTAATGGGTCTAGAGGATATAAGAATTGTTCAGGTTTAGAAATCCAAGAATGTGTTAGGATATGTCAAGCAGAGCTTTGACAAATTAGATTAACTGTGATTCCCACTTTTAGACACTGGGGTCCCTAGTTTGAAGTGCTCATAATTAAGTTGGATTAAAAGATGAATATTTCATTTCATCAAGTTCAGGCTCAGTCTTAAACCCAGATGGAAAAAAATGACACTCTAAATAAACTTCCTCAACTTCCTAGGGTGGGCAACTGCAGACTGATGGGTTTCTTTTTCACTTTTATAAAGGCCAAGAGATGGAAGACACATTTTTATCTCCAAAGACTAAATTAGATTAATAGATACTTCAATTGACTCGTACTTTCCAAAAGCTTCAGAGATTTTCTTTCTTAGATTAACAAATTAACAGCTAAATATTACAGCAAACACAAAATGTCTCCTTTAGGTTCCTCTATGAATAATGCTGAGAAAAATCACAATTAGCATGTAGTTATCTAAGCCAAATCATACAATAAAGAAATCTGCTTTCAAAATCTACCAAGGTAGACAGGATCAAAATATGATGCCCTCCTGCCCCCAAGTCCTGCTTCCCTCACTGACTATATCTTACTATAACCTATGGGATGAAAGTTAAGTGTTAAGTGTTTACTATGGGTCTAGCACTGTGGATACAGAGAAACAAGAGAGCCCTTGTTCCCAAGGAGCTGAGATTCTAATTAGGGGAGACAAAACATGAAGGTTTGATGCAACGGCTTGATGGTCTTTAGGGCGGAGCAGAAGGGTGAATGATAACCCCAGGAACCACGTCAATAAGCATTTATTAAGGATCTACTCGGTGCTAGGCATTGTGCCAAGTGCTGTGAATCCTCAATTGTCAGATGGCAATGCCCAAGGGAATGGAGAACAAAGTGATAAGGCATACATAGGGCCCAGTGGTCCACCTACTGAAGAGACTGCACTTGGTGACTCCCTAAGTACATGACCATGTCTGTAACCAAGGACTGTTAGGAGAGGGGTAGTGGTTACCAGTGGAACAGGACTCTGAGTTACCTGGGGTAGGGATGGAGTTGTTGATATTCACTTAGGAGTAAAAGTCTAGCACTTGGGGGAACTGGACAAAGATGGATGGGGCCAGGGGGAGGCGGAAAGAAAGGTTCTCTGGGGGGATCTGGGTGAGGCTACAGAAAGTCTGAAACAGGGAGACAGGACCTCAGGTTACCTTCTTTCAACTCTATTCCCCTTCACACACTCCTATTCTAACTATAACACACAGATGTCACCCTAATTAATACAGGCCTTGTTCCCCATTGGTCTGACAGTCAAATCTCACCATTTACCCTAAGTTGAAGATATAACAACTTCACCAAGAGAAGGCTAAATTTTCTATACATTATGAGTCAACTGTAAGTCTGAATCATCGTTTCACATCTGTAAACCCTGATGATGAGAAATAAGTTCAAATGTAGTCAGAATTTCTCCCTTGACAGATGACAAGTATACTTGTACCTTTCTCTTGTACCTATTATTACAAAGTGTTCTGGTTATTTGTGACCAATCTGCTCACTCCAGAGTCCTCTCCTAAAGCCTCATCATAACAGGGCATTAACCCTAAGTTTTTGGCTGTGCTGGCAAGCATGACTAAGCTAAAGAGACTTTGATTAGGCTTCCCAATGGAGGATGTGTTACTGTCTCAGTAATTTTGTGTACAAACTTGACCAACAGGGAACAGGGTTTCTTTAATTAATTTTTTTTTTTTGCCATGGCAATTCACAGGTTAAAGATTATCTATCCGTGAATGGAAGAGAGTAGAATAAGCATTTATAGTGCCTACTGATGTACAAGGTACTGGGCTCAGAGCTTTTATCTCATTTGGCATGGCAGGTAGGGTTACAATCTATGTTTGAAGGAATAGCTACAATAATTAAATGAACCTTCTGAAACACTACAAAAAAAAAAATCTATGTGTCCTCATTAGACTATAAGGTCCCAGAAGGCCAGGACTATGCCTTATTTAAATGCTGAATCCCACTGGGCATGGTGGTGTATGTCTGTCCTCTCTATTATTAGGAGACTAGATCTGATGGATCACTTGAGCTTGGGACTTCTGAGCAGCAGTAGGACTAAAGCTGATTTGGGTCTCTATAAGTATGGCACCAAATAGAGTGAGCCCCCAAGAATGGGAGCCACCAGGCTGTCGAAGGAGGTCGGAAATGGAGCAAATCAAAGATGCCATGTGGCTCAGTAGTGAGACTGAGCCTGTGAGTGGTCACTGCACTTCTGGCCTGGCCAAGATAGGGAGACCCAGTCTGAAAACCAATGAACAAACAAACTAAAAATAAATGTCATATGCCTTGTAATGTGTAGCATAAAGCTTGGCACACAATGGATGCTTAATGATAAATATATGCTGAGTTTAAGTGGATTTTCTTGACCAGATACATACTGTAAGATGACCAACATAGACTTTCTGTCTTTTCTTCCCTCTAGCGTTTAGCCCAGGGCATGGCACATGGTAAATGCTTAATAAATACCTGTTGCCGGAAGGTGTTAAATAAATCACCATGGCACAGGTCATTTGAAGTCCACTTGATATATGTGTCCCAGCAGTTGCTAATGACCACTCAAAAGATTAAGAAACTGAATGATCTGGAGGCCCCTTTGAAATAGAGTATTGCTACGAAGCTAGGAGAGTTACACAGGATTAACATTAAAGCTTAGATTTCTTTCTATGTCCGTCTTTTGAGGAAAGGAAAAAGGAAAATTAGAGCCATATACAGAAGGGAATTTAAAATGAAGGGAATTTAAAAACTCTGATCGATATAATGGCCAACCACAATTCTTGAGGACCAATGAAGGTTACCGACCTTCTGACAGAGAATAGTGGTCTAAAAATACAGAATGAGAAGTTTCTGGATACAGGCAATGTGGGAATTTGTTTTTCTTGACAATGTATCTTTGTTACGAGGGTTCTATTTTTCTTTTCTTTTTTTTTTAGCAAGGGAGATAGAAATGCTTAAGCAACAAAAATCATTTAAAAATAAAGTTTACTTATAAAAACAAAATTCTATTCTAGGATTTTCTAATCTGTCTGTGTCTGTCCCTCATTAAGTGAAGAAATATTACGTCTATATAAGTTTCTCTTTTGCACCTCGACTTCCTACCACTTTGGTTTTTTTTTAATCTAGTTAAAATAGCAGAGGCTTCTCTAAGCTAAATTTTTATTATCCTTGCTCGTCCTGACAGTGGGTTAAATTAAAGAAGTATGTTTCACCACTGGGTTAAAAAAAAAAGTGATGAAGCTGTAAGCTCATCAATATTGCTTGGGATAGAGGTGAGAAGAAAGCCAGTCAGCATTTATCTGCCCACACTTCCCCTGCTGGGTTCATCTGCCTTTTCCTGGTTGCCCTAGGCTGTGGGTGTGGGGTTGTCAGATCCTTGATGTATCTCCAACCCTGAAGGGAAATGTTAGTGAGTGACTGGTCTGGTGCCAGATCCCTGCCCTAGTCCAAAGGCTGTTAAAATCCAAATCTGAATTTTGAAAGGGAAGACATTTCTAAATGTCATTCACTTGCCAATCAAATTTCTCTCTGTTTGTTTCTTTCAGAAATACAGGAATCTTTCACCCTGGGCATCAGGGAGTTATTGAATAATGGGAGATATAGGTTCTGGTTTCCTTCACCACTGTTTGTCATTGTTCTTTATTAACTGGGGTAAAAATTTAAAAGATTAATTAAGATTTCTGATACATCAGCCCACTAGGAGGACCCAAAATCTACTGTAATTTCTTCCCTTATTTAGAGTGGAAAAAATATTAAGAGGCAAAGCCTAAGAGGAGCTGAAAGGAACCCAAGCCATCATCTGGTCCAACACCCTTATTTCACACATGGGGAAACAAGAATACCGAAAGGGGATGAGATTTGCTAAGTATCACAGTTCACGGGATCATAGATTCTGAGCTAGAATGGCTCAGAGGTCATCAGGTTAGTAGTTAAGAGTTCTTTCAATTGAACTGCATAGCAAAATGATTTTATATTTACTTATATAAAGATGAGGAAGGGGTCTGTTAGAATAAAATAGAATAGTTAATTAGGAGAGAAAACTACAGTGTCTCTATAAAACTACTGTGAGTAGCAACCTTGCCTTCTGATGTATCTTCCTTGACAAACCTTTAATTTCACCTTAGTTTAATATGGTTTAGAATTATATTACTTAATTAATATTACAACTTCCTATACAGTATTCCTAACAGCTGAACTGTAATGTAAAAAGGACCATATCTGGAGTCAGAAGACCCAAATCAAGATCCCAGTTCTGCCATTTACTAGTTGTGTGACACTGGGCAAGTCAATGAGTATCAATTTTCTCATCTGTAAAATGGAGAGAGGTAGAGAGGCACTATATAAAGACCTTGCAAACAGAAAAGCCCCTGATAAATAGGAACAGCTTTTATGATGTACACAAAAGACAGAGTGGGTAAAGTGCTGGATCTCATTTCAAGGAGACCTGAGTCTGAAAACTGTCTTCAACACTTATTAGCTGTGTGACCAAGGACAAGCCATCTAACATTTTTGAGGTTTAGTTTCTTCATCTGTAGAATGAAGATAATACTTACAGCACTTGCTTCACATGGTTTTTGTGAGGCTCAAATGAAATGTATGTAAAGTGCTTTAGGAAAACTGAAGTCCACTATCGATGCCAACTAGTGTCAGTACGAATGAACACTCTTGGTTTTAAGAAGGCCTGATGAGACTGTATTACTAAAGGAAAGGGGACTTTTCTAGTTCTCCTCTTCCCTAAACACAAGCTATCAAATACTCCAGGTGACCTATTTAATCCCAAACCAATTGTCACATTTTTGGTCGCTCTATCTCAACATCTTCTCATTATGTTTTTCTTTACTGAATCGCCAAATGTCTATTAGAAATTTTACTCCTGTTATACTGTAACTCTCAAATTCAACCTGTCCAAAATAGAACTTATTATTTTCCCCACAAACCCTACTCCCTCTTCCAGCACTTCTCAGTTGCTGTCAAGGATACCACCATCTTTTCAGTCACACCTGGGTTCTCATCAACTTTGGTGTCATCTTTGGGTCTTCAATTCTCCCTCAAGCCACCTGTCAAATCGGCTGCCAAATCTTGTCATTTCTAACGCTATACATCTCTTGTATATGGTCCCCTTCCCTCTGCTCACAAGTACCTTCTTAGTAGCTCAGGTCCTCATCATGTCTTCTTCCCTAGATTACACTAACTTCCTAAGTGGTATTCCTGCCCTCAAATCCACTTTAATCCATCCTCCACACAGCTGCCAAAATGGATTCAAACATGTCTGAGCTTCAGGTGGTGAATTCTTGGTTGTCAGGCTTCCAAAGAGAGGTGCAAACTATGAGACTTGACTCATACCAGACTGGGTCAAGACCAATGGTCTGATATTCTCCAACAGCGGTACCAAGAGACATCCTATTCTCTAGGGAGAGTGGCTAGTTGTGTCTCCATAGCAATAAAAGGCTTGGGTCCACTAAATGTAAATCAACTTTTCATTCTCAAATGTGGTACATGTTAGAATAATGGCTCAATACTTAAGAGGAAAAAAGATCAAGGTGGACTTCTCCTCAGGCAATAAACATTTATTAAGCACCTACTATATTCCATGCACTAGGCTAAACATTGCATGTGGCTGGCTGTTAAATGAGAAATAAAATACCTTGAGGAGCCTAAATGCTGTCATCCAACACGTTCTGCTCTGTTCATCTTCAGCACACAGTAACCTCAAGTCTTTTGTCTCATTCCTCACTTTGTTTGGCTACAAGAGAATAAGTGAACTTCAGTTAGTATAACTATGAAAACGAGCATTGGAAGGTAGTCTGAAAAATAAAAGCAACAGTTACAGAAACTAAAAATAACAAATTAGTGACAAATGTAGCAGAAATGAAAAAGTCGCACCAGCACAAGGGATTTGGCCAATTATTGTTATTGGTAACAAAGGTCAAAATGGAATAAGAAAAATTATGAGTAAGATGATATGCTCTAGAATACGATCAAGAAAAAACTGGAGGAAGGAGACTGACGCTGAGGGTCGATCAGATATGGGAGAACCACCTATGGGTGAACTCTGGAAAGCATGGGTGAAAAATAAGGATAAATAAGGCCTATCATTAAGTAGAAGGTGTAGTCAGGAATCATCGGCCAATGTCATTATAACGGTTTTGGGAGGGGGAAGCTGAAGAGCGTAACTCCAAGGTAGGAGTAAATATCTCAGAACAGTATTTATAACCATGGAGATGTTGCTATGGTAGGCACTTAATATCCAAGCAAAATGATTTTTAATAATGATGAATGGTGATTGCTACAGTGAGCACTGTGTAGGTATTAATTCACTAATATCCTAAGAATGAAGAGGCAGATTCATGGGATCACAGATTGTCAGTGTTGGAAGGGTCCTGAGAGCCACGTAGTCCAAATTATACCTAAAAATATATATCCCTTCCACAATATATAACCAAGAAGTCATTTGACCTTTCCTGGAATTCCTCAAATAGTGGGGAATCTACTACCTCCCCAAGTTAGCTCATTCAACTCAGCTCTAATTCTTAGGCAGTAATCCAATGTCATACTTTGTTTTCTGAATTTCACTGGCAAACAGAAGAAATAATATAGGAGGCACAGGGTTGGGTGCCAAGATATGGCATTCTACACCACCCCTGCCAACTCTATGTTCACATAGGACAAACTATGACCTCCTGCCTACTGGACACATGCAACTATAATTATTTCAAGATGGTTTCTAAGCCAGCAAAAGCCACATAAGGTCAAGTTCTTGCATTTCACAGTGAATAATGGTCAATGTAAGTTACTCTTCAGGAATATGGTCTTCCCCCTCAGCCAGACTCAATTCATAGAACCAAGGGAGCTCTGGTACAACCCATTCCTGAAAACATTTCCACTTCCAATTACGTTATCTAGTCTTTGCTTGAAGACCTCCGATAAAGGGGATCCCATTACATCCTGTGGCACTCCATTCCACTTTGGTATAGTTCTCAGTGTCTGGAATTGTTTCCTACTATCAAGCTTAAATTTGCCTTGGCTCCTACTTAGGTTCTCAAATGCCTCTTCCATGGAAAACCCATCAAGTATCTAAAGAACATCCTCAAATCTTCTCTATGGTTTAACACTGAGGCTCAGGCTTGAGAAGCCTACACCTCGTACAGGGCTAATGTCTCCACGGATTTTATCAAAAGCAGCTTCATTCCTAGAAGACCTGTTAATCAAGGAATCTCCATAAGGTTATTTAGGGTTTAAAAGTACACCTCTTCTGAGGCCTGAAATCTCCTTGGAAAAAGAAAGAATGGTCAATTAAGTAAGTGTTTACCTGAACAATATGGAAGGGAAAAAAAGTGTGTGTGTGTATGTGTGTGTATGTATTTAGTGATTTGGGAAATCCTTGTGTGCGATCAGGCAGCAGAGACAGAAAAAAACCAAGTCAAAATGGAATAGGAGGAGGTTCTAACTCAGCTAATATAATGAAAACAAATGAAGCTGCTGCCCATGTAAGAATAACATGCTGGCCTTGTGTGCACTGCCGGAGACCATCGAATCTATGCAACAAGCATTCTGCTCCCGGTGGGGCTACTTGAACACACACATTTGAGAGAGTTGAGTTTCCACGGACCTAGAGTCCAGTACTCTATTTCCTTACTACACTTAGTTGTTGTTGCTGAGTCATTTCAGTCACGTCTGACTCTCTGTGACCATTTGGGGTTTTGGTTTTTATTTTGGCAAAGATACCAGAGTGGTTTTGCCATTTCCTTCTGCAGCTCATTTTACAGATGAGGAAACTGAGGCAAACAGAGTGAAGTGACTTGCCCAGGTAAATGTCTAAGGCCAGATTTGAATTCAGGAAGATGAATCTTCCTGACTCCAGGCTCGGCACTCTATCCTCTGCGCCACCTAGCTGCCCCTATTAGACTTGGTATACATTTCAGATTTAAAAATCTGTATTGCATAAAGAGTATACTGCTCCTTTTCAATCTGTTTACTTAAGAGAAAACTTATGAGCACGGACTAAAATGACATATAAAATCTCTTCTAACGGATTCAGTAAAGACTAAATTAACGTCAGGGGCTACGGTACTGGAGCTAGCATCCAGATAACATTAGAAACAACTTCTACTTTTCACATTTGGCTCTTCCAAAGAGAGGGATGCACAGCAACTTTGTTTTGACTGCTTATCATGCTTTAGATAAGACAAGCCGTATTGTTGGAGTCATGTCAAGACCTACTAGTTAGAGGAGGCCACAAATTAGATGTGGCAACATTCTGTTATATTTGGATTATGCTTGTTACATAATTTCCAATTCTAACATAAATGTATTTCTGCTTAGAATGTTTGAATACGTTGTGACATCAACATTCAAAACTGCTAGAGAGCTTTTTTTCTCCTATTGTAAATATTGGGCCTGCAATGTTTAATTATCCACTAACTACGTACTTTCTAGATCAGGTTCTTAGCCTTTTTTTGCGTCACAGACCCCTTCTCAGAATGTTTTTATATGTGTAAAAGAAAATAAACAATATCACAAAAAGAACGAATTATATTAAAATAAGGTCATCGAAATATTTTTTTAAAAGTTCACAGACCCAAGATTAAGAAGCCCTGTTCAAGATGGTCAAAAACAATTTAAAGGTTGCTAGACATTGATGTGTGTTACTAACCAAACTTACATGATATGAAGATACCCTTTATTTGAAGCTGAATATTACATGTAATTGAAAGATCACAAAAAAGAGTCATATTTAAATGAAAGAAAACAGCTCCATTTAAGTAGATAAGGGCTCTCTCTAAGTTGCATAATACTGGCTAATCTGCATTGGTGGACGGAACTTTCTTACCCAAGAATCCATCAACACAGAAGGCAATATATGGAAAGAACCTGACTTTTCCTAAGGAAGGAATTTTCTTTTTCGTTTAAGAACTACATGTGCAAGGTCAAGTACATTCAAGACGAAGGGCTTTTCTTCTAAGAAGCAATCCTGTTAGGTAAGTAGCATGAAATCTGCTAACGAGGGGCTTGTCCAATATAAGAAGGGATGGCCTGAAAATCTAAGCAAGGAAATAAAAGAATTTTCACTAAAAACAAATCAACCCAACTGAATTTATAATAAATTGGTTCATATTTGCTGGAGTAGTAAGAAGGAGCCAAATATTTTTAGTATTAAATTATATCAAGTTTCCAAAGAAGTTTAATATGAAAACCTACGTATTATCTCCTTCCATTACACATTCATTCTAAACTAAAATCTACTGAAATCTATCTAGATGATAATATCGAAAGATCCAATTCAGTGCCTAAAAGGCCAGATAGTTTCTAGATTTATCACCTGTTGAAAAACATTACCTTGATACAAAACCCATAGTCTGTAGGGGCATTGTACTGCTTCTTGCCTGCTATCAGAGAAAAGATATTGCTGTCTTCCAGGTCAGCCAATAACTGCAGATGCCTTGGTTCCTGCAAAAATTAGTGCATCGTTAGAGTACAAAACTGACGTGAGCATTTCCAAGAGCAAACACTTCTCATTTCTGCTCCAACAGAGGGCAGCGTATGCACATTTAAATGACACCTTTGATTCCTTCCAACTTGTGGAGAATGTAGGAAAAATATTACCTCTTTAGCAGACACTTCTTAATATGCGCTAAAGAATTCTAAATTTCCCCAGTGTAAGGTTTATTTTAGTCTACATTTGATAGTCTTGCCAAAGAAAGTCTCCTCAACTCTGAGCCAAATATGTAAAACACACAGAATGAAAATCTAAGAAAGATCCCATTGAGGCAATCTCTCCTACTTAAATGGGGCAGGAGCCATCAAATATGCTGGTCAGGAGTGAATTTTATCTGAAGTTTTTGTCATTATTAGCTAAATAACAATACCTTACATTTATCTGGCACTTTCCAATTGATAAGGAACCCTCACAGGACCACAGATTTATCGAGCTCTAGAATGGACCTTAGTGGTCATTAACTGTGACACCCTTTATTTCTGAGAGCTTTAAGTGGCTTGCCCAAGACCACAGAACAAGTAAGGTAACTGTGCCAGCCTTGACCCCACTAGACCTGGAGTGCTCAGAGATACTCTGCTTTTATTTCACTTCAAAGAAACTAAAGACGAAAAGTTTTAAACAAATGAGAAAGTTCGAATTGGACATTCATAATCTGGAATGTGTTAGTATCTGACTCAATTTTTTAGAACGTAATTTACCTTTGAAGTTCCTTTTGTGGAGCAATAAAGTCCCGATCTTCGCAAATACACATATAATTTTTTCCAGGACTTCCTGCCTAGTTCTTTCACATGTAAAAAACCTTGAATTTCAGGACAACTGCTGGAGTTTAAAAAATTCTGTTGTAGGCAAAATTAAGTAAGAAGGTTAGCAGATACTCATGTGAAGTGAATAATTAATAGATGGGTAAAATTTGGGAAATTCAACATTATCCCTGTTAACAACAATATATAATTCAAATATCTTAATTTGGCTTTATTTTCCAATTAACTTATCAAAGTTTCTCTACTTGAAGGACCAAAAAAAAAAGCCTAAATTCATTCTGGATACTTTATGTTATACATAAATACATTTTTAGCAAATAATAGTGAGAAATATCTAGGAAATCATAAATTCACCCATAAAACCAATGTAGAGTGTCCACCAAAGTCCTCTTCTGTGTCTCTGCTATGTCACAGAGATGACAGTTCTAGAAGACCATTAATTATTTATAAGTTATGGCAGAGCCTACCAAAATAGAAAGGATTTGAATATAGGCCCTGTGATGGACTACTGGTCATTTGTCCAAGGACCAACCTAAGTTTAGAGAGGTTCATTAACAAGTTAGCTGTAGGGTGGCGAGAATTTTCGACTCTGGCAAATCTCAAAGACAACCTACTAAGTAATAGAGGGGAGGAGGGACAAGATGGCTTCATTTTTGCCTCTGTATCCCCGGTGTCCAACATATTAACAAACACTTGTTAACTAATTGACTGGGATGTTATTGGTGACGAACGTACATACAATGACCAAATTAGAGATCCTTGAGGTACTAAGCAAAATCATTTAGCATGCTGTCCTCACATTCCCTAGGTTTTAATAACATTAGTATATAATAATCAGAAATGTAGAGTTTAGAGGACCAAGAAAATCTGATGACTGTTCAATTAACCAGTAGTCATTATAGATTCTCAAAACTATGGGCAACACTCAATGAAATCTTGTTTCTACAACCTCTAATTATGTTCCAAATTTAATTAAAATGTGATAAATATTATGGTGGTATTCTTTGTCTATTTGATTTTCTGTGACGGATTTTGCTTGTTTCAAATGTCTTGCTGACAATGTCACCATTTCTGTTTCTTCATTCCCTACAAGTGGCTCGTAACTCAACAAGATAGAGAAGGACCTTTTGACTCAAACCACTTAATTATCTCCTTCACAACAGGGAAGATGTGAGGCAGAAAACGAAAAAAGCCTATAGAGAGTAGAGTTTTATTCTGGTCTGAGAAACGATACTGTTCACCAAGAACATGAAGTGGGAATCAGGGAGGGGTTCGAATGGGGAAGCCAGATAGATTTTAGTTTCTCCTGTGTTAGGTCTTCACAACGTGCCATAATTATTTAGTTTGAGTGTTTGAGTTCTTAGGAAATCAGGCACACCCTGTACAAATAAAAGAACAAAGTCAAACTTACTGATTTAAAAAAAAATTCTTCATGCCACCACTCCATTCTATTAGCCATGAGAACTGAGAGCTGGCTACACTTTTAAGAAACAAACAAATGGTGTAGAATATTTGGCCGTCAGATGACCCAGTGAAAGCCCTGACGCTGAAATCTTGCAGACTGTGGAACTGAATACAGTAATCAAAGCAGAAAAATACCTCTGTCCAAAATCAAAATTTGAAAGGGCCAAACGCTGACTATCGTTCCTTGTGCACCCGTCATCTTTGTGAACTGTTTACATCATCACATTAACAAATTTGGAAGAGTTATATTTTAAAGACTTTTCATTAACTCCCTCTCCTCCTCCCTTCTCCAAATTTAACTATATAGAAAAGTGAGAATGTTTTCTTTAAAGGAACAGGGACAAGACTTGTAGTTTCAATGGCATAAGGAATTCCCTACTGCAGCGACACCTTGTGCCAATGCAGATCACCACCACCTCTGCAATTTAAAACCTCAGAAGCTGCAGGGACCATTGTGAAATGGTCTTGCCAACAGTCACACAGCCGGAGCCAGAGAAGACCCTTCCTTGATGGCTCCCTGAAAACTACACATCATGTTGCTTCTTTTTAATGATAATAAATAATGATACAACAATTTCTAGACTATATCATGGCTTAAAAAGAATTTTCCCTGCGCCAAGTCAGTAAGGGAGGCAAATTTTAACTCCTTTTTATAAGGCTGGGAATTCTTAACTTTTTTTATTTTATTTTTTAAATTTTGCATCGTGGATGCCCCCGGCCTTCTGGTAAAGCCTACAGATTCATTCTCAGAATAATATTTTTAAATGCAAAAACCAAAATACATAGGATTACAAAGGAAACCAATTATCTTGAAATACTATTATCAAAATACGTGTTTAAATACAAGTTCGGGAGAGGTTACTTCCCCAAGATGACGCCCTACAAGGGTTTCTAAACTCCTTGACCAGAGCTTTTTTCACCAGACTACCTATAATGAAACCTCAGCTAGAAGGGTACCTGAGAAAATGGACATAACCTTTTCTGGAAACAGGTTTTTGATGAAGCATCAATGCTCCTAACATGTCTTTATTAGGATCTGTTGTTGAGTCATTTCAGTCATGTCTGATAAACTAACAAAAACAAGAGCTTTATTTTTGCTAGTTAGAAATTTAGCTGGCCTTATGGCGGAGTACTAAACCTTTTTCACAAAGATTTAAAAAGAATCTGACAGGGAACTAGCTTCCTATTCTTCATCTGACCACTGACCACTTGCTTGGGGAGGGCCTGGGGTCAATGTAAACAGTCCGAAAACAAACGCCCATCTGTTTTTGATTGCCTTCCCATTCTGGCCCACTCTTGAGATCAAATGACTCGCATTTCTTTTCAGAGTCAGAGTAACTTTATGCTATTTTCTAACTGATCATTTAAGTTAGAAAAATTCTGGGCACATGAAGATTTCCCAAGCGAGCATTTATTTTGGGTTACCATAAACCAAACTCAGGGATGAGGCAGTGACATGGATAAGGAAGCAGCCACTTCAGAGTTATTCATAATTACACAATTACAGCTCCTCAGGGTTTTTACCAGCCCTCCTCCCCCGTTTTAATAAACAGCACTTCAGCAGAAGTATATTTCTACAGTACCTGCAAAAGCTGAGTTTGGGGAATACTGCCATTTGATTGTTGACACCAAGCCACCATCTGTTCTGGGAAGAAATTCTAGGAAAACAGGAACAAAACCAAACATATGAAAAGTTAGTCTTTTCCTCCACTTTAAGGCCATGTCAATCATGTATGCTGATTATAAACATTTTGATTCCAAGTGCCTCAACAGATCCTCTGTACTCCTCCCACACCCAAACCTCTGACTTTTCCAATGTATATTTTATAAGCAGATTCAAGTACTATGAAATTCAAATTTTAAAAAATGTTGAATCTAGATCTGGATTCTCCATGAAGGTTTGACATTCATTCTGCTAAGAATCTCTCATTTTGATGGTAGATCTGCATTACAGACCTTTGAATTGCATATAATTACATGGTTATAAGGATAATCAAAGCTTTATAAGTTATAAACTAAACTACAGTAAAAATTTGCACTAATTTGGAAAAGCACTCAAAAATCTTGTGTTTTAGGTCACAAAAATCATAATGGATCCAGAAACGAAGTCTTATTCCAGGTTCTATAAACACTGCAAGGACTTACCACAGGATTTTTGAAAAACTCATATTTTGCATAATTCTTCCTGAATAAAAATTTACTTTCACCTCCCATTGTACTTTCCACTTGGACCACCAGTTCATGGTCTTCTAAGCACCTTTCTGTAGAGAAAAGGGAGGATTTGCTTTAAATTTTTCTTAAATCTTATTTACTTGTTTGAAATATAATGTGAGCAAATGTTTTCATGGCTGAATAAGGATACTTCTAGTAAGATGGCGCATTCCCATTCCTACCCCTACTAATCCAACATCAAAATAACGGACTTTGATATTTGGAAGAAATATCTGCAGAACAACATTAAAGACTAATCTGTAGGGAGAAGAAAAAGGAAACACGGCAGGGGAAGAGGATGAAAGAAAGAAGAAAGACTGGAAGATGAAAGAGATTTTAATGCTTTTGGCTAAAGAAGGCACATGAAGAGCATCAAGTTTGAGGAGGAATGCACTAGGGGTGGGAGAAATGATGGTAAAACGAAGACCAGATCACTCCTTAGCCCTTGGAAGAGTCATTTCCCTCACATGTTAGAGCACCTGACTTCCCTGCCAGTGCACATCTAACTCAGCATGTACAAATGTGGAACTTGTTTGGAAATGTCATTTCAAGCACAAGCTTTGCCCTGGAGGCTGCTGGTATGGGCATATAAGCCCTTAAAAATATGTAATGTGATGAAAACAAAATCAGGTTTTAAATTAATCATTACAGGTAGTTGCTTGTTTCAGAGTTAAGTGGAAAATTATGGGACGAATGAGAAATTGCCTAGTAAATGTTGTATTCCCAAACTAGGACTTGTGAATGGCTGACTTAAAACACAGACATAGATACCTAGAAATAAAGAGGCACAAGACAACATTATGGCCACTGGGAAGAAATGACTGTAGAACACAGCTAGGCTTTGGTTGCTGGAGAAACAGGTGGCGTGATGGGTGTAACTTTTGATGTGATGAAGAGTATTAAGAATTTGATTACTGAAAATGTCAAGTTTATCATGTGAAGCAATATATTAAAGATACTGAAAGAACACAATTTGTGGCCCTACTAGCCACAGGCAGGAACAAACTTTTGTTTAAGGTGAAATCTCCCTACTGAGGTGAGGGAGAAAAGATTCAAAGTACTTTGGAACTAAAGTAATGTCAAGTCAGTAGTAACAGCTGCTCCACCCCAAAGACCTCATTCATAGCAGCCCCCAAGAACAACCAAGCAGAGCGCCTGAGGATTATTTCCCAAGGGCCAAAAGATCTTTCTCCTATTTCTGATGCCTGGTTCTCCTTCTAATGATTTAAAGGGGATCTCTGACTGAGAAAAGATTTTCCCGCCATGAAGTACAATGTGCCTGCCCCACAGAATCAGAATAGGCCAAAACTGGCATCTGCTCTCCCCTCCCCACTTAGCTGATTTCTCCTGGGGCTTGGGCTTGATATTACAAGAAAGTTACTCCTTTGTGTTACGATTTCAGCACTTTGCAAATACTAAGTCCCTTAACACATGCTGCCTCTTTGCTATGGAGAGGAATGTCTCCCAAAACTAGTGAGCAAAGCTACCGAGAAGTCTAGGATAAAATAAGATATAATACATGCATAGACAGCGCTCTGCAAATCTTGAAGTACTGTATAAATGCTAGCTATTATTACTGTTTTTAATCCTTAGGATTATTGTTAGGCTGCTGCGCTGCTACTGCTGCTAATGGTGATGGAGAGAACATACTAGGACTGATGTGAGAATTATACCAGGTCATCCAACATGTGGCACTTATTTATTCCTTCCCTTTGTTTTGTGGCCCTCTAGCAATAACTTCTTCCCTCTACTAACACCCTCCCTCCCCCCCAAAAAAGAAAAGGAAGAAACTAAACAATTAGTAAAATATTATATACAATAGGATCATATCGTCATGGAAAAAGATTAAGACCATTGTCAACCCAGAAAGGGTGAATTTTCCAGAAACACACACACATGAACACACACACACACACACACACACTGCAATGTCTCTATTTTCTTGTGTTTTTCTTTTTCCTCTTTATTAATGAATTTAGAGATAGTGAATCTAAATGGTTTCAAGACAATGGACTTGAAGTTAGGAAGACTTAGATTCAAGTCCTATTTCTCATATGTATTACTTTGTGACCTTGGGAAAGTTACTGGACCTCTCAGTTACCCCCAGACAACTCTGTGTAAGACTATAAGTTGTAAAGAAGCTACATCGGTGGAAAGAATGCCCTGAGAACCTTCCACACTATTAAAATCACATATCTGACCTAAAAGATGATTAATTTCTCTACAAAATAGAATACTGAAATAATTTTTTTAAAAGAACACACGTATTATTCAAACCATCCTTTACCACCATTTTCAAAGATGTTCAGTGGCATGATGTCAAACCAGGATTTTTCTAACAGGATAACAAATGGTCTTAAAACAGTTGCATGCATTAAAAAAAAAGAAGTTGCATCACGTACCACATAGAGATAAATTCCATAGGTACAGGACTCTTATCATAAACTAACTTTCCTCTCTAGATGCAAGGGTCAGCAGTAGAGCGACAGATTATTCATTAACAGAATGGCAGCCAGGCCCAATGACAAAATTAATGAAAAAATGACACTTAGCTGCGATGCTTGGTCATGTGTGTGAACAAAACACCCTCCACCCCCCCAAACTAGAATTCAGTCAACATACCAAACCCATCACAGAACAAACAGCTAGATGTCAACATGCATTTAACAGCTGTTCAAAATTTTCCAAGATTGTAATAAATGTTGAATAAAGCAATCAGAAAGAGAACATGTCCACCAAATATAATGCTGACATTTGGTTAAGCTGCCTTCTTTTTTTTAAAGGCTTTGGGGGAAGGGATACCTTCTAGATTGAGGTAACTTTCTAGATTTACAAGTTACTTTAAAACTTTTGCACATGCTGGTACTCTCTTCATCTACTTAGGATCAAAATAGAGAGCTATTCTACAAAGTTATTTTCACTCCATTTCCTGTTTGACAAAAATAAAAAGGAATGGAAATATCCCAGGGAAGAATGCTGTCCTGACATTTTTTGTTTCAGCTTAATTCATCAGGCCTGAGTAGCCAGTCACTTGTGTTTTGCGTTTGTATTTTTGTTTTGAAATTTGTAAATCAAATTCAGTCAATAAACATTTATGAAGCACCTACTATATGCCTTTTTTTATTCTTAAGGAGCTCACAGTATAATGGAGATAATATGCAAACAACTACATACAGACATAATATATAAAGGATAAACTGATGATAATCAACAGAGGGACAGGAACTAGAATTAAGGGGGATTGGGAAAGGCTTCCTTTAGAGGATGGGATTTTAGGAGGTATCTTCTTATTCTCACACTTCTCCCCAGCTGTCTGGGTGGTGATTTTCTTATCCATAACTACGATCTGGACAGAAATTATGCTTCCAAGTGTCCATGAAACACTTTATATGGAGAGAGTAGCACACACATCTTTCATGTATTCAGTGCATCATTTCAGTAGATATATAAGAGATATGCTTACCTAATAACTTTCACAGCTGACTATTTAATATGATGTAATTTACACCAGAATGTTCCATAATTCAAACAATCTTTCAGATACTTTCCACTCACATGCTGGGCAATAGCAGAGCAGACTGGAATGTCTTTCAAACTCCCCTTCCTCAAACTGTGAGCATTCACTAGGCCTGTATTTTTCCTTTTCCTTTTTGTTTTCCTTGTTAAGCTATGTTCAGTTACAATTCGTCTCAATATATCAAGAGGGTGGACACTAGAAGAATTTGGCTGTTGACTACTAGAATTTTCCCTTGCAGCTCCAGTATTGAACTCAGTGTCTGACACAAGGCAGGAGATTCACAAATGCTAAGGGACTGGAATTAGCACAGGTTAAAGTAGATTTAAAAAAATATGTAGCTGCTACTTTCCCTATATTATCTCTGATCCTCTTTCCAGCCCAGGGAGACTGGTGTCACAATTAACAAATACTCTCCCTTGGTTGTCATATACTACCTTAAAGTTTGCAAAGCACTTTTATCTCTAGCATTATTATCTCATTTGACTTTCACAACTTAGGAAGGAGGGGCTATTATTCCCATTTTAGAGATAAGGAAACAGAGGGAAATGACTTGCCCAGGGTCACAGAGCTACTGAATGACTTGAGGTAGAATTTGAACACATATCTTCCTGTTTCTAAGTCTGGCATTCTACCCGCTATGATGTGATGCCTTCATGAGAACACTGAAGTTTAGAGAAATTAAATGACTTGCCTATGGTTATACAACCAATAAATGCCAGAAGCAGAATCCAAACTTGGCTTTCTCCTGACTCCAAGTCAAGCAAGTATTCTTTCTAACTAAACACTGTCTCCACTGTTGGCTATAAATAAAAGGATCCCAAATTATGTTGAGATAATTAAAGATAAATGGTCATAGTTTATTTATGGCAGACACAAGGTCGTTGAAAAGAATAACATATATGCTATTTACACATATGCACCTCAAGGTCCAAAGGTATGGATATTGTGAATTAATTTTTAAGAGGCTTTGGGGTTTGCATATTTCCCAAAAATAAGTTAGATAGACTGGTACCATAACCAGTATTGGGTATGGATTTCTCAAAATGTATTAAATAAATGGCTCCAGGCAAACGAAAGGAAGAGATGAGTACTGACACTTTGAACTGACTGTACAAATATGTAACCCTCTCTGACTTCTCACCAAGGCATTGGGGAAAGGTGGTAGAAAAAAGGTCCTGAGGCAAGAGATTCCACCATGTTGAATGACAGCAGGGTTATCATCCCTTTCACCTCCCCAGCAGTCAGAGGGATACTAACTGCTGCCAATAATCCATTACCAGCATCCGCAGCTGAGGACTGTGAGATGCTTCAGTCACTCACACATATGCTGTGTTCTCAGAGTTAAAAGAAAGTCATTCACATCAAGTAATTGCTATCTTGGGAACTACCCCCGTCTTTTCTAAATCCATCATTCATTTTTTTTATGTGAAAAGTGTCTAATATTTTAAAAGAATATATATATTTAAGATGGAAAAAATGACTGAGAGCAATCCTTCCGGATGCTAGACTTCTGAGTCTACACAGACAGATCACTGCTTCCAAAATTTTGTCCAGGCAACTGAATGATCTTGTGGAGATCAACAGGAGTTCTGTAGACTATCTCTGGCTAAATGTTAACATACTACATGACTACATGTTTTAGAAGTCTAATTTTTAATAGTAAACTAAGCAAAGCATAAGTGAAAAGGTAAAATTTGTGGGGAACAAATTTCAAGAAATTAAGGAGAAAAGCTTCTCCGTACAAAGATGTTCATAGCTGCTTATTTGTAATAATAAAATAATGGAAACAACAGAAATGACCAAGGGCTGAAGAATGACTGTACAACTGTGACATATCAAAGAATGGAGTACTCTATCATCATTATTAATACCAAACAGGAAGAAAGCACGTAGGTGCATGTATGTATGCATGCATATATGTAATGACTGTAATGTTTAAAAAAAAAAAAAACCAGTGCTACTCATATGTCAATGTAAAATCATTCTCATATGAGGGGCGACCTGGCCTTGTGAACAGAATGCTAGGCTTGGGAGTCAGAAGATCAAGGCTGAAATCCAGCTTCAGATACTTGCTAATTATGTGACCTTGGGCAAGTGACTTTGCCGCAACTTCTTTCTTCAACTGTAAAAATGAAGAGGTTGGACCATATAGTTTCCATTGTCCTTTCTAGCCTTAAATCTATGATCCTATGCTCATATGAGCTTAGTTATTAAAAGCATGGTGCGTTTGCCTCAATGCAACTAACCTTTCTTCCTAACATTTAGTTCTGGGCTCATGAGGTTCACTGCCTATTCATTTATTTGTATTTCTTCTATTGATACTTACTCTCAAATATGTATAGATACATATGTACGTGTGTGAGTGTGTGTATTTTTTTCTTCCCCATTAGAAGAGAAGCTCCTTGAGAATAGAGAATTTTTCTTTTTTTGCATTTGTATCTCTAGTGCCTGGCACACTGCAGAGAGTTAATAAATGCTTATGATTATGGAAAAATCACTTAATGAGAGTCTCAATTCCATCGTCTACAAAATGGAGATCACGCTTGTGCTACTTATTAAGAAAGCACTTTGAAGTAGAATATAAGTGTGTTATGCAATCAAAAAGATATACAGGGAGCTATTCACAAATTGTCATATGTATGCCAAAGTATAGTTTTCCTTGTAGGTGTGATTAATATTCAGTGGGTTTTATTTCATGTAAAATCAAATCTATGAAACCATTTTTAATAAATCATAATATATTCTCTAATTCAAAACAAATTAGTTAAAGGTTATCTATGATAGAGTTTTATCTTCATTAACATGAAGACTGAAAAATTAAAATAAATTTAAGTCCACACTAGGTCTTTCCTGGAACACTATTCATTGAAGAGAAGAGTTCGGCATGACAGGTCTCTCTTAGGTCCCATTCAAAAGGACTTAGTGTTGAAACACTGAAAGGATTTTGTTCTAAGTCACTAAATCCTAAGGGAACGTTAGAGCAAGAGTTCAATGGAAGAATGCTTTAAACTGGTGAGCTCTTACTTAGAATCATGAACTTCAGGCAGAATAACATTTCTTACTAAATGTCATTTTTATATTAGTCACTTCAAACAAACAAACAAATAAACAAAAGAATGGCTGGGGCTCAGACAAACAAAAGAACAGACAGAAGAATTATGTTGATTTGAATGAAAGGAGACATTTACTGTTATTTCTGGGCTTTCCTCAGAATGTAACTCTGTTTCATGTTGAAATTGGTAGCTTCTTCAAGGGGACATCAAGAATGCGCAAAATGGGCTTTAAAAAAAAAAAAAAACCAACTCCACTGGGAAAATGTGTAAGTGGTTGTTCTTTGTGAATAAAGCTATAGAGATGAGAGTTGGAGGAGACAACATGATAAAGAATGTTCTAGAGACTTCTTTGTAAATCCATTAATATGAGATGCCTAAATGTCTTTTTGCTGTGCACAAGTCTACCAAAGAATCTAAAAATTGGCCCCAAAGCTCTACTGTTCCATCTTTTTTCCTTTGGATTTTCTGTATAAACTGATCATTACACTCTGTAGAGTTTATAAGCTCACTCGACTCTTTTGTGTTATGTTGTGAATAAGTAGAAAAATGGAACGGCCTTAGCTCATTCTGTCTGCAGCAATATAACTGAGGTATGGAAGTAGGAGTATGTTGGTATGCATATGTGTGTATGTATACAGGCATATTTAACTCTCCCTCCTTAAGGTGAACACCTTCAGAGTAAAGTGAATGTGATAAGGATTCTTTTGTCTTCTTCTAAGATACACAAATGCTCATGCTAAGTGAGTTATTTCCAAAGTTGTACTATATGGTACATCTAGCAAATTTACTGCATTCTAATTTAGATTGTACTAAGATATTTTTGGAGTGGAAAAATTATTAAAGTAAACAACCTCCTTAGGTGAGCCCTAATTTCCTTTTGCTCAACAATTTTACCGCCATTATACTTACTTATTTTATACACACGCAGCATATATGTGTTAAAAATATACATATATTCATATACATGTGCAAACTCTAGAAAATCTTCAGGAAAACCAATTTCACAGAACATTATTACTTACTTTAAATATGGGTGTAGCCTTAAGATTTTAAACAGAATTTCAAGAGCATTGTTCAATATAGTCCTGTTCTACTTCATAGGATTTATTTAAGACTGATATTGTACATATGTACGTGTATGTGTATATATGTGGGTATAGATGTATGCATACATTTGTTTACTTTGCCCTTTTCCCACCATCGTCAATTTCTAAGGTATTTAGAGAAGCTTTTGATTGGCTTGTCAGCCCACTGGCTCTATTCATTCAGAGATGTCACAAACTGGAGTTTGACAGCACAATTAGTCTCCATGGAAGCTATTGTGATGTCACAATCATTGAATTGTGGCATCACTGAATGAATCTGGCAGAAGAAGGATGTTGGTCACAAAGGAGAAAGCTTCTGTTTACATACAAATACCTTGGTAATCAGTAGTGATGGGAAAAAATACAGAAAGAATTCCTGATGCCATAATTTAACCAGCTGAAAAGCATTATTCATTTGGAAATTTCACCTGAATTAAAACACAGTTCTTTAATACTTTAATAGTGATTTCTGGGCAGCAAATCTTACTATACCATGTCACTTGAAAATGGCATTTTAGTTAACTGTACATCACAGATTTAAAGACATAAATTCGATGCATTAAATTGATTCATGAGAAAAACTTTTGAATTTTGGCATTTAATTTTTAAAAATGCTAGAAGACAAACTCCTTTTCAGAGGAGGAAACTTTTATGCCCTTTACATATTACCTTATAATAAGAATTTAGGATAAAAATAATCAATTATAGGTTTTAAAAGTCAAGCGTTTGAAAATCAACTTTCCAGATTATAATTATAACAAAGCAATTAGTATCACCTCTTGGCTTACTGTATATTAGTCTTTACATATCATCTCATGAGAAAGTTTACTTTAAGTACTTTAAATTTTATAAAATATTAAAACATTTGAAAGTACTATAAAATACTTTAAATATTATACTTCTTAAAATAATGGCCTACATAAAATATATTTAAACAACTTATATGTATAAGCATATGTATTTGGATATACCCCCCACAACCTTTATACACACACACACATAGATATAGATATATAGGAGTGTGTATGTACGTATATACAGAGTACATATGGATTATTAACTAGCTCTGAGCTACTGCTTAAGAACTAGGTCTATATTAAATTGATTTAGAATGTTCTTCAATTCCCAGTGGTTCTCCACTTGCTTTCTTGCCAGCTGTAACCATGGCACTCTAATTTCAATTAGACGGCTGATCTGACGCCCTGAGAATAGCTACCATTGCTGGTCTATGAGCTGGTGCAAGGGTATGACTTTCCCAAGTCACAGTTCAGTCTGTTCCCCTCCCCCACCCCACAAAGTAGAATCCCATCCCAGAGGTAGGCAAGGCAGTTTCTTTTTTTCTATTCCCAGCTGGTAAGAAAATGAGATGAGTGGAATCACAGGCTAGAACTCTTTGGGGATCAAGCTTAATTTGCCTAACCTCTTTCTGTGCCATTGCCTCAACTAACACATAGCAAGATTACGATGAGCACCAAAGTGAAGAACAGTATGGAAGGTGGAGGCATGAAAAATCAAGGAACCAAATAATCAATCATGAACAGCAAGATATTTAGGGCAATACGTAGGATTCATGGTAATTCTGTAACTGAAAGAAATATTTATATCGGATTCCTATTTCTGATTTGGTAAAGCAATATGCATTTCATCACACACTGAATATTCATAGGTGCCATTCAGAGAAACATTGAGAGCCTGGACTGTTCCCTACCTAATCCTAGGTGAAGGTGATGCTCCACTAGGGTCCAGCTGTTGTCATCCACACAATGACTTTTGTAAACGAGCAGCTGGCAGAGGTCCCTGGCTGTCATGTCTGCTAGAATCTCCACCACTTTGCTTGTCCCATCTTCACTAAAGACTTTAACATCCTGCAACATACAAAGGATACACTTACAGATAAACAGCTCCAGGTATTAAAAAATAGGAAAATCATACAACTCTTGGACACAGAAGAATTCTTATCATTTTCAGCATCCTGGCACCCAGCACAAGTGAACATGTATAATTTGCTTTAAGACTTTCTCTCCCCAACTCACCCTCCACCACCCTCTTTGTCCCGTTTCTCCCACCATGGAGAAGACAAAAGCATGTAGATGACAATGTAATTTATCATCAAAACACCCAGGATGCTTCAAATGGCATAAAGCATGACCAGAACAGTACCTAATAGGCTGCTTCTGAAATATCTAGAAAGGGACCAAATTAAGCTGGAAACATAGTATCTGGCTTTGGATACTGGCAATTTGATTGCTAAAGCTAAGGGCAAAACTAAACATAATAGCTTCCTTCTCCCAATAGAAACTTTTCATTGATACACCTGGCCTGAATTTTCAGTTGTCAGTCCATCACATTTCTCCTGATTTCTCACATTCTCTTGGGCTTGGGCAGAGGGTGTGATAAAGCAGTAACTATTACAGCATAGTTTTTAATGGAGAAAAGAAGAGGGGAGCACATGAGCTACAGTCTTCCATCCCAACCCCCCTCCCTTATAAAATTACAAAGAAGCTTCATTTTCCCTTGAACTGTTAAAATGTACTAAATACTTGAAACACTGCAAAGTAAATTTTAAAGGGTCAGAATGTGTTTCTACTGATTTTAAAGACACCGTGTGCTATCAAGAAATGTTTTTGTAGATAAATGCAACCTTTAGGGAAATCTGAGATGGAAAAAAAAAATCTTACCTCAACAGCATGCAAAAGACAGCAGTCAGGAGAACAAGATGGCATTTTTAAATATAGATTGCCTCTTGAAAGAGAGTTTTTTTTCTCTGTCTCTTCCAACTCCTGGCAGACTAAACTGCAGCCCCCCCAGGGTGTTTTGCTGGGTCAACAGATTACAGAACTCTACCTGTCCCGTAGCCCCTCCCAGCCCCTCCTGGGGGTACTCGTTCTGGGCTTACGGGGAAACCCTCCCAGCAGCTCCACTCAAAGGGTTACACACATACAATCTTTTAGGTAGTGAATCAAACCACACTCAACAGACCAATCACATCCTTCCTTGGAACTGATGTAATCATTTCCCCACACACTATCAGACCTTCAATTTACTCCCCCCACTCTCAGTAATAACAATTATTATTTTTTTAAACCAACAAACAAGGAAATGTTTGTTTTATGACCACCCACTGCATGGTAAGTGTACTGTAACATTAGAAAGTTCAAAGAAAAGAAATCATAAATTTCTGAGCCAAAAGCATGTGTGTTCTCTGAATTTGGATTTGTTTGCCAAATCTCTTCATAATCCTTCAGCTCTAAAGTCGATGTCATCCACAGGCATGCAACTGAAGCACTTGAACTTTTAATCAAACCTGTTTCTGTGACCTTTTCCCAAGAAGCCGCCAACACCATCACCTCCCCTTACTCTCATTTCAATCTTTTTTCCTACTGCTCTGGCCAAGAGCATTCACTTTGTGTTAACTTTTATTTCAAGCGAAATTGATCTGGCAAGGGGAACAAAAGGTAATATCGTTAATTTCCTCCCAAGTCACAGTGAAGGAAGGAAGGAGGGAAGGAAGGAAGGAAGGAAGGAAAAGCAGAGAAAGGGGGAAAGGGAAGGGAAGGGAAGGGAAGGAAAGGAAAGGAAAGGAAAGGAAAGGAAAGGAAAGGAAAGGAAAGGAAAGGAAAGGAAAGGAAAGGAAAGGAAAGGAAAGGAAAGGAAAGGAAAGGAAAGGAAAAGGAAAGGAAAGGAAAGGAAAGGAAAGTAAAAGGAAAGGAAAGGAAAGGAAGGAAAAGGAAGAAGGGAAGGGAAGGGAAGGGAAGGGAAGGGAAGGGAAGGGAAGGGAAGGGAAGGGAAAAGGCAAAGAGAGGGGAGGAGAGGAGAGGAAAAAGAAAAAGAAAAAGAAAAGAAAGGAAAAAGAAAAGAAAGGTTCATGTTGTAGATTTGGTCCAGTGATTCTAGGTGCAGCCTATTACCACACAACGAGACCTGCCCCATCTTTAATCCTTTTCACATCTATGTGTAAATTCAAGCCCAGCTAAGGAGGAGTTAACTGTTAATCCAGTGAAAATGACTCAAACCTATGTATTCAGGAAACTGCTTCAGCTGACAGAAGGGATGAGCCAACTCTTTCAGAAGTGGCTGTGACGGGAGGAGGAACTGTGGTTGCTGGAGCTTTCTGAAAGGTATGCATTCTGTACAATGTTACAGCTGCACACCCAGCCTCCTGTTCCCATTTAATCAACTCGCAGAGATCTCAGCAGGGTGGAATTTGGACTGATGGGTTTTCCCTTCACCCACTTAAAAAAAAAAAAAAAACACAACCCAACACACAAAACCTCTCCACAAATCTATTTGCTGTAATTAGCATAGTTCATTCTCCGAAGGCATAAATCTACACACTAAGCTGAATATTTAAATTCAACTGGTCTTATTGTAGAATTTTATAATAACGAAAAGGACTTTGAACCCAGGAAAAAGTTGGCACCCAGACAACAAACAGAATGGCAGGCACTGTTGTAGCATAGGAACACAGGTCTCAAAAATGGGAAAAAATTCAGAATAAGAATAAAGTTAAATTTTTCCTTCAAGTTGGTACACTTTATTATATTTGGTAAGAGCCCAATGTCAATTCCCCACAGGATGTACCCTGGATGCTTTCCTTTATTAATAAAGTATTTTTTCCTAGCCATTTCTTTTGCCAAATTTTAACAATTTCTCAGGCTGATTCTACTGCCCAGCTAATAAACTAAAACTCTGCTACCTGAATTTCTGCTCTCAAATTCAGTTCTTATTTTCCCCTCAAAAATTAACTACTCCAGGACAAATAGGATTACTCTTTCCCTTTACTCTATTAGCTATTAAATTTCCCACTCACTTTAACTCCTCACTCACCCATTCCCTCTCAAGATGTCTGTATACAGAGTATTAAAACAAAGACTTCAATGGCCATATGTCTTATTCAATTTCTGATTAAACACTTGTTCAAGTCCATAGTTGAAGACTGTGCTATTCAAGAACAGGAAAGAAAGAAGCTGTGGCAGGACTGGGAAAAATTAAAGACCCCAAATCCCACTCTAAGTTTAGAAGCTCAGACCCAGTTCCACAGTTCTGCCCCACCTCCGCTTTCCCACTTTTTAGGATTTGGAAGTAACATACAACTAACTATAAACTTAGATTGGAGGACAGTATCATGGGCCTTAAAACCCTAGTTTTTGATTTTATATATACACACTTATTGATTGAAATAAAGAGAGATAGCCTTGGTAAACTGAAGAGAGCCTAAGATCTGCCAACAGAGGACATGGGTTTAAACCCCACACTCTGCTACTGACTTCCTCTGGAATTTGGGATAAGTCATTTAACTTTTCTGGACCTCAGTTTCATTGTTTGTAAAAGTCGGGGGACAGAGGACATGGGTGGGTGGAGGACCTAAGTACTCTTCCAGAAGTAAATTCTGTGAACATCAATTTTTTTTTCACTTACAAGTACAAAATTTACAAGTACTTAAATTTCTGTAGCTCTTTAATCCTTGAGTTACAAAAGGGAAATACAATAGAACCCTTACCTTGTGGCTAGCTCATGGACTTGATAAATCACCTACCCTAATAATATTATATCCATCACTTTAGATATCACCATTACCCTTGAGGACAACATATATTTACTGAGCACCAACTATGGCCAGTATAAAGACGGAGGATGTCATCTTTGTCCCTCGGGAGTTTCCGATCTAGTTATTTCATAGCACATAGCAATTTGTGATACACATGAATAAATGTAATGACAAGTTATGTTAAGAATTAAGATGGGAAAAACCTTTCCCCAACAGATAAGCGGTCAAAGGACATGAGCGCATAGTCTTCAAAAGAATTACAAAGTGCTAATAGCCTTGAAAAAAATGTTCTAAATCACTAAAAATAAAAACAACTAAGAGGTTTCGCCTCACACCCAGAAAACTGGCAAAGATAATACATTATGGAAAAATTGTGGAGAGGTTGTGAGAAAGTACGTACATTAATACCCTGAATTTGATTGTTCTGGAAAATAATTGGGATTTATCCAGGGAACATGACCATGGTTCATACTCTAGAAAGCATACACCTCAATGAAAATACTGAAAGGCAGACTATATATCAAAATATTCATGGTAGCAAGAAATGGAAACAAAGTAGGTACCCCTGCCCATAGCGGAAGGGATGGATGGATTATAATTATGCAATTAAGAAATGACTCTGATGAGTAGGATGGTGAAGCCCTCTCAAGAAATCTGGATCTTGGCCTTTCTGTGAGTGGAGTGGAATGAATGGGAGTGGGGATGTTTCGGCATGGCCCAGGGCTTCTGATTAGACAGCTAGGCCTAAGTTTCCAGTTACAAAAAATCACCTGAATTGCGTCCTTGCCAAATAAGGAAAAAAAGTGTCTTTAATAAGAGTTTGGCATTGGCTAAATTGTATCTGAGGTAGTAGATTTCCAGGTTTAGATTGTAAGCCTGAACTCCACCAATGAGAATAAAAGGCCAGTGGTGGTGGGGTGGGGGCTTGTTTACGTTAGAGTATAAGGCTGGGTTCTGCCCTCTGGGCCCCGCCTCTCCCTACCGATTGTCTATGGGTTTGGAGACTGCCCTTTCCCTAAAATCCATTTCTACTTCCTACTTGAGAAGCCTGAGTTTAATTTTGGGTTTAGTTTTTGTCCCACACATGTGAGAAATTCAGAGAAGCATGGGAAGGTTGACAGAGTAAAGTAAGTAGAACCAAGAGAAAAAATGTAAACACTGGTACAATAATATAAATAAAAAGAAAATGCTAAAAGCAGAGCTATGATTAACTATAATGACCAATCAATTATAATGATCCAAATATCTCCCTCCTCTTGGCAAAAAGTGCCTTTAACCATAACGTTAGACATGGTCTTGGTAGTGGATGTTTTTGCTTGACTGTTTTTCTCTAAGAAGAGAGGGTTCAATGCTCTGTATGCGCGTGGGCAGTGGGGTGAAGACGGGAGGTTAGGTCATGTAAAGGAAAGACTATTACAAAAAGAAATCATCAGTGCCACTTGTTTGGAAGGCAGAAAAAGAGAAATGAAACTGGTGGCAGAAAACCAACATTATTATTGATGTTCGTGAGAGAAGAACTGTACCTTTTGGAATCAAAGGGCTGATAAGACAATTGGAACTGGCAGGTAGGGAGGGGGTCCTTTACATCAGTTTTAGTCAGGAGTTAACAGGCTGCTAAGTGCTAGCCAGAATACACATATGACCTCTCAATTTAGCTGGTGTCTTGATTTCAGTTCGCCAAGAAATAAGGGCCAGCATCTTGACCTGAATCCTATACTGAGAGAGAATTAGTGTTGAGAACACAAAAGCCTCCAGGTGGAGCCTTCATGTTTCCCTCTTATTGTGAAAAGAAGCTTGTTTCAATCGTACAGCTTGGCTCTGAGGAATGTATTCATCACTGTGAACGAGTCTTCAACTTTGACAAATTAAGCAATTTTTGGTCTGTTCAAGATGAAAAGAAAATCATACTAGCTCTGTATATAGTCTGTGTGTGTGTGTGTGTGTGTGTGTGTGTGTGTGTGTGTGTGCGTGAGAGAGAGAGAGAGAGAGAGAGAGAGAGAGAGAGAGAAAAGAGCAAGCGAGAGCGAGAGAGAGACAGAGAGAGACAGACATGCAGACAGGGACAGAAAGAGGGAGTAAGGGAGGGAGAGAGAGAGAGACAGAGAGAGACACAGAGAGAGAGGGAGAGGGGGGGGGGAGAGAGAGAGAGACGGGGGAGAGAGAGAGAGAGAGAGAGAGAGAGAGAGAGAGAGAGAGAGAGAGAGAGACGGAGAGAGAGAGAATGAGAGAGAGAGGAAGAGAAAATAAGAGAGACACACACAAACACAAAGACCTCTACTTAGACTACTTGAATTTTTATTTGCCATTTAATGTAAATATCATAGCTCACTTCCAAAAACATCAAGGGCAAATCCCTAGCCCCCTTGCTATATTATTACACCTAGAGCAGCAGCTATTCAAGTAAATGTTTCTTTGATTCAACAAGTATTTATAAAGCAACTACTGTGTGCAAAGCACTCATGGCTTCTTGAGAAATAAAAGATGAAAAAAGCAATGACAGTCCCTGACCATTTGTGAACAGGGCATGTTCACAAATGAAAGAAAATTCCCAGGAGAGTGGCAGAACAGAACTGAAGATCACGATGAATCGCTTCTCCTACGGAGGTGCAGTGGTGAGGTGGGCAAAAACTAGAAGAAAATGTTGGATTTCAACAGGAGGAGAGGGTGTGTGTGTGTGTGTGTGTGTGTGTGTGTGTGAGAGAGAGAGAGAGAGAGAGAGAGAGACAGAGAGACAAAGAGAGAGGAGAACAAGACTAGGGAACAGGGTGTTGTCCAGCTTGGCTACAGGGTAAAGCGTATGATGGTGAGTAGTGGGAAACAAGACAAAGTTCACTCAGGAAAGAGAGTGGAGAGGGGAAAAGGCTGGAAGCATGGAGACCAGTGAGGAGGCTGTTATAATGGTAAAAGTGGAAGGTGCTGTCTGGAACCACAGTGGTGGGTGGTGGGTAGGAGCAGGTGAGGGGACGGAGATGACCAATATTTGTTGCTATTCAGTCCTTCCAATTGTGTTCCACTCTTTGTGAGGATTCTCTGTGGCAGATACTAGATTGGTTTTGCCATTTCCTTCTCTAGCTCATTTTACAGATGAGGAAACTGAGGCAAAAGGGATTATATGAATTGTCCAGAACCCCAAAGCTACTAAGCATCCAAGGCTGGATTTGAACTCAAGTCTTCCTAGCGCCAGCCCCTGTACTCTCTCCTTTGAGATCCTATAACCAATACTATGGAAACAAAATTAAAAGGATTTATTAACTGGTCTATTGAATGAATGTTAAGTACTTAAGCTTTGGAAAAAACACAGGTTGACTTTCAGCATCCTGATATGTACTTTGTTGTGAAAATATCAATTCTTAGAAAGTCCAATTTATCTGGGTTAAAGGGTGGGGGGTGGAGAAACCCCTCAAATCCTTAAGGTAGCCAATTTCTTTTTCACCAGTTAGAATAAAATGAACTGTTATGAAAAATAGCTATAACCAAAAAAACCCCAAAACCCAACACTTCACCAAACAAAACCCCCCACAATGACAACAACAAAAGAAAAAAGACTAAGAATGCCGAGTACAGGGAAGGTCATTCTTTTCAGCATGGCTGGGGGTAAGAATGCTTCACTACCTCAGAAGGCCTGAGTATTGTAGTTTGCCATAAAAGCACTCAAGTGATAAGGGAATGAATGTGCCATTGTTCTGAGATTTCCTGTTATTAGTTCTTCCTTTATAGAGGCACATATTTTCTGATCCAGTAGAGGGAATTCATGAACAATGACAGCTAAAGGAAGAAACGTCACTATCCCAGAGTGGGGGGTCTCTTTTTCTGCATGGTTCACTTGAACAGCCCTATGACACTCCCCTTTACCCCTCACTCAGAAGTGGTATCACACCAATGGCAAGCATCTCAAGGCATCCATACTTCCTATCCCGCTGTGTTCTCACACTAAGTTACCAGACCTGAGTACAGCTCTCTAAATGAAGTTAAATTAGTGTTCTATGCAATATTCAATAAACACGCTGCTGGTATGTCTATATACTGCATACTTCTCTGCTAGAGCTACCAGCTTTAGACAAGTTCATCCCTGAATTTGAAAAAACTATTTTGACTTTAACCGGGGAGCTCTGCCAAAGTCTCAGTGGTAGTCACATTTCAAAAATAGAAAATAGGGTATTTCCAGGCCTTTGCACTGAGTGGAGTTATGTCTAACACCAGACCAGTCTCCTGTACCCCGCTCTGGAATTTCTCAAAATCTGTGACTGAAAAGAAACAGCATAGGTCAATTCTTCTTCAGCGTCTGTTTCGAGGTGCACGAAGATACACATTTCTACAAGTAACAAGGACCTACTGTCTTTTGTTGCAAGAGCTGTTTCTGCGTGTGTGCTTACACAATTGTTTAATGAAGTTATGGGCCAAGGACAGGAGAGATTCTCCTCATTAGTGAACTGAAAGAAATCTGGTATGGTTAGAAAAAAAAAAAAACACATGCTTGATCTAAAGACCAGAATTTGAGTTCTGGTTCTTCTAGGCTGAACTAGTTGTGCAACCTTGGAAAACTCAGCTAATACTTTGTAATTTCTTCAACTACAAATTGAGGGGATTAAACTAGATTCATTTCCAATTATCTGGGATGGAGAGCAACCACGCAAAGTGATGTCTATTACCCCTTCGTGCTCTGACATTCAAAAAGAAATAAAAAAGAAATAAACGCACAAGCACAGGATGGGAGAGAGAAGATGACAATAGTTCTGAGAAGATCTGGGGATTTTTGTGGATTGACAGCTAAAGGAGTCAACAATGGGACATAATGATAAATAGGGTTCCCAGAACTAAATACAGTGCTCCAGATATGGTATGACAAGGGCAGATCATCTCCTTTATACTGCATAATTTATGCTTCTTTTATGTTCATATTAATTCTTGTTTCTCTCTCTCTGTCTCTCTCTCTCTCTCTCTTCCCCCCCCTTCCCTTCACCTCTCTGTCTCTGTCTCTCTCTCCCCCTCTCTGTCTCTCTCTCTCTGTCTGTCCCTCTCCCTGTCTTCCCTTCTCCTCCTTCTCTCTCTCCCTTTCCCCCTCCCTCTTCCCCTCATCTTTCTCTCTCCACTGTCAACTCTTTGATCAGAAATTGGAGAGGTGGGAGACTTTGTTATGTCATATTTTGAAAATGGACGCATTCACCTTCATATCTTAGTTTAGAGGTGAGCAAAATGAGGCCCAGAGAAATGAAGTGGGATTATAGGAGAGCCAGGAATGGAATCCACATCTTCCCACTCCCAATTCTAATTTTCTTCCTATTGAACAACAACACAGAACAGTAAGTCAAATCAAACCAAGCACTTGCTACAAAGTTGGTACTAAGGATACAATGACCAAACAAAACAAAACAAAACAAAACACATTGCGCCTGTCCTCAAAGAGCTTTGTTAACTATCTGCTGTGTAGGGTCAACGACACAGAAACGAACGGTTTCTGTAATATAAAATATATGTTTCATATATACCTGTTATATGATATCATAACATCTTACCCCTTATTAATTGTCTGGTTGATGGTTTTCTCATAATTCACATAAAATCTAGGTATTCCTGTTACGGTATTGAAATTTAAGTGTACAGACTGCTTAGCTTGAACCAACTAAAAAGTCATGAAATCTTTAGAGGTTATTTTAAAAATAATGTATGGAGTTACTTT
Organism: Trichosurus vulpecula; assembly: GCF_011100635.1. Taxonomy (NCBI): domain Eukaryota; kingdom Metazoa; phylum Chordata; class Mammalia; order Diprotodontia; family Phalangeridae; genus Trichosurus; species Trichosurus vulpecula. The sequence goes on from NC_050581.1 coordinate 132,013,845, forward strand.
AAAATCTACTGGCTTCATTTAAAAAATAATAATTATATAAATATGATGAGAAAAAAAAGTTCTTGGGGGAAAAAAGAGATGAAGTTCCAGAAACAGCAGTAACAGAGTGGTTCTGTAAGTCGATATTTGTTTCCACACAGAACATAATTAGAAAAAAAAAACATTTGACAAGACTAATTGTCACTGACTGTCCTTTAAAGACCAGTCTTAGTGAGGCAGGGCATAAGCACCAAAGCAGTTATTTTCCAACAAACAAAAAAAATCTTCCATTTTCTATTACATAGACATAATCTATTACAAAGCAACCGGGCAGAGGTGGGAGAGATGGGGGGAGAGAACAGAGGGGAAAAGCTTAAGGTTCCTACAAGACTCTGAGATTCTGATTTTATGTAAAAAAAATAAAAATAAAAACAAAAAACACCTGACTGGGGTTCAAGAAAGTTTATTCAAGAAAGGGGCCATCTTAGAAAATGCTGCTCCTGAGGAAACTCTTAAGGGTTCTTCTCACCTATTTTGTTTTGGGAAACATGAGACCCCCAGAGTTGCGGCTTTCCAGTTTCGAATACCAATGATAAACACAGGACCTATTAAAAAAATACTTTAGCCTGTTAGTTGTTGGGCATAAGGAGGTGGGAGAAGGAGAGGGAAGAGATTACCCTTCACAAGATTAGGACCATATGTAGGGTATCTGAAACAGGGTTCTTTTTAGTTTGAAAATATTCCTTTTGGGCCAAAACACAGAATTATCTTGGGAGGTGATGACATATTAGCCTACATAAAATGTTGAAAGTACTGAGCAAAAAAATATGTGAACACTACAGGAATGCCATGGAAAAACAGTAATGTTGCTGCCATGCTCTTTACCACAAGACTAATTTCGAGAGTTTTACAGCATGACAGGAATTGGCAGTTCTGGGTGATGGCAGTAATCTGTTGGCCTTTAGGAGGGTGAAGCAGCTCAATGAGGCATTTCACTCCAAAATGGAATTTTCAATATTTGCCTCTGCTGCAGATTCTATGGCAAAGAGAACTGTGCACCATCATTGTTCTCAAACCAACTAAGAAAGCTATCATTACCATATCAAGCTCTTGAGTTGGCAGTCTTCCTGTAGTAACCCTAGGAAACAACTTTTGGCCCACCTCGGCTGCCGTCGGGTCCTGCCACCACTCAGCATGGATACTGTCCTTGCTTACAACAGAAGAACTCAATTTGTGGCCTGGAAGGCAGGTTGCTACTTTCCTACCACTTCCCAGCACAAAAGTTTTGCTTTAAAATCCAAAAACATGTCCTTAGTTTCCTGAGCCATCCTAGCAACTGATCTAGGTAGTCTGCAAAACAGACAGATTCTATCATCAGTGTCCTCAAGGGTGACCCAAGTCGGGAATATTCTTCCCTCTTTTTCCCTCCCTCTGCATTCTTTTTTCTCAGTCATCATGGCTGGATCCATGCCCTGGGTTTCTCTGAGTACGGATGGCTAAGCATTCAAGTCGAGTACTGTTTGGTTCAGTTTCCATCGACTGTGACATTTGTTTAAAGTAAGTGCAGACACACACACTGCCCGCCCAGGTTCTCTTCCCCATCATGATCATTTGCACATTTGCAAATGCTTAGGCTGCTCGAGATGTCATCCTCTTGAATGGCCTCATTTTAGATTCTGTGACAGAGAACGCAGATGACAAGGGTGGATGCAGACTGGGAGGCTGTTCAGTACCCAAGGAAAGAAACATAAGATAGAACTCAAGTAATTTCTGAAGGATATTCTGAAAACACCCATCAGATGCCCCTTCTCACCCTGTCACATGGTATAACAAAGGTACATTCACGAAAGCTGAAGGGTAATAAATCTAGAACAGAAAAGGATTAGCGCTTTATGCAGTGGATGGTCACTTGCATGGTCACTGTGGGATTCGCTGCTACTCCTGCTGTGGGTGTGTGATTCCAACCACTATCTCTGCCACTACATAAACTTGGCTTAGGGTTAACAAGTGCATGCTCCAAATGTCCAGTGGGTGCCTTTACAAATGCCAGCTTGAACGTTAGGAAAGAATTCGCCCTGATCCTGCTCTTGCCCTGCTACGTAAGTCAGCTGGTGTCCTTAAGAGAAGAGATGGGCGACTGTCCTTCAGAAATATCAAGCATTTGTCACTGTCTGCAAATTTACTCTCACTGTCTCAGATGATAGTATCCAGTAGCCAAGAGCCACGGGACCATGCCAAGGGTGTGAGCATGGCCACAAATTAGGAAAAAGGGGGTGGTGGGTGAGCCCTTGGGGCTGGAATATATTAGCATTTCTGAAAGGATATCAGAACCTTTGATTGTTCATCTGAGACAAGGAGATCGGAATACACACAATATTGGGCGCCCTGCTCTGGCCACTAGACTCACATCACTGTCACAAAACAATTTTTTCTTGATGGTAATCTTCTACCCAGCTAGTCTCAGGTACACACACCCTATTTTCTTCATTTCTTCCTCCTACTCCCAATTCTTTACTGGGGAAACCTCTGAAACTTCTTTTAACCTAAGCCACTGTTCCCTTCAGACTTGGGGGGCAGTGAAAGGGGGAGAGGTGAAGGGAGAGTTGGGAGGAATGAAAGGGGGTGGGTGGGTCCATTCAGAGAAGCTGGGAGGCACAAACGGAACTTTCTATTGCCCTGGTAATACTTACAAAGTCAGATCCTGGACTAAGATTGATTTCAAAAAGCATTAACTGAGGGTGGGCCTACTACGTGCCTGGCACTGAGTTAGACTGTTGGCTCCTGATGCCTGGGTAGGATTCCATGAGTACCCACAAATTATCTGGTTTTTCTTTTCATGAAAAAACAATCACACAAGAAGCAGACAACCAATAAATATCAAATCCCACCACCACTAAAACCTCATTCATGTTTACAAACCTTGGGAGACTCTCTAAAGAGGTTACTGCTATTCAATCATGTCCAACTCTTCTTGTCCCCATTTGGGGTTTTCTTGGCAAAGATACTACAGTGGTTTGCCACTTCCTTCTGCAGCTCATTTTATAGATGAGGAAACTGGGGCAAAGAAAGTTAAGTGACTTGCCCAGGGTCATACAGCAAGTAAGTGTCTGAGGTCACATTTGAACTCAGGCCCTCCTGACCCCAGGGCTGGTGCACTGCTCCAGCTAGTTGCCTCTAAAGAGGTAGGGCATAAAAAAAACTATATATAGTATAATGAAATTCTGGTACTATGAAAAAGTCCAGAGACATCCCCCTGCCTAAACTTCATTAAGATGCAAAGTATCATAACCTTGGATAAGTCATTTACCTTCTGTGCCTGTTTCTTCATCTGTACATAGCTGTTTGTATGTTGTGTCCCTCATTACAATGTGAACTTTTAGATGACAGGGAATGCATTTTGCCTTTCTTTCTATGCCCAGCCACTAGTACAGGTGCTTTATAATGAAGGCTTGTTGGCTTGTCCTCAGAGGATCTCTCATAGAAATTCCAATGACCAGTTCCTATGGTATAGCAGAGATTTTTTGGTTTGTTTTTAATTTCTTTTTGCTAGCTTTTGTTTGTTTCTTATGTCACTTACATTTCCCAATATAACTCACCTGCTTCCTCTCCCTTCTGGCTCTAAATCTATTATCTTATTATCATTCCAGAGAGCCATCCCTTATAATGAAAACTAAAAAAGAGTGGGGAGAGAATTCAGCAAAATTAACCAAACACATCAGCCAAGTTTGACATTATACACAGCACTCTACATCCACAGGCTCCCATATGTACCAGAGCATATTGTAGTTTTAAGAAGATTGGGTTTGGGGGCAGCTAGGTGGCACAGTGAATAGAACACTGGCCCTGGAGTCAGGAGGACCCAGTTTAAATCCAGCCTCAGACACTTGACACTTACTAGCTGTGTGACCTTGGGCAAGTCACAACCCCAATTCCCCTGCCTTCCCCTCTCCAAAAAAAAAATGTTGGTTTTGGACTAAGACCTGAGATCAAGTCCCACATTTTACATACTAACATATACAAGAGAGAGAGAGTGAGAGTAAGAGTAAGTGAGAGAGAGAGAGAGAGAGAGAGAGAGAGAGAGAGAGAGTGTGTGTGTGTGTGTGTGTGTGTGTGTGTGTGTGTGTGTGTGTGAGAGAGAGAGAGAGAGAGAGAGAGAGTGTGTATCCTTGGGCAAATCATTCAACCTCTCTAGGTTTCCCCCATCTGTAAGATGGGTATAATAATACTGGTAATTCCTGCCTCTCAGAATTTTTGAGGAAAGCATTTTGTAAACCTCAGAGAACCAGAGAAATGTGACCTACATGGATGAAGGAGAACCGTTCAGAAATTATTTGGGAGATATTTTATTAAGGATGTGTGGCCATGGGGCAATGCGGATGACTCTGGATTATTGGGCCACGGACTTGGACATGGAATGGATCTTTGAAGACGATGAATCCAAACCTTTTACTTTACAATTGAGGACACAGAGGCCCAGAGAGGTTTAATGATCTGCTCAAGGTCCTGCAGTAACACAATCAAGATCTGAACTTAAATCCTCTCGCTCTTTAAATCCTCTTTCCACTACACCAAACTGCTTCATATATTTGTTTAAGATGGATGCTCTGAAAACCAGTTCCGTTACAGAAAGTCATCACTATTACTTTGAAATTCATAGAGGGAAAGTTTTCAGGAGACATGTAAGTATGTAAGAAATGCTTGCATTTGTAGAGTCCTCCTCCTGTCAGCCTTTTGAAGCAGGGCTGCATGGCAGGTGTTATCACCACCCTCCCATTTTTCTGATGAGAAAACGGGGGCTAAAAGAAGCCAAATATTTAAGAGTTTTACCTAGGGTTAAGAGACAAAGGCAGAATTTTAATCCAGGTGTCTGGCTCCAAACATTGTGCTCTTTCTACCAGAAGAGGGTGCCTCCAAGTGTCATGCTAAGTCTCAGCAAGGCAGGCAGGTATGTGTTCTGGAGAAGAGCCATTTTAAATCCAGGGTACCAAAAGTCACAAACAATTGTAGCTGGACCCCTTAATGATGTTGTTACTACCAACAATGCCATACCATAAGCCAATGCATTTGTAATCACTCTTAAACACACACTAGGCACATTGAAAGCACAAACTTTACAACTCATCTGTGTTCCTTCTTCTAGTCCATTTGACTCAATTCCACAAACATTTACTGAATGCCTACTATGGGCATTGTGTGGGACCCGGAGGGAAACATTAAATTAAATAAGACATCATCTCCAGTCAAAGAGTTACAATCTAGGAACTTACAGTTTACTTCCTTATGACTATGACCTCCCCACTCTAACTCCCTTGGCCTGTGACAGACTCTTTTTTGTATTGTGCTCAGGATGTGATGCCCTCAGGATGCCAGACCACCAGGTCAAGTTTCTAAGGGCAGCCAGTTAACTAATCGGGGTTACTCACCTCCTCAGAATAGTTCTGGATAACTGCCCAAAGGTAAATGGGTAAACAGAATGGAACAGCTCTAACACCCTCTCAGTTTTGAGTCACATGCCAGAGGGTTACTCACCCCTTCAGAAGTTTTGGATAAATAGTGGCCTTTCTAACCCTCTAGGATTATGACCCACTCAGACATGGTAGTCCTAAGCAACCCTAGAAGTGAGCATGCCACAAAAGATACCAGTGGAGAAAGTAAAAAAAGGTCAATTATTAGAAAGTCGTTTGGCAAGAGGCTTTAGAAACAGACAGACCAAGCACCTCACTTTATTATTATTTTTTTATTCTTAACATCAAAGAAAATCCCAAGCATTTCCATACACTAAGTATAACACAAAAACTCAATTCCATATTCCTTGCTTCTGAAAAATGCAAAATAAATTCAACCCATTACTTTAAAGATAGTCTTGCTTATTTGGGTTTCTTTCTGAATTTCCTTCTGGAGTCCTCTATGCACTTTTAAAAATATTTCAATGGCCCTCCTTTTTTGGGGGAGGGGGATCAATCTCTATGGCCAGCCCTCTTGCTACTGCTCTGGAACTCCCCTCCCCCAATTAAAAACAAGACATCAAATAAACACAACAAACTGTTAGAAATGAGCATAGTCATGCAAAGCAAATCCACATGGGGCTATGTCCAAAAATGTCTGTTTTCTGCTGCAACATGAGCCCCACACCTCTCCATGAAGAGGTGACTGACATTCTGCATTCTCTGGAGAGGGGTTGGTCATTGCTTGGATAAGAGTTCTTGAACAAGAACCTCATTTTGAAGACGGAAAACGAGGTTAAGAAGGTCAGATAATTTGCACCTAGGCTGCTTCAAAATGTCTAGAGATGAAAATACAGTAAACTGAAAAATATTTTTTCCCTCTTCACAGAAGTTACAGCCCATAACTAAAAAGACACCTATCTAAAAAAATTAAAGTGTTGTCTGGTACAAAGGAAATCATATGGGGTTCTGAGACCATGTTCTACTATTATCGCTATCTTGTGAGGTCCTGGACAAATTAATGCCCCTTTCTGGGAGTAGTTTTCTAACTTGCAAAAATTAAGACTGTTTGAAGTTCAGTCATTTCCTACTCTTCATGTCCCATTTGGGGTTTTCTTGGCAAAAATACTGGAATGGTTTGCCATTTCCTTCTTCAGCTCCTTTTACAGATGAGGAAAATGAGGCGACAGGGTTAAGAAACTTGCCTAGAGTCACACAGCTAGCAAGTGTCTGAGGCTGGATTTGAACTCAAATCTTCCTGACTCAAGCCCCAGCACTCTATCCCCCGAACCAAGCCCCTTTCAGCTAAATCTATGATCCCTTCATATTTTAAACTCTTATGACAACTTTGGTGTTACAATTCAAGGCCAGTAACAACACCTTACAATGTAGCCAAGCGAGGCAAGGCTTTCTAGTACTCTGCCTGAGATTTCTCTCTAAGGGCTAGTCAAACTTAGGACCACTGAATTTTAGAGCTTGAATGGACCTTAGAAAATACAAAAGTCTATTCTATTTAAAAATTTTTTAAAAAAATTCTGATGGGATCATCTGGCCCAGCTCTGTCATTTCATTTCATTCTATTTTTTTTAAAGACCGGTTCTCCCTATCTCCCCCAGGCTGGAAGTGCAATGATTACTCACCAACCCGATCTCACTACTCATTGGCATGGCAACTCTGACCCGCTCCATTTCCACCCTGGGCTGGTTCACTCCTCCTGTGGTAGCCTGCTGGACTCCTGCTCCTTGCGGCTCACCATCACAATACTGAACTTAGTTCAGAAAACCAACAGGCATAGCTCACGGCAGCCAGGACATTACCAGTCCCAGCCTCCCAAGGTAGCAGGGATTATAGGTGTGCACCACCACACCCTCTCATTTCAAAGAAAACAGGCCCAGAGAGGTGACTTACCCAAGGTCACATAAGCAGAGTATTCCAAAAGTCTTAGCCTAGTTTTAAGCTATCTAGGGTTTAACAGCTAAGACCTTGGAACTTGACACTAAGGCCTTTGGAACGCCCTACATAGTGAGTAGCAGATTAGATACTAGACTCTCCATCTCCTGAATCTCAGACCAGGAAACTTGCCACTAGACCATGCACCTCCATCCAAGTGTGACTGTCTGGGAATGTCCTTTAGTTAAAACCTGCTGTATAAGCTCCATTAATGGGATTGAAAATGCAGCTATTTGTGGACCTGGAGGCCTTCAGTTAGCAAAGGCACAAGCAAACAAGTGTACTTAGCTGAAACTGAGCCTTTGAATACTGGTGCCTGATCTTTCTCACTGAGATAAAGCTCATCTTAATTCACAGAAATCTTTTCAGAGCCAGTTAAATTGAGATCAGAGCAATAATGGGTCCATGTGGATGGAGTTTTTGTTTGTTTCTGACAATTCTATGAAAAGATCCCTTTAGGAGGGTTGGAACCTGCGATAGGATTGGTGTAGGGAAGGACTAGTGAGAGATCTCCCTGAAGGAGGAAGCTAGTTTATAAGCAAAGACAAAGATAACGACAACACACAACAACACACAGAGCAACAATCACAATTTGTCTCTTGGGCCTCCTCCTGGGGGTATGATGCTTGCTTGCCCCTTCTGTTCCACTTACAACCACTGACTAACAATTTATCTAAGAAATAAACCTGTGACTCCTGACATCCACCCCGGTTTCCAGAAGGGCTTCAGTTAATTACTCGAAATGGGACACAAATAAGCAGCGGAGGCACTTTAAATTTGTTTTAAAACCTTGCTAAGTTCTCTTTAAATGTTATTACATTCTGGTATAAACACGAATGTGAAATAATGACAGGCTCTTTCAGAGAACAATCTGTGTCTGGGTATAGGTCATAACCCAAGCTGGGGATCAGAGATGCACATTACTAGTGAATCACACTGACGGGTGACTCGGGCCAGGCACTCAGAGCCAGATGGGGCCTTGGGTCACCTAGTCTAAGGCTCTTATTTTACACACGTGGAAAATGAGGTACAGCCACAGTCACAGAGGCAGGATTCCAACTGAGGTCTTCTAATTCCCTATCTTTCCATTTCACCATCAGGGATGTGTGTCAGGTGACTGTCAGGTGGGATGGAACTCCTTTCTTTTGAGGTGTCTAATGCGCAAGAGTTGTATCGATTGAAAAAGGAGAGAGAAGATTTCACTTGGGCAAATATAGAACAGTCCTAAGTTTCAAAAATGTCTTTGTTTCAGAGGCAGTCTTGCAGTGGAGTAGAGAGTATTACATTACTTCTGTTTATTACCAGAAAGACTTGGTGGCAGATTGTTTAAACTCTCTAGGCCTCGATTTAATAACCAATACTATGTGTGACATGGCATAGTACAGGGGTAAGGACCCTGCGGCCTCCAGGCCACATGTGGCCCTCTAGGTCCTGACTGAATCAGTCAAAGGGCCACACTTGAGGACCTAGAGGGCCACATGTGGCCTGGAGGCTGCAAGTCCCCCACCACTGACATAGTAGATAGGGGTGAGAATTGGAATCAGGAAGACATGAGTCCTAATCTCAGCTCTTCTGACACATATTAGCTGTTTGACTCTGGGTAAGTCACTTAAATCCCCTTGGCCTCAGTGTCACTATCTGTAAAATGAAGGAGTTGGCTTAGAAGGCCCAAGGCCCCTTCTGGTTTCAAATCTGTGATTCTTTTATCCATGTATGACCTCTTAGTCATGTGACTGTAGGTAACCAAGAGGTGACCATTGGTAGAGGGAGCCTTCCTATACCAATGATATCATAGGGTTGTAATACAGGACAAATGAAAGACTGTAAGATTAAAAATGGAAACGAAAACAAAAACCAGCTACACAAATGAGCAGTGATGAATTCATTTAGTGAACAGAAAAGACTAAAAAACTGTCTCTTTAATTAGTCCTAATAGGGAAAGAGCATAGATAGACCGCTTGTGGTTGTGACGGAGGGAAGCTGTTGGCAGATAAGACAAGCTGTCTGGAAGGGCTTTGTCATCCTGCTGCCCTGAAACCTAAGAGCAATGGAACTCTGGACACAGCCTGGAAGGAACTTTTAACTCTAAGTCAAAATATTCTTGGTGAAAAGAAAGTAGCCTTCTACTAGAGCCTGGATAAAACCAGGGTTTGATGGAGCACTGATTGATCCATTAAGGCACTGGAGCCCCTTTAACTGGATCAAGGTGCTTTAACATTCCTTCCTTAAAATATTGTCTTTGCATCATCGTTCTGCAGACAGTATTGTTGAATTCTACCACATGCTTAGCTACTTTTTATGAGCTTATGCATTTTAAAAAACTTTTTAAACAAGAACATCCGAACGGAAAATGGATTCTCAGAATCTGTTTCAGTATTTTTGAAATGGAAAATGCATAGGGACCATATCGTCAAACATCTCCATTTTAGAGGTGACTCAAGAGAGGTAAAGTGATTTGCTTATTATGGGCCCAAAGGTAGTCAGAGCAGAACTAGGACTACAAATTCTGATTCCTCACTCTCAGGCCAACTGTATTTCAAGGACAACAAGCTGCCTGGACAAGTTATCCTATCAGCAGGGATGATGGGCTACGGAATCAAGACCCACTGTCCACTTGGTGGCAGCAGGCCCTACTTACAGGCTAAGAGTCTTATCAAGAAATAAACAGCTTCTCAAGTTCTGAGCTTGCAGAAAACCAAATGTGGCATCAGGAAGGGCAGAATGGATGTGGTCATAATCACAGTGAGCATACTCTAACGTTTATAAAGTGCTTTCCACACAAGCCTGAGCAGCAAGCAGTTGCAAGAAAAAAAACTACCGTCAAACATAAAGAACTATATAATAATTTGTATTTGTGTGGGGCTATACAAAACAAATTCCCCAGAACAATGCCATAAGGTAGGCGGTTTAAGTATCTTTAACCCTGATGCCAGGACACTTGAGGCTCAGAGACCTGATGGGAATCACAAAGCTAGTAAGTGTCAGAGCTGGGGCAGGAACTGAGAATTAGGGCTAGGGCTCAGTCTTAACGCCAATAGGCTGGCTGCCAAAATTTCTAATGCTGGTCTGTTATATGATCAACACGCAAGTGAATCTGGAGGATGAAAGTCTACCCTGGTTATGTTGGGTTAAAAATGAACTAAAAAGCAAAAAGAAAGGGAGTGTGGCACAGTGGAAAAAGCCAGTTGGATTTGGAGACAGAGTCCCTGGTTTAGAATCCCAGCTGTGTAGTTAGCTAGCTACAGGATCTTGAACAAGTCACAATCTCTCCGTTTCTCTGTCTCTGTCTCTGTCTCTTTGTCTGTAGAATGAGGGGATCGGACGAGATAGCGTCTCTTTGTTGTTGTTTAGTCATTTCTGACTCTTTGTGACCTCATTTCGATTTTCTTGGCAAAGATCCTGCAGTGATTTGCCATTTCCTTCTACAGTTCATTTTTGCAGATGAGGAAACTGAGGCCAACAGGGTTCAGTGACTTGCCCAAGGTCAGACAATCAATCATAAGTGTCTGAGGCCAGATTGTAACCCAGATCAGCCTTCCTGACTCCAGTCCTAGCCCTCTATCCACAGTGCCACCTAGCTGGCCCTAAACATGAGCTGTAAATAAACAACTGTCATAGATAGAGAGTTTCCTGTTATCAAAAATAATGCACAACAATATTTTCCAATGAAAAAATATGACATGGAGGAATTAGTTTAAGTTGACGTAACAACCTAATCTCAAAGGCTGTGTTTTATTGGACAAAATGGGTGCACACAAACTCCCTGTCTGGAAGCTGGGTTATTTGCAAATGGGTTTCTGGATGTGAACAATAATGTATAATATGAAACACAGAGTTGAGACTTTAAACTCGAAAGGTCTTAGTGTTCTCAATCTGGGGTACACAAACCTTGATGACAAGAAAACTCACATCTTTATTTTCACTTCCCTCTAAGTGAAATTTAACATTTGCTTCAATTACTTTAGAACACTATTCTGAGGAGTCCACCGGCCCCCTCAGCCTGCCAATGGGATCTGTGACCCACAAAAAAGTCAAGAACTCCTATCTAGTCCATCCCATTTATTTTACAGAAAACTGAGAATGAGAGACAAAGCGACAGACAGCCCCAGGAAATTCGTGACTGCTAAGCCTTTTTTACACTTTACCGTTTTCAGTCCTATCCAACTCTTCAAGACCCCATTTGGGGTTTTCTTAGCAGATACTGGAGTGGTTTGCCACTTCCTTCTCCAGCTCATTTTACAGATGAGGAAACTGAGGCAAACAGGGTTAAGTGACTTACCCAGGGTCACACAGAAAGGAAGCCTAAAAAGCCAGAACTGAAAACTAGTCTAGGAAATACAGGAACCCCTCCGGTACTTGTATTTTAAACCCAATATATAAATATGGTAGGAAATTTGTCTTTGTTTAAAGAAAGATAGACATTAACCATAACCAGTGAGAGAGGGAAGAAATGGGGTGGGGGTGGGGGATGGAACAGAAATCATACCCCCAAGCTATCTGCCTAGCACCTCCCCCTACTCTCTAAGGCCCAGCTCTAGGAAGCTAAGGAAGCTACAAACAACTAATTAAACCAATTAAGACTATCATTATTCATCTCTTTCTCTTCTTTTTCAAAAGAGTTCAGATCAAAATGCTCCAGAGACAAAGGGAACATGCTGCCCTCTCAACTTCACCTTGGAATCCCTATGGGGAAATCAGGAATCCTTATTTTCTTAAAGCTGTACAAGCACCACCAACTACAGATCCTGGAGTCGTTTCCCGATTCCTCCTCACCCCCAGCGGCTAAGTGCCCAGGAGGGCACTCTCCCAAATTTACTGTATATTCATTTTGTGTACATATTCATGTATAAGCTATTTCCCCAAATAGAATATAAACTTCTTGAGAGCAGGGGCTATCTCATTTCTTTCTACCTGTATCCCTAGTACCTAATATCAGTGTAATATAATATCTAAATTATTAAATCTAATTTTGTTAATCTAATATCAATTAATAAATGACAATGGATTGACTGACAAGTCTCTGTCTTGCTATGGTTCCTTTATATTTAATATTCTGGAGACTAAAGCAGAAGTACATAAAATAACTTTTTGGTAACTGAATGAAAGCATTCGGGTGTAGTTTCAGCTTCTGCAGGATCACAGAAAACATCTTAAGAACCACTCCACTAGCATACAGGACACGAATGATGTGTACCTCACCCTGTGATTTCTTATGAATAAAGATTACAAGTACAGGTTACATAAGGAGTGAAGGTTTCAGGTTTTTAAACTGAATATTACTTAGGGTGGCAGAAGCAGTGAGCAAGGTTTTTCAGTAGGCAGGAGAGAGGTTGATGGAGACAAAGAAAGGCACCAAGAAGCAAGATGGGGTCGGGTGGGGGAGGACAGGGAAGTCTTGGGAAAGAGGAAAAAGAAAAAGGATTTGTTTGAAGGGAGATAGTATTCTTTACATTTTCGAGGGAAAGGAGGAGATAAAAGATATTCTTTAGACACAGAGCTCACCTCTCCTCCTTTGACACATGAGAATACAGGGAGGAAAAGTGATTCTGTCCAAGGTCAAAAAGCTGGTAAACAAAATGCTAGGCCCAAGTTTCAAACCCAAGTCCCCAGACACCACAGTCAGTGTTCTTTTCACTATACTATGAAGGAAGAGGAAGACTTCTCAAAGAATTGATGAGGAAGAGAAGGGGTAGGTAGGAAGACATATTATGTCACTGCAGACAGTGTTCAATAGCTTCCTGTTATATTTTTGTTCAGTTTTACTCAGTATTTAAATGGACAGACTTTTAAATTAAATTTGTTACCCTTAAATAAAAAAGCCTACAGAATCTACTCCCTTCTGTCTACCATCTGAAAGTTCCCCACTGGACTCCAGTGAGCAATAAACTTCTACCAAATGCCATTAAACTCACAGGTTCCTAGGCAGGGGTGGGGGAGGTGGAAGGAGAGGTAAATCCTTTCCCAAGATAATTAATTTTGTAAGATTTTCAACCTATAGCTAAAAGGATTAATTGCAAAAAATGCTGACAAGACTCAATTCTTGATGAGTGAAACCTACCAACACTAATTATTCTCTCTACAAGTCCAGTACCCAGTGGTGTTACTTATCTCCTCGTTTCCTGGAATTCCTGCCTGTAGAAACAAGTCATTCCAAGCAAAAATGATTGGCTCATGGCTGGGACTGCCGATTTTTCTAGCTCTGCCTGGCACATTCTATCAGAGCTCAGCAGCGCAAACCTCACAGTGGAAAGCCCTTTTGCCCATGCAGTAACATAAGTAAGGATACACCACCTCCTGGCATTAACTCCTTGAAGACCAGGCAAAAACATGAAGTTCCATCAAATGCAAGCTTAGACCAGCCGGACTCGGAAAAGAATAAGTACCTGAGATTGACCGCTCAGTTCTTACCCACATCCTCCAGCTGCCCAGGAGTCCTGAGAGTCACAAGATCTCCAGACTTGGTTTGAAAGCAGAAGGTGACTGTATCCAACTGTCCTTTAGTCTGTGCCTGGTTGCTAGCAGACAGCCTCTGTAAATATACTCTAAAGTTTCTTGAATCAAAAATGATGCAATCCCTGGGAGGTTGCCATCATCAGCACTACTGAGATAGTGACTGCTCTGAAGCAGAGAGACAAGGCACCTATTTTAAAGGTCTTTGACATCACTTGGTCTCAATTCTTCACAGGGAAAGCATATTTCTATAGTGCCTTAAAAATTTAGTCTTTTCTTTAAAAGAACCTGATGATCTGGTAGCACAAATATGGTTACCCTCTACTTCATTTTTACAGAGGGAGAAACTGAGGATTAGAGACTAGAGAAACATAACTCCTATATATATGAAACAAGTCAGGCATTTAGACCTTCAAGTTCAGAGATTTTCCCACTACATGCCAGAGACATGGTGCATGGACCTGACTTGGGAAGACCAGAGTTTAAATTCTGCCTCAGACACTTAACTAGCTTCTGGATCCTGGGAAACCTTTCTTAGCTTTTATTTCCTCATCTGAAAAATGAACAGGATAATAACCTTAGGATCTACCCCACAGGGTTGCTTGTGAAGACTCAATTAATGCATGCAAAGTGCTTTGTAAAGCTTAAAGCACTATAGAAATATCGGTTATTTTTATTATCGACCACAATTAAAGAATTCTTTATAATCATTTCTCCTAAAATAAACAGTTTTTAAAGAGGGATGGAAAAGAATCACTTCATAGTGTAAAGTAAAGCTTCAGGTCTTGACAACTGACCTATCTAGATCCATTAAAAGAAATACACTGGCTTATGCATATACATAATACTAATAAATCATGGCAGACTTCAGTACAAATGTAGAACTTGCTCCTGACTCATAACCCTACTTTCACTGTTAACAGTACCCCGATTGTCATGCTTGGATGGAACCAAGATCTTTCAAAAGGCATTGGGGATGGGTGGGAAGAAAGAAAGTTAATGTGAACTTCCAAAGCAAAAACAAAAACAAAACAAAACCTGTTAACTCATTCAATTTATTGGAGTCCTTTCAGGGGGAGGGAGTAGCTTGGGGCGAAGCTAATATAAAGATCAACACTCCCAATGTACAATGGCTCAAAAAACTCCTGGCTGCCATGGTTACTATTCCAGCCTGACTTACAGAGCTTGAAATAACACTTCTCAAGAACAGAAGGAAGGCTAGCTACAATGAGACTTCTCTCTGCTCACTCATTGTTTTGCCGGTAAACTGGATGCATCTGGCACATACAATTTGGATTCCATGAAATGCCACTAAATGAAAACTTGTAGAATGAATGGCACATGCTATTAATATATTAGGTATTACTGGAGAAGAGCCACCCTCTCCCTTCAAAAAACAAAACAAAACAAAACAAAACCCCAACAATCGAAAACCAGTTTAAAGTAAAAAGCTGTTGGGTTCTTTTTGTTTGTTTTGTTTTGTTTTTTGTTTGTTTGCTTTTTTAAAGATCTGTAAGGGCACAAACAGTAAAGTCATGAGATCTTTATTCACAAAAGTCAAAAACTGGAAATCTCAATAAAAACAGTGATGAATTATTACCTGAGGGATTTTCATAGTAGAAAAAAACAAAGAATGGGTTAATTTTTTAAAAAGAGCTTCTCTAAATGAACAGCAATTACCAAAAGAGAGATGACTAATGACAACAGCAGGTGACATTTATTTTGCCTTTTTTAAGTTTCTGAATCTTCACTAACTCCCTACTGCCTCTAGGGAAAAAAAAATACAAACTTTTATCAACTCAGTATTTAAAGACTTTCACTTTCTGGCTCTGAGCCTACTTTCCAAACTTCTTTCTCATCACTCCCTTTTACACAGGATCAGATTTAGAATTGGAGGGAGACCTTAGAGAACAGCTAATCTACCTCCTTTTGACAAACCAGGAAACTAAAGCCTGGAGGGGGCTTGCCTGAGGCCACACAAGTAGCAGATAGCACATCGCAAATAATGGGGCTGGTATTGGAACCAAGGTTGTCTTCCTCCGACTTGAGGGCTCTCTCCATTGGGACATAATGCTTCTAGCCAAACTGCCCTACTTACTACTACTCCTTTAACCTGGAATGCCATCTCCTTCCTCTGTGCCTTCCTAAGAGCTGTTCTCCCATGCCTGGAATGTTCTCCTCTGTCTCTTAGAATCCTTCATTTCCTCCAAGGAAATCTACTTGGAAACTCTTGGGATTTCCGGACATTCTCCCTCCCCCCTCCCTGGGGCTGGGGGCAAGGTCCATAGATAGATTTCATGAGTGTCTCTCTGAAGTTTATGAAGAAAAATACGAAATTATTTCCATATAATTGGTTTTCTTATGTATTTTATACAACTAAGACATTATTTTGAGAATGGTCCATGCCATAAAAAAAGGTTAGAATCTCTATCCAACTCTGAGCCTTTTTAAATCTACACCCCCCTCCACAGTTGGTTTCCTTTCCTCAAATCATATTGTATTTATTTACTCCCTAAATGCTGTTTCTTCTTCTTCTCCTTCCCCTTTCCCCCAACAGAATATCTGCTCTTTAAGAAGGATGGATCTGTACTTACTTATGCGTGCCTTTGTATTCCCTAGTATTAGGGCATTAGCTATATAAGGCAGGACTTAATCAATGCCTGGAGAATTGAAATGAACTTCAGCAAGACAGCTTATGTTTGGAAAAGGCTGCGCAGTTACCACTGCTCCATTCTGATAAGAGATAAAAAGTGCAATGGTTCAAGCTGCTGGAAATTGATGCTTTCTCTGGTCATGATGGAAGATGGGACAGGGCATTGTGACAGCGTATTGGCTCTTGATGTGAAGAAGGTCAGGGAAAAGGCTCAGTCTCTTCCCCGAGTCTGGTCAGAATCAGAGCCCAGCACCAGAGGCAAAATCCACAGGGCCTCTGTAAGTGTTTTAACTTGCCCTGGCCATTCCTGTTTGATTCAGGGATGGCAGAAACTTTCCCCAGTTAATCTAAATTCTTGGGAATTACTCCTGCAATCAATGCTACTAGAGGAGGCTGAGGCTGGTGGGATCTCTTGAGCTCAGGAGTTCGGAGGGGCATATGTGCTAAGCTGATTGGGTGTCCAGTCCCAAGATCCCCCAGGCTGCCTAAAGATCCAGCCCAGGTTGGAAAGGGAATAGATCAAAGTGGGAAGAGCATGGGAGCAGCCACTGCACTTCCAACCTGGATGAAATATGGAGACCCAGTCCTCACCACCGAGGTGTCTTCACCCCTCCAAAAAACCCTACTTGCTTGGGAATTACTGGAAAGGATATCCCAAGTCCAATGGAATGCTTGTGGCCCTATGTGTCACTGCATAGAATGATCTAGATGTGAGAATGTAGCCTGAAATAAATCCTGGCTTTACTGACACGGATCACTGTGGCGCCTATGGGAGGGTGGGAGAGATGGGAGACAAGGGCATAGATTCAGTCAAGAGACTGCCCAGGATTCAGCCAACTGACTTCCATTACCCCCTTCCCTTCTCTCCTGTCACCATACCATACTATGGGTGGAAACCTCTGGAAGCCAAGAAGCAATATTTGTTAACAGTCAACTAGTCTGGACTTTCTGTAAAATTGATACACAGGAAGAAAACTTTTGTGATGCCTTGTTGCATGCATAAAAATACATGCAGATAAAGGTCAGTTAGATCTGAGGGCTGTGCATGAGCACATTTTAGCAAGCCCGCAATGCCCACACACTATGACTCACCCTGATCTACCCTGGATTCCCAGAACCGCTGACTCCATGGTTTGCTGACCCAGCTTTGGCATATCCATTCCAACTTCCCCCATGATGACGATAAAGTATCTACTGGCTTTGGACTCTGCTGATGTTCTGGCTTATCTAACTGGCATCTCCTTGTGAATGGCCTTTACTAGCCAAGCATTCTGAGTCTGAATCTTCTGCGGAACGAAGCTGACAAAACTTTGGAGGAACAGAATTATGAAGAATTTCCCTCTTCTTAAAAAATATATTCATAAGAAAGAGAAGGTAAATGACATGAGAATGAAGTGGCAGGGTCTCTGAAAAGCAACAGCCTTAGTTTAAATGGTGACAAGATTTCCTGACAACATGGAAAACTTTACTGCCTATGTTTCCTATAAAAGATCATATGGCTAGCCTCAGATTTAGGAAAATGTTGGTTGAAGTCCTGACTCTAAAACACTCCCAATGTGACCTAATTCAACTCACTTAACCTCAGACTGCCCAGGCAACTTCAAGATGACAAATTACACAACAGTTAATAATCTATATTAGTATTCCCTATATCAATGACATCTCAGGTTCCTGGTTCTGGACTAGAAAGAAAATGCTATTGGCTAAGTGCCATCATTCAATATTCATTCATTCATTTGATATATTTAATTGTCTAATATGTATTGCATTGTACTAGGTTCATGGCAGTGAACAGATATGAAAATAAGTGATACAGTCCCTGCTGTCACAATCTAGTTCAGGAGTTGTTGGAGATATAAATAACTGTAATCAAAACTAGTCTCTGGTACCTGCACCAAGATTCATTATAGCATGAAAAGTCAAGTTTTGACTGTCAAGTAGATTCTAGTGATGTGGGCCATTTTTGCTTTTCTTTCCATCAGACAATCCATCCCCAACTTTGTGCCCTTATATTTGCTGTTTCCCATTACCAGAACACTCTTCTTCCTCATCTCTACCTCTTGGCCGGTCTGGTTTCCTTCAAGAGTTGGCTCAAATCGCACCTTCTGCAGGAGACCTTTCCTGGTCTTTCTTAATGGTAGTGCCTTTCTTCTGAGGGGTGTGTGTGTGTGTGTGTGTGTGTGTGTGTGTGTGTGTGTGTGTACATACAAGGTACATTACCTTACATTAACAGTTGTTTTCCTATTGTCTCTCCCATTAAAAGTTGAATTCCTTGAAGACAGAGATCATGTTTTTGCCTTTCTTTGTATCCCTAGTGCTCATCATAGTTCTGGGCACACAGTAAAGGCTTAATAAATGCTTGTTGTTTTTGTTACCAAGCTGAAAAAGCTTCAAAATACGGGCCCTAGACAAGCACCAGCCTAGCTTAGTTCGGTAAACTCCAGTACCAAAGCTTAAATTGTAGGATGAATTTTTCAGTTATAGAAATTTGCAGAGACTCTCTAAGGCACAGAACAGATGTGACCTACTCACTGGAGGAAGAGCATACCCATACCAATAAAATCACTAGTTCTCTGAAATAATGAAACATTAAATGTATAAGACAAGCATTTTGTACTGTGAATTATCAGTTACATTAAAATGGAAGATGATATGAAGGAGGGAGAGCACCAAGAAGAGGCTGAAAGATTTATGGAAAAGAAATAGCATATCAGACACATGGAATAATGCCTACATCAGTAATATTTACCCAGGATCTAAAGAATAAGAAAGATAGGCTGTGGCTGCCACTGGGGCTACAGTAGCACCGCCATGGCCATGGCCATCCAATACCCCATGGCCATGGGCCTCAGCAAGGGCAACAAGCCAGGGAAGTATCTGCTATTATAATCTCCATTTTACATATAAAAAAGCTGAGGCAAACAGAGCTGAAGTAACTTGCTGAGCATTTGCCACTGCTGCATTCTGATAAGAGATAAATAGCGCAATGTTTCAAAGCTGCTGGAAACCGAGGCTCTCTCTGGCCACGATGAGATAGGATGGCGCATTGCATACGGCATGGCTCTTGACATGGAAGTCAGAGAAAAATGGCCGACCCTGTTGCTCCCACATTCTCCAACCACAGCTGAGACTTAGAAGTATCAATTATTGTATTAGCTAAGTTTTGCCATCACACCATAAAAATGTCATCGGTGGCATGTGTACACATCCTTTTCTTAATGGGGAGATAGGTGTCATAGACCTTATAGATAGTGTTCTTTCTACTTTTAAAAGGAGATCTAAAGAGATTTCAGAAACCTCTTTCCTGTCTGAGTAAGCTGACCGACCGACCAGAAGGAAGCTAACTGAATTTTTATACCATACTCCAACAAGACTGAAATTAAAACTCATCAGTAGAAAAGAGTGTTGAACCAAGCTTTTTACTGTTGCCCTGTGCTAACCTCTTAATTATGGCAGACATCCATCATTATTGCTTATAAAGCATTTGGGAGGTTTAGGGAGAGATTTTGTACTTGATAGTTTCATTTCACAGAAAGGGGGAAATGATAAAGCTTTAAAAAACCAAGACTACATTTCAATCACATAATTCCCTACAAGAAAAAAGAAAAGTAATCTATTTTTCTCCTAAGTCATATTATATTTCCACCCGAGGACAAAGAGAGTTGAAGACCACACACAGAGCTGGTTTAACCAGGATTTTTCAGTGATATATCTTGAATAGGCAAAGCTTTAGTAATACAAACCCTCCTATTGTCTATTAAGCCAATTTATCAAAACTCCAAGGGTGACTGCCCCATCAAACTAAACAAACCACAAGGGCACTCAACACTTTACGCTTAGCTTAGGGAATATTTAATGACAACGAGACCTTTTTTTGCATGTATTCCTGAAGTATAAGTGGACATAAATTAAATTCTAAGTCTAGTCAAAATCAAAATTAAGAGCCTGGTATTACATGGGAGAAAACTCAATTTCTTAATATTTGATCTACTCAGAGACCTTTCATGGTGTTTTTTTTAGAGTTTAAAAGAGTAAAGCCTTAGGATTTGTTCCCCTTGATCAATCAAAATTATCAACATTGGGCCTATGCATTGAAGAGATGAATTCACTTAGCAGATGTGCCAACGATGCTACACATGGGCTCTGTAAGCAGTTTTCTTACCCTTTGCCTATTGAAATTATGGAAATATTACATGCTTAGCTCACTTAGGAACTGCCAAGTTTCAAAGTGGTTGTTGTTGTGTATATTTTTCTTTCTGTTGGTAGCTCAAGTTTACACTGGTGTGTTCCACTCACCTTTAGATAGAGGATACAATTATACATACATACATACATACATATACATATATATATGTATATGTATGCCAATTTAAACATTTTAAAAACACAGAGAGGAGTACAAAAGGAAGTTCATAAGGAAGCAAAGACAAGCAGGACAGTTTTGAAAGTAACGTGTAGAATGTATTATATACTGTTTAAAAAAATAAGCAGTATGAAATGAAGATGTGATTTTCTATTCACCTTTTTTTGGGGGGGCGGGGTTGTAGTCTGTATAAATGGACATTCTCTCTCTGAGTGTCTAAGTTCAGAATTTAAAAAAAAAAAAGTAAAAGAAAGAAAATATAGGATTCACAGTGGGAAGAGACAGATTCACATACTAGTTTACTGGCACAATGACCCTGATCAAATCTCAACCTCTTAATGACTCAGTTTTCAGAAATAAGGGATTTGGATTAGATCCCTTTCAGCACTACATTCTATTAAAACTATGAAACTTACGGATATAAGGCAATCTCAAATATGGATTTTCCTAAATACCATAGCTGCTTGAAAACCATATGAAATAGTTACGTGAACAAAAGTTAGCAAAGACACCAACATAGTTGATGGCCTGTGAAAAGGTCAGGATTATGATGGATAATCTCATCTTTGCTTGAGGTCTCTGGTTTTTCTATTGACAAGAACCTTGTTTGCCATTTAATCATTTTCTTATGAGTTAAATTTCTTCAGATGCACTTCCATCTCTGCAGAAACACACAAGTCGAAAAATCTGTATGGATGAAAACATGTTTTAGTTTTCTAAATGTTGGTCAAGGAGAAGAGGGTGACTTGTCACTGTGTAAACCAAGCTGGGAGATGGAGATCCAGACAATTTGGCTGTTCCTCTGAACTCTGACCTTGAGCTAATATGGAAAAAAAATGGAAATTTGTCTAAAAAGGCATTGACAGAGTTCTATTCTTCAGTATATTTGCTTGGGGAAAGTTGTCATCAGTGTGTGTGACAGGACAGGCAGAAAAAGGGAGGGAGAATATTTTTCCTCAGTCCATCCCCAGGATAGTGGCATTTGTCTGTCTATTTTTTTCTCGTTGGTGTGCGGGTGTCTATTTTTAATCGTGCCTCCCACCTGGGACCATATTCACAATGGAAGGAAAGAAAGCAGGAAATTAGTTTTAAGTAGGGAAGGTATAGAAATATGAGTGAATGCATGAAAGATAGGAAAGAGGGTGGGAGGAGGAAGGAAATGCCAATTTTTTCCAAAAATTTTAGAAATTCTTCTGATTTCAAATGTAGCACTTTCTCAAGATTCTAACATCATTAGCAATACTGTATTGGAATTAATTAATTTTGGCTAGATGTTCCTTGGCCAATGGCTCAGATATAGCAACTTAAAAAAAATAAAACAACAAAGTGTATCTCTAATAAGACAATTTGCTAAGAAAAAGGAAGAATTCTGTCATCCAATTCAGGGTAGAGAAACTATTATCTCAGGAGACCAGATTCAAAGGCAGAAAGGTAAGTGATGAGAGAGAATATGGCTACTACATTTGGCGGATTACAAAATAAGTAGAACTTGATATCACAGGGCTACTTTCAAAAGCTGCAGAATAAATAGAGAACATCTGCTCATGTTCAGCGTAGGAATGAGGTCTGGGATCCTGCCAAGTGCATCCTTTCTGCAATGCAGTGGCCAAGACCTTGGCGTGACAGACGGAGCTTCTAATTCCCCTTCCTGCCGGGCTCTTCTTTAACATAAGAAGGAAACATTTCTTTTTTTGGAAGTACTTCTATCCAAATCATAAAGGAAATTAATAAGTGAATAAAAAGGGGGAGAGAGTCTTGCTTTATTTGGGTAATAATTTTCAAAAGATGATTAAAAGTGAGACGACAAAAGAAGCAGCAGGAGAAACTGCTGATAGTGGCAACTCAGAAAAGAAGACTAAGACAAAGGTTCGTGGGATAGAAATATGTGGTCCACCATGGTGGACCACACTATATGGTTCTCTCTTTAGTTCTTCTTAACACTGGATACACTTACTAGCTGTCTGATCCTGGGAAGTCCTTTAACCTGTTTGCTTCATTTTCCTCTTCTGCAACAGGAGGATAATAAGCTCACCTGCCTCCTAGGGCTGTTGTAAGGATCAAATGAGATAATATGTGTAAGGCACTTAGCATGGTGTCTGGCACATAGTAAGCAATACACACACACACATACACACACACACACACACACACTCTCTCTCTCTCTCATGTACATGTGTGTATATGTGTGTATATACACACACATATCTATGTTACTACTACTACTACACAGTAGAAGATGTGAAGTCCAGAAAACACCACAACTTTTATTGTAACATTGAGTTTCTTTAGCACCCACCCACCCACCCCAAAAAACCCGAAAACAAAAACCCTACCACCAAAACAGTAAGAAAATGATTCCTTAAAACTCAGAACATCAATAATTTTCATTTGTAATAAAAATGGAAAATGTTTAGAAATACTTTTTGCTATTGTTCACTTGTGTCCCACTCTTTGTGACCCCCATTTGGGATATCCTTGGCAGAGATACTGGAGTGGTTTTCTACTTCCTTCTCCACCTCATTTTACAAATGAGGAAACCGAGGCAAACAAAGTTGCCCATGGTCATACAAGCCACAAGGCCAGATTTGAATTCAGGAAGATGAGTGTTCCTGACTTCAGGTCTGGTGTTCTATCCACTGCACCACCTAACTACCTGTTTAGAAATAGAAGCAGTCGCCAAACTGAAAACATCCAAATGAAGAACAGACTTTTACTGACGACTTCTTGCTCCACTACTTACTCCCTACCTTGGCTAGTGTAATCGTTCTTTTTCTCCCCGCCGCCACTAAAACTAAGGACACACTACCCTCTATCACAGCTAGAAATCCCCCTCCCACCCAATTCCACTTGACACACAGCTGCTGTACAACAATTTTCGAGATGCCAACCTCCTAATTTCTCTCATCTGTCCCACAAGACAATGACAACAGTCCAAGAATAGCCCAAGCCAACTAGGGATTCACTGTTGCTCCCAATGCTAACCTCTCCCCATCATCGGTACCTCCCGGAAATTATCAGCTTCTATTGCTCATCCTTATTTATCCCCTTTGAGAGTGTTCATCTTTGTGTCTCCCCTTATCCTTATGAGAATCCCTCTACCTGCCAGCCACTGCCCCAAACAAACTCCCTGCTGATGCTCCCACCACATCCATTTCCTCTTCAATTTGAAGTTCCTACTTCTGACCATAACAGTCATGAGCGGGCTGTATATTTGTTCCAGGGATGAGGGTTGCAACAGAAGAAAATGTGTTCCTAGCATTCCAAATTGTGATACACCTATCGTTTCTAACACTAACCTTTTGTAGCATAACACACCCATAAAATCAAGGACTACCTACACATTCAGTTAGTAGATATGAAATAACAATCTGAATAAATTATGAATACAGTATTATTATAAAAACATGCAAGATATATAGAATACTTTCTTGTGTTCCCAGACTCACAAAGCTAATCTGAGATGCGTGAAGGAAGCTTCAAAAAAGTGTTTCAATTTTCCCATAACTTCCAAAGGGAAGGGAAAAAACAAGCAAAAAAAATTCCCACTCCTCCAAATTTTCTAAATTTTTCAGAAATTTTATATCTCGTAGAAGGATTTAGAAAGAGAATAAAGTGTGCTCATAAAAGAAGCAGAGATAAGTAAAAGGAGAAAATTTAAATAGTTTCTTCTTAAATGGGTTTTCTTTTTGAAGAAGTATGGAAAAGCAGTGGATTGCTTCAATTACAAATTTTGTAGCATTAGAATCAGCAGAGTATAAATAACAAGCTTCTTAAAATGGTTTCTATTGTTTTAGAATTAGACACGTTAACTCTATGTGTGTGTGTGTGTGTGTGTGTGTGTGTGTGTATAAATCTTATTAACATTTTTCTATGAATCCATTCATCCCCCGAATTTAAACTTTACTATTTCCCCTACATTTACACAATCAAACACAAGATGTGATTTTGGATGTGAACACAATGGTGTCAAGGAAGAGTCTGAGTGGGAGAGTGGAGGAGGGGATAGCTGAATGGAACACCAGTCTCATCAGGGGCCCTGAACGGGCAGCCGGCTAGCTGGCTGCCAGGCTGAGTTCCACAGTTAAGTGGGGGCTTAAAGCTTATTTTAAAACAACTACTTTAAAAGGAGCAGGTGGCTCCAAATCTGATGATGGCTTATATTTGGCAAACCAAGATATTTAACCTCTCTCTTCTTTGCCTCTTAAGTTGAATGGAGAAAGAAGAGAATTAATTGACAACTGTGATAACTTTTCCAAAACAGAAGGCAGTAAGGAATTCCAGTTATTATGATGGGGAATACTTAAGCAAAATAATATTGCAAAACTTGCATTAGCCAGAACCCTCCATTAATAAGGAATAGTTACTACTTTTATTAATAAACATCTATAAACATGTATGCAGAAGCATACACATATACCCAATGCACAGATATTTATGGAAGGGGGGTTGGGATTTATTTTTATTTTTTTATATTTACTTTTACTTTATATCTACTTTTAGGAAATAGAGTGGAAAATCTCAAAATTGTGGCCTGAGATTGTGAAAAAAAAAAAGAATTACATAAGAGAACAGGCCAGGAACAGAAAGGTGGAAGGGTTACATCTGGTTTGAGGCGACAGGGGTAGGACCCCTCCCTCCACCAAGGTGCCCCTTATGGAATAGGCAGGGTAGTTTATAGGACCTTGATCTGTCTCTGGGACTTAGGAAGGGGTCATCAAATCTGCTCCTGAGGGTGATCAATGGAATATTCAATTGTGTTTCCCATAAGAAGCAGAACAATAGGTTGATATAATTTATAAAGATTTTTAACAAGGGTTGAAGCACAAAGGGCTGGGTATTTTTTTTAATATCCTGAGTTAACCAAGTTTACACAGAATGCCCTATTTCCTAAATAGGCTAGTTAAGCAAGGCTTTAATATATAAGTTTCTACATGGAAAAACTACGAAAGGTGATTAGGGCCAATAACAGGTTATTCCCTCTTTGCAAAATGAAATAAGAGTTTGAGTTAAGTTCCCACAAAAAGTGAAAATATACTAGAAGGAGTACTTTTATGGATTTCTTTGGCTCATGCTCTATGCAGCCCATGAGTCTGCAGTTAAGATATAGAATAACAGGATTCTCCATCTAGGTAAGATGGTCACCAATATTTTTTTTACCTGGACAAATAAAAGCATGTTGATGGCAGGGTAAGCAGGAATAAGAGAAAATGGAGAAAAGTATATTCTGAATAGTCATATAATATTTTTGGAAAAATGTATAAGGAGAAGCACTGGACAGAAAACCCAGGTTTAAGTTCCAGCTCTGCTATTTACTTGCTCTGTGCCTTTGGACAAATCACTTGATTTTCAAGGGACTCAAAGTCCATATCTGTAAAATGGGTGTGTCAGGTAGGGTGGATGTTATTGGATTGGATGATGTCTAAGAGGTCTTCTAGCTCTAATATTATGTGATCCTGAGAATGCTAATAGCCATCTCGGCTTTTACAAGATTCCAGCATTCTCTAAAGAGTTCCAAAACATGTTACAGCTAAAAACTAGGGAAGCAATGGTGCATTATTGTGGAGTGCCTTGAACACATATCTACTACCTAAAAGGACCAGGCTAGGTCCCAGGTGTACTGGGTCTGCATGGCTATAACTGGGGTTTCCCAGAAGTTCCAATCCTTCCTCTAGACGTCAAAAAGTTCCTTTTCCCACTTCTCCAAATTCACTAAATAGTTAAACAATTCATGCAGGGACAGTGTGGCCCCAAGTTCTCAGTCCCAAAAGATGACTCAATTTGAAAAAGAACACTCTGTGTGTTCACTAACCACACACACTAATAAAGAAGTCCAATTAATTTCATACCCCATCCAGAGAAAAAAATGAGCTAATAGTATCCCAGCCTTTATGATTTGTTATCTAAAAAGCAACTTCACAGAGAAGAGGCTTTAAGTTAATCTTATTATATTAGAGTCCTTTTCCCCTCCAACCCTCTAGCCATCTTCTATCATCAAGACAGTTCGTTTTCTTCCTTTAAATTTTTAAAATTTTCTTCCCTTAAATATTTTCTTACTTCCTCCCCTTAAATATTTCTCTGCTATAAACATTTCTAGTAGAAAAGAAAGTAAAAGGTCTCCCCTAAATAATTCCTTCACTGTTACCACAAAAAGCACACATTTTGTTTTTCCCAGTGAAGACAAAGGGTTAAATGAAGGGCATAGCTGGCTGCTGGCTGTAGGGAAGGAGGAGAGGGAAGGCAGGAAAGGGAGAAGGGACAGCAGAAGGCAATACTCCTTTGCCCCTCATTTTTCTCTTTCCTAAATCTAGGATTCACTTTTCTCTGTCCATGCACCATCTTTAAGGAATCCAAAGCATTACTGGAGGAAAGGATACTTTTCAGATACAGATCTAATTTGTCATTTGTAAAATGGGGGTGAAAATCTACAAGATTAAGTTTGGCAAGGATGCCATTAAACCAACTAGGGGGATAAGTGTTCTCAATTATCCCAACTTTGATAATTCATACAAAAATGCTAGATTTTGCCATCTTGGGTCTCCTACCAACTCAGACCACAAATCCCTTATGCTTTAATACAGACAGAAGAGATGGAGTATTGGATTGAACAGCAGCGAATCAATCCATCGTTTGACCTGAAGACCTTAGTTCAAATCTTGACTCAGACTGTGTGACCCCTGACCAAGTTGTTTCACCTCTGAGTCTCAGTTTGCCTACAGATAAATTGGGGAATAAAAATAGCACATCCCTTACAGGATCTTTGTGAAGATTATGAGATCAAACACTGTAAACTTTAAATCATTATAGAAATGCTCGATATTATTATTATTATACCATGGTTTTATGATTTGCTATGGCCAAAAAAATCCTACAAATCCTACACAATACCATGTCTTCTTACACTTCACTAAATTCGTTCTTGGATAACTGAAACACAGTCCTCCCCATAGCACCCCCCAACCCCAGCAAAGCCTTTGCAACTTGGTAGGCAGGGATTTGCCAGGCTAACGTTCTATTCACATAGGGATACTTCCATACTCTAGAGCAAGACTCCTCTTGGAGAACAAAAATATGAAGAGAAGAGGGTGGGGAAAGTATGATGCAATTTAATCTTATGATTAAATTTATATTATTTCAGGTACGGTATCCCTCAACCGAATCATATGTTAAGGCCAAAAGTTTATACATGATTACTAGAACAAATATTAGTACAAAAATTTTTTTTAAAAAGTTTATATTAGTGGTCAACTAGAATTTGGATGATCAAAGTTTCTAATATATACTGCCCAAAGCCTAGATAACAATCTTTCTATACTAGCAATCTTAACTCCTTTAATCACCACCACTCTCCCCCACCCCCAACACCATTAAACACCTTCTAGCAACCCATCCCTTACCCCACGCAAGGAGGTAGGGGTGGTTTTCCCTTTGTGGGTAGAAAGAACAGGCCCCATAGAGGAACCCAACGAGGAGGCAGATCCCAGGGTGGCCAGGCGCAGTGACCGGTCTGCAGAAGGCCTATCAAATCCTCACAACTTTCAGGTCTTCTCCAGGTCACCAGGACTTCAGGTCGCCTCTAGAAGTCGGCAGGTTGAATGGCTGCATGCTCTCCCAGCCACTCAGACCTGTGGGACCACAGGGTGTAGTGGAATGGAAACTATAGAGAGAAAAGGGTGGGCTCCACAGTTGGACACTGACTTCAGGTGGGGCCTACTGTGATTTGCTGGCACCGCCCCAGGTCTGGCCAACAACTGTTTTCTGATTGGCTGGATACCTGATTGGTGGAAAGGGTATCCAGGGCTGAGCAGTGGATCTGGAGACAGAAGACCTAGGTTTTAATTCTGCCTCTAAGACTTAGAAACAATGACTTAGACCCAGAAGGAACCCCAAAGACCATCAAGTTCAAAGCTCCTATTTTACAGAAACTGACACCCAGAGAAACGAATCCTCTTGACCAAGGTGAAAGGTAGAAAGAAGCCCAGCTAGGATTCAAACAAAGGTTCTCTTCCTTTCCAAGGAATAAAAAGCTTTAAACCAGACCAGGGATAGCAAAAGATAAACTGTCATTTAAT
Organism: Trichosurus vulpecula; assembly: GCF_011100635.1. Lineage (NCBI taxonomy): Eukaryota > Metazoa > Chordata > Mammalia > Diprotodontia > Phalangeridae > Trichosurus > Trichosurus vulpecula. The sequence continues at coordinate 132,042,753 of NC_050581.1, forward strand.
TAGGAACAACTTATTGTGAATAGTAAAGCATTTACCAAGTGCTAACTACGGGCAAAACACAGTGATAAGCCTCCAGGATGCACAAATACTAAAGCAAAGTCAGTTCCTGCCCTTAAAGAGCTTATGTTATAGTAGACGATGTGGCCAGAAGACGGGTATTTTGGTTAGGAAAGCAATGATCAAAAATGCCATATAGCTTGCAAAAGTGAGGAGATTACAACATATAATAAGAAGACAAAGCCAGACAAATTACTCAAGGAAAATCTGAAGAGGAAAAGAACATTTTCACCTGAGGGAACCTGGGAAGGGAGACTTCTTGGAGGAAGTGATACCTAAATGGAATGAACCTCGACAGAGAAAAGAGTTTTCCAGATTCAAAGAAGGAAATTCCATCTCACTGGCTAAGGCTGTTGTTGTGAGGAAAATACTTTGTAAACCCTGACGCACTATATAAATCTGAGTGCCTGTGAGTACTTGGCACACGGATGTGCTCACCAAAAAATTTAAAAAAACAAAACCAAAATTCCTTTTTTTTAAACTTGAAACAGATCGTGTGTGGTGGCATGTACCTGTAACACCTACAACTGGGAGAGGCTGAGGCTTGTGTATTGCTTGAGTATCTGGGAATGGGACCTCTCAAACTCAATATGCCTAAAATAGAACTCGCCTCCCAGACCCACCCATCTTCCAAACTTCTTTATTTTAGGTCAAAGGCCCTGCCATTCTGTGGGTCACCCAGGTTTTTAATTTTAGAATCATCCTAGATTTTGCATTCTCCCTCACCCCACATACATGCCCAGTTTTCTCAGTTCTATTTCTACTGTACAGCACATCTCCCATCCAGTATCTTTTCTTCAAACAAACAGACATTACCGTTGGTACGTATCACCTGTCCTCTCACCCTCACTCACCTTTCCCCTGAATTACGGCAACTTCCCATTGGTCTCCCTCCCTCAAATCTTCATCATCCTTCATAAAAATGCCAAAGTGATTTTCCTGAAGTGCACATCTGACCATGTTTCTACCCTCCTTAATAAACTACCCTAACAAATTACCTTGTATACATTGTATACACTTAGATATTCACATAGGTCTTCCCCCAATAGGATGATGGTTCCTAGGGCGCAGAGCCACTTTCATTTTTATCTTTGCATGAGGGATTGTTTCTTTTTTTTTAAATCTCTGTATCCTCAGTGCCTGACCCACAGTACACACTTAGTGGCAGCTGGGAGCATGGGACCTGGAATCAGGAAAACCTGAGTCCAAATCCAGTGGCAGACACTTACTAGCTATGTGATCCTGGGAAAATCACTTACCCTCACCTGTTTCAGTTTGCTTATCCTTAGAATGAGGATCATAAGGAGGAGCCCTTTATGAAGCACTTTGCAAATCTTAAAGGTAAATTGAGTCCGAGTGAGGTTAAGTGACTTTAACCAGGGTTATAAAGCTAGTTAAGTGTTTGAGGAGGGTTTAGAAGTCAGGTCTTCCTAAGTCTAGCCTTCTATACGCGATACCGCCTAGTTGCTTCAGTGTGCTTATCCTCAGCACACTGGTATCACTTTGTGATAAATCCGGGGGAAGATAGGGGGAGGAAGTTCATGAACAAGAATCACAGAGGATATACAAGTTGATGCAATCTGCATCATGTGAGGGAACACCAGTATCAGTGAGATCACAGATCCATGAGTATTCAAGAAAATGTTGTTCAGTCAGTCAAATCAACTAGGATTTAAGTGCCTACTATATGGCAGGTACTATGATAAGTACTAGCGATCTTAAGGAAGAGAAAAAAAATTTCTAATGCTTACTCTCAAGAAGCTCCTAGTTGAATGGGGGAGACAATATGCAAACAGCTATGTAATAACAAGGTAAATTAGGGATAGTCTCAAAGTGAAGGCATTAAGATTAGGGAGGATGGGGAAAGGTTTCCTGCTTCTGCAAGAAGAAGGGGGACTTCAGTTGAGACCTGAATACCAGGAAAGCTAGGAGGAAGAGATGAGGGAGAGGGATGGAGGCATAGGGGACAAGTCAGTGAAAAGGTTCCAAGTTGTGTGGAAGGGGTGGAAATGAGAAAGGAGAGCATTTCAGGTATGGGGAACAGCTGATGAAAAGGTTCCAGATTGGTCCCGTGTGCCAGGAACAGCAAAGAAGCCTATGTCACTGGGTTATAGAGTACGTGAAGGGGAGTTAGGGTGTAAGACGACTGGAAAGGTAGGAAGGGGCCAGAGCCAGAGGATTTTTTATTTGGTCCAAGAGGTTATAAAAAGCTACTGGCATTTACTGAATACCCACCAATTCTTGGAAAATTAATGAATAAAAATACAACCACCAAAGTGGACTGTAAAACAATGACTTTCTGCAGCGCACAAGCTAAGAGCTCCTACCAAACGGAAAGGCTGTTAAGTATGGATTTGGTCATGCACTGTAGTCTGAGGGTCAATCTAGCTCATTTCAGGGAGGATCATTAAATTGGCCCCCGTATGATGAATGTTTTTGCCTGAACCAATTTTTAAAACTAGAATTTATGGATCAATGGAAAGAGTACTCACATGGAGACTATCATAGTTTTTGGCTTCATTTTATTAAATGCTGAAGGTAAATGAAAAATAAAAGCAGCCCTGACCAAATGGATGTTTTAGTTTTCCCTTCCTGCTGGTAGTCCATATTCTATTCCTATTGAACTTCAAGAATTTTAATTCTGAATGCTCAGCTATGTTGGAGAGAGAAGTTCCATTGTGCTCTTCTCTGTTCAGGCAACATCTGAGGAATTGTGTTCAGTTGTGGGTGCAACATTTTAAGAAAGACGTGAACAAACCAGAGTGTGTCAAGTTACCGTGATAAAAAGATGGCAGTACTGGGGAAGTTGAACATGGAGAAGACTCGGGAGGTGGGATGTAGAATTCTATTATGTGATAAATTTGCCCCAAAACTAAGACACTAGCTATCATGTATGCATATATGTATGCATGTATGCATGCATGTATCTATGTACACACGTGTGTATATATAATTTTAATATCTGAAATTGAATTTAGACATTTTATTAATAATACCTTCATAGCCTTTAGGATGACTTTAGAGATAATTTAAAGGCTCTTTTTTATTTTATTTTTTAAAGGGCATCGAGTACAGGAGAAACAAAGAAATAACCATTTTATTTTGTTAAAGATGTGGAGGATTATGGGCTTGGAGCATTGCTTATGCAGTGCCAACACATTAGAGGTAGGATTTGCTTTTGCTAAATTTTTTTTCGTCTTTGTTGCAATGGAAATCGCTCATGGCAAGAAGAGAGGAGCGACAAGGGAGAAAAGCCTTGTCATTTTAGAAACATATTGTGTGACTAAACTGGTAACCTTGTTCTCTTCTCTGGGAGGGGCTGTCCAGTGTAGCATCAGCAAGAATCACAAAGCAGCACTGGGGCACTAACAGCTCAGCTGAGACAAGTCTGTAACAAACTATGGAAAGCTTGCCAGGAGAGGAACCAGTGGAGTGCAAGTAATCAGCCTTCCTTGTATGGAAGAACAATGCCCCATTGGTCCAGTTAAATGTGGCCGACTGCAGCTGATTGGCTGTGCGCTCTAGGGGGACCTGAGAAGCTGCATAAACCATAGCTGTAGTTAGGGGGATAAAGCTGCTCTCCCACCTTGGTGCACTAAGACATTTCTTTTCCTCTCACACTGGATACTCACTTGCCTTGAATTCCAGTTTGAGGACCCAACTGGTAGGTGACATTCCTCCTGGGCTCTATAGAAACTCAGGGGAAGAAATTCACCAATAGGAGCATATTCAAAAATTAATGTGACTTAAAAAGTAAAAGGTCACAAAATTTTTTAAAGGGAAAAAGGGTAAGAACTTTGGGCTCCTCATCAATGTCCTTGTAGCAAGCCTCTTCCAGCTCTAAATCCTTTAGTTCAACGATTCTAAGTAAAGCCTTGAAAAACCATTCCATTGACTTTAAGGCAGACGTTCTTATTAGCACTGATACTAACGTAAGGTTGTCCCACTGGAAAATGGGGCTGAACTGCTGTTTCTCCCTTTGATCTTGACCTACTTTCATTTATTCAGAATTATTATGTTATCTGGCCAATAGCAGAGGCAGCTAGATGGGAAAGGGGATAAAGTGTAGCTAGAAATACCTGAGTTCAAATCCAGCCTCAGACACTAGTTGGGTGACCCTGGGCAAGTCACTTACATGTGCTTGCCTCAGTTTCCTCAACTGTAAAATTAGGATAATAGCAGGGTTGTTGTGGGAATCACATGGGATATTTGTAGAGCGCTTGAAAGAGTTCCTGTTCACATAGGAGGCATTGTATAAATGCTAATTCCTATCTGGCCCCCACTTGAAACAGGCATAGCTATCGCTTCTATCAGAACTAGGAAGGTATAAAAATAACAGGCAGGTGTTGAACAAAAGGTTTTTTGGGGGAGCTTGGTGGGGAATGGAGGTAGGGGTATTAATTGGGCAAGTGGAATAGGTGAGTCAGCATTCTAATTGGTGAAAACTAGCACTGAGATCTGAATTATACACATAAATGTGGGTTAGAATGGATAAAACACCTTTTAAATATAAAAGCAATAAATTCACATCCCAAAAAAGGCCATCTACAATAGGTGCCTCTACTTCCTCTCCTCTTACTTCAGCTCCCAACATGATTTTCATGAAGCGTACATCCCACTACCTTACTTCCCCTACTTGCTGGCTCCTAATAAACTCCAGGATCAAATACAAAATCCTCTCCTTGGCATTCAAAGCCCTTTCATAACCGGTGTGGTTGCTTAGTCATTTCGGTTGTATCCAATTCTTCACGGCCCCATTTGGGGTTTTCTTGGCAAAGATACTGGAGTGGTTTGCCATTTCCTTCTCCAGATCATTTTACCGATAAGGAAACTGAGGCAAACAGGGTTAAGTGACTTGTGCAGGATTACACAGCCAGTAAGTGTCGGAGGTTAAGAAGATGAATCTTCCTGACTCCAGCCCTGGCAGTCCATCCACAGTGCCACCTAGCTGCTCCTTCACCACCTAGTCCCCTCCTAACCTTACCACTCTTTTTCCTCCTTACATCCCTCCTACTATGTATTCTTCAATCCAGTGATACTGGCCTCCTTGCTGATCCTGAAACAAAACACACCATCTCTGAGTTTCAGGCATTTTCTCTGGCTGTCCCCCTTGCATGAAATCCTTTCCCTCCACATCTCTGCCTACTACCTTCCCTGACTTCCTTTAAATCCCAACTAAAACTCTGTCTTCTATAGGAAATCCTTCCCAACTCCTCTTTATTCTAGTGCTTCCCTTCTGTTGATTTTATCCTACTTATTCAGTATATAGTTTGTGCATATTTGCTTCTCATCTCCCCCTTTAGGTTGTGAGCTCCTGGAGAGCAGAGACCATCTTATACCTCTTTTGGTATTCCTAGGGCTTAGCACAGTTCCTGGCATATAGTACGCCCTTAATAAATTTTCATTAACCACCTAACTTGTATTTTGTCTCATTAAAGGAAATAAAAAACCTGAAGAGGCAAAATCATTGTCTTCCAAGTACCAAGAACTTTTCACCTATGGGCAAGAAAAGCAAAGCTTTTGCAAATCCATCAACAAAAATGTATTAAACACCAATTGTTATATATCAGGCAATGTGCTGGATGCCACAGATAATAAGAACAAAAACCAGACCCTAAACTCAAGGAGCTTATAGCCTAACAATAATAACAAGAATAGCATCCATTTATATATGTGTACACACACACACACACACACACACACACACACATATATATATATACACACGCTCTCTCTCTCTCTCTGTCTCTCTCTCCCCCTCCCTCTCTGTATCTCGTCTGTCTCTCGCTCTCTCTCTTTTGGAATCCTTAAAGGACTGGACACCATCAATGGTCAAAAACTGAGTGTCTGATTTCATCCTAATATTCCTACATCAAGGTTTAGCAAATACTAGCAATACTATTTAACAAATACTATTTGCACATGTGGCCAAAATAACTGCTATCTGCGCCCAGAATACTATAAGGCCTTCTCAATTCAATTCATTATGAATCAATATTGGCCCAATCATCCATGCTGAAAAATACACACTGCGCATTACGACATGGATGGATAGTCCATTGAGTTAATTAACTACCATGAAAATTTTGAACAGAAACTTCATATTCACAAAGTTCCATGTTTTTAACTGCACTTCATGATCATCGTTCCTAGACTTTACGTAGTGAAAGTGAAAAATAACAGCCTAAGTATTGTCCTCATAGCTCCAAAATATTTAAAGAACTAAAGAGGAAAGACGTCCAGAATATTAAGTGGATCCTCCAGGGAAAATTTACAAAAGATAAGTAAGAGAAAGACACAAGATGAGGAAATGTGGAGAGATTTCAATCTGTACCAGTGAAAGGAGTACACCTGCCTTTGATGTTATTATCTTTTCAAATCCAAACCTGTGATTTCAATCTGAGGAACTCCTGGTGTAGAAATTTCCTTCCCTGACAGACAGTTTGGCAAATGAGAGACAGGCTAAGTTATCAGAGAAGGAAGGATCAAGTAAGGGTTTTTTCAGGATGGAGGAGACATGGGCATGTTTGTAGGCAAGAGGAAATGATCATAAACTCCTCTGTCATTTATGGGTCTTAGGAAGTTGCCTAGGAAACTAAGAGGCAAGGTAATTTGCCCATGGTCCCAGAGCTAGTATGTATCAGAAGTGGGCTCCATCTTTGCCAAATCAGCCTGTTGAAGCTACAAGCTCACTCAATGTTTCTGGAGCACCGGCCTGAAGAAATCAACAATGGGTAGGATTTGTCAAGAATTTGTTACCTTGGGAACTTTCTTTTATGCGTGAAAGGTAGGCTAGTTGAGGCTGTAGATATGTTAGAACAAGTCTGGCATGTCCTGACTTGAGAAGGAGAAGCAGAGGATAGCAATCTGTCCTGGTCTTTAGAAAGCCTAGACCGCTCAGGGAGTACTGGCTATACTTAATCTTCTTTATGACTCTTGTAGTCTGACATGGGAAGCAGTGCTATGTTTGCTGGTATACAGAGGAGGTTCGTAATGGAGATGATTTTACCAAAACACACATCAGTATTACAAGGGTTCAGGATTTCATCACTGTGGACACTCCCTTCACCAATGTTAATCATTACCTTTCTACAATTTAGAAGTTTTCATGAGTTGTTGGTGCCTAAATAAATTACCACCTTGTAGCCCACCTAATGAGACTTTTCCAACTTGGCCAGACTGGTGCTGAGATAGCCAACCATCTCTCACAAGTGAGATACTTCAAGCTTTTAGGACCTGCCAAATCTTGAACTCCCCTGGAATTGTGTTCAAGAACCCACTACTCCTTTTATGCCAAGATGTGCTAGGGTCTCAATGTAGGCCCAGAAGTTACAAATAGAATTTCTGAGCTATAAAGGGACCTCAGTGATCAGTCCAACCTTCTCATTTGAAACTGAAGTCAGAAATAATGAATTGTCCAAGGTCACAGAGCTTAATTAGTGGCCTGATGCTTAGACCCATGCTCATTTTTCCAAATTAAATCTGTTTTTCATAGGGGTTTGCTGCTGTATGATTTCACCTTATAGGCTCAAGATTAAGGGCAGTGAACCTATAATAGAATTCTTGCCAGTGGCCCTGACAAGCCACGGTCTACTACCCTCAGACAAATATTAAAATCAAGCAAAACTTCATCTACTTCCTGTTATACTGTAAGAAAAACTATTTTTTTTTAGTCCTTATAGTATTCAGCCACAAGGACACCCTTACTAACTTGGGCAAATAAAATCCTTTTTTTGACCCAGTAGAAGAAATGTGAAGATGCACCTCCCCCTATTTATAGAGGGACTATGGGACTATGAGTATGGACTCCATACACTGTCAGACAGTATCGGTTATTTTTGCTGAAGTACTTTTTCCCTTCTCTTTTTTTCTTCTTTGTTACAAGAGGTGTCTCTCTAGGTAGGCGAGGAGAGGGAAGGCAGTGATATCTGGAAATACCTGTGATATCTGGTAATATATTAATGAAAGCAATATATACACACACATATATACACACATCCACACAAATATATACCCATCCATATACATACACATATAGATGTATATGTATGTATATGGATGGCTATATACATGTGTGTGCATACACACATATATAAACACACATTTTATGTGTTTTATTATACATACATGATACACATACATACATATATGTGTGTAATGAAAGGCTAAATGGATATAAAGAAACAAAGCACTCAAGGCTAAGGCACTTACTGGTGTGTGACCCAAGGTAAGTCACTTAACCTCTCTCAGCCCAAGTTTATTCATCTGTAAACTGGGAATAAATAATGGCACCTCCCTCACAGGGCTGTTGTGAGGATCAAACGAGGCAACAAAATCCTTGCTCCACTCTGCCTTAAAATTAGATTTAAGTGACTTAAATAGACATCAGTTTCCAACCCAGAGAAGCCCAGATGTCAAAAGAGTTACTATGCATCTCTTTTACTTCTGAATTCAAGATGAAGGTTTCTGTAGACCAACAGCATCTTCCTCAGGCTTCCTTCTGCTACAGATCAATTTAGTATCCCAATATCATGTGTTGAGAGAACAAAGGTGGTTTTTTTCCCATTTGTAATCCAAACAAAATATGACAGTAACATGTCCCTTCATTATTATCACTATATAAATATTGTCTTTTATCCCAACCAGCTGTTGTCACTTTAATTAAGACATTTCCTCTGGCCATCCAAAACCTCTTTCCTCTAACATCTGCAATATTAACTTTCTAATATTGCATTCGCTCTCTCAACTGGGGCTTTCGAATGAATAAACAAAGTATTAAAGACTGTTTCCAGGCTTTCTGAGATACTTATTTTAAGTGGCCTGTTCAATAATTGCCTCAGACCCAAAGGCCAAAAATGCCGTGCATGAGTGGCTGCGAAGTTATCATATAACACGCAACTGCACAGTCTTCCAGTATGACTCCATGAAGTCCACGAAAGTCCTAAAATACAGGCTGCTTCAAGATAGATCAGAGGATCACAGATCTAGAAATGAAAGGGACTTCAGAGGTTATATGGTCCAATCCATTCATTTTACAAATGGGGAAACTGAGGTCCAGAGGGGCAAAGTCACCTAGGAAGACACTAGTGGTACAAGAGATCAGGAAATTCTACCTCCTGCAAGAGACTGGTCCCCTTACCTCTTACCTCTGAGAGTGCTTTCAATATATACTATATATCCAATCTATCTATCTATCTATCTGTCTATCTCTTAGCTGTACATAGTTGCTTACATGTATATGGATGGCTATATATGTATGTCTCCATGAGGGCAAGGACTTTTTTTTTTTTTGCTTTCCTTGTATCCTTAGAACTTAGCACATTTCTTGACACATAGTGGCATTTAATAAATCTTGATTTGCCTAAAGTGATAAATCAATCAAGAAGCATCTGTTAAGAGGCTATTATTTTTTTTGATAATTTTTTTTAATTTTTTTCTTTCTTTTTAAAAAAATCATTATTTATTTATTTAATGTTTTTAGTTTTCAGCCTTAATTTTCACAAGATTTTGAATTACAAATTTTCTCCCCATTTCTACCATCCCCCCCACTCCAAGATGGCATATATTCTGATTGCCCCGTTCCCTAGTCAGTCCTCCCTTCTGTCACCCCACTCCTCCCCCATCCCTTTTCCCTTAATTTCTTGTAGGGCTAGATAGATATTTATGCCCCATTTCCTAGCTGCATGCAAAAACTTTTTTTTTTTGAACATCTGCTTCTAAAACTTTGAGTTCCAAATTCTCTCCCCTCTTCCTTCCCCACCCACCCTCCCTAAGAAGGCAAGCAATTCAACATAAGCCACATGTGTATCATTACGCAAAACCTTTCCACAACACTCATGTTATGAAAGACTAACTATATTTTGCTCCTTCCTATCCTATCCCCCTTTATTCAATCTTCTCCCTTGACCCTGTCCCTTTACAAAAGTGTTCGCTTTTGATTACCTCCCCCCCCATATGCCCTCCCTTCTCTGGTCCCCCACTTTTCATCACCTTCTTCCTTCTTTCCTGTGGGGTAAGATACCCAACTGAGTGTGTATGTTATTCCCTCCTCAGTTCAAATCTGATGAGAGCAAGATTCACTCATTCCCCCTCACCTGCCCCCTCTTCCATCCCAACAGAACTGCTATTTCTTGCCACTTTTATGTGAGATAATTTACCCCATTCTATCTCTCCCTTTCTCCCTCTCTCAACCCTTAATTTGATTTTAATTTTTTAGATATCATCCTTTCATATTCAACTCACCCTGTGCCCTGTGTGTGTGTGTGTGTGTGTGTGTGTGTATGTATATTCCCTTCAGCTACCTTAATACTGAAGTCTCATGAATTATATACATCATCTTTCCATGTAGGAATGTAAACAAAACAGTTCAACTTTAGCAAGTCCCTTGTGATTTCTCTTTCTTGTTTACCTTTTCATGCTTCTCTTGATTCTTAAGTCAAATTTTCTATTCAGCTCTGGTCTTTTCACTGAGAAAGCTTGAAAGTCCTCTATTTTATCGAAAATCTATATTTTGCCTTGGTGCGTGATATTAAGTTTTGCTGGGTTAAGAGGCTATTATACAACAGGTATTGGGCTAGGTGCTGGACATACATACAATGAATGAAACAATCCCTATTCTGAAGGAAAGACAAAGGAATAAGGATTTATATAGCATCTACTATGTGCCAGTCACTGTGCTAAGTGCTTACAAATAGAATTTCATTTGACAGAACTAGTAATGAGCATAGCTGGGATTTAAACACAGATCTTCTTCCTTCAAATCCAATAACACCTATGTTATATCATGCAGGATGGTGATCTACTACTATTCCTGGTTTGAATATCTCTACACTGATGACTCTCAAGCCTATAAATCCAATCCTAATCTCTCTCCAAACCAATCTAATGTCACCAACTGCTTGCAGGATATCTCTACCTAAATGTCCCAACTCAAACTCAAAATGTATCAAAGGGAACTTGTTATGTTGCTTCCAAAAACCATCCCTCTGAACTTTTTTCATTTCTGCTGGAAACCACTACCCTTCCAGGCACCAGTCAGTTCATCTAGTTACCCAAACTGACAATCTTGGAGCCATCCCTTTCTACTTTAATCTTCATTCCCCCCCCCACCTCCCATATCCAATCCACTACCAAGTTACGTTGATTCCATCTCTAAAACATTTCTTGTATCTACCCCCTTCCTTCCACTCACACGGGCATCAAACTGTTCAGGCCTCTCAACATTTCTTGTTGAACATTACTGTACTATCCTCCAATTGGTGTCTCTGCGTCTGGTCTCTGCTCTCCGCATCTAAACCTCCAGACAGCTATCAAAAATCTTCCCAAATAAGTCAATGTTTGAGGAGAGGGCCAGTTGTGCTAATACACAAGAAGAGGAGTGGATCTCCTGGAAGGGGTTAAGCAAATTGTAGTGCATGAATTTAATACAATGTGCTACTCTAAGAGACTCTGAAGGTGATAAAATACAGTGAACTAGGGAAAACTAGAAGCTGATACAGTGTGAAGTAAGCAGAAAGACAAAAACAATATATATGATGACTACAGCAATGTAAAAAGACTGAACAAAGAAAACAAATCTGAACATAATTATACTGAACAAGCTTGGTCCCTGGGAAGAGTTATAAAACCTCCCTCCCTGCCCTCTAAGCAGAGGTGGGGCACTGGAGTTAGGGAGTATTGACATTCATAAAAATAAGATTAAAAAAAATTGAAATCTACCCTATAAAGCACACATTTCTGTGGCTCCAAAATACCTCATTATTGATCTCAAAGTACGAGACCATAAATGCAACTTGGAGAAACCATTGTTCAGGTTTTTTTCATTTTGGAGGAGGGGGGAACTTTAGTAAGTCTTGGATATAAGAGAACAGCCAACAATCCAAATAGAAGCTGTACAGTGATTGCATTGTAGTCCTTCACACGGTCTATGCTGCAGCCAAAGTGACCAGCCGGTGGTTTACTTACTCTTCGCCTCTCTTTCTTAAACTTAGCTCACCCATCAATGCTTACTTGAAGTTTCTTGGGATCCTCCTAGCACATCCCAGCTCTCTCTCACCTTAAATTACCTCAACCTCAAAAAGAATGAAATTTTCTTGAGAGCAAGAACTGTTTTTCATTTTTTGTCTTTGGAGCCCAAGGGCCTAGCACTGCCAAACAACTAATAGGGACTCAAGGGTTTGATAAATTAAACAGAAAAATTTCTTTCCTCTATTAGATAGTGTCAACCTAGAAAAACTCAGATCAATTCAGTGATCAATAAATAAAGTAAGGCATTTGTTCAAGGTCAAGGAATTGCAATTCGGGACAACACACTGCCCTATTCAGAGATGCCCAGGGAGGAAAAACAGAAGAGGGTTCTTATAAGGCATGGTCATGGGATAGCATGGAAGGCATATAGTTTGGGTACACAGAACAGCTGCACTGCAGGAGGGGAGTGTTGAGGAGTTACAGAAAACAGAAATGTCCCTGGGTTAGCTTTGCTAGGTGTTCCAGAAACAGAGGAAGTTGGAAGCTGCTGGGGTATATGTGGGTTTTCTTGGGGGCAGTTAGGAACTGCTGGTCAGAGCAGGGTAGGGGCTCCAGGGCTTCCCCAGAGTTTGACAATAGTAAACCCCTTGAGGACAAGCAGTATCTTTGCTGACGATTATATACCACTTTATGGACTACAAAACAATTTACATGCAAAGGGGGAAGAATTATCCCCATTTTTGGACCCAGGAAACTGAGGCACAGATGAGTGCTACATTAAGAGTCAGAGAAACTGGATTTAAATTCAGACTCATTTGCTACTCTCTGTAACCTTGAATAGTCACTTGATTTCAGGCCCTTCCTGGGCCTTAATTTCAATATCCACAAAACAAGGGAAATTCATCCTAACCCTGAAGAGTAAGACTTAAATCCCAAATCCTCCCATTCCAAACGCAGTGCTTTATCCACTACACCTCAGCTACTTTATAAGGCAACCCAATGCAAAAATATGAAAGAAGGGTAAAGTAAGCTGTTGCCCTACTCAAACTGCGAGGTGAGCAGCGTAGACCTAGTCTTCCAATAATGAGTATTAAAATCAAGAGACCCCTTTTGAGGCAAGAAGGGAAACTTCAGGGATAAGAAGATGAAAGACACCTCTTAGTGAATAAACAACATGTAGGGTACTATTCAGAACCGACTAGAATTTCACCCTGGAGGATGTTCACCATTTGGCAATATTATGACCGGAAGCATCAGCGGGTATGGTGATCTGGTTGGTCTTGACAGCAAATGCTGGTGTGTGTGTATTCCTATGAATCAAAGGGAAAGTGGTCAAAGGGAAGTATTCAAAGAAAACATTTTTATATTAAAAGGGCCAAAGAGACTTTAGGCATACGGAATGGGTGAGAACCTTGTTATGATATCTCTAACTTTATGGACGGTTGGTTTTTAAATTCCAAGACCTTCAAGATCAGCTTCACCTATTTTCTTTGGTATCAGAAGAGCATCACATTCAAGGTGGAGAAAAACAAATGGCTTTTAATGATGAAGAGAAGCCTTTTGCAGAAAGGAGCAGAAATGCTGAAATGGCTTTTGAAAAAGATGGTTGTACGCCGTACCCAACCTGGTTAAAAACAAACAAATCTCCACTGGTGTCACTCTTAGAACAGGGGACTAAGTGTGAGAACCGGGATTAGATCATTCGATTCAGAAAACTGCAGCATGTATTCTCAACTAAGAACTCAAAGCAACAGCTGTAGCATTTCTAAAGGGCAGCCAGGTGGTGCAGTAGATAGAGTGCTGGGCCTGGAGCCAGGAAGTCTCATCTTCCTAGGTTCAAATCTGGCCTCAGGCATTTATTAGCTGTGTACCCTGGGCATGTCACTTAACCTGTTTGCCTCAGTTTTCTCATCTGTATTATGAACTGGAGAACTAAATGGCAAACCAGTATCTTTGCCTAGAAAACCCCAGAGTCATGAAGAGTCTGAAGTGAGTGAACAAAAACATTCCAAACACACCAAACTGATGATTCCTAATTTGTTGATCAAGGACTTCTGAAACAGATTCATACAGATGAAAGCTTTCTGGGCTCATGAAATTAAAAAAAAAAATTTAAGCAGTAAGGATGCTGATGGGCAGGAAAAAGTTGTCTAACTTCTTCTAAAGATGATTAAGTCTACAAAAGGGAAGGCTCTTTGCCCACAGTGTGGATTCATGATGTCATTCTAAACACTGAGAAGTCCAGGAACTGGGAGTCAGGCCCGACAAATGTCAATTTTCTCCTCTTTATAATGAAGTGGTTGGACCAGGCAGGTTTCTGAGATTATCTTCCAGTCTGAAACTGTGACTCTAGTGATAAAAGACAAGGATTCTTTTTCATATTAAATAAAAATCAGTTATTATTCCCTGCTTTATTCTCTCTTGAGATTCAATTTCATGATTAAAAAAATTAAAGTCATTCATTTTTGCTGCATTGATTTCTCACTGCTTATCTAAATGTGCTTTCCTTAGAGAAATCTTAAAATGAGTTAGCACCAATCAGTTAGCAAACATTTATTAAGTACCTACTATGTACTAAATAATGGGGGTATAAATATAAAAAATGAAACAATCCCAATTCTAATGATGAGAGTCAACAAGTACCAGTGAAGGTGAACAACACTACTACGGCTTCAAACATTATCGAACTTGTGAAGACTGTCATATTTTCCTAGTCAGCCACTTGCCCTTTGAAAACTGTCTCATGCTTAGAACACTATGATAGTTACTTCTAAGAATCAAGGAAGCACATTTTGAAAAAGTTCAGAGAAAAGCCAGAGAGGCATTTCTGCAGTCACTCTCAGAATACCTTTTACACATTTTCTTTGCGCTACACATAACTCAAACAACAACTTCCTTTCCTTTCAGCAAAGTGTGATTAAATTAAATGGTCATTTATTTTATCCTTACTCCTCTCAAAAGTTATTGTCCTGAACTCTCTTAGTGCATAATAATGAAGTATGGAAAACAAACTCCTAGGCAAATTGGGAGGCCTCTGGTTTCCTCATCTTCCACAATTTCCTTCTCAAACAGGTATTACTCCTTTCTTCAGTCCATTAACTTCTTCCCGGTTGACAAGGTGTCTTTCTGTAGACACAATACACCAGCTATAATTCACCTATTTCTTTACACTATTCTTGAATTCTACCCTGGACTCTGTCTGGCTCCAGAAAGTTGTGTATCTTCTGACCCTGACTAAATGGAAACTAGAGCATCAGATTACTTTTCTCCCCAGAGCAAGGAGAAAACAATGGAGCCCAAAGTCTTTTACATGTTAAAACCTTACATCACTATTGTAAATTTAAAGGCCTTAGCTCTGTATTTAGAATTGCTTAGAAGAGGAAATGTAATCATGACCTCTGGTATCAGGGACACAAAGTTAACTTTCCATTAAAGAAGGCTCACACTTTATACAGAACAACAAAAGTCAGAGTGGGATCTTCAGCTCTTCCCAAAACCAAATCAAAATAAAAATTGTGTCCCTTCACAATTAGCTTTTAGTTTACAGAACCCATCCTTCCCTTGGAAACAGAGTGGGTTCCTGGACACCCCCCGCCAAGTAATGATCTCATGTTCAGCTTTAGCAGACAAAATTCCTGGTTCTCACCAACCTGCTTCCAAAATAAGAGAGCATGTTTTTCCTCCAATAGCCTGGAGGTCTAGATAATATTTTAATGGCCTTATTTTGGGATGAGGAACTTGGTAAACAACTTAAGTGACACAACCATAGACAGCTCGTCTGTATACTTATTGAAAACAGAAGGTCACTGGGGAGGTAGAAATCCCAGATGTAGCTGAGGCATGTGACAAAGTCAGGAAGCAAAGCCAACTCTGGCTCCCTGACAAGAAACACTTACTTTGGCCTCTAAGTTTTGATAATGTCCTCAAATGGTGATGTTACCTTCTCTGTGGGAAGGGGACTGAGAATGGGAGAAATATTTGTAGACAGGTGAATAATGACAGGGAACTCCCATCTCCTAAAGAACTTGGGAACCTGGAGCCAAAATTAGCTTAGGAAAGACACAGAGCACTGCTCCTGCCCTGTGGAACATAGAGAACCTTGTGAATACTGATTTTAGGTAGTAAAGAATGTCATAGCAGACAGTGAGAAAGGCAAGGGAAGGGCAGGGGGTAGGAATGAAAGATTGATTTCCCAGTAGTTGAAGTTATGCAATTTTTATGTTGTTCTTATTCTAGAAAAAAAAAAAGAACTCCTTAATATTTGATTAAGAAAAACAAAATACACATTAGTAACAGAGGTAAGAATTTAAATTAAATTTTGAAGACAAAAAAAGGGTAAATAGAAATTTCATTAGGTATTGTTTCCTTTCATGGGAAGGTTTAATTCACTAAAAAATGTCTCAAATACAGTTCTGGACAAACAGGATTTCATTTTTCTATGGAGAGAAGAGATCAGCAGGAAGACTGTCACTTAAAGAACACAACAATGAGAAAGTATGCTAGGGCTGGAATGCTGCATAACGAGAGAGGGAAATGGAAACGATACCATCTAATATCAGTAAATAGATGAACATTTACCATTTTAAGGTAATTCGTCACTGTGTGAGAACTAAATGGGCCCTTGAAGACCGTCTAGTCTTCCTAATCACCTCATTTTACAGAAAAGGAAACTGAGGTACTTTTTTTTTGGGGGGGGGGCCGCGTTGTCAATCATTTTCCCAAGGTCACCTAGCTCAATTCTTATTAGAAGAGCTGGGGCTAGAGCCCAGGCTGCCTTGATAACATTATCTCAGCTCTTCACCAAAAATAGGTTTTGTGTAAAACCGTTCAGTAGTCAACTTGGACAGGGGGCAGGTTCCTACAGGCTGCTCCACTATTCCTCCAGGGATTTACCAGCCAAACTAAGAGAGTATTCTGCTTGAGATCCAAATGAGCTTAAAGCCCAGCAGCTACTTCAAATTTTAAAACATGGCTCTCAATGTCAGGTCAAACTCTTCCTTCCATACAAGGCCATTCCCTTTCCCTCTAAGTCACTATCACTTTTTCCTCTAAGATGACTTTCCATCTGCTCCGCGTGTCTTGTATGTACCTACTTATTCACATACCATCACTCCATTAGGACTGAGGTTTCTTGAACACAAAAATCATTTTTGCCTTTCTTTATATCTGCAATGCTTAGCATAGTACCTAGCATACAGTAAGGGCTTAATAGATGCTTGTTGGTGATAATGACTGAGTTTGGCCCCAGGAATAATCAACCAATCAGTGCACAGGCATTTAATTAGAGCTTACTATGTGGTAAGCACAATGTTCTGCGTTTACCGTGTGTCACAAGCTATGCTATGCTTTGAGAATACAAAGAAAAAGTACCTCATGTTCTTTAAAATTTAATCCCCCCCCATTAACAAATATTTATTATCTTTCCCTTTCCTTCACTTCACTCTCATAGCAAAAGAAAGAAAAACAAAACCCTTGTAACACATATGCATAGTCAAGCAAAATAAATTCCCATATTGGCCATGTCCATATAAATTTTATGTGTCAAACTATATCCTGAGTGTATCTGTCTCGGTCAGAAAATAGGGAGCATGTTTCTTCATGAGTCCCCTGGAATCATGGTTGGTCCAAAGTTGTTTGTCTTTACTATACTGTTATTATTGTATAAATTATTCTAGTTCTGATCACTTCACTCGGCATCGGTTTATATAAATCTTCTCATTTTTTTTCTGCAACTGTCTTCTTTATAATTTTTTATAGCACAACAATATTCTATTACATGTATATGTGTGTGTGTGTGTATATATATCATAATTTGCTCAGCCATTCCCCAATTGATGGGCATCCTTTCAGTTTCAAGTTCATTGCCACTATTAAAAAGAGCTGCTATATCAGTATTTTTGTACATATGGGTCCATTTTTCTCTTCCTGTGATCTTTTTGGGGTATAGACCTAGTAATGGTATCACTGGGTCAGAGGATAACCAAAATTTAGTAACTTTGAGGGGCACAGTTGCATATTGCTTTCCCAAATGGCTGGACCAGTTCATAGCAAGGAGCTCACACTCCAACAGGAGAGACAATACATAAATCAGAATGTACAAAATAAGTACAGAATAGACTTTAGAGCGATGGCACTAGCAGCTGGGACTCCTAGAGAAAGGACTCCTAAGAGAAGATGGCACTTGAACTGAGTCTTAAAGGAAGCCACAGGGGTCTTGTAGTTGGAGCTTGGGAAGGAGAGCATTCCAGACATGCAGAACAGTCAGTGTAAATTTGTGGAGAGTTTGTAAATTTGATGGAGTGTTCTACCTGAGGAACAGGAAAGAGCCAACACGGACAGATCATACAGAATATGGAGAGGAGCAGAAACTAAGATTGGAAAGGTTGAAAGGTGCCAGGTTGTGAAGAAATTTAAATGCTAAACATAGGAGTTTTGATCCCATGGAGCCACTGGAGTTTATAAGCTGGGTAGTAACATGGTTAGACCTAAGTTTTAGGAGTATGACATTGGCAGCTCATCAGACCATGGACTGGAGTGGGAAGAGACTTAAGGTAGCGAGACCAATTCATGAGCTATTACCATAACGTGAGTAAGAAGTGATGGATGTCTGACCTAGGGTGATGGCCAAAAGAGTGAAGAGAAGGGGACACAAACGAGAGATGGGAAGTCAAAGTCAACCAGCATTCAGTAAATGCCTGTGTGTGAAGTGCTGCTGATACAAAGAAAGGCCAAGAGCACCTGCTCTCAAGGAACTCCCAGTCTAAATGAAGCGTAGAAATGGCAAGTTTTAGTGAAGGACTGGAACTGTGGGATGAGAGTGAGGAATTGAGGATCATACTGAAGTTGCAAGCCTGTATGAATACGCTGTGTTGAGATAATGGAATCCTATAGATTCAATCAATAAGCTGATAGAGATCACCAAATGAGAGAGTGTAGAAAGAAAAAAGTAGGACCAGGACAGAGCCTTGGAGGACATCCACATTTAGTGAGCATGAACCAAAACAAACTTTGGCTTCTCTCAGATACCTAAAGTGGACAACTTTAAATGGTATTTCAAACTCAAAAATTTTTGCACTGGGGAAAAAAAAAACATTACCTAGTGATGGATCTCTCCCCATTTTCCTAGGCTGGTCCCCCAAAACAAAGGAGCAACACAGATTTTAAGCTGGATGGGACCTTAATTTAGCAAAGTGCCCAAGGCTGCAGAGATAGGTTGCAGAGCTGGGATTAGGACTCAAGTGACCTAAATCCTCTGACTCCAAATCCACATACTTTGCACTATGCCACACACACTCAGGCAGAGTCCTATGCCAGATCCATGTTCAAAGCCTTTCCAAATGGTTTTTTGCTTTTAGTTTTATTGATATACTTTGTTTTTATTTTACAAACATTTACAGTTTGGTAAGACCTGGCCTGGCTTGTGCTTAGTTGACTTGGACTTTGACAATTTAGGGTCGCCTCCATGCTACAATAAAGCAGCCATCAAAGAGAATGGCTTTAGTGGAGTCAAAGTTCTTGGTCTTGTAAAGAACACAAACACTACTCCTGTCCCCCAACTTATTTCCTTTACTTTAAATAATAAAGTTTATCAACTTAATATAATACCTTAGTATTATTATTATTTATTGTGATAATTTTATTATTATAAAGTCTTTGCCCTCTTTTTTTTACTCCTACAGATAGCTGACATCTTCCTTTTTTTAAATTTTCTATAACTGCCTGATAGCAACTTCTTCTATAACATTCCTTGGGTGGATTCTTTTGCCAAGAAATATGAATTTCCAAATTGAGATGCAAAGAAATTACCACAGTGCAACACTTATCTAGTATTTTAGGGGCTGGGGGATTCTGCACGAGTACATTTTTGAGATGACTGAAATGTAGTTAATCACAAAACAGGAGTTTTAGTGCTGGATAGGACTTCAAGATGCCATCCAATCAACTCAAACCAAGAAAGAGCCCCCAAATCCCCTTCATTCCCTCCCAATAAAAGGTTATCCAGTCTTATTCTGAAGACTTGCATAGAATAGAAGCTACTTCTCATCTCCTGTGGCCTGGGAATCCATTTAACAGAGATTGACAAGAGTTATAAACCAACTTTGAATAAAGGCCTCAATGGCAATTATAAGTGTAAGGTGCACAGGAGTGGACTTTGTGCCCTCATCTCAAGTTAATCAGAAACATTTTATGCTTAGTTTCTAGTTTTGGGCTATGTTTTAGATAGTTGAGGCTGCCAGAGAATGACCTTTGAAATTGAACAGTTTGCCTGGAGAGACAGTAAAAAGGTCTAATGAGAATAATCATTCTAAACTCTAATTGCTTCATATGTTGCTGCAGAAATATAATCCAACTTTCTTTCCAATTAATAATCATCTCTTTTATTGTGGTCTACATTAGATTTCTGAAAAGTGTTTGCCTATTTATTTATTTGCCAAAGCCTCAAAACAGGTTTGAGAAGTTGTCAGGGTAGGAATGATTGCCTCGACTTGATAGGAAACAGTCTTCAAGAGATTAAATAAATGACAGGTCCAAGGTGACACAGAAAATAATGGTAGATAGTAACAAGAGTAATAAAATAATTGATATTTACATGGTGCTTTAAGATTGGCAAAGCACTTTATACACATCGATCTCATTAAAGCCTCAGAGCAGCCTGGGAAAGGGGAGTGGGAGGGATGGGTACAGGTACTACAGGTATTGTAGTTCCCATTTTGAAGACAAAAAACCTGAGAATTAGAAAATTCAAAACCTCACATCACATGAGACCCAGGCTAGTCGAGATCTATCACTTCCTTCCCACTGTATAATAGTGCCCTGTTTTCTTGAAGGTAGAAGTCAACAAAAGAAGGCACATCAGTGTGTGTGTACATTGTACCCATACAGCTTTTTCTCTCTCTCAACATATCTTGGCTTTCATTCATGTGGTATTTTGCAATTACAAAGGGATACACACACATAAACACATATATGTACATGTATGTGTCCTCATTTATTTTAAAATAACTCTCTGCGATACAGAGTGACAAGTATTGCTAGAGTATGGTCCTTTTGCTGAGACATACCTCTAAAAAAAGGAACTCTTATTACAATCAATGTTATCAGAAGTCACTAGAGTAAATATTATCAGAAGTTAATTAATTAATTTATGTTTTTATCAAATACCAAATCTAAATCCCACAGAAATAACCATATTTCATATAATATATATACATAAGTATATATGCATATCTGTGTACTTGTATACATACAGATGCACAGATACACATACATATGTATCTATAGATCTATATACACCTGGATCTATATAGGGTGTCCCAAAAGTCTTAGTGCAGTTTTAAGTTTAAAACTTAAAATTCTCTCTCTCTCTCTCGGCAATGGACATAGGATTTCACTGGGTCTAGGAAACTATATCATTGTGAGGACATTTCCACTACCAATGGAGATTAGTCTTAGAAAGTTTGGCACAGCAAGTTTCAGGTGAATGAATAAGTCTTTTTTTAAATATGTATAAATGTAAAAAATTTTAAAATCTATTTTATAATCTATAAAAACTGGACCTATGTTGTCATTACAGCAGGGAGCTCCCAGTGAGAAACTTTCTCTACCAAGACACCTGCTCAGAAACATTCCTCTGGAGAGTTCCTTAAGGTACTGGGAGGTTGGGTGCCTTGATCTTGGTCACATACTCAGTTTAGGGGATACACAGGATTTGGAGCCAATTCTTCCTTACTCTGAATTCTGATCTCTATCCATGATCACACATTAATTCTCACTGTAAAAACTATATGTATATATGTATGTGTATAGAAAAAAACGCTTTTTCCTTCCCTTTCCTTTTCCCAAAAATAATAAACCATTCAATATTTTCAAAAAATTGCAAGAAAAAATCATTGGCCCCAGGCAAAAGGTACAAAAATTACTCACCTGCTTGCTAGCTGGTTGATTCTGAGGTAAAGAGCTTGTTGTGAGAACAGGAGAATTAGTGGGACTGCAAAGCTCAGGAAATGGATTTGGTATGGCAGGCAGAGACGAGGTTCTAAATTGCTGGTCTTCTTCCTGAAGGCGTCTGGAGCAGAAATAAAACTGCCCATTAACAACTGAACATCTTAGTCCCTGAGAAGTAAGGATCACCCCTCTGGGAATACTGAGATAGCACAGTCATATATGCTTATCATTCATTGTCCATTCTACCTCACCTCATTCTCCTCCTGTTCCAAGCCTTCTGATGTCTCCTCAAGCCTCCCATAACATTCCTTCCCTTTCCTTCTCAGTTGAGAAATTTGCCTCATGCCTTTACTGAGGTAACCCCAACTTAAATAGCAGCCCTCTTCATAAAAATTTTGGATGTTGCTGCTACAGCTTTATGAACAGAATCTTGGGAACTGATTGTTAACTGCTCAGGGAATGTGTGCCTCTGTGAACCACTCCGAGAAGTTCTTTCCTGAAGAGATTTGGATACTTAATAAACACAGAAAGAGTCTAAGGAGAGACTGTACCGTTAAATGTTGTGGAAGAAGTCTGTGAGGCACTACAATTAAATATCGTAACAGAATGAATCTGTGAGGGACTTAGCTGTCATTTTTGAGAGTGTTTTGATGGACATTTTGAAAGAAATGAGTTATATTCTTATTCTGTGGGAAAGACATACTAATGAGAATTAGAAGGGTTGAAATTTAAGAATATCTCAAAGGACCCAACTGCATCAACTGAAGCAATACATTTTTTTAATCCATAAAAGCAAGGAAACGAAATAGGTTAAAATTATGATTTCAAAATAAAATAGTAATTTTAAATTAATTAATTCACCTGATCCTTCTAGTATTAAAGATTCAAACTACCACCCTGAGAAAACACTAAGTTATAGCCATTGACAGAGAGTTGATTGGCTGAAACCTTTCTCACATCTAATACACTGATGAAAAATTTATGTTTATATTATTTGTTATTATTTATAAATTATATGGATAGTAATGCTGATGTTTGTTCTAAGGCAAGGGTTTTAACCTATAATCCATAAACTAGTTTATTTTTCATTACCAAAAAACTTCTTTCGGGGTTTGGGGGGTGGAAAAGATTGGTTCTCATAGTACAATTAGTGAATACCCCCTTGCCCCGAATACCTTCTTCTACCTTGTATGAGGCTGCCTGTGTGAATGCCCTACCTCTTAGAGAATAAGCTCCTTGAGAACAGATGTTCATTTTTCATTGATGTATCCCCAATGTCCAGCATAGTACACAACATGCCATAGGCATCTGATATCTACTTTATGAATTATCATTAAAATTTGATTTTTTTTCCCTTAAAAATCATACAGTGGATTACAAAACCAAATATCAAGTCTCCAATGTGGGAAACCACTCCTTGGAAAGTTACTGATGATGACTTTCTTAAGGAATCTTAAAGCCACTTCTAAATTCTCCAATATCCTCTACCCTTTCTGAGGCAATGGACTCTGTTGCCCACACTCTGTTTTGATCCTTTGGCTTCCTGAATACTGTTTTGCATTATCTACGAAGTGTTTCATATGCCATCTCCCTCTACATACCGAGTGTTCAGTTAGCATTGTTCAGAACTGGGGGATTACGCAAGGGGGTTTACATATTAGATGATTCATATATGAGAACAGTAGAAGCACAGTAAATGCTGTTGACTGACTGAATAAACACTGAAATCTCCCTGGAAGAGTCAAGGTAAGGGGATTCATCTTGCACCCTCTTTGAAGTGGTTGAGTTCTGAAAGAAGCAAAAGGACTATCTGTGTGACAATTAAGAAGTCACAAAGAGTATTCCAAGAATTGTCCAGCAAACTTGCTGATTGATACTCATTCAGTAAAGGGAATTTTCTTTTGAATTTATGCCTTTAGATCATCTTAAGATTGAGAAGGTATTCTGAGAGGGCAACGTACTTAAGAGACAGAAAGACCCATGTGTAAATCCTGCCACAGACACCTATCAGCTGTGTAAGTCTGTGCAAGTCATTTCACTGATCCACACTCAGTGGTTCCTGAAGTCCCCTTCCAGCTATAAATCCTCAAAAGTTGGGAAGAGGCATTGGCAGGCATCTAACTCAACCTAATGGCACCTAGGTGGTACTGTAGGGCTGGACCGGAGTCAGAAAGACCTGAGTTCAAATGCAGCCTCAGACACTAGCTGTGTGACCCTGGGCAAGTCACTTGTCTGCCTCAGTTTCCTCATCTGTAAAATGAGCTGAAGAAGGAAATGGCAACCCACTCCAGTATCTTTGCCAAGGAAACTCCAAATGGAGGCATGAAAAGTCGAACACGACTGAAAATGATTCAACAACAACAAATTAAACCTCTCCTGGTAAGCAAGACAGCATTCTATTCCACAGCATCTTTGACAAACAACTATCTAGGCTCCTTAATTATCTCTAAGTATGGGGATCTTACTGCGTCACAAATGCAGTCCACACCACTGTAGACAACGCAAGTAAGAAAATCCTTCTTGAAACAAAATCTGTATTCTAAAACTTCAGAGTTCAGCTCAAACATCACTTACTACAAGAAGCATTTCTCCCATGGAGTCAGGAAGACTCAAATTAAAATCTGGCCTCAGGCACGTCATACCTGTGTTACCCTAGGCAGCTTCTTCAACTATAAAAAGGGGATAATAACTGCACCTACCACCCAAAGTCATTGTGAAGATAAAATATTTGTAATGCAATTTACAAACTTTAAAATGCTATATAAGTAGTTATTATTATTTGTAATTTCCCAAATTCACCTTTTCCCCTCTTTTCTCCTGTTAATCTATTTTCATTCTTATGGCTCCCTCTACCATGTTTCATGATGTCTCAAAGATCATTGAAAATGATTCTGGAATCATACCAGCAAGTTAAACCAGTAACCTAGGGTGTAATTTAGTCAGACCCAGAGAATTGGACTCATGTAAAATGGCTGAGAACCCTCTCATTATCTCTCCATTTATCAGGACTACAATCCCTTTTCAACGCCATCTTAACCTTTTTCAAACTGAAGCTATTTTCCTTATTGGAGGAGACAGGAGAAATTACAAGAGTTCAGGCAGATCTGCAGTCTCTCTGTCATCTCTTTAAAAAAAAATCTAGACCGCTTTTGTTTTTATGTCACCTAGATTCTCCTCTCTATTCCTTCTCTTCCTTCCTTCTCAGATGATCATACCTTTAAAAAAAAACATTTTTTTAAAAAGAAAGAGGAAAAAAATTCAGCAGAACTAATCAACACATCAACAAAATCTGTTATAGGCAATGTTACACATCTGTGGACGCCCACTTCTGTAAAGGAGCAAGGAGAGATGTCTTCTTGCATCTCTTCATTAGGATCATACACCTGTGCTTTTTCATGTATCTTTTCAGCCTTCTCACGCGTTCATTATGCTCACTGTTGTTTTTTTTCAAATTCTAATTGATATCTTTTATTTTCTAAATTTTTTCCAGAATCTCTCCCCCTCCCACTGTCATCCCATATTAAAAAAAAAAAGATAAAAAACTCAGCAAAAGCAAACAATATGTTGAAAAAAATCTGAAAACAAGTCTCACACCTGTGGACCTTTCACCTTTGCAAAAGAGTGAAGGTATTTTCTCATGTCTATTCTTTAGGGTCATGCTGGTTCCTTATCATTTTACATCAATCTCTTTTGAGTATTTTGTGCTTTTGTTCTGTCTGTTTACATTGTGGTAGTCATCATCATGTACATTATGTTCCTGGCTCTGCTTACCTCTGCTTTGCATAGTCAGTTCATGTATCCCTCCATACTTCACTGTTCATTCACATCATGTTCGTTGTTAACAACACAGTAATATCTCATTATATTCATGTACCACAATTTGTTTAGCCATTCCCCAATGGATGGGCATCAACTTTGTTTCTGGTTCTTTGCTAACTATGAAAAAGTGCTGCTAGAAGCATTTTGGTGTATATGAAGACTCTATTTTTGTCAGTGACCTCATTGGTGTATATACCTAGCAGTGTGATCTCTCAGGTACAAAGTACCGACATTTTAGCCACTTTCTTTGCATAATTCCAAATTGCTTTCTAGAATGGTTGTACCAATTCATGACTACTCTGTGTGACCTTTTAACATTACACCTCTTACTATCTTTAGCATTTGTTATACCTTCTATAAAATTATCGTACAAATTAGATGAACTAAAATGTTTTTCCTTCCCTTTTTAGAGAGGTATTACATGATCTAAGAACACTTTAATTTTGTCATTTTAGACTATTCTGTTTTTTAAAAACTATTTTGTTCTTTTAGTTTTAAAGAAGTTAGCCATGGCAACCAGAAACTTTTGTGGGGTAAATAGATATGTTAATTAAAAGTCCAATAGATCACAGTGAATGAACGAACTCAGTGTTGTATAATTATGAAGGTCATTCTTATAATGGCTTGATTATATGCCATTAAAGTTATTTTTAATTTTAACAAGCCCCATGCTTCCCATAACAGCTGTCACCTTGGTATAGGATCCAATTCAAGGGTCTAACCCTTGTTTAAATAATAGATGACTGACTTATAAACCATACCCTTTTCTTCATACTCTGGCTAGGAGACCTCAGATTTAAACCCATAAGACAAATATAAGGTGGGGTTTTAGGGTAGTGTCCAAGACTCTGGGATTTTTTTTTTGGATGTTCCATTTGTTCAAGAGAATGTCACTTTGAAAAAGAGAAGGAGAGGGAGAGAAACTTTAGATTCCCAACACCTTGGCTTTAAAATTACTGGAGATTCTTACCCTACACAAGCCACACCAGTCAATACTGCAAAGGTGATCTATATCAGTTATTCACAAAGATGACGATATTGCAAATGGTTGTGACCTGCTATCATGAAAAGACATTGATGAGCATTAATATAGTATCTGAGGTGATTATCATTTTAAAATAAGGCATAAAACTGGGAGCTGTGTGCTGAGCAAAGATGTTCACCACTGTCACATAGAGGGCATTGTGCTCACTGTTCAAATGGAAGACAGATCCTCTTTGAGATAAGAAGGGCATACTACATAAGGAAGTTGACAGTTTCTGAAGATCCAAAATTGTGGGTGGGTGGCCCAGAGATAACAGACAGATAGGATAGCTTGTATACTGATCAGGTAACCATGGAATGTTAAAATATCTACATGAAGGTCTCTAGCATGTTGTGCATGTCCTATAACAAGGATTTATGGGAGGCCATAGACAAGAGTTGCAAGGGTGGTAAGTAGTGGATGGGTTCCTGTTACCTCTAATCAAGGGGCTAATGGCACTGGTAGGAATATGGATCCATTGAAGTATTTATTTAAAGATGGGACCTTAGGATGCTCCATATACACATTCCACAAAGCCAAGAGAGCATGTTGAAGGAGCTGAATCATGTTTGAAGTGAATAGAGCAGAGGCACGTAGTTAAGTATGGTGATGCTGGAGTTGGCAGTATGATAATTACATTATGAAACTCTTGAAGTAATTTCAGCAAAATGTACTTGATTCAAATAGTTCATGCTTAGGAAGATTATAGTATATGTCATTGACTTTGATCTGGAAAGGACAATAAATAGAGAACATCTAGTCCAGCTCCACTATTTTACAAATGAGGAAAGTGAGGCAGGTTGAGTACCTTAGCCAAAGTGACTTAAATAAGTAATAAAAGAACGTATTTGCTTCGAATGGTCAATCGCTGAAGCTTAGTGTAGTTTTCTTTCTAACATGATTCACTGTGATGTCCCCGAAAGATTCACATAAGGAAAAATGTTCAACCACTCACATATAACAGGGTGCTGGTATAAACTCATTATTTAAAAAAAAGACTGTTGTAGACCTTCTCTGAAAACAAATGGTCATTTCTATTTAGAAACCTTGAATAAGTTGATTAAAAACTACTTTATAGCTTTTACACTGTTGATGAGTAACTGATACGGTAATAATTTAAAATGAGGTTGCAAAACCAGAAGATAAAATTAACTTATTTAAAGAATAGTGAACAATTAACTTTATTATAACAGTGGTCAATAAAACTGCCACAAGTAATAATAAATATGCCTTGTGTTTTTAAATAGCAGGGAATATGACAAATGGACAAAACAGCCCTTAGATCTAAAAAAAAGAACAGATTTGAAAGTATGAACATTATACAATCAAATCTGTCTAACAAACTATTACTAGCCTTATAAGAACCCCCAAACAACAAAAGTCCCACCCATGTCACCCTGACATCATGAAGATCCCACTGAAATAGCAATGAGTGGTTCCATCAGTTCTAAAGTAGCAACTAGCAGCTATCGCTACAGGACTTTCCTATTTCATAGCTGAGGAAAAGTTAGGCACAAAAAATGATTTTAAAACTTCGTCATATAATGCAAGGTAAATCAGAAATATATTATATGGAGGGAGGGATGAAAGGGGGGAACAGGCATTTATTAGGTGCCTACTATGGTTTAGGTGCCGAGTCAAATGCTTTTACAAATATTATCTAATTTGATCCTCACAACAACCTTAGGAGGCAGGTGCTATGATTACTCCCATCTTATAGCTGAGGAAACTGAGACAAACAGAAATAAAGTGACTTGCCCAGGTCAAACAGCTACTAAAGTGTCTTAGGGTGGGTTTGAACTCAGGTCTTCCCCTCTACAGGTTCAATCCTCCATCCACTATTGAAGGGGAAATGGTCTAAGAAACAATTTGTGGACTATCCGCAAAATTATTTAGGTCAAAAGATGACAACAAAACTTTTTAACTCAAGAAAATACCTCTTAACACTTTTTTTGTGTCATTGTGGTCCCCTTTGGCAATCTGATGAAGCTTATCCCTTCTTAGGATATTTCTACATGGATAAGATAAAATCATAACACTACAAAGGAAATTCAGCATATGGAAATAGTTATCAAAATATTAAATTTTTTTGAATTCACCGATTCCAGGTTAAAAACCCTTGCTCTAGATGGTGCATTAAACTCAGTGTACTTCATGACTACAAATTTCATTGCGCTATACAATCATTAAGCAAGCATTATCATCTTTTAATGCCAAGATTGGTCAAAATGTTAAACTCAGTTCTTTGAAAATATAGCTTATTTGTATATCTGTTATGGGATGACTTTTTTTAACTTAAAAGAGATTGACATGATCTTAATAAAATTTACAGAAGGAAATTTCACTATACTTCTGCACTACATGCCAGTTCTTCTGATTACAGAAATATATAAACTGATTATGTAAATTGCTAACACTCAAAATGTCTGATGGTTAGTATCTAAATTAGGGGTTCTTAACCTAGTGTCCTTGAACTTTTTTAAAGTACCTAGAAAAATTTTCTATATTTAAAAACCTCATCGTAAGAAGGGGTCTCACAGGTTTCACCAGATTGCCGAGGAGGCCATATTCCTAAATGAAGTAGAAAAATTCAGATCTGAAATATACAGCAAAGAAGAAGCATGTGAAAGCTGTCACAAAGAAGGGGGACATAAGCCCTTGAGGGCAGTAATCATATTTTTGCTTTTCTTTGCATCCTCTGTGTTTACTACCATGCCTGGAATATTATAAAGGCTTAATAAGTGCTTGTTGACTGACTAAGGGAATCGATATGTTCTTCTGGCCTCAGGGAGCAGAAATAAGGGCTCTGAGGTGGGCACTAGAAAGAAAATCTTCCTAAAAATTAGAACTATTTAAAAGTAGAATTGTGTTCTTGGGGAGTCATGGGTGTTTCCTCATTCTTAGTGGAAGGCCACTTGTTGAATAGATATGAAGACAACTGTTCAAGGCAGATAATGGCCTCTGAGGTCCTGCCCAACTCTGAAATTCTTTGATTCTTAGAAATGACATTTTAAAATGACTTGTGATTTTAACCACTCTACTTACTCACATTCATCACTAACATCTCTAGAGCTGGGATGTCAAAACCCAAATAGAAAGAGGCCACTAAACTATACATAAGGATTCCTATAGGACAGATACTGAAAACCACATATCAATATCTTTTATTTATTTTTATTTATTATGTTAAATATTTACCATAAGTATTTTTATCTGGTTTGGTTGCACTTGGGAGTGTAGCCAGCAGCCCTTGCACTGGCCAGTCAGGTGTTTGACACCTCCATTCCTGGAGCATTGTAAGGTTTGCAAAGTGCCTAACTCACAACTTTGGGAACCTAAGTCATTGGGGCTAGTTACCACCATCTTGGGGAAGTAGTAATTTTTATTAAAACTGAGACACCTCCTCAGCAGACAGGCAGGTAAAAAACATTATAGCATATAGCACATACCCTTAGTGCTAAAAAGAAGCACAACTTAATAGTCTACAATATTCTTTCTAGGGAAAAACATGCCATCTAAGTGGAAGTGCAGAGAAAAGTCAAGCATTGGTTACTTCAGTAAACATGAAAAATTGAACTATGGCATATACCACGTACAACAGATAAGCTGAGAGACTAAAGGATTCTCTTTTCTTTCTTTCTACTATGTTTGGTTTTGTTTTGTTTTTTGGTAACTTTATTGATGTGTTTTGTTTTTATATTGCATAAATTTATAGATCACTCCCACTTCATGTGAAGTCTCTTGTCATAGAGTAAAACTATTAAATAAAACTAATGATACTGTAGACTCATCAGAAAGGGCACGTAACATTTCATATCTACAGCATCCCCTACTTCTCTCTTTAAAAATATTAATAGAAATATATTTTCTCCCACTTTCCATCCAATTGGAAAAACTATTCTTGCAACAAATATTCATAATCAAGCAAAGCAAATATTCTCCCAATGGCTGTATACACATCCTCCATCCCATCCCAAATCTCTGTGATGGATATCATGCTTCATCATCAGTACTGTGGAATCATGAATTTCAGCTTCTAGAAATAGGGCCTACCTAGTGGCTTTTGAAGCAAATAGTGGGTAGATATAACTGTCAGCACTTAAAGAGGAGTGACTTGGGAGCCCTAATTGAAGTAACTGATACCTAATAGGCTGAGCCAGAGGATTGGGGAGCATGAAGAAGCAGGTTGTGGTCACAGAGGGCACAAAAACAGCCTGCTTTTGCTTCCTGGGTAAAATCCAGAAAACTGTAAAAAGAAAGTCCAATATATTAACTTGTGTAGTAGTTACAGGCCCATTTTTTTGGTCCAGTCAAGCCAAAATAAAAAGCATGAAAATTATGTAATTAAATTTTCCAAGAAAGGGCATTTGCCTACATACTATATACAGTACTACTATACATACAATAATATATATGGGTTAAAAATTACAGATTCATGGACTCGGAGGTGGAAGGGACCTTCGAAGTCAAGAATACAGATAAGCATTCTGCTGATTGCCCAAAAGGAAGACACCTACAGGAAGGTCTCCCAGATGCTTCTGTTTGTAGAAGGCATTGTGTTGACTTTATCTAGCTACAGAGGGCAATAGTTTCTCCTCAATGATATCCACAGTCCTACCCCTTAGTTTTACAGAGGAGGAAAACAAAGGACAGAGCAGCATGCCTAAAACCATATAGTTAATAAGTTTCTGAGGCAATTTTTAAATTTAGATTCAGTTCTCATTAACTATGTGAAACAGCTGCCAATTTTAAGACCTTTATCAAAACAAACCAACAAATTTTAACTAGTTGGGTTTTGCCTATGCATGATAAAGCACAGCTTCCCATTTACAATCTATTTGCACAGTCAAAGAAAATCAACTGATTGGAAATACAGGTTTCTATCATTTGTAAGTCATCCCACCCATCCTTTCTACACAAAGCAGAGGATAAAATGAAAAAAAGTAGCTTTAGAATAATTTAACAGCTGAAGTACAGAAGGTTACTCACAATCCTTTCATTTAGTAAACACAACAGCAGTCCAAGAAGCTTTCTCATCCTACCTGACTGCTAGAATGTGCACGGGTTGAGAGCGCTGAACTTTCTGTTTTGGGGACGCTTGCTGCTGGAGGGCACTTGTTCCTGAGGTTGGCAACTGGCTACGGTTATGTTGACCATTTTGAAGGAGGGGGGCAGTTTCTGACTGCATGCTACATGTAGAGTACAGACTTTCGAATGAGGAGTTCATGTCATTTACCAAAGCTTCCAAGTCCACGTCGTCATCTGAAAACAAACAAGAAACAAGTTTAAGGTGACAAAAGACAGTTCAACAGCACATCTTATCAAGATCAAATCTGACCTCAGACAGTTCTTAGCAGTATAACTTTGGGGAAATCAGCCTCAGTTTCCTCACCTGTAAAACAGAAAATAATGCCTACCTCCTAGGGCCATTGGGAAGATAAAATGAGACACTATTTGTGAAGTGTGTACTGTAAATATTAACGCTCTATATACATGCTAGCTATTGTTATTATTAGTTATTGTTATTACTATATGCTCCAGGGCAGGGTCTACATCTTATTTACCTTTATCTCTCAAGGTAGAGGTGTGATGGTGACTCTGATTAATGTTAGCAGTGTGTTTAATAAATACTCCTTGAATGCTTGTTGAAAGAAATGAGCAATACTGTCACCTGTGTCTTATTTCCCTACCAAAGTTGCCTTGTGTTTATTTGACATATAAATAAGATAGTATCCCATAGCTGACAGAGAGTCTGCCTTGAAGCCAGGAAGATCTGGGTTCAAGTCCTGTCTCTGACATACTGGCTATGATCCTACACAAGCCAACCTCCCAGTGCTCTAGGCCAGAAGCATCAAACATGCATGGGTCACATACAGCCCACAACACTCCTGAGCACCCTGAACCAGATTCAAATGTAATAGGGAAATATTTGACAAAATAAATAAAAACACAATAAAATACAGATAACATTAGATTTTAAAAACTAAGTCAATATGCAGTCCACAAGGATTCTTACCTGTGGTTCAGTGGCCCCCATTTCTATTAAAGTTTGACAACATTGCTCTAGGCAACTCTCTAAAACAAAAAAATGCAGAAAAGGTACTGACATGAACTGATGAACAGTTCCCTGTGTCACTGAAATCACAGGTACAATTCTCATCTTTATCCTTATGGAATTATGGATCTGTCTTGTCTTTCCCTCTATAAAATGTAAACTCCTCAAGGGGGCGGCTGCATTTTTTATTTTACACCTCTAGTGCCTGAGACTGAAGCATGAGAGGAATTTAATAAATACTTGTTTACTGACCGACAGGGCTATTATGAGATAATTAGTTTGGAAGCCTCAATATTTTTTTACTCTTAGGGATAAATGGTTTAAAAAAAAAGGTTGGAAGTCTCTGCTTTTGAGGATTCTTACTGACATGAAGAATACATTAGGAAATATATGCCTGGAAAGAGGAAGAGTAGCTGGCCTTAGTGGGGAAAATAAAACAAAAAAGGTCAACAGGGATTCTGAGCATTCCCCTGGTACTCATCATGATAGGTGAAAAATGAAGGCGAAGACTTACAAGCACATTTTCTTTAGAGAATATGGAGGACAGGAGAATCTTCATGGAGAGGACACATGCAAAAGCGGTGATATGCATTGAGGAAGGGAATATTTTCATTCTCTCAATGGTTCTCATCCTGAGGTCCATGAACTTGCATGGGAAAAATTACATCTTGATTTTACACACACACACACACACACACACACACACACACACGCTTTAATACCACACATGACTACAATTCCAAAAGTAAGGCCATCGTTCAAACTATTTTCTGAAATTTATTTGGAAACTGTCTTTGGAATTATGGTGCGTTCTTTAGTAACAATGGTATCTTCATCCTTCTCAGGACCCTTCTAATTTTAACAAATAATTCAAAATAATATGAGGTCAGGTCTGGTGAATAAGATAGGGGCTGGAAGTAGGGGTTGATTTGGCTCAAGAAGAGATGTGTCAAATTGTGGAAGGGCTATACTAACTATGGGGGCAAAAGTGTAATGGAACATCATTGTGCTGTAAGAAATGACAAATATAAGGATTCAGAGAAACATGGGAAGACACATAAATTGATGAGTTAAAGTAAACCAAGAAAACATGAAGCTGAATGCTGTATGATGCTAGTGACCTAGCTTGGGCCTCTGAGAAGAGTTGAAAAAATGCACTTCCCTCCTTTTAATGCTGAGGAAGGAGTCTATGGGTATGGAATACTGAATAAATATATTGTTAGAGCAGGTGAGGGGATACAGCCTCCTTCTTAGATTTCTTCTTTTCTTCTTAAATCTTTATTCTAGGGGTAGGCTTGCCAAGCAGAAAGGCCATAGCAGTATATTCAGAAATGGATTTGATACACAAACAAATGATGTAAACAGAAAAGAAACCTAAGATGTGGTTACAATTGAATTAGTGATTTTCCAGGCTGGCACAAACTGGCTCTGAGAGTAAGTCTCAATTAAGAAACTTTTAAGCAATGATGGCACCATTAAAATGTGAGTGATTATCTCCATAGGTGACTTCTGTGAAGGGGAACATTTATTAGTGTAGGCAGTGCAGAGTCACAGTACACATTCTGAATTGTTCAAGAATTCCCAAACACTTATGTTCCAAAACTTGTCCTGTATTGGGCTGCTTTCCCTTCTTTTCTTCCCCCTCCTGATCAAATTCCTACCCATGTTTCAAGGACTCTGATCCCCTCCATTAAGCCTTCCCCATCTCTGATCCTAGTAGATTTCCTCCAACCCCAAAATAAGTCATCTCTACCACCTCTGAAATTGCAAAATCTTAAGAATTGGAAGGGATATCAGAGCCTATTTAGTCCCTCACATGCAACAAAAATGACTCTAATGTAATCCCCTAATAAGTAATTGCATCCATCCCAAGGCAGTTACTAGCTGTGTGGCCCTGGGCAAGTCATTTAACTTCTGCCTGCCTCAGTTTCCAACTGCAAAGTGGGGATAATAGCATTTACCTCCCAAGGGTGTTCTCAGGATCAAATGAGATAATAATTGTAAAATGCTTAGCACAGTGCCTAGGCAGTTAATAAATGCATGTCCCTTTCCCATCTCCATACTCTACTTTGTATTATATTTCTATTTCTCTAGATGGTAAGCTATACGTCTTTCCCTTCCTCATAGTGCCTAGCACAGTGTCTAATCTAATAGTAGGTATTCAACAAATATCTCTTGATGAATTTTATATCTGTAAAACACTGGTCTCATTAGTTTATGAGTATACTGAATATTGGCTCTAGAAAGTACTCTGATTTGAGGCAGCAGAATGGGCTTATTTCAGGAGTGGGGAACCTGGGGCCTCAAGCCACATGTGGCCCTCTAGGTCCTCAAGTGTGGCCCTTTTGGGGCACACACCTTTGAAAGTTAATATTAACATTAGTTTGCATGTTCTACACACACACTAAGAGTTGCCAAGACGGCTGCTCAATGACAAGTGAAAACTCATCCCAAACTACGAATTTGTCATGGGTAATCCACAAAGTGAGAAGGGAACATATGGCTGGGCGGATAAAAAGCCATCCTTGATGTAGGGAAGCCCTTGGGCCCAGCATTCAGTCTACTGTGCCACCGAGCTGCTATTTCTCTTTACCCACGATAATGATTAAGGTCACTTTAGGTGCTCCACAATTCTTTACCTGAGAGGCAGCAGACTGGCTAAGACTAGAAGATCCCAGAGGACCTTACCCAGGTCTAAATCCTAAATCCCACGATTTATGGCTTCTGTGGGCTGACTAGTAACCAAACTAGTGTGGGCAGACCTGAAATCACAAACGGCTCCAATGAACCATTTAGCCTGACTGACTGATTGGCACTAAGATGAATATTTTTCCCCCAAGTTACTGAAATGTAAGGTCTTAAGAACTGATTTAATAATTCATGTATTGAAAAAGACTTGTAAAACTACAACTTGGCTTATGACTAGGATTTGAATGCAGATGACTCTTAAATATTTAACTTCAGCCCCAGCCCCTTCTCCTGAGTTTCAGAGTCATGTTTCCAACAACCTGCTGGATGTCCTGTCAGCACCTCTAACTCCACATACTTCAAACCTGCCCCAACTCATCCTCTTTTCTGAGGATTACTCCTACTACTTACTCCCTGTATCTGTTGGCAGCTCCACAGTTCTCCTTGTCAACCCGTGCTTGTAATCTCAGTCATTTTTGACTACACCCTCTTCGACAGCCCTCATAACAAGTCACTCACAAAGTCCGGACCATTCTCTCTCCACAATTATCTCTTGCACCTGTCCTCTCTTGATCCCTGTGTCTCGAATCTCTTCCATCTCAGATCCCAAACAAAAAAAATGACTGGCAGAATAATCTACATAACTGCTACTCTGACCAGGCCATGCCATTATTTCGTTAATGCCTACCCAATACGGTTCTTCACATCTGAGCCTTATATTCAAGTCCTCTTCCTTCCCGATCCTTCCATCCTGCCATTTTGGTCCCATCAGTCTTCCTAGTCTTATAGCAATAGCTCTGATATCCTTTAGGATCCAGTCTTACACTGGCTCACATGCATTCCCTGAGCACACTCCCCATTACTCCACTCCCATATTTGTGCTTACTCTATTCTCTTCATATTGAATGCCCTACTTCATCAGTTTTTAGCATCCTCCCCTCATGGTTCAAGGCCCCAGTTTAAATGCTACTTCTTTCATTAAAGCTTCCTATGTTCCCCAAGTCAAAAGTGTGGTCTCCTGCTCTAAACTCTCATTAACACTTTGATAAAGTGGTTGGAATGGGAAAGGAGGTTATGACAGCATATCATAGAAAACTCTTTCACATAAATATCCCATCCCTAGTGAAAATAGATTAAAGCAAACTGTTCTGGAAGATCCATCATAATCATTTTTAACATGATTTTGTAACTTCTGTGACATCAGAAACAAAATCTGTTTCTTCTCAGCAGAAAAGCCACAGAGTTTTAATCCATTTTTAGTAACTTGACATTGGGGCTAGTAAAATAGTAGATTGCTAAAACCAGATTTTTAAAAACTGCTTTCTTAAAGTTGAAACAAACGTCCTATCTGTATTAATTTGCCAAAACTGATATTCGGATTTTGCTACATGATCGTTTAAGTACTGAAGCCAGGTATTATAAAAGCCATAGATGGCATAATTTAAGAATCATTTATTTTAAATGTAAGAAATAGAAAATTTAAAGTTTTTGCTATGTGATGAATATTGTTGCGACAGGTCAAAGTCCAAAGCCAACATAAGAAGCTCTGTGTGCCATTTTAAAGTCCTCCATAGCCACCATGGCTCCTTCCTACCTTTACTCCTATCAATGCACTCTGCAATCTAGCTATGGCAGCCAAGTAGCTTCTCCTCCAACATGACACTCCATTTCCTGACCCTGTGCCTTTTCATGGGCTTGTAACCCCATGCTTGGAATACTCTCCCATCTTTCCCAGTTAATTCACCATCCTCACCCCGAGTGCCTTTCCTCTGAGTTTCCTTCCCTTTATGCTGCATAGATCTTGTAAGTACATAGTTATTTGCAAATTGTCTCCTCCCAAGAGAATTAAGCTCCTTGAGGGCAGAGACCATGTTTTTGCTTTCCTCTTTTTATCCTTCCATCCTTAGCACAGTGCCTGGGACACAGTAAATGTTTAATGAGTGCTTTTTGATTGATTGACTCTGTAGAAGGTTAATGGGAAAACACGGACAAGAATCACAGAAGAAAAGGTAAGGAAGAGTCATTAATCTCCATTTCTAGAGGAGGCAGATAAAGCAATAATGAAGGCATCTATCAAAGCATGTAGTTGATGAAAACTTTTAAAAATACTTCAATATGTATTTTAAGGTTACAATATCCATAGAAGAATAGCATGTTAGAGCTAGCTGCATCATGGAGGCAACGAATGAGGACTCAAGAGAATCATAGGAAGACTTTTATAAACCGATGCAAAGCAAAGAAAGCAGACCCAGTAACATACACACAAATGACACTCAAATACTACCAAACTCAGATTGATTGAAATGACCGGTCCCAAATACAGAAGGAAGAATCATTACAGGGGTGGGGAACCTGAGGCCTCAAGGCCACATGTTGCCTTCGAGGCCTCAGGTTCCCCACCCCTGTGACTGTCAAATTCAGCTACAATGCTTCCCCCCCAAAAAAAATTTTTTTTGTTAAAAAGGAATATTAAAGGGAGGTTATTTTGGGAATTAAGTATAATATTTATATAGGATATAAATAAAAGATTATATAGGTAATAAATAAAGGTTTTAAGTATAAAATACAAATAAAGGTTATAAATATAAAAATGGGTTATAAATAAAAGTTATTCATTGGGGAGAAAATACCTGGTGGATGAACATAACAAACAAACAAAAAAGTAGTCTGGTATTATGGAAAAAATGCTAGACTTTAGACTCAGGCTATTTAGGATAGCCTGGATCCAAATCATGACTCCAATACTCCTTAAGTAAGAGACCATGGGCGAGCTGACTGACCTCTTTGAGTCACAATTTCTTTATCTTTAAAATGATAACAATAAGACTGTTATAATGTCTACATCACTGGGTTATTATAAGCATCAAACGAGATGACATTTTGTAAAGTACTTCAGAAAGCTTGAAGTGCTCTATAAATTACAGCTATTATTTACAAGAATAGTAGTTTGGGGGTGTCTGAAGTGTTTTTCACAAAGACAGACATTTTAGAATAGGAATGAGTCTTAGGGGATAGAAATTCATATTCCTATGTCCTGCTTTCCCTGCCACCAATTAGTTGTAACACTAGGCTAATTAACGGATTTCAATCAAATACCTTAAATTCATGTAGAAAAAAAAAAAAACCAAACCAAAAGGGTCTCTCCCTTTCCCTTGACATGTGGCCACAAGTTACTGCCCAGACAGAGATAATAAGGGAGCAGTCTTGCTCATGATTTGACAGATGAGGAAAAATGAAGCCCAGAAAGGATAAGGGACTTCTCCCAGGTTAAAGAGCAAGTTAGGGGCAAAAAATGGCCTAGAATGTTTTTGCTATACCATATTGCCTTTCCCAAGCCAAGCACACTAAAACCTGACTGAAGGATTTTTTTGTTTAAATTTCAGTTCATACACACACACACACACACACACACACACACACACACACACACACACATGACGTGTTGCACTTAAAAAACAATTTCATATTTCCAAAAGGACCAATTAAAATTCATTAGTTTTCAGTTATTGAACCAGTAAATAAGTACACTGTAATTTTACATCAGCCTTCACCAGTTCAAAAATATTTGTTTTAAGGTATGGCTAAACAGGTCCCAGTGGGCTTGGACACTTGACTCACTTGTCTTTGACATAGCACTGCCTGTCTGTCATTTGGGGGGAAAATGCAGAATGCAGCTGTGCAGCTTCCCCCCTGAGCTAATTCAAGCATAGGCACGCCCTCATTTCAGGCCTGAGACAGTTACAAAGGAGGTTTGTTCCCCTCTGTGCCTCTCTGGCAGAAAGACTTCATTCATTTCCCAAAAACAATAAAGTTTTGTGAGTTGTACATGAAAGCTTTCTTAACAATCAATTCTCAATTACCCAGACGCGGATTATCCGCACCCTGAATTATCAGTAAGCATTAAAAAAAAAATCTCAGCCCCTAAGATTGTTTCTGGGTCATCTCACCTATAAATATGGGGGTTGGATAAATTAAATAAGTACCCCCAATTAGTTACTTTTATTTTAATCATTCTCAACATACCTACAATCAACACTGAATTAATTTTTAGAATAAAGAGAACTTAAGAAAAATTCAAAGAAACAGAAGTCAACTGATATGTGCTCACAGGACACAAACTCATTTTAATATTAGTCTTTAGTAAAATTTTAAAATAAATTTGATGCCAAAAATTTAGATTGTACTTTAAAGTTTAATGTAAGTGATATTTTATCTGTTTTAGGAGAAAAAAGATACTCCATTATTCTTTAGTGTGGACAGCTGGGATTTTACTGTATGATCTAACCTCACTTTGCGAATCTCACTTAACAGTTTTATTATAATGCTTTTAATCTATGAGCACCTCACATACACATTTTCTAGCTTTCTACTCTAGAATGCACCACTGAATGTTGAAGGTGGAAGGCAATAAAAAATTATCTAATCCAATGAAAACAACACTGAAATGCTGTCAACCTCTGATTAACTGCAATGATCAATCTTGGTCCCAAGGAAAAGAGATGGAAGTACACTTCCTCCTTTAGGTAGAGAAGGGAAAGCTAACCATTATGAAAAAAAAAATATATATATATATATATGCATATGTATATAGACTTACGCATATAAAATTTATATGTGCATATATAATGTGTAAATATATGTATATACATGCACTCACATATGAACACACACGTAGTATTTTCTCTCTCTTCTCTCTCTCTCTCCGCCCCCTCCTCCCTCCCTCTCATACAGCTACTTTATTGGAAGGGTTTTGTTTAATCAACCAAAAAGCATTTATTTAAGTATTACTTGCATTAGAGGTTAATAGATAGTTCTTATTTTTTCAGATTTACTAATTCAGAAATATTTAGTAACTTCTGAGAGAAGAATTTCAGTCAATTAGAAGCTGTAATTGCAAAAGGATGAGAAGTGAGTGGGATATGAGGAAGTGGAAATAAGGAATACAGACAACTTTTTTTTGGAGTTTGGCTGTGAATACAGGAAGAGAAAACAAATGCTTGGAGACCTATCAGGATCAAATGAAAGATTTTGTTATAAAAGAATGAGGAGATCTAGGTGTTTTTATAGGGAGTACAGGAAAGAACCAGTAGATCAGAACCACATTGTGCCACAAATCTTGCAAGAGAGAAGTCTGCCTAACGTATGGGGTGGCTTCATCTAAGTGTTCCCATGTATAGTATATGGCTCATGAGAACAATTTGTTCCAATGACCATGAAAGCAGCTGAAGTAGGTCCAGAGAGCTTGGCAAGACATGGAAGATGCCAAGGTCATTCACTGCATCCCAACCCTCATCGCGCTGACCTTTGTCTTGCCACTGGATTTTGATGACTCTAGAAAAGCCGGTGAGGCTGACAGATTTTGTGCAATTCATGCCTCACTTAAATGCAACTCATGCACAAGTCAAGATATCACTCATACCGTGATATCATTGGTCTTTGAACACAAAGGACGAACAACTTGCACTGGGCACAGAGCTAAACTCAGGAGATCCAAAGGAGAAAACCTATTTTCTGCCCTCAAGAGCTTATATTATAATGCAGAAACAAGAGGTACTTAAATAGGTAGAGTAGATGCAAAGTAAAATCTTCCTTTGTTACAATGGAAGACTAAAGGGGCAAGAAGTAATATTGATAAATAATCCATATGTAGAATAGAAGAATGTTAGAATATATATGCTCCTTGAGTACAGGGGCTACTTCATTTTTGCTTTTTTATCTGTTTTCTCCTATATAAAAATGCAGGAGTTGGGCTAAATGTGTTCCAGCTCTAAAGCTCATCTCCAATGGCTAACAGAATGACCAGCCCATAACAAGAGCTTAATAATCTTTGCTGACTGAGAGCTGTTTAAAAAAAAAACCACCACCACCTAGGCAAATATTATGATTGAGGCTGTAGGAAAAGATCATCTATTCTTCATTTTACTGGGGGGAGAAAAATG
This sequence comes from Trichosurus vulpecula, assembly GCF_011100635.1. Classification (NCBI taxonomy): domain Eukaryota; kingdom Metazoa; phylum Chordata; class Mammalia; order Diprotodontia; family Phalangeridae; genus Trichosurus; species Trichosurus vulpecula. Next base: position 132,084,247 of record NC_050581.1, read on the forward strand.
AGACCCAGAAGTAAAATGACTTGCTAGCCCCACAGAACGCTGAGCAAGGATGGGAATGCAGAGATTCTGCATGTGGCTAAGTCCAGTGGTGTTCTTCTCACTGAGCCACATGGACAATCCTGACAAAATGCTGAGGAAACAAAAATGATATTTCAAGGAAGTTACAAAGTCCTGGCTAAGTGAGGAACTTCAGAAACTCCCTGGGGCATCAATTAGGACTTATAAATATTTATCTAAACAGTCATTAATGGTTACTTGGCTAATGTGAGCTTGGTTAAATTCTAATGAGGATTGATAATTGAATCCTCTGAAAGAGGTCTGAAGACTGATTTTAAAGAGGTAAGACTTCATAATTTAATGCAGTACCATACTAATTAAGTTTCTGAAATATTCACATCTCTATGAGAAGCCTCAGTGAAATAAGAAATCACTACTTGGCACATTATAGTTTATGCTTACTTTTAGTGACATGAATTAGATGAGAACGATAAAAACACTAAAATATGCAAATGGACCAAGAATTGGATATTCTTTCCAATAATGTTGACTACAGTTCGTCCCACGTCTGCCCATCCCGTTTTGACTCTTGTCCAAAATAATAAAGCATTAACTCACATTTATGTAGTGCTTTATAAGTGAGGGCAGGGTTTTATTTGTCCTTTTTGGAGGGGAGAGGGGAATATCAGCTCTTAGTACAGTGCCTAACACATAACTGTTGATTAATAAATACTTGTTGGCTTGACAGTTTATTTGATCCTCCGTCAACAATCCTGTGTAGCACATATTACATCAGATTATTCCCATTTTCTAGATAAGAAAAAAAAAACTTATAAGAGTTTCAGTGACTTGGCCAGGGCTGACAGTAGCATCTGAATTCATATCTTTCTGTATCCAAGCCCACTGCTTTTTCCCTGCTTAAGCTTCTTAAATATACATACAAACATACACACACATTTGGACCTGTAATTTCATCAGCACGCATAATTATGTGAATACAAACTCTCTCGTGAGATATATATATATAGATATTAGTAATTCATCTGTAATATATAACATATATGCAATATATAACAAAATAAGTCGTGTATGTCTATCAATATGTGTATTATATGTGTTTCTGAAAAGAATGCCTTAAATATTTTTCTATATAGAATATTTTTCTTTTAGAGTTCTACTATAGTTTACAAAATAAAGAATAATGTAATTATATGTATTAAACAGAGAGAACTTACCTATATCACCTTCTTATTTAAAGTGAATACTTTCAATAAGCTATTAGGTCTACTTACCAAGGAAAGGTCACTGACTAAAAAAATTCCCTGAGATATTGGGTGGGAAAAGGGACATGTGGTATAGTCTGGGATATAATTATCACAAAATGATCTTTGATTTAATTCATATATAATCCTTGCTATCCTAAAAGGAATTCCATTTGCTAACCTGACAGCACCATCTAGTGTCATTTGTATTTTAAATGATGATTGAAAATGGACATTGGAACAGGTTAAAAAATTATACTATGATCTTAAGGAAATTCTTTTTAAAATAGTTTTTTAAAGATTTTTTAGAAAAAGGTTTCCCAAGACCTAATTCAGTGGTATTCATTCTTTATAGACCCAATTAACTGTCTAACAACTTATTAATTGTTCTTCTCTTAATCCTGATTTCAAGCCTTTTTAACAATCCACATAGTAGTCTATTGAATACTATTCTATTGAATAACAGGTCTTTTAAAAAAAAGATTGTTTTAATCTTATTGTTACATTGTGACAAATTGCACAGGCAAGAGAAATATGTCCTTAAATGAAAAATTACATGAGAAAAGTCACCAAAAATACTGACTCAAGAGCTCAAATTCTTACGTAAGTCCATCTTGAGAAGCAACTGAAAGGAGACCTAAAAGCAGGGACCGATAGAGCCTTTTTTTTTTTAAAGGACCAAGTATTTCTGTATTCTAATATGCCGCAGAAATGCTGTAAAATATCCTGAATAAAATGAGATGAGCTAAAAATAGTGGGGCTGGGGCTTCCTTTAAAAATTATTCTTATTAATAATATTTCAAAAAGTATCAAGCCAATTAAAAAAGAAATATTGAAAAAGGAACAAAAACCAGTCCTAAAAAAGTTCATCTGGTCTCAAATTGCATTGGATAGGTACCAGTTAAAAACATTATCCCCCAAATCAGAAAGCATTGGGGTTTGAAGGGGTCTCAGCACAGTGTCTGGTACACAGTAAGCCCTTAATAAATGTTGACCAACTGATTTATCTCGGTGGCTTCTAATTCAATCTGTGTCTGAAATAGAATGCTCGCTACAACTGTACCTGTCCCGGCAAATAATCATCCAGGCTTTGCTTGAAGACCTCCAATGAAGGGGAACCTGCTACCACTCCCAAAGTAGCCTATAACACTTTTTAAAAATAATTTTTTTCCATCATAAAGCATTTATTTTTTTTCACCCATTAGATTTTTAAAAAAGCAATTTTTGGTATGTGCTCTCTGGTGCTGTGCATAACAAGTCTCATGCCTCTTTTCTATCACAGTGCTTCAAATACTTAAAGATGGTTATCATGAATTAATGGAAATCAAGTCAATTATCTATAATTATAGGAAAATTTGAAAAAAGCAACCAGAATGGTTTTCATTAAACCTACATACAAACACACACTCACAAGTGTCTGACTAATATTCATTTATAGTTAATAGTGTATGTGTATGTATGTATGTATGAATATGTGTATACACACACAGCCCCTGCTTTCCAAAATCTTAAAGACCTTTAAATAAATTTTTAAAAAGCATGGAAAACATGTCAAAAGACATGGTAACATATGATCTTAAAATACCAAATACAAAAATAAAAGACTGCATAGCTCTAGAAGAGGGTTAATCATCTCAAAATAAGGTCCATAATTATTACACCTCTTGCTGATTACTCAAACTACCCTGGCTCATGTCAAGTAGGTGGCTTGTCTATCTATACCTGCTCATGCACTGTCTTGTTCTCTATGCTTGGAAACTTCCCTTGCCTCTTGTTTAATCCAAATACTTGACCATGGGGTCACTTTCAAACCTCTTCCCCCCAAACTCCTTCCTTCAGGAAGCCCCTGTTAGTGCATTTTAGAGTCTTGTTTAAAAGGAGAAGCATTATCTTACTTTGCACCCATGAAGAACTCCATCAATGCGGCTCATAGACTTGTCTTTCATTAAATATTTATAAAGTTCCTACTGTGTGCACAACACTGCACTGAATATATCAAAGTAGACATATTTTGGTATAAACTCATGCAAGTATCAGTAATACCCAGCATCCTGCAGCATCCGTGTGCAATTATAACTCTGAAAGGGTATAGAATAAAAGCTTTTTAAGTGTACTGCCACTGATGATTTAAAACTAGCTAGTTGAGCTCTAAGGACAGCAAGATAGCACAGAGGACAGACTGCTGGGCTGGAGTCAGGAAGGCTCATCTTCCTGAGTTCAAATCTGGCCTCAGACATTGACTAGCTGTATGACCACGGACAAGTCACTTACCCCTGTTTGCCTCAGTTTCCTCATCTGTAAAATGGTCTGGAGAAGGAAATGGCAAACCTCTCCAGTATCTTTGCCAAGAACACCCCAAATGGAGTCATGAAGTTAAGTCAAAACAAAAAGCATCATTTCATAGTTGTTCAAAAGAGGTGCACTGAACTCTGGCCCGGAACTCAGTTCATAACCAAAACCCGGAGTCCTGTGTTCCAGATCCCAAATCCATCTCTTTGCCCGAGTTATGTAGCATTCAGTATTCTGTCATCAATTCTGACCTTTAGGCATACGTTAGAGGCAAATTCACTGAGAGTAAGTTAATATTGCCAAAGAAACCACCTATGATGTTAAAAATATGCACCCTATTCAGCGGCAGAGCAAATACCTGGGAAATCTTGAGAAGGAAATGTCTCAGTATCGGGTATGAGCCCAGCAAGAGTGCTGGACGATAGCTCACCTATAAAGGGACTCACAATCAACTACCTTTCTATTACCTCCAGGATCAAACATAAAATCCCCTATCTGCCTTTTAAAGTTTTTCATGACCTGGTTCCTTCCCACTTTTCCAGTCTTTTTCTACTTTACTCTCAACAGCATGTCCTATAATTCAGCAACGCCAGCCTTCTTGCTGTGCTTCAAAGAGGACACTCCATCTCTAGACTCCCAACTCTTGCTTTTGGCGATGGCTGTCCTCTGTGCCTGGAATGGTCTCCCACCTTTCCCTCCTCCCTCCACCTGGCTTCCTTTAAGACTCAGTTCAGAGCCCTGCTTCTACAGAAGGCCTTTCCCACTCACCCTCTCCATTTGAGATTTCTCTCCAATTTATCTCCAGTATGCACCCTGTACATATCACGTATGTACATAATTGTTTGCATGTGGTTTCTCCCGTTAGAATGTGAGTTCCTTGAGGGCAGGGACCATGTTTTTATCTTTGTTTGTATCCCCAGTACTTGGCACATGTCTGACACATAGTAAGCACTTTAAAATGTTTGTTGAAGATGATACACTTTTTAAAAGGATATTTAAAACCTTGACATCAATGGATTCATTCACTTATTTGTGAATTTTAAAATTTACTATGCAACTGGAGTTTATGAGAAGCTAACACTCTGCAATATTCTCCCACAGCTCATGGTTACAGTGAAAACTTTTACAAGCAAATCACTAAGGAATAAAGCACTTGTATAGCACCAGAAGAGCCAAACCAGAGTTTCCAGATAGATAAGTTTCCAAAATAAAAATCATCCATTGTGCCTGTTGCTGTCTTTCTTGTTTCCTTACATACAGATAGGCTTTGAGAAGCTAGGTCCCAATGATCATGAATAACGAATCCCCTGAAGTGGTCACATATACTCACTATTCAAAGTTATAATTATATAAGATACGATCATTGTTTTTAGTCCAGTGGAAGTATGGCACTGCAAATTCATAAAACGTGACCACTTCAGGGGATTATTTGCAATAATCCACACCTAACTGTATTTGGGAAGGGAGAAAAATCTATTTGAATTATATTTGGCTTTTCCAGTAGTGATCCATGCTTGCAACTATATAGCTCATAAGAAGAATATTAATGTTTAAATATTTTTTTTAAAAAGGCTTTGGTCTCGGGCAGAAACTTTGTGTCATTAAAAATACAATATAATTTCCCACAAGCAGTCTATCTCAATCTCTTATGCAAACTGTGCATTTACAATGACTGTCCAAAATATTACTGATGGAGCAGCTATGCGGACTGTCTATCCAACTGCTTTTTATGGTCTGGACAAATAGGCATTCCTCATCCACTTGGTTTTTCCTGTGGGGATAATCAGGCCACACTCAATCATTATGGATCTTATTTAGGAAGCTAGGAAATATTCTGGAACTTAGTGGAACATAATATTCTTTTGGTGAAACAATATTGTTACAAAGCATGGAACATCACATTCTAAAGTTACAGGGTCACCCAAAGGATAGTGAAAAGATGTGTGATGGCCATGAGTGAACTGCAGAATATTACCAATAGAAAATTACAGAAATGGCATAAAAGATTTCAAAGAACCAAATTACTAGAAAAGAGGATGGGATGGTCATATTGAGACCAACGGGTAACTGATAGATATAGTTCAAGTATTCCACTGGTACCTACAAAAAGTCAAAAGTCCTAAAGAGTTGTTTATGAAGGATTTATGGGAGGATGAGGACACATCACACAGGAGAAGAGGGCACTGTAACTGAGTTATTGAAGGGAGAACACAGTGATGACACTGAAGGCCCATTACAGTAGAAATGAAGTTTTGCTTTTCTTCAGAGAGAGTTGGGAAGCACATAATTAACAAGGGATTGTAATTAAAAATTATATGATTATTAATAGTTTTGTGGAAAATCCAACCTATCTTGTGTCAGTAGGAATGTCTATCCAAACACTCATGTAAATGACTGATCATTTTTTTTACTGTGAAGGGTTCAACAAGATTATTTTTACACTGTGAAGGGTTCAAGAAAAGTGGATTACTGAACTGAAGAAATACACACATGTGCATGTATGCATTGTTGTTCAGTCATTTCAGTCTGTCCGGCTCTTTATAATCCCTCTTGGGGTTTTCTTTGCAAAGATACTGGAGTAGTGTGACATTTCCTTCTTCGGTTCATTTTACAGATGAGGAAACCAAGGCAAACAACATTAAGTGACTTGCCCAGGGTCACACAGCTAGTATCTGAGTGTGTGTGTACATACACACACAGAGACACACACATGTGCACACATATAAATACACACACACATATATAAATATATATAAATGCACACACACAGGGAGGGTGTTTCAAAGTCCTAGTGTAGGTTTAAGCTATGAAAGTATATATTTTGAAACAATTTTATTTCCAAGAATTCTGGCAAACAACATACTTGGCTGGGTCTTTATAATAATAATAACACCAGGTATTTACATAGTGATTTATAGTTTTCAAAATGCTTTATATGGATTATTTCTTCTGAGTCTCACAACAACCCCTTGGAATAGATACTTTGGAACTCATTATCCCCTGTTTTACAGATGAGGAAACTGAGGCTTGGGGTTTAAAAGAACTCTCCACGGCTATGTTGATAGTAAGTGTCTGAGGTGGGATTTGAACCCAGACCTGCTTGGCTACCTGCTTTGGAGTAGGAGGACCTGATTTCAAATTCTGACTTTCTCTATTACTTTCTACTTATATTGGAAAGTCACTTCCCTTGTTGCAGCCATAGTATTTTCTCTTCATCTGTAAAACATGAGTTGGACTAGATGGTGTCTAAGGCCCCTTCCAACTTCAAATGTATGATCCTCTGTGATTCACCTTGGTTCCTGTGCTCCCAAATGGTGTGAAATCTTTAAAACTAGCCCATTTCACATGTATTCCTTCCTTTCTAACTCTAGGAACATTACTATCAAAATCAGTGCTATCATTCTTGGAAAGGGCAGGGCAATGGTGAGTAAAATTGTTGGTGCCACCACAAACCAGAACGAGAACTAAAACCCCCCAACCAAAGCCGTAACCTAAACCCGATACCATAAATTTAGGAACCAGGGAGGGTTTACTGAATTCGCCAGTGAGGGAACCCCACCCACACGGGAGGAGACTCCCAGAAAGAACAAAAGCACAAAGCTTATAGAAATTTCAGCTTTAAGCAGGAGACGAATTGGGTATGGGCTACATCAAGACTGGAGAGAGCTATTGCTGGAGAGGGTCTCAGGGTAAGAAAAGGGGATGTGGCATTTTTTTTGTTTGGACAGGCCCGTTCTTGGGGTCTAGTATAACAGGAAAGGCTTTTCTTCAGGTTCCCTATCTCTTTAATCCCTCCCTAATAGATAAGAGTATCCTTGCTGTTTCAGAAAAAGGTTGAAGATGTTCCCGCCGCCAAAAAAAAAAACCCCAAATGGGATCACAAAAAGTCAGACAAGCCTGAAACGACTGAACGACATAAGATTAAATATAAAATGGTTATGCAGGGAGGGCACTAACAACAAACAGGGAGGGAAAAGCGAATGGGGAAGACTTTGTACAGAAGTTGGTCCTTGGCTGAGCTGTCCTGAAGGAAGAAAGGTATTCTTCTAAATGAGAGTGCATCCTATGCTTGGGGGGACAGACACAGACATGCAGTGTAAAATCATCGAACCCAGAATGTTTACACAAACACTGCTGCTTTTAAGGATATACTCAGCATCACACCATGATGGGAAGAGCATGGATTGAAGGGTTGTGTCACTTACTAGCTTTGGAACCCCTCTTGTCCTGTAGCCTCTCAGGGCTCCTGTTTCCTTATCTGTAGAGTGGAGATAATAATAATCCTAGTATGTAACTGTAGTGCTTGCTTACCTAACTGGCCTGCTTTTAGGATCAAATAAAAATGGCCGTTGCAAACTTAAAAGAGGTAAGCTAATGCCAGTCACCTGCATTACAGGACCATTATCATGAAAACATATGGTAAACTGTCAACATGTCTGAGTCCTGTGAGATCTCAGGCAGATTCCAAGATCGAGAGCTAGAAAGGAAAGGCTTTAGAGATCACTGACTCTTATCTCCTTCATTTCACACATCAGGAAATTGAAGCCCAGAGAAATTAAGTGATTTGGTCGAAGTCACAAGGTAAGTAAGCTGCAGAGCTGGAATTCAAACCCCCAATTTCTGACCCAGGGTTCTTTCCACAATAGCAAGCTGACTCTTCACTCTGAATGCAATAAATTAGAAGACCTGTAATTTAATCACTACAGCTACTCTTTCTACCCAAATGGTTGTATCTGTTATTGGCCACCATATTAGTGGTGAGTATCAATACCTCAGGCTACTCTGTGTCTCAGTGGCTCTGTCTGTTAAAAAAAGAAAGAGCATAACTGAACTAGAATAGCAGTTCTCAGATTTTTTGCTCTTATAAATTAGTGATAACCCCAAAGAGCTTTTGGTTATGTGAGTTGTGGTAGTAAATGTTTAACAACTGGCTTTGGGGGAGTGAGAGAATATATACACAATGTACTTCTAAGTTTAATCTATATTGTTAACATTTTCTCCATCATTTTCTTAAGTCTAGCTCTATACAACAATAAATTAACCCTAGATTTGTGGTGTTTGTCAATGAATGAGGTGTAACTGGTCACAATGAAAACTTAACAACCTGCTTCCACAGCCAATTAGAGCTGGTCCTAGCCCTCCTCTGGTTTTATTTATCAATATCTATTGAATTAGAAATTAAAATGGATAAATTTTAAAATATTATTTCTTCTAAGATATCATTAATAAATGAATTATATATTAACATAACATCTTTATGAAAAATAACTACATTTTCCAAAACAACAAAAAAATTAGTGAAAAGAATGGTATTGTTTTTAACATCTCTTTAATGTCTAACTTAATAGAAGCAGAGGGATTCTCTTATCTGCCTCTATATTCAATTTGTTGTTTTAGATGAAGCATGTAAAGAAAATCTAGCCTCATGTAGATAGGGAGTTGGAAAAGGGAAGAGTATTTTAATAGGAAAACAATGCCTTAGGTGTTACAATTAAAATAATCTTGAGATCCAAAGCTTTACTTTAGGAGAGCAGAGAAGACTTTTGCATGGAGTAGAAGCTACTGCGTGGACATCGTTTTTAAAGTACCTTTTCCCAAAGAAATGTAAGATCCATGTGGAATCTATACAGGGTCATGCAGTTCCAAACGTTTCACAGAACTGTTTCAACCTTGCCTTGGTTATCAAATTAGCTTGTAGATACCCTGCTAACATCAACTGGTCGTCTGAGCTCCTGCTAGAGGCTACATAAAGACCAGCATATCATGGGAAAATGGGGTACCTGCCATCGAGGGATTTATAAGCTAAAGGAAATGAGAAGCTAGCTATGATGAAGGCATACCTAATAAACAGACACCACAGAAAGCATCGCTGAAGGAAAACAATACAGGTCCATAGGACTGTAGACAAATCCACGCATATGACACAAGCCAGAGCAGTGTGATTTCACAAAGGAGGGATTATAAAGGCCTCCAGTGCCACAAGTCACAGGGAGTGACTTTAATAAGCAGAGTTCCTACCCGCAAAGTGAAATTTATCTAAAAATAGTTATCGGTCCAGCTTCCTGAATTTCACAATATACCAACTGTGTGGATGAGGTAAAAATCTATTAAGGTATTTTAAGAGACCACAAATGGCATATTCCAAAAATCTAATGCTCCAGAGGGAGTTTTGTCATTCTAGATGAAGAGAGCTTGGGGGCAAAACTGCTCTTAGAAATCTTAAATCACCAATAAAGCAGAAAAAGGTGAAAATTATCTCCCTTTCCTCTGTTGTCCCCTGACCCTTCCCCTCCTACCTTTCATTAAAAAAAAAAGTCTCTTCCTTATTCTGGTCATTAACTTTAATATACTCCTAGAAGTTAAGTAAATAATCCTAGCAGGGCAAAGCAAATGCTGCTCCGTGAGTTAGCTACCTCCAGCTTGCCAAGAAAATGCCATTTTTTTTTTACCCAAGTTCCAAGAAACTGAATGCATTACCTCATAACATTCCCTGGCTGCACTAACCAAAGCCTAAAATACCCACATTCTGCCTCTGAACCAAGGTCTCCAAGACAACGGAGTACTGCACTACTATGGCACTCGGTAGACCACGTTATATTAATTCCATTTTAAAATTTCCAGCATGGAAGAAAAAAAAACCGGTAAAATTATATACCGATAGCCTAACGATACATGTTGTCTTTCTCTCATAACTTGGAAGAAATTTAAAACAGGCAAGAAAAAAGTTGTACTATAGAAATGGATTAGAAATCAAACTGTAAATTCAATTCCGCAAACATTTATTAAACACACAGGGTATTCTGACACATTGTGAATAAGATCAGATAAGCATTCACTCCTTGGCAACACCTGGTTTCATCAACATCAACTTCACCTAATTCATAGACACCTCAATGGCTTTACCTTCAGAGTCTTTCCCTGCCAAGCCCCAGAATCAATAAACCTGAGACTATTGAGAGATTCAATCAGGGATGCCTGGTAATTCCCTAGGTTTATCAGCAACAGAGTTAATTTGCAGATTTTGAGAGAATGTAGAGTTTCTTATAGAGTGAGTGTTCTATTATTTCAATCCTAGCTTAGAAATAAGCGCAACCATCACACGAATCATCATTTTTCTCCATTATAATGTCAATAATACCAGACATGAGTCAAGGCAACAAACCCAGCAGAAGGGGATCTCATAGGAACATCCTTCCCCCCTCAAAAAGAATTTGTTTTTATTCTAAACTTAACAAACATCAAATAAAAATAAACTTTTCTACAATCAGTATGGAACTGGAAAGGATGGCTGTATACGAAACTGCAAATCTCTATCGTACACAGCTTGATAAATTCAATATGCAACCTTCAGAGCTGGGAAAGATTCACTTTTGAAAAGTTGTGAGCCCAGAGAATTTCTTCCTACCATTAAGGTGTTCAAATTGGATCATAATAACTGACATTTCAATAGTGCGCCAAAGTTGGTGGAGTCTCCTACATACGTTGGCTCACCTGGAGTCAAAGGACCTGTTTTCAAATCCTGCTTTTGTCACTTGGGACAAATGTGCCTTCTGCCAAGTCATTTAACTTCTCCAGTCCTCAGTTTCCTCATTGTTAAAATTAGGAGGTGACTAGATAGGCTCTTAGGTCCTTTCTAGTCCTAAATCTGTAAACATATATAAAGCATACATACATAAACACATAGATACATGTATATGTACACACACGCACCCACCCTCTTTTCTGAAATTGGGAGACTAGGTCCCAGAGATGGTAAGTGCCTACCTAAAGGTCAGACAAGAAGGTAAAGTGGTGGAGCTGGAATTCAAACCCAGGACAAAGCTATATTTCCCTCCTATTTAGTTTTCCTTTACAGGAAGGCCACCCTAGTGTCCTTACAATACTGGGCGTGGGGTTTGAGGAAGCCAAAAGTAATACATGAACAGGGAAAAGGAAGAAGAAATCATCCATTAATGTGGTTGATCAGTGACTGTCCAACAGGTGACCAAGTCCTGTAAAATCTACATGGGACACGTTCCCTGCTCTTTCATGAAAACTGCTCCAAGCTCAAAGCACAATGATCCAAATGTCTTCTGACCAGGACAGTTGCAAAATAAAGACGACGTGCCTGTCCTTTCTTACTCTCTCAGGGTTATTTTAAGAGCCAAATGAGAAAGCATATATAAAACCCTTGGTGATCAAAAAGTGCTTAAAAAGATGGTTCTTGAAATGAACCGAAACCAGGGAGAATCTCAGAATACTAGGAAGGAAACCCAGTGGAGTGAGACTGGGTCTGGGAGTTGCTCTGGCTACCTGGAAGTTTAATTGTGCTAACGGAGGTCCTCGGGCCCTGTCCCCCCACCTCATCTTCCCTGAAGGGCAACAGCTGCCCCTCTGATATCCAAGGCATCTCCCTTGGGCACAGATGCCAAGAAAAGTGTTAGTGAGGCTGTAGAATTACTCTGGATTTCCTGAAGTTTCACTTCATGGAACTCTTTTAAGTCATGCAAACCCCAGGAACTGTGTAGTTTAGAAAAAAATACATTTGTGATAGCCTGAGCACTTCAAGGAAACTGTTGCTATTTGAAATCTCTCTTCCGTTTCCAAGTACCCAAGCAGTAGCGTCCTGGTTATCAGGGCACAGTGTCATCTGTGGGCATCATCATCCATCTCCAATCTAATGTATCTCCTGAAAACAGGATCAGCACAAGAATGGAAGTTTTAAGAGTCCTCAGTAAGAGTGCTGGTCTTGAGGTCAGGAAGTCCTGGGTTCAAATCCTGCCTATCACACTGCCTACTAGCTGTGCAACTATGGATGTGTCAAATAATCTCTCTAAGCCAACGAGGCTGATAATACCAGTCCATGAAAATATTCCCCAAAATGGAAGAACGAGGCTGATAATACCAGTCTATGAAAATGTTCCCAAAAAGGGCTTTTAAAAAGGCTCAGGGAGGATATAAGCTACCCAAGGGCAGGGGCTATTGTCTCTGTTTTCCCAGGACCACCATACCCAGAGCATGGTAAGTGCATAATATAATGCTAAGGCTAGATGTCTCCTCATGGTTAAGAAACTTCCCACCCAGAGTATCAGGCCATCACTTGCCAATGCTAGGTGATGACTGCCTGAAAAGTCACCCAAAAAAGGCAGAACCCAACAACTCACCCAAAAAACTGCTGGGATAAGCGCCCATTCTTGTTAGTCACTGAAATAAAGTGGACCAGGCTGCCCAAAAGTCACTCCTCTCCAGCTAAACGATTTCCTGAGGAGTTTTATATTCGACTAAGTAGTAGAAGACAGTTCACCTTTTTAATTACTATGCTCTACAAGGAGAAGCAATTCACATAAATGAGCTTTATAGATTGCATAATTTAGAAGTTAATTAAGTGCTTTGGAATGCTGGGTATCAATGACAGAATCCAGAAAAGAATTTCACATAATCAGCACAGTTAACTCCAGTTGTTTCACATTGTGAATACAATTCCATTCGATTCAGTTCAATTTTACAAACAGAGCTGGATTTAGAGTCAAAAGGCCTGGGTTCAAATCTAGATTCTGCCATTTACTAGCTACGACCTCAGGCCAGCTGGTGCGACTTTTTGGACCACAGCTTCTACATCGTCAAAATGAGGTGGCTAGACTAGACGCTCTCTATGGTTGCTTCCGTTTCTAAATCTATGATCTATAATTCCATGAATAAGCATTTATTCAATACATACTCTGTTGCAGGAACTGTAATCGGGAGTACAAAGACAAAACTGAAGTGGCCAGGCCCTCAAGGGGTATATATTCTAGAGGAGAGGAGGGAAAACATGTATGGAGATAAGTAAATACCAGATATAGGGTGAACTGAAAATCTTAGTCTGGCTCAGGGATGGGGAACCTGTGGCCTCGAGGCCACATGTGGCCCTCTAGGACCCCAAATGCACTTGAAGACCTAGAGGGATACACATGGCCTCAAGGCTGCAGGTTCCCCACCCCTGGTCTAGCTCTAAGCTATCAAAGCTTACACACAGGATTGCATAGTAATCTGTTGGTAGAGGGAAGTACCACTGGAGAGATGAGAAAAGGTCTATAATAACTGGGGGCACTTGAGCTGAACCTTCCATGGAGTTAAAAGATTCCAAGGGATAGGTGGTGAGGAGGAAAAATAGATGACAGAGGAAGGGGCTGAATGAACAACAAACTATGCATTATGTGGCAAAGTAAGGAAACCACACATAGACAATGGACGGGGCTTAATGTTCAAAGCAAATAACACTGACGAGGTTAATGTGACATATATGCACTGATAGGCATTAAGCTGTTACTGTTGAGAGGTAAGTTGGCTTAGTGGGAAGAGTACTAGTCTTACAGTTTTTACCCTCATTCATCTCTCCCTTTTCTTGAAGCCCAACAACCCTATTACCATCTCGTGTTCCTCCCTTTACTCTTCTGTCTTGACTACAGTGTTCAGTAAGGGTTGGGATACATGGCCTCTGAGGTCTCTCCCAAGTGTGGGATTTTTGCGAGCCTCTGACCTATACTGGAGTCTCTGCTGGACCACTCACTACCTGGGCTTCACTTAAATTCAGCAAAATGAAAACACTGGGCTAGATGATCCTTAAGACTCTTCAAATCTACCTTTCCCTGAGTCTTGAGTCAATAACCTCTTGGAGTCTTCCTTCCTTGGCCATAAAATGAGGGTAATCTCACCTGCCCTAGCTCCCCCCAAGGGGTAGTTATAAGAAACAAATAAGATAATGTATGTAAAGCACTTTGTAACCACAAAGCACTATTTAAATGCAGGCTATTATTATTATCGTGCTGCATTGTAATTAGGCAAAAACAAGCAGTTCATGGAGATGACTATAATTAGTACTTACACACAGCCAAACCAAGCATTTCTGGGGATAGCTTAGGTTGGGGGGGAGGGGACATGAGTGGAAGGAAGCAGACGTCTAGATGGTGCATCAAGCCACTGCGAGGTCCTTCTGGCTAATTAGAGATTGATTTACCTTAAAAAGCAAATAACCCAGGAAGAGAGGGAGGGTAGGAGCTACCAGCCACTCACACCTAAGGGCTACTAATGAGGCAAACAACTTGATTAAACTAATTCAAAAGAAGAAAATGAAAATTCTCAGAGGGCTGGGGAAAGAAGAGAAAGAGGAAGAAGAGAGATAATTTGGGGACTAGGGGGATATCAGTCTGGAGAAGAGGTACTGGATAGGCAAAGCACAGCTCAGGAAACAAGGTGGAAAAAACAGTAACCATGAGGTGAGAATGAGGCCGCAGATAAACATCCAAATTTTGCCTGAGGCTGCTTCCATGAGCATACTTTCATCCCTTCCATAGGCCTCAAGCCCAGGCTGTCAGGCCTGTCAGGTTCCCTCCTCCCTCTCCCCTCAGGTTGTCTTCCTAGCCACTTAAAACTGGCCCTACAGGCTGAGTAGGCCAGCCAGGAAGGTTTAAAGGGAAATATCTAGCTGAAATCTCACTAATTACAGCTCCATTTGGGTTTAAAAGCTACCGTACCAGGGGAGGTTAGGGAGGCAAGGGATCTCTCAAGCCATCGTTTCTCCAGCATTAAGATTTAATTAATCCACATCAGAATGTAGGGGGAGGTAAATTTTGAGACAAAGTACTTACTAAAGGGGAAGGCTGGCTGGGGAACCATGATGGACAAATTTAAGGGCTCTGGGGGCTGCACGGTGGTGTTAAGTGTGTGAAAGGTTGAAAAGAGACACCCGGGAGTGAAGAAAACCTGTCACTTATTTATTTTTTTTCCACTTTTTTTATTAGTTAATTCATTTATTTTTAGTTTTCAACATTCACTTCCATAAGTTTTAAATTTTCTCTCCATCCCTCCCCCAAGACGGCCTGCAATCTGATATAGGCTCTACATATACCAACCTATTAAACACATTTCCTATCATTTAAATAAGCCAAGACTCTAGCCCCCTGAAGGGAAGAAGAGATGAAAAGCCAATTTCTTTAC
Organism: Trichosurus vulpecula; assembly: GCF_011100635.1. Lineage (NCBI taxonomy): Eukaryota > Metazoa > Chordata > Mammalia > Diprotodontia > Phalangeridae > Trichosurus > Trichosurus vulpecula. Next base: position 132,099,750 of record NC_050581.1, read on the forward strand.
TCTCAAAACATTTCCTACTCATCAGAAAGAGGGCATCTCTTTTTCCTTAACTTTACCTTCTTTGCCCCTGACCCAACTAGAAAAACTGCTCACCCCCTTTCCCTAGCTTACTTGTTACTGGTGAGCCAGCCACTTGGCATATGCTGGAGGACTGTCTGAGTGCAAACAGAAGGTGCTTTGTGCTGTATGTGGCCACAGGAACACGCATCTCAACACGTTCTCATCACTCGCCTAGGAAGGCCAGCTTGGTGTATTTGTTGGTGGAGAGACCAGAGGAGAAGGCTTGGAGTCCGCATCATTCATTTCACTAATATCCTTTCCAATCCTGATCAACACTAGCTGTGTAATCAAAAGCAGGCCACTTTAACTTCTCCTACCCTCAGTTTCCTCATTAGGAAATAGGAAAAACACAAAGGCTATACTTAACTGTTCTTAACTAATGTAGGGGAGTAGAGTGATAAGCTCCAATAAAGACTTGAATTCAAATACGGCCTCAGTCACTTACCAGCTGTATGATCCTGAAAAGCCCATTTTCTCAATCTCGGTTTCAACATTTATAGAAAGGGGATGATAATAGTATCTACCTCCCAGAGTTGTCATGAGGCTCAAATGTGATAACAGGAAAGCACTCTGCAAAGCTCAAAGTACTGTATTATTACCGTTACTACCATCATAGCATCACTTTATCAATGTCAGCCCTTCTTCCTCTCACTGCTCACATAAGACCAAGTACTAAGATGGCCAGCTGCTAAATCAGGAACATCTTTAAACTGTCACCTTTTTAGTTCAATTCAACAAACATTTATTGAGCCCCTAGTGTGTACCAGGTGTTCTGCTAGCAGCTGGGAATGCTTCATGGTAAAATATATACTATAGATTCCTAACAACGGCTACCAACCGATAGGCTTTGGGAGGATTCAAGCCAACGTGCCCCCACTGTCTGTCTATTTATGAATGCATACTTTTGGTATGAATATTTGTGAATACATACTTTTAAGATTTTAAGAATATATACTTTTAAGCTAACAGCTTTTTAAATTTTTTAAAAAATTTGCTGACCTTAGCATTAAGAAAATCTAAGATTAACGTTGACTTTGAGTCAGAAGACCCACAATTCCACTTTTACATCAGATGCGTACCATCTCTGTTTTGCAAATCTATTAACCTTCCCAACTGAGGAAGGTGACCTCTGAAAGATCTTTCCAGGTTCAGGTCTATGATCCTATGCAGTCCTCTCCCCTCTTTAGTTTATTGAATCTGAAAATATGCTTCATTTTATTCATGCTTTCTGTCTGTCAGCAATCCAGTTACAGTTCCTTCTCTAGACCAAACGATTCAAACAAGCTGAATCAATGCTTTATTTCAATTCAAATAATTATTCAGTACCTAGGATGAGAAGACAACATATCTTCAAATTTTCAGCTCCTTCAGGAATTAGACTTTATTTTCATACATACATGGTCTCTTTGGGTTTTATGCTACTTTTCATTAAATGGAAAACTTGTTTGAAAAGAGGCACTAATATTCCAAACATTCTAGATTTGTAGTCAAAGGGACTGGGGTCAAATCATAGCTCTGACACAACTTGTATGATCTTGGGCAAGATATTTAACCGCCCCATAAGACTCAGTTTCCCCATCTGTAAAATTAAGGGGGTGGACTAGATTGCTTCCGAGATCCCTTACAGCTCACCATCTATTGACTGTTACATCACCATTACCATTACCCTGCCAACAAGCCAGCTCAAATAACACTTCCTTCTTGAAGCCTTCCTTAACTATGCAACTCTAGGCATGAGTTCCTAATTCCAACCAAATTAAGAGATTCACATGTAGAAGGGCAACGTTTACATGATAGCCTATTTCTACTACTTATATCTTCTAAAAGGCTAACAGCTCTCTCTATAGAACTCTTCGGTCGATGGATGCTCTAAAAATGTAAATTGCCCATGACCAAGGAGTTTGTAAAATATAAAAAACATGGCTTGTTTTAACCAGTAGGTCTTCCAACAGCCATCCCACCATTTCTTTGCCTGTTCCTCTAAGGGGGTGAATAATAATTTTGGCCAGTTTAAATAGCCCATCGTGCCCACTGCGTTCATCTTACTTTTTAAGCACCTCCTGGGTACAGGGCTGCTGGGATCCACCTCTAATCTGGTAAATTTTTCATCCTGATTTCTGAGGCCGTATTAGAGTATCATACTGAGGCATACAGAGGGGAAGAGTAAGGCTCCCAAAGTCCAGGGTAAAGCTCAGGATCAAATAAAAAAAAAGTCATGACTGTTAGATCATGCTACCTCCAGCATGGAAACAATGCTGGATAATAATTAATCATCCATTACCATGTGTACTTTGGATCCAGTGATAGATTTGCTTAAAAAAAAAATCAGTGGTTTTGGAGAATTGATTCACAATTCTATCTTTATGATCTTTTGTTTCAAAAAACCCAAAGGGAAAGCTGATAAACTCACTAGCCTGGGTAGTGTATGTGGAAATCATAAAATACACTCTTCTTGCTTTAACACTTGTTCAGTGACACCTGGGAAAGATTTTGCCACCCTGACTACTACCCTATGATTACCCAATATTTGTATTCCTTACTCACTGACTTGTGTATGGCATTTAAATGCTATACAACACTGTTCTGCATAGCAGGGCAGTTACTCCCTGCCAAGTTAGTATTTAGGAGTTTATTACTCTGAGCTATAACTTTTTTTTTCAACTCTCCACCCATCATATGAAAGTACAAATGCATCTATTGCAACTTCTGTTCAAATGTCAGTCACCCGGTTTTCCCTAACCTTCACTCCTACAAAACACCCTCCAAAATAAAATCACTAAGAAATAAACGGACAGAAGGATTTGTTGGGGATACGTCATATTTCTGGTAGTGAGCCAGTGTTTACATTAAATCATGTTATTTTATTGTGTAGATTGCTTTTTTTTTAACTGTAGCAATCAAAAGCAGACCAAGGTCTCAGTTCTTCAAAGAGCTATCTTGGGTGATTCTTAAGATAATAGATAGACAGACAGACAGACAGATGCATAAATAAATAAATGAATGAATAAAAAGGCAATCATAAAATCCTAGATCTGTTTTTTGTAGAATTGTTGACATTTGATAATAAAACTCCCTTTCCTGACTAATCTCAAAAAAAAAAAATTGGTCTAGATCAGGAAAGGACCTCAGAGGCCATGTAGTGCAACCTCCTAATTTTATAAATGAGGAGAACAAAGCCCAGGGGTTGTATCTTGCCCATGTTCTGACAGACAGCAAGCATCAGAGAGATTTTTCATTTTATTTTACATCCTAAAAATAATGCTTCTAACAATTAAAAAATCAATTATTAGCATTTTAAAAGAGGTATTTAAGCTTCACAGTCTTCAACATTATTTCAGGTAAAGATTTATGTAAAATTTGCAGGAGTGGAGGAGGGACAACCTCTGGCAAAAAAATTATGTTTTCCATCAAGCTTAAGTTAATAGGGGACCAAAGGGAGACAGGAAGAAGCAGCTCAGAAAGGAAGGGACATTGTGTTCTGGTGGAAAGGAGAAAGAACAAATTGAGAGACGAGTTCCAAATAGGGAAGTAGCCTTGCATGAAGAATAGCATTGAATGGGCATGGAGTGTGTTTGCATTGTGGCAGAACAAAATGGTTCTTAGGTGGAACCTACATCAATCATGCAATAAAAATTATAATCCATAAGAGGAATTTGAAGAAAGGATTAAGATTGAAGTAGAGACTGAATAATAGAATCCCAAAGGATGAATGGGTCCAAGAACAAATTACCAAAATTATTTTTTATCAAATATAATAACAAGACAAAATACCAATGCTTTTGGGATATAGTCAAAGTTGTCCTTAGGGGAAAATTTATGTCTCTGAACTCTTTTGTCAACAAAAAGAGAGAAAGTAGACAGTCAATAAATCAAGCATAAAACAAACAAAAATAAAACCAAACCCTAAAAAATCATATCCAAAAATCCCAAAAACAAAAGCATAACAATATCATATTTTTATTAAATATTGTATTTAATAGTATTCACAAATGATAAAAATATTGCTTTGATAAAATGCAGAACTTTTTGAAAGAAATCAACTAAATGATTAGCTAATCAAAAGAAAAAATATTAATTGCCAAATTAAAAAAGGAAAAAGAGAACATATGTCCATGAAGTGAAGGGGTATAACGAACTCCCCGAGGGGAGAGATTAAATTTTTACATTTCACTGTACCACAAAGCACATAACACACATCAAGCACTTAATAAATGCTTGTTGACTAATTTCACCATTACATCCTCAGAGGTGTCAATTTTTAAAAAGAGAGAAGACAGTTTGGTGTATTAGAGTGGGGCTTCTTAACTGAGGCCCTAGGAGATTAAAACAGTAAGGCAAAGGTGTGGAGAGCATGGAAGAGGTGGCTTCTAGCCTCTGCTCTACAAGTGAGGACTCTCTCACAGCTACTTTTTTCTCTTCTGCAAAATGAGTTGAACTAAATTCTCTCTAATAGCCTGCCCAGGTCTAAAATTCAGACTCAGAGGAAAACAATTCTTAGGAATCAAAGTACTGATAGACAGATTTTTCAAGAAAGGGGATCCTTCCAAGTGAACAACTGACAAGAAGAATTTCCATTGGAAGAATTTTCTGGAATTTCAGGTTTCTTGGCAGAGGTGCCAAACACTTAGATCACTCACTGCTTTTCCCTTTCCTTCCTTCTTTGAAAGAACTGCTAAAAGTACAAGTTACCACACAAGTCCCCAGTCAGGTTTGCTGCCTTAAGAGTCTAAGCCCAAGAGCCAGTGGCAGGCATCCAGGCACGGAGGAGTGCTTAGAGGGCAGAAACATATTCAGGGGGTAGACAGGGCTCATTAGTCGAAGACGGCTCAAAACTTATCTGAGAATTCTTTTAGTTAGAGGAACTGAGTATCCTGACGTAAGGACACCTGTTCATGCACTATATGTGAACCCATCCCTCCCATTTTCACCCCAAACATTGGCTCTTTGTAGGCACGACACACAGTAACAACTTGGAAGCCTGACCCACTGAATCTCCACTTCTGGGATGCCTCCATGCTTAGACATAAGCCTTTCCCCACCCTCTTACCCTTTTATTATAATCTTTATTATCTGCACACCCCTTTTCCCACCACAGTCCAAAGCCATCCATTTTGACTTCTCCAACAACTGAATTCAGCATTCTGAATACTTTCATTTTTATAAACAAAACCCCAAAGATGGATTCTTATTTCTTCTTTACTTTTGCTCAATTCTTTGGAATAAGAATTTTCTCTTATGGTAATTTTTTAAATGAAGATACTTTTTTTTAAAAAGCACTTTACATTTTTTAAGATTACTTTCCATAGACTTCAATCAGAAGATCTCAATGAATTCATAGAGGACCAAACAAATGAAAAATCAGAAGTCTAAGAAGACCTAATTTGGTAAAATGTTTTGGATGGGAGCAAAGAAACATTACTTGAAAGCTAGTACAGAAAATGGATATCATTTGAAAATTCCTGAACTTAATGTTCACGATGTTAGAGAATCACTCACTCTTACCATTCAGAGGGACCTAATTTGATGTTTAATGAACTTGGATGTAATTATAGGATCATAGATTCAGAACTGAAAAATGAAACTTAAGAGACCACTGAGCCCAAACTTTATTTTACAGATAAGGAAATCAAGGCACAAAATGGTATGGTGGCCTCAGGTCATGTCACGTAGCTATTGTGTCTGAGGCAGCATTTAATCCAAGGTATTCCTAAGGTGGAGGCCAACATTCTATTGACATGGAGGATCTTCAAATCTCTTTTATATTCCGTGTGATGAATTATATTCCCACAACATCTCTCAGATCTGCTCTTTTCTTTGCACTTACAGGAACACCAGACTAGTTCAGGCTTCCATAAACTTTCATCTAGACTACTCAAATAAACCTCCTTCCCTAGCATCCCCTCTTGTAGTATTTCTTCTCTCCAATCCATTCTCCACATACCACCTCAGTCATTTTTCTAAAGCACAAATCTTCTGCTCAATAATCTTAATGTCTTCTTGTCTCCAAGGTAAATGACACACTCCTTAGCATGATATTTAGAAGCTCTCAGAGCCAAGTGCCAAGCTCCAACCTCCCTTTCCAGAGTTAATTTTACTTCACTCTCCCTTTCACATGTTCAACATTGTGGCCAAACTGGCTTTGCTGATGCTTTCTTAACTTTTCATTTCATCTCCCACCTTGACACCTTTGCTCAGGCTGTACCCCATCCCTGGAATGCCCTTTCTCCTCAGCTTCTTAGCATCTATCTCATAGGATTGCTGTGAGGAATAAGATAATATAAAGCTTTTTGAAAACTTTAAATGCTATATAAATGTTAACCATCATCATCATCATCCTCTTAACTTCCTTCAAGTCTTTGCTCTGGTGTAACCTCACACCTAAGGCCTTTCCTTATCCCTCTAAGTTGCTAGTGCTTTCTCCCACTTCAAATCACATTGGAATTTCTTTCCTGTGTAAATGTTACTCCTGTCTCAGTAGAAATGCGAGTTACTTGAGTGTAGAACTATTTCTTCCCATGTTTTTTTTTATTTCTAGTGTCTTTAGCAGCATGACTTACATATAGTAAATAATAAATGCTTGCTGAATTAATTTCTCTCACCTTCCCCTAAACCTGATTTTCTAAGATCCAGCTTACAAACAGATTACATCACAAGTAGTAGTCACATGTTTGGAACTCTGAACATGTTTCCCCATGGAGTAAATTTAATAATAATGTAGCTTAGTTTCTGCAAAGTATATTGGAAATACAAGGTATATCAATGATCTCCATTTACATAACAGAAAGTAGATTTGCATAATACAATATACATGGAAAAAAGGAGTGGTACGGGTGAATACTTCAACAGAAATTTTACAGTTTAGTTTTTATGAGAGAGAGAGATGTGGAAATCAGGAGATCTGAGAGTCGGGAGAATTCTGACACTACTATTCCTGTGGCCTTTAGGAAATCGGTTAATCTCTTTGATGCTCAATTTCCTCATCTACAAAATGAAGGAATTAAAGTAATTTAATTTTAAAATCACTCTCCAGTCCTAGGATTCCTTGATTCTGCCTCACCCTTAAGGTCAAGCACACCCCGCCCTTCCCCCCGCCCAAAAGGATGGGGGGAGGGGGGGGTGCGCACTCAAGGTACAACAAGGAGCAATCCAGATCTCCCCATCCCAATATTACAGGTTCATTCATGTCATTTACTAATTTATTAGTCAGGTGTTAGCAAGCCATAGGCTGTCAACCTTGTAAATCATATAGAAACATAAATATAGCCATAATGCATAAAACATATACATTATATGTAAACATATATAAAAATAAATATATATATATATCAAATATCCATCATATATATAAATTATATACACAATTTTATACATAATTGTGTGTGTGTAATGAAGGGCCAGGACATTAGATTATTGAGCTAACAATACAAATTGAAACCCTAAAAAAATTATGTGAAACCATTTTCTATTATTATTTATTGCATTAAGATAACTAGACTTATATCATGCTTTCTTTTCATCGCCATCATCTAGAGCCATAAAGCATAGGTTTGCCCACCAGCCAGGCCCCATGGCAAGTACAGTAAAAGCTTTGTTAGGTTGCTAGAAGGGAAGAAGAATGAGCAAGAATAAACAGATTAGGTAAAAAACTTTATTACATGTAAAATATTTATTTTAGTTAAAGATTCACTTGGGTAAAGACTATTTATTATTAGACCTTGGAAATGATCATGGAGTAAGTTCCCTTACCTTGGGTTTCCTCCCAACCCTCTGGCTCTCTACATCCCTTGCCTGCCACCCCCCCCACCTCAGCAGGGGGGAAGTGGGGATTGGCCTATTCCTTCTTGATGTTGTATTAACTGTTTCCCAGGCCTAGAACTCTCTCCTTCCTCATTTCTTTTTTTTTTAATTTTAATTTATTTATTTAATATATTTAATTTTCAGCATTGATTTTCACAAGACTTTGAATTACAAATTTTCTCCCCATTTCTACCCTACCCCCCCACTCCAAGATGGCATATATTCTGGTTGCCCTGTTCCCCAGTCAGCCCTCCCTTCTGCCACCCCACTCCCCTCCCATCCCCTTTTCCCTTCCTTTCTTGTAGGGCAAGACAAATATCGACGCCCCATTACCTGTGTATCTTATTTTCTAGTTGCATGCAAAAACTTTTTTTTTTGTTTTTGAACATCTGTTTTTAAAACTTTGAGTTCCAAATTCTCTCCCCTCTTCCCTTCCCACCCACCCTCCCTAAGAAGTCAAGCAATTCAACATAGGCCACATGTGTATCATTATGTATAACCCTTCCACAATACTCATGTTGTGAAAGACTAACTATATTTTGCTCCTTCCCAACCGAACCCCCTTTATTGAATTTTCTCCCTTGACCCTGTCCCCTTTCTTTTTGTTTGTGATTACCTCCTCCCCCATCTGCTCTTCCCTCCATCATCCCCCCCTTTTTTATCTTTTTTCCATCTTCTTTCCTGTGGGGTAAGATACCCAATTGAGTGTGTATGGTATTCCCTCCTCAGGCCAAATCTGATGAGAGCAAGATTCACTCATTCCCCCATCACCTGCCCTCTCCCCCCCTCCCACAGAACAGCTTCCTCTTGCCACCTTTATGCGAGATAATCCACCCCATTCTATCTCTCCCTATCTCCCTCTCTCAATATATTCCTCTCTCATCCCTTAATTTGATTTTATTTCTTTTAGATATCTTCCCTTCAACTTCAATTCATCCTGTGCCCACTCTCTCTCTCTCTCTCTCTCTCTCTCTCTCTCTCTCTCTCTCTATATATATATATATATATATATATATATACACACACACACATACATATACACATACATACACATTCACTTATATATATATGTATGTATGTGTGTGTGTGTGTGTGTATATATACACACACACACACACACACACACACACACATATATGCATATTCCCTTCAGCTACCCTAATACTGAGGTCTCATGAATCATACACATCATCTTTCCATGTAGGAATGTAAACAAAACAGTTCAACTTTAGTAAGTCCCTTGCAATTTCGTTTTTTTTGTTCTTTTTCTTGATTACCTTTTCATGCTTCCCTTGATTCTTGTGTTTGAAAGTCAAATTTTCTATTCAGCTCTGATCTTTTCACTGAGAAAGCTTGAAAGTCCTCTATTTTATTGAAAGTCCATATTTTGCCTTGGAGCATGATACTCAGCAGTTTTGCTGGGTATTCTTGGTCTTAATCCTAGCTCCACTGACCTCCGGAATATCGTCCCTTCGAGTCTCAGCTCAAGTCCCACCTGCTCCAAGAAGCCTTTCCCAATCCCCCTTAATGGTAATGCCTTCTCCCTTCTCATTATCTCCAATTCATCGTGTCCATTAAGCCCTGTAATTGGATTTAAAGTCTGGTTGTACACAGGTTATAGTTTGGTTGTACATAGTTTCTGGCATGTTTTCTCACCCATTAGGACCATGAGCTCCTTGAGAGCAGAGACTGTTTCCTTCCTTTGTATCCGCAGCACTTAGCACAATGCCTGGCACATAGTAGGTACCTAATAAATGTTAGCTGACAGATTTGTTGACTAAGGAGAGAATCCTTTAGTGCTAAACACAATTCTAATAAATGCTAAACACAAAATCTAGTAAGGTCAGGTGTGCTGGTGTCTGATCCGTCTGGAGCTGAAAATTACTGCTTTTTACCTTGGTGCATTCAATTCCTTATCCCCACCTAAAAATGGTGACACAGAGCAGGTAGATTGTAAACTCTTTGACATTAAAATTTTTCTGATTTTTATCTCTGCATCCCCAGTGGCTAGCGGTTTGCACATAGTAGGTCCTTAATAAATGAATGTTGAATTGAGTTGCAAAATTGGTAAAGAAAGTCATATGATCCCTTGTTATTAAAGAGTGAGGAAGCATCTCCTATCTGCTATGACTAATCATCAGCATAGTGCACAGAAAATTGATTTCCAAGAAAATAACTGACATCAGAGGATTCTACGAACCTTTTCCATTCACCTTTCATTTCACTCCAGCTTCCAAGTATCTAAAGTTATATTTTTATTAACAAGCACCAAGAGTCTTTCTCCCATCCAACACCTTTCATCTACCAAAATACTACGCCGGTGCCCTACAAGGGGCTCAAAAATACTTTGGGAAATAGGATTTCAAAAGTATTAAATAATTTACCTAAATACGGAGTCCACAGAAATAGCATTTTACATTGTTAGTTTGCATTAGAAAGGGAAGAAATCTATTTGCTTTTTCCCTTTAATTTTTGCATCCTCAGTGCCTTCCACAAAGAAGGTACTTAATAAATACTGTTTGGTTTGTTGGATTGGATTTTTTAAATCATAACCATTAAGGTCCATAAAGCCTTCTTTAGTAGGTTGTATGCTAACCTGGCCAGAGACAGTCTGATAAAGTACAATTAAATTCAACAAATGTTGACAAGTGCAATTGTAGACTATATGTATATTTCCATGGGATAATTGGGTTTAATGATGCCTCTATATCACAAGGCTAAAGGAAAGGAAAACAGGGCCGTGGGTAGAGCCATTCAGTGAAAAATGACAGAGAAAAGTCAGTGGAAGAGAAGGAACAAACACCATGTAATTCATTTACTATCACTGCTCAAGAACTTGGGCTTCAGTCTGTCAAAAGAGCATTCATTAAGCACTTACTGCATTCTAGGAACTGTGTAAAGCGCCGGTGTTTGACCTTTGCTTAAGCTCATCCATGAGGACATCTTTTAACAAAAATGAAATGGAGTAGGGCAGGCTCTACCAGCAAGTCACAATTTAATTATAATTTATATATAAACTAGGATGAAAGTCATCTCCCCCTCTCAAATTTTAATGCCACTAGATAGGGATTTCATGTGAGCAAGAAAAAAATGTTTAAAATGACCCAGAGAATCAGATTTTAAAAAAACAAAGTTTTTTCACAGCAGAGTACACAGTCCTGGTCCTCCTGATAGGCTGGTCCCATCTAGAGATATCCCCTTGGAACCTTCTGACTTAGTAGCAGACTCTAATTCATTTTACCACAATGAAGGTAAGTCTTACACTGGGCTACAGACTCTATCACAAAGTCATGTTTCCTCTCTATTTTGATGGGATCTGCAATGCCCTTGTTCTTTAGAATAGGAAGGAAGAACTGCAGAAAAGCATAAGTATAGGGAGGCGTGATCACATCCAGAATATCAGAATAACAAGATACTGAGGGAGTGAGATGTCAATATTCCATTTCTCCAAACACTTCTGGATGTAATCAACAATGGACAAGACTTTAACCCTTATTCAACAGATGAACCATCCCATCCATCCACATTTTCTTCGATTCAAGCTGTTTCATTCCATCCAATTGGGAATGCTCTTTCTCCGACTGACCAATAATTACAAAATCTGGGGGTGGAAGAGGAGGGGGCAGGTACTGATCTTATCTAGTAAGGTCAGATGTGCTGGTGTCTGATCAGTCTGGAGTTGAAAATTACTGCTTTTCAGGTTGACGCCTTCAATCTATTAAAGCTACGACTTTGGTCTTAGAAGGAAAATAGATTCAGGGAATCCATTGGGGTATGTCATGGGCAGACCAGAAGTCACTCAGAGATTCAGACCATGCAGTCTAGCCCCAAAATTTTATAAAACTACGTCCCAGACATGATGACTTACCCTAGGGGTTAAAAGCAACAGCTAGGATTCAAACCCAGGTCCTCTGACTCCAAATTCAGCGTTCTTTGTGTTCTAGTCCTAGTTCTGACCTATGGACAAACCATTTCTCTACCTTAAAACTCAGTACCTTCCTCCATAAAATGAGGGGCTTGGATTGATATCCCAGCTCTAATGTTATGAGTCTTCTGTGTTAATTAAGCACCGGTTGGTGTTTGTCTTTGTTAAAACTTATCCCATTTGGATATTTAACGAAGTGAAATCTGACAGTTTCAAATTAGTATTTCTAAGATTTTGATTTTTAAATGACCAGCACTGGCAGTTGTTGTTGTTCACCCTTTATTTTCAAAGAGGACCAATGACATTACAGAATGATGCCTTGATTCAGCTGAATCAGATTTAAGTGAGGCAGAGCTGCACAGTCATCAGCCTCACTCTCTCTTCCAGATTCACTGAAGTCCAGTAGCAAAAAAAAATCAAATGACTGGAGATGGCCTGAGATGCAGTGGGTGACCTTGGTGTCTTTGAAGTCTGACCAAGCTCTAAGTGCTTCACAGAACCTGCTTCGGCTACCTTCATGGCTTTTGGAATAAATTGTTCTCATGCCCCTATTCCACTGTGGGAAGTCTTTACATACTTGTGGAGGAGACATCTCCCTAACTCGCCAAGGGAGTTGAGACCTGTCCATTACCCTCAACGCGGTTTAGCCCATCTACCTAGATGGTTTTACTAGTTTTACTATAGCTTGATCCTGGGCAAGTTTCTTAACCCTGCTTGCCTCAGTTCCTCCTCTGTAAAACGAGCTGGAGAAAGAAATGGCAAATCACTCCCATATCTTTGCCAAGAAAACCCCAAATATGGTCACACAGAGTCAGACGTGACCAAACAACACCGGCAGTATGGTAATAGTGGACTAAGGGCTGGCCTTGAAGTTAGCAAAGACCAGGGCTCAGGTCAATTAACCTCTCAATGCCCCCAGGCAAGTGTCTCTAAGCTTCTAAGTCACAGATAAATTACCCTGTCTACCTCAGTTCAGGGAGTTTTCATAAAGGGAATTAGTTTCCAGAGTGAATATCCATACCTAGAGTTACCTATATCTATTAAATCACAGGTACAAACCAACCAAACAAAAAACCATCATTTTTTCTTGGGCTTCTAAAGCTGCATGAAGTTTAGGAGAGATGTTTCATTTTCTTGATTAAGTTTATTCTGCTTAAAAGATCAAAGTTAATTTTATATTAAAAAAAACAACAACAACTTGGAGCTGCTGTTGATGATCGGCTACCAAACAGGTTAAAGATTTGTAGTTGGGAAACTGCTATATTTTAAAACTGAGAGATCAACCAGGGTGTAACATTGACTTCAGGAGGTAAATCTCTATATCACATGATAGGCACAGATGTACTTTCCCTGAATTAATTAATAACTTTAGTCATCTAGAAAATCCACTTAAACAATGAAATTCATTCTTCAGCCAGGCTAGTTAATAAGACAATATGGTACTTGGAAAGAGCCCCACCTCAGGAATAAGAGAACCAACTTGTTGCCTGGGGGTAATGAGAAGTTAAAAGACTTGCCTAGGGTCATGCAACCTCAGAGGAAAGACCCAAAATTAGTTAGTCCTTCATGATTCAGAGGCCAGTCCTCTATCCAACATGACACCCTGCCTCCATCTACAAAGACATAGAGAGAGAATTTGTTGTATCCTTAATTAAAATTGCCCATGGAGGGGCAGCATTGACATCATGGAGAGAACACTGGCTCTTCACTTCACTAAATTACTTCAACTCTCTAGACTCTAGTTTCTTTATCTATAAAATGTGAAGGTTGAACAAGATGGCCTCAAGGTCCTTTTTAACTTGAAAACTGGGACCTTCTGGCCATAAAATGTTGGAATGATAGTACAGTTAGGTGAATTAGATGAAATAACTCTCTTGAGACCGCTGAAAATAATGGAATGAAGAGAGGTCTCTAGCGACATACAACAAGGTTCTTGATTTTAAGACAAGTTCTGTTCCTCATTTTTACAAACTTAAGTTTATGAAAACACAGCAAGCCTGACAAATCTTCATAACACAAAACTGAGAAGGGTAACTAATATGTTGGATAGCAAAGTCAGCATACGAAAAGAACCTGACTGGTTGGAAGAATAGGCCAAGTTTTAAAAGATTAAATTTAATTAAGTCAATTTGGGGTTTTTTGGTTTGTTTGTTTTAATGCGTGGATACATAATGGGGGAACTAAGCCTTAAAAGCAATCCTTGCGGGGAAAAAAAAAAATTTGGATTCATGGTTAACTTCAAGTGGTGTGATTTAGCTGTACCCCAAAAGTCAAGGTAATTCATTTTAGGCTGCATTAATAAATGCAAACTGTCCAAACAAGAGATAACAGTTATTCCGTATGCTCTGGTCACTGCTAGAATCTTACATTCTCTTCTGGATAATACATGAGGGCAGGCCTCTTTTTTGCATCCCCAGCTTAACACAGTACCTGACATAGTAGGTGTTAATAAATGTTGATTGATTGATCAATTTTAAGAGGAGAATAGCATCCACAAGTGGGTCATGAAGATAGATAGTCCCATAAGGAAAGGCAGGTCTGAGGTTAACACTTTGGTTTCCCTCCCAGGCCTCATCCCACAAAGGAATACAGTGACAAAATATCAGCAGTGCAGTTCATCACCTTCCTAAGACCCTCCAAACCCAGTGTATGACAGGGTAGTTCAGAGATGCTGAAATGTATCAGGGGGCAAACCCCAAAATGGCTCTAATTTCTAGAAATATGCACAATGACCCCTGGAAAAAAATTATTTCCCACTTCTATTTTGTAAATGACTTTTTTTTCCACTTTTAGTGATGACCTCTCAAATTTTTAGTTTTGTCACATTCCTGCTCTTAATATAGTTAGTCATTATCCCATTTAGGTTTATAGTCTTATTCTGCACTATGACCATCTATAGGGGGGAAAATTGCATTATAGACATTTCTGCACATAGAAATTCCACACTAAATCAATACAGATGAACTTCTGAGATTCTTACAATGTCAAGAATATAAGCAAGCCCCAAGAAATAGTTGCAATGACTATTATGGACTGCTAAGACACGAGAGAGTAGAAAGGCTTCTGTGAAAGAAGCCAAGTGTTTAGATCGGGTGATTACATATAAGTGAATGGAGTCAATTTCCTGGGGTCAATGATAATAATCCATTGGGGTTCATAAGACATATTTACATTTGGTAAAAGAGACAGTAAAGCTGCGCTATAAAGAACTCCAATAAACTAGTCTATTCCAAAGCTAGTGAGAAGCAAAGAATCTGTTACATATGAAATTAAATTCTATTTTTAAAATGATGTTTCTACAAAAAAAATGGGGAATAAATAGAAATAATCAACTACCAGGTTGGTCAAAGAAATTTGAGACTGAAAGACAGAAAAATCTTCAAGATAATTTTCATAACTAGAATATAAGCCTACTATTCATGAAGTTTTTATAGGCAAGGCAGATAGGTGATGTAATCAATAGTAGGGTCGTGTCAGCTATATTTACACAGCTGCGAGATATTAAAGATGGAGAAGTAAAATATTTTGTAATAAAGTACAAAGTGTGAAAGGCAAAATAGAAAGTGAACAGAGCACCTGCTAAGTAACAGAAAAGGCTGGATAAAACATTTTTACATTTATATATGATGGGTATCAGTAGAAATCAGTCACTTCAAGAGTAGGGGAACCAGGAAGCCTAGTGACTAAGAGATTAACCAATAACAAAAATTATGGTTGTTTGGCTGAATGTTTCTCTCTTCCAAGGCTTATGCTGCCCTCTTATAATTCATTAAATTCAAATTCTCATTCTAAGGAGATTTTTCAATCCAAACGCTACATGGGATAGAAGTGTGTTTATATTCATATAACTAAAGAGGCTTCTAAATTTACAGAGCAAAAAGTACAAAATGTTGAGAAATTCAAAGAGAAAAGAGAAACCCATTATTTGATTTTTAGGAAAAACAACTTATGTTGAATTGAATATACACTTGAACAGTAAGCTCTACATGCTAGAGAATCACAGCATCATGTACAATCCTCTCCTTTCCCACTGTATATGGATATGCTCATTTTTTTAGTCTTTTAAAAATGCAAAATGAAAAGAGAAATTTTTAAAGGGACAAACTGTCACTTAAATAGGATTTAAGTTGTAATAAAGGAAAACTTCCCAAAAGCCCCCAACTTGCTGTAAAAGTATCCACGCACCTGACCTTCCTCAAATTTAAGATTTCCCTCAGTGACCCTCTTAAAATGTAGGACTCAGAAATAGGCATAATATTCCATGTATGGTCCACATGTGCCAGGTACAAAGAGAACTATCTCCTTTCTTGCCTTTGGTGTATATGGGGTCTTTCTTTTTAAGAACTTAAAATATATGCCTAACAATGGAATATATGAGTCAAATGACATGGACATTTTAACCACTTTATTCACATAATTCCAAAGCTGCCAAGAATAGTCAGACCAATTCGCAGCTTCACCAACAATGCATCAGTATGACCATCTTTCCATAACTCAGCCAAAATTTACAATTCTGGGTTGTTGTTTTTTTTTAAACAACCACCAATTAGCTGGTTGTGACCTGAAAGCCCAGGGTCATTTTGTTGTCCATTTCTCTATTAGTTACCTGGAATATTCTTTGTTCATAGTCTATTTCTTTTCAGAACTGCTTGTTCATACTTTTTTACCACTTCTCTACTGGTAAATGGCTTTTAGATGCCTTGGTTTTGTTTATACAAAAGCTTTTCAATTTTACATAATCACATTTTCTATTTTATCTTTTATAATAGCTTTTATCCCTTGTGATTAAGAATTTATCCCTTATAGCCACTTTTAAATTATTCATTATTTAATATTTAGGTCATCTATCCATTGCAGGTACAGAATTGACATTAGTTATACTCTGATATCTCTTTTGGATGGCACAATATCATATGTCCAGTGGATAAATTTATTAAAGCTAAGCTACCTGGAATCATTATGGGAAAGAGTCATTTTGGATCAGCTCACAGTTCACTCCCCTAGATTCCAGTATTTTTAAAAAATAAATAAATAAAAATAAACTAGTTGTATGGAGAGGCCTATAAAATGCATTATACACTCCTTGAATTTCTTAAGATACACAGTGGTATTATAATTCAGTTATCTTTGTAAACATAGGTCACATAATGTAGACCTACAACGGACAAATATCAAGTACAACCCCTTTATTTTACAGATGAAGTCCAGAAAACATAAATAACTTGCCAAAGTCACACTAGTAGTAAATGGAAGAATCTTATCTCAAGAAATGTTTTTATGTTCTATCGCCTTTGGAGCTGCTGAGGAATAGAGGACTATTTTCCTTTACACGAAATGACCTAAGAATATTGAGTTTTTTTGAAAGCTTTTTTTAAAGTCTCTTTTTTGGTAAATTTCCCATGTCTTCCTTTTCTGACAATTGTCAATTATTACTGTTTTCACTCAGTCCACCTGTAGCTAACCCGTATACATTTCTAATTTATTGTTGCTGTTTAGTCAGCTATTCGTGTTCAACTCCTCCTGACCTATTTGGGGTTTTCTTGGCAAAAATACTGGAGTGGCTTGCCACTTCCTTCTCCAGCTCATTTTATAGATGAGGAACTAAGGAAAACAGGGTTTAGTGACTTGTCCAGGGTCACACAGCTAGCAAGTGTCTGAGGCTGTCTTTAAACCCAGGTCCTCCTGACTCCAGGGCTGGCACTCTATCCACTGTGCCACCTTCCTGCCTGTTTCTAATTTCCTGCTTCTAAATCTAGCATAAGCTCAAGTCCTACATAACCTGAGCTGGTTAGAACAGTGTGGAAAACAAGTGTGTACAGTCTCTGAGGAAGGAAGGCCTGGGAGCCTCAAGGACTTAAGAACACAGATTTAGAGACCCTAGAGATCATTCCATCAATGCCCTCAATTATACCAGTGACTATTCTGAAGACCAAAGAGGTTAAGTGATTTGCGCCTATGTCACACAAATAGTAAGTGGCTAAGTCAGGATCAAAACCCAGGTCCTTCAAGTCAGGGATCCTTCTTTCTGCACCATGCTAAGCTATCCTAACCTGTCAAAGGCTTCTTTAGCATTTTGATTCTCAGTAAAATCCCAGGTGGGCAAAACTGCTGAAGAAAACTGGACTTTTATATATGGAAGCGATATTGTAATTAGGAAACAAATGCCTGTCTCAGAATGAGGCAAGATCCCACACCAATGTATCAACATTAAGAGGTCCATACCCACTGACATGTCAACTTATAGAGCCTCCAACGATGGTGGAAGAGAGGAGCAAACCACAACACCCGAAACTCCCTTGTTTCCAAGAGAAATTCTTCTTCTCCTCTTCATTCAAAATAATGCTCAAAAATAGGATAAAGCTTTTTTTTAGGAACCGCCAAACAAGAATAAGCTGCTTACTTTAGGAACAAGTTAATCAAGTGAAAGCAATAAATCCTCTTTGCCAGAGAGAAGGTAACAGGTCAAGGAAAGTCACAGTTAATCTTTCATTCTAAATAACAGGTGCATTGCAAAGAAATGGCCAGCTAGCCACTGGTCACATGGGTCAATGAACCCAAGGGCTTTTACAACGTGCCCTTTCATGACTCAGAAATTAGGAGAGTCACTAACCAAGCTGCATCTTGGTCAAATGATCTTCCCTCCCTGAGAGACTTAGAAGACACACCTGCCTGTCAGCCACCACCCAAGAGAGACAGGGTTAAAAAACAAAACAAAACAAAACAAACCTGCAGGCTGAATTAATGGCATCTGCAGACAAGAGGAAACTGGATATTCTTTCATTAGCAGAGTTCAGTCTGACTTGGGAAGAAACAAAATAAGATTTAGTGCCTTGCTGGAGAATTTCACCAATCTCTTAGCCTCATTTTCCCTATCCTGGGTGTTAATTTAACAGGCTTCCCTGGGGATAGTTGCAACAATTCACAGCTTCACTAATAATACTTTACTGTGCCTAGCTTTCTACAACTTCTCCAAAATTGATTGTTCCTTTCTTTTGTTTGTTTTTCCAGTTTGCTGGGTATGAAGTGAAAACTCAGTAGCACATATGGGTATCAATATTCATATATAAGAACAGGGTCATGTGTCAAAATCAAATAAAAAATGATTTCTGGGTCATTGGCCATTTGTGATTATGCAAACGTCTGCTATTCTCCTTGTATGCTAACAACTGAGGGTTAACAGCTACTTCCCAGTCTTACTTTTCCTTTTGTCTTAGATCCTGATTTGGTAGCTTAGGGACTGGACCTGTGACCTTCTTGGTACAGGAAAGCCCTAGATGAGGAAAATCCCTTTACCAATGCAGAACTGTACCTGCTATAAAACACAATAGTCTTACAGTTTCTAAGAACACAGAGATGTGAAGGGACTTGATCAGTAAGTATGAGAGAGAAAGTAAAAAATCATGAAAAAGGTCATAAAACATCCATTAAGATGCACTTAGAGAGGGTACCCTTGCCCTTTGAACAAAAAAAAAAATGGTCTGAATTTTGACCATAAAGTCCCTGAAACTTGTACTACTATTTCTAATTTTGCATGAATTTGCATCCTTTCATTTGAAGGTCAGCTTCCCTATGGTTTCATGCTAAATGTACTGAATGAAATTATTTTCGTTGTGAAAATTCCACATAAACTCTTAGACTATACTCTACTGACTAGACCTGACATCATGAAAACCTAATCCACATTTCCATTGTGGAAATATATTCCCACTTTACCTCTCAAATTACCCACAGCTTCTCTCATGTTGAGAATATGGCATAGTCCAAAGAGTACTGGACTTGGATCAGGTGACACCTACTATATATCTAAGACTTTCCTGATCCCTCCATAGCTGGTAATGTGCTTTCTCTCCTTAAACTGAACGCGCTACCTTTTCTATGTGTTGTATCCCTACTAAAATACAAACTATTTGAATATAGGGGCATTTGATTTTTTTGTATTTATATCCCCAGAAACTAATACAGTGTGCCACCTTGAACATCATAGGTACACAATGCTTGTTAAATCGATGAATGCACTAATGAATTGATCTCTACTGTTAGAAGCAGCCATTGCAAAAAGCCATTGCAAATTGCACATTTCAATTACCATCAACATTGTTTCTTTTTCCTGATTTAGTTAACTTATGAATTAGTTCATGTGGATTAGCAAATATTTTGGAACACCCTACATACATTTTACTGGGTATTGTGGGGTATATAAAGAAATCTAATAGACATCTCAAAAGGTTTATCTGGAACTCAGAACACATTTCCCTAGAGAAATACTCAAACATGCAAATGAATCTGTGATTTCATCCATTCAAACATTTCCTTCAATGATGCAGCCCAAAACCCATCTATGTCTTCCTGTTCTATGCTATTCTTGTGTGCATCATTCTGCAGGCCTTCCCTGCTTGTACCAAGGTAGCACTCTGGCCATCCATCTGCTACCTATTGCTCTCACCACAGCCCACCTTCTCTTCTTGTTGTACCACTCTGATGACAGCCTTTACTCCTCTTTCTCTTGAAGGGTTCTTCATTGGTTGTAGCCTGTTCACACCCACCCTGTACCTTTCCTTTGCCTCAATGTGATATTTAGTTTTAGATCTTTAGAGGAGACAGTGGTGTTCCAGTTCTCATAATCATACAATACTAGTGAAAAGTTTCTATTGAAAAGCTGGGCTTTTGCTTTTATGGGAAGGTCAAGATCAGTAGAAGTGCTTTAGTTCTCTCCGTTACTTCTTTTCCACTCTGGGTCCCCAGCCCACTGGCCATCTGTCCCAGATACATATTAGACAAGTCCTATTGGGTATCCATTCAGGTGCAAGTAAAAATCTGGTCAATAGATTTTCTATTTAGTCCATCTGTATTACTAGATAGTCTAAAATCCTCTGAGGGCATTACAAATCTTCCAGGAAGCTCTACAGTGTCTTGGGACTTGATTCAATTAACACAATGTCACCAACAAACAGAAGCATCTGAACAATCTCACAATCCACAAAGGTTCCCTCCTTGACCTGGACTCTGTGTTAGATCTCCTCTACCACAATGGGAAATGCTTTTGGCAAGCATACATCACCCTGTTTTAGGCCTCACCTAAAATTGGGAGAATCACCAAATGGGGCTTAGTTTTGTTAATACATTTTCTGATTCTGATACATGCTTTCTTGTAGTAGAGCCTATAAGGCAATGTTCTGTTCTACCAAAGCAAATGGTTTTTTTGGGTAATCAATATAAAGTAATCTTATGGGACCTTCAGTCAATTGTGAGATGTGTTACAGAGTTATATATCATTTGTGAAAGAAAGCCTGCTTATTCCCTACTAATACTGTCATCCAGGGTGCATTTAATTCATATTTAAATGACCTCCCTAAAGATTTCGTATAGAAGAAGAGTGGGTATACAGGATGGGAGTTAATAATGTTCTTTTTATTACTTTTTTCATATTAATAAGGTTCAAGATTTTTTACATTAATTTGATACCTTCTCCTCCCTCAGATTTCCTTATATATCTATCAGTCCTTCAATGCCTTTGTAACTGTATTTGTCTCCAGGATAGAGCTCCTACTCTACGTAAATTGATCCAGTCTGGCTGCTTGTTCTGTTTTTGTTTTTTGGTGTGCTTTTTTTTTCCTTTGGTGCCATTTCTCTCCCCTCTACAAACCCCTCAGGGATTGTGATCCTAGGGTCTAAGCATGGTGGTTCCATTGTCCTCGAAGAAGAAAACAGTTTGTTTAAATGATTTTTTTTTGCAAATATTTTCCATTTTTATTCTGTTTGCAGTACTCCTCATTTTCATACTCGAATGCCTTTAAAAATGACTCTGCAAAGCTGAGTATCTTGCCAAACTTTCTTTAAACTGGTTTTACCCTCCACTGATTTTCTCCGCTTTATGAGATGATACCGCTCACAATCATCCATCAACCTTCTTAAGAGTTTACAGACAAGTTTATGTTCTAACCCAGTATTGCCTTTGGCTGACATCTCTTTCCATTTGGCAAATAAGGCAAATGTTTGCTGACTAAGGCACTTTCTGGGTTCTTTTGGTTTGCTTGTTCTAGCAACTAATTTGCTTTGGCTTTACTTCTGGATGAAATTATTATAATCAATGTCAATTTTTTTTTTGGATATTTCCCACTTTTAATTTTTCAATAGTTTATTTAAATAATTCAGAGTAAGTCATCTCAATTGCACCATATCTTTTCTCATGACTATTCTTTCTTCTTATTTATCATAATTTCTGTTCTGAGACAAGTTGACCATCTAACTGTGCACAGAGAGCCAAGTCAAAGATAACTCCCAAATCGGTCACTAGCTTTTTGCGCCTGTTAAAAGGTACTCAATTTCATTCTCTGCCATATTATTTGGATCAAATGAGATGACATGTAGAAAGTACAGTACAAATCTACAAGCACTATATAAGAGTTCGCTATAATAAAAACAATAATACAATAATAATTGGTGGTGGTGGTGGTGGTAGTAATAGCCATTATCATCAAACTAGTCATTATTATAACCATTTCTAGTACATGCCAATTCTTTTTTTTTTTTTCAGAAAGGATTCATCATATAGAGGTGTTAAGTCTTCTCTTCCATAAAAGTGTTTTAAATGGTGTTTAGGCTCCCAGGCTAGCCATTAAAATACTATTTAATCCATGAGATAAAGAAACACTAAACTGAGAGCCAGGAGACAAGGGCTTAGTCCCAAGCTCAGCAACTGACTAGACAAGTGACTTTTAAAAATTTCAACAAATATTTATCAAGTACCTATTTTCCATATAAAGGGGATAATGGAAGGATATATAAAGTTTATATTAAGATCTAGTCCCTTCCCTCACAATCTAGTGGGAGGATAATACATTCATAAATAGTTAAACAAGACATGATAAGAGAGGTATGAAGTGCTTTGTGGTGCCGCAAGAGAAAAGGTAATTACCAACAAAAGGTATCAAGGAAAGCTTCTTGGAGGAGGTAACATTCAAGGTGGATTTTAAAGGCCGCATCAGTTTGTACGCAGCAGGTAGAGAAGGCAGGGGGTGGGTATGCCAGGCACAGGGGAACAGCATAAACAAAAAACATAAAAGTAGCAGTGGCAATGAAAGGAACAACGCACAAGGTAGGCGAGTTTGACTGTAGCATGGAGTTTGTGAATAGGGAGTTATCTAAACTAAACCTGGAAAGGAGGGTAGCACTAGCTTATGGAACCCTGTGAATGTCAACTAAAGGAATCCTGACCTTGATAGCACTAAGGAATCACTGAAGAGTTTTGAACAAGAGCGTGCCAAGCCCAAATCTATACACAAGGAAGGTAAATCTTGTAGCTCTCTAAAAGATAGTTTAGTGAGGGGATCAAGTAGAGGTAGGACGTTTGTTAGGAGTCTGTTATTACACTAGGCACTTAGCCTTCAGGGCCCCAACTTCTTCATCTGAAAAAAATTAATTTGGCTTAGATGATCTTTAAGGTCACTTCCAGGTATCAAATACTGTAATCTTAAGAAATTTCATCAGCGGGGATTCCGCTGGTAGCAGGTGAGTGGGAAGGTAAGGAAGGAGTGAACATAGTGGTTTGTGCATAGATATCGTTTGTAAGGCAAGAGTTTGGAATACGGAGGTGCTTCTACAGGCCTGCCCACAACACACTTACAATTTAGATTTCAAAATGGATTCTTGCTACACCTTCTGCACTTCTGTTCTAAGCCAGCGGCTGACTAAAATACATGCCAAGATTCAGACTTACTCATAAGAACATCTCTTCTTTGGACCACTTGCTAGACAAAAGGCAATACTTCAATTTTCGTATTACTGCTTAAAACAGCCATTTTAATTTTGAGAAGAAACGCTATTAACTGGGGTTTTTTTCCCCTGAGGTTACAGATAGAAACACAACACTGCCAGCACTATCATATCCATTTCCCATGGCCCACTTTTCACTCAGTCTTACCTTGGTGATTTAAGGCGACTCGGGCAGGTTGTTCTTGGAATCCAGGTTCCACTAGTTCGCTCTGACCGTGAGTAGAAGTCTGATCTACCTTGTCCTAAAAAAGCAGAGAAGCCTAATTAAATCATGAATTTCACGTTCTCCAGGAACTATAAGCTCTAGGGCATTGTGTGAGATCTCCAACATATGGATCTATGTTGCAAACTACAACTTCCATCATACCTGTAGGGACTCATCGTCCCTATACCCCATCAGTCCATCACAGAGAATTCATCTAATGTGCTGGGGACCCGGCTCTCATTCTCTTGAAATCTCCTTATAAACAACAAAGATTGTGGGCTACCCATCGGTCATCTTTACAATACTCCAAAGATGGGAAACTAAGTACAAAATGACATCAGGCATAGAATGATTATTTTAGAGCTAGAAGAGAGCTTAATCCAAACTCCTCATTGTATAGATGAAGAAACTTATGGCCACAGGAGACACAGTTGGGAGACAGAATTCCTCAGGGGTGCTAGAATAAATATGAACTACTTTTTCCAGCACAAATGATTTTCCTGAATGGACACTTTAAAAGGATTGCTACTTGTTTGAATCCAACAGGCAGAGAAGGCAGAAATGGGCCTGCTGGGCATAGGGAATAGCCTAAAGAAAAGCATAAAATCAAAATGGCAGTGAAACAAACAATGTATTGAAGCTGTAGGTATCCAGAGGCTGCTCTGGTCTGCCTGGCTACTGTCTTGCATTCTAATTTCTACATCCTAATTTCATACCGCACATGAGTCTTCCATAATGACTACTGATATTTTTGGAGTAAGCCCTCCTTCCTTCCACCTAAGACAGATGTCTAGTGAAAGTAGTTTTAAAGAGTTTCTTTGACAATACACTTATATCCGAAATTTCATATACAAAACCTTATAATCAATTATTCAATTGATCAATATTTATTAAGCACCTACTACATGCCAGGCAATATGCTAAGTGCCAGAGATACAAAAAGAGGCAAAAGACAGTCTTTGCCCTCAGGGAGCTTACAATCTAATGGAGGAGAAAACAAGCAAACATAGGCAAACAAACTATGTATAGGATAAATAGGACATAATCAACTGGGGGAAGGCACTAGAATTAAGAGGGGCTGGCGAAGGCTTCTGGTAGAAGGTGAGATTTTAGTTGGGACTTTAAGGAATCCAGGGAGGTCTGCTATCTGGGAAGAGAACAGGGAGTGTTCTAGGCATGGGGGGACAGCCAAACAAAATGCCCAAAGTCAGGACATGGAAGACTAAAGAGGCCAGTGTCACTGGATCAATGGGAATGTTTTGGGGAGTAAGGTAGAAGTCTAGAAGGTAGGAAGGAGCTAAGTTATGAAGGGCTTTGAAGTCTCAACAGAACACTTTGTGTTGGATCCCAGATGTGATAGGGAGCCACTAGCATTTCTTGGATATGGGAAGGGTGTGGTTGGACCAGTCCTTTAGTGCTTTAGTGGCTGAATGGAGGATGGACTGGAGTGGGGAGAGACTTGAGACAGGCAGACCCACCAGCACATCATGACAATAGTCCAGGTGGGAGGTGATAAGAGCCCTACACTAGAGTGGTGACAGTGCCAGAGGAGAAAAGGAAGCATATTCAACAGATGTTGAAAAGGTGAAAGGCAGGCCTTGGCAACAGGTTGAGTATGAGAAATAGGATAGATGGGTGACAGGATATGAGCAACTGTGAGGCGCAGGGGATGATACCGCGGTTTCAAGCCTGAGGTACCGGCAGGATGGATAGTGTTGCAGATATAGGGAAGGCAGGAGAAGGGTTAGGGAGAAAGAAAATGAATGAGTTCTGTTTTGGACATATTAAGCTTAACAGTTCAAGTTGTCTGAAAGACAGATTGGAGGTCAGAGAAGTTGGGGCAGGACAGGTAGATCTGAAAATCATCAGCATATGGATGGCAAATAAATCCATGTTAGCTGATGAAATCACCAAGTGAAGTAGTACAAAGGGAGCAAAGAAGAGGGCTCAGGAGAGAGCCCTGTGGGAGACTGACAGCTAAAGGGCATGATCTGGATAAGATTCCAGCAAAGGAGACAGAGGAGGAGTGGTCAGCTAGGTAGGAGGAGAACCAAGCAAGAGTCATACCCCAAAAACCTAAATAGAACAGAATTTTATGGAGGTGAGGTGATCAACATAGAAAGTAGAAGAGAATGAAGATTGAGAAAAGACCATTGATTTGGCAATAAAGGGATCACTGATAACTTTGAAGAGAGCAGTTTTGGTGATATGACAAAGCTGGACGCCAGACTGTAGGGAGTTAAGAGAATGAGAGGAAAGAAAGGGGAATCACATATTGCAGATGGTATTTTCAAGGAGTTTGGCCAGAAAGGGCAAGAAAGATTTAGGACAACAGTTATTAGCAATGGAAATAAGGGTTTTTTCAAGATAGGGGAGACATAGGCATGTTTGTAGACAGAGAGGGATGAGCCAGTAGCCAGGAAGAGAATTGAAAATAAGCAATGAGTGTGAATGATTGAGGGAACAATCTTCTGAAGGAGACAGAATGAAATGGGGTCACTTGAGTAGGCAGACAGGTTAGCATTGGTAAAGCATAAAGAAACCTCATCCTGTGAGACAGGGTTCATGGAGGAGGAGATGACGGCAGAAGGTATGTGAGTGATAAGAGATGGGGAAGACGAGAAAAGGTGGAGCTGATGGGACGGAATCAATTCTTTTTCTGTAAAATATGAGAGTGAGGGGAGAGGCAGGCATCAGAGGTCTGAGGAGAAAGAAAAATGTTTAGAAGAGCCTTTGTGGAGAGTGGGACAGTGAATTAATAATGGAGGTCTAGTAGGATTGCCGAGCAGCAGTGAGGGCCCACTTTATGTTGTGTAACATCAGTTTACAGTGGAACCAATCAGAACGGTCGCATGATAGTCTCCATCTTCATTCAGCAGCACATGTGTGAATGGTAGGAGGGATCCAAAGAGGAGGCTTGGCCAGATACAATCGGTGAAATGAAGAAAGGAGGAAAATGTAGAGTTGAATTGGCTCACCAATATATGATAAATACAATGCCTCAAAGAACTCTGGAAGAGGATCAAAACCGGAGGCAAAATGTCCTTATTTTAACAGAGTGTAAAAAATTTTTTAAAAAATTATCGAGATATGCACGGATCAAAAAATTTAAAGGAGTAGTAATACTAATCAATAACAATGTCTAGTATTTATATAGAGCTTTAAGGTTTGAAGAGCGCTTTACATGTTATCTCCTTTGACCTATATACAACAATCCAGCAAAAGATAGGAGTTATTATCATTTGCATTTTATAGATGAGGAAAATGAGGCATAGAGAGGTTATTAAGTGACTTGTCCAAGGTCACACAGCTAGTATCTGGGCCCACCTAGCAGCACAGCAGCAGCATATGAGGAAGGATGATACAGTAGAAGCAGAAACCACTGGAATAGAAGTCGCAAGGCCTAGCCTTGGCTCTGCTATTCATGAGAGGCCTTCAGCAGATTCCTCAACTTCTCTGAGTGGAAGCCTAAAAATAATACTTGCGACACTCACCACACTGGGTTGTTGGGAGGTTCACAGGGGCAAGATGCTATGTAATCCTGCAAAAACTTTATTAATTTATTCCAATTACTTTTTTTCTGGGGTGGGGCAGAGGAAGAAAAAAAAATGTTTGACCTTGAAGCTGAGCGGGGAGGGGGAGTGTTGGGGGGAGACACGTGGTAAGGAGAGAGTACATTCCAGGCAAGAAGGAATCCTTGGACAAAGTTGTGGGGGTGGGAGATGGAAAGTGACACTGGAGGATCAGCAAGGCTGCCAGTTTGGCTAGATTAAAGAAGATATAAAGGGGAGTAATTTATAACAAAGGTATAAAAGCTTTGAAGGACTTTAAATTTGAAACAGAGGAGTCTGCATTAACTAGAGGTATTAAAAATGATCCTGGTCCACAACCCTAACTTAGTGAAATAATCCACACACCTATAAGCCCTCCTGAGGGTGCTGTGTTCCAGTCCAATCCAGAAGATGTCTTGGAATAGAAACAAAGTAGGTCCTGGACTTGCCTAATGTTTACTCTGACCTCTAGGCCAGTCCCATGCCCAGAATGGAGAGATATAGACAACGAATATCTTTCTGTACAAAAGGACTTTTCTTATCTAGAGTTCACTTATCTGGAGAGCTTAATTATCAAGAACACAGTGAAAACTGGGAAGGTAAGCAAAAAAGGCCTCCGAACAAGGAAAGCAAGTGCTATAAAGTGCAAGCACTAAGTTCATGCGTTAACCTCAGAGGCAGTTCTCATCACTTAGTCAGAGCCTATTTATTCTTACTTTACACAAGATTCTAATGAGTTTAGTTATTTCCCAGCTCACAGTGACTCACAAGTAGCTGGAAATGCTAGAGAAGAAGGAATACCGACAGCAGCAAGAATTAACGTGTCATACCATAATTAAAGAAATAAAGTAAATATCACAATACCGTAATTACAGCTAACATTAAGATGTGCCAAGAGGCCCACTCTCCCACCCTGGTGAGATGGCATGGGGCCTTACATTTTCCCCGCTGCTTTGCCCTCTAGATCCTAACAGATACCCAGCCTTTCCTTCTGTCTGCCTGATATGAAGCTGAACTCTGCTTTATGTATTATCTCTCCTAATAATATTAGGAGAGTTATAATAATATACAATAGTAATGCAATAATACACCATATAATACAATATACTGCATGTTATATATATTATATATAACATATATTATAATGGCCATTGACAATATAATGTATATATATAAGATATTACATATAATATATAAATATAAAATGATATAACAATAATATTTTTCCACTTCTACCCCCAAGAGTTTAAGAGTATTCAGCAAACATGAAGTACTCAATATTAGCATTTCCACTCCACTTAATTCTATTTGTGTAACAAAGCCACCCAGTGAGGTCGGTATCCCCGTATTTACTGAGGAGGAAACTGAGGCCAGGAAATTTCAGTGACTTGCCCAGCATCCCATAAACAGCAAATACTGGAGGCAAGATCTGAACTCAGGCCATCCTAAATCCAGGTCAAGTATTCTTTCCTCTAAACTACATCCCCCCCCCCATGTCCCCTTAAGAGGCTACAAATTAAGGAGACAACCTACGGTGCATTAGCTTCAATAACATATGGCAGATCAAGCTGGGGCCAAATTAGCTCCACCCTCAACCCCTGCTCCCTCCCCCGACCCAGATTATAATCCCTATTTTTCCAGAAACTTTCACTTCCCTGAAGACGTTCAAGCCCACGCTAATTCATGAAATTCTACCAAACTTCCCTGAGGGGCTGTCAAAGACCAAGAGGTTGATATGGCAAATTATTCTGGAATTCCATGTAAGAGGTATGACGAATTCCTAATTTGTCCATAAACACACTTTTTTTTTTCCAGACCACACCTATGATTTCATCAGTATGGGAACATACTGCAGAGATGCAGGTCAGCAAGTTCTGAGTTGTTTATTAATGTTTAAGCGTCTTAGAGGCATGCGAGGAGCCCTGAGAGATGAAGGGCCTTGCCCGCCCACCCACCCCTAAGATGCGTCCACAGACACTGGACCTGAGTCCAGGTTTCCCCTGAAGGAGAATGGCTGAACCATTTTTTCCCCACTCCTCTTCACTGTCTTTCAACTATGGACTCCAAAAGGGCCGTTCTAAAAGGCTTTTCATCAGCTGCCACGAGCTGCGGCCCAGAAATAGCGTCTTGAAAAATCAGGAGAGGGGAATCATATTGTTTTGTTTGGTTTTGTTTTAAAAGTGGGACTGATGTAACAAAGGCATGTCTTTCAAAGCAGTCTGGGGCCATGAGGGGAAAAATGTGGCTCCTATGTCATTGAAAAGATTCCTCGCAATGCCTGGAAGGTTAAGTATAACTATTTATATAAGATCATGGTTCCAAGACAAATTATGGCCCCTTGCCAGGTGCCAAGGAATCAAAAACTGGACAGTGGAGCCAGGTTAAAAGCCATGTTATTGTTATAGCTTGGGATCCTTTTAAAGGGACAGTCTTTATTTGGCTCTCCAAGAAGGCAGGACAGACTCATCTTTGGTTTCAAATCCATTTTAAGGAAGAAAAAAAAGCAAGGGCTGCTTCTTCTGCCTTTTGGACTTCTGAAGTACCTCCTCTCTACCTATCTAGGAGTCTGGGTGGCAGAGATTTCATCCAAAATGAAATAAAGCATTCAGGTCCTTCAGGAGGAAAGGAGATCCTTTTCAGCTCCTGAGTTGGCTCCTAAGAGAAAGTGTGATACAATAGGATGAGCATTCCTTTTGGAATTAAAAGGACCCGGCCTAATCAATTTATTCATGGGCAAAATGAGGAGGCTGGCCATTGACAACATCATCATCATCATCATCATCATCATCACTGACATCATCATCACCACCACCACTATCTTCATCATCACCATCATCATCACTGACCTCATCATCATCATCACCTTCATCATCATCATCACAGACCTCATCATCATCACCATCACCACCTTCATCATCATCACCACTGACCTCATCTTCATCACCATCACCATCTTCATCATCACTGACATCATCATCACCATCACCATCTTCATCATCATCACTGACATCATCATCACCATCACCACCATCATCATCATCACCACCTTCATCATCCTAGTTAACATTTACAGAGCACTCACTATACGCCAGGCACTGTGTGGAGCGCTTCACAAATCTCATCCCTTCTGATCCTCACAACAACCCCAGCAGGGGTTATCCCCAAATTACAGATGAGGAAGGTGAGGGGCAGCCAGAGGTTAAGTGACTTGTCCAGGGTCCTAGAGTTAGTAAGTATCTAAGGCTGGATTTGAACTCAAGTCTTCCTGGCCGAGGGCTCTGTCCACTTCGCCACCTAGCCGCCCCATATCATCATACCTTTGAGGTTTGCAAAACCTTCACAGATGTTATCTCTTTTTATCTTTAGAACAACCCTGGAAAGTCACTGCCATCATTATTATTATCCCCAATTTACAGATGGGGAAACTGAGGCAAGCAAAGGCAGCAGGTATCTGAGGTCACATTTGAACTCTGATCTTCTTCCAAGTCCAGTGTTCTATCCACTTCCAGCTCCAAATCCGCAACCCTAGAACCCTTGCAGAATAGCTTTGTCATTTCATTTCCCATGATCTAACACCAGGCATGACACAAAAAACAGAAAGAACTTTAGAATTAGAGAACCTGGGTTCAAATCCTGCCACTGCCAGTTGCTTCCCAAGTAACCATGACCAAATCATTTAACCATTCTCGGCCTCAGTTTATTCATTCATCTGTAAAAGAAGGCGGCGGTGGGGGAGCGGTTTGAGCTAAATCGTTTCTAGGGTCCCTTCCTTCTCTAAATGTTCTAAGGAATTTGGAGAACTTCTAGACCTGGTCTTCATTTTACAGATGAAGAAGCAAACTGACTTGCCTGAAGTGACTCAAACGGTAAATAGCAAAGCTCACATCAGTACCCAGGTCCTCTGTTTCAAATCCAGTGCTGATCATCCCCTTGTGTGACCACCAGTCCTTAACCTCTCTGGGCCTCAGTTTCCATAACGTATAAAATGAAGGGGTTGAATTGATGATGATTCCTACGGTGCTTGGGGGAGATTGTTCCTAGAGACCAACTCTGTTCGTGCCATTCCTTTACTCAGATATCTTCAATGGCTCCCTATTGTCTCAAGATAAAAACACCAACTTCTCTTCCTGGTATTTAAAGTCCTGCACGATCGGGTTCTAGCTTACTTTTCTAGACTCATTTGATGCTACTCCCTTTCATACACTCTATAGTCCAGCCAAATAGGCCTCCTGTTTCTGTTACTCGGCATCCTTTATCACACCTTGTGCCTTTGCACGAGGCTAGCATGCCACATACTTCAAATGATTTCTCTCTCCTCAGCCTATTAAGAGTAAGATCAGGTGAAGCACCCCCCCCACCACACCCCCAAGTGAAGCCTTTCCTTACCCCTCCTAGGGGTTAGTTTTTGCTCCCTCATCCAATCTGCTTGATTTGCTTATGGTTACCTGTGATATTCTTCAGTAGAGAAAGTTCCTTGAAGGCAGGTGTAATCACAACCTGGTATAGTCCACCGTATACAGTAGGCACTGAACAGACGCTTAACTCTGTGGTTTGGTTAGTCCACATTTTTAAGCAGTGATATTTCTTTATTTTTCCTGAGCACATTTTACACCTACATCAGAAAACTAACTGATGATTGAGTCACTGTATTTACCAAGGTTGAATAAGTCAATTATTTGTGAAAACAAAGAGATGAACCATTTCTAACTCAAAATGTAATCTCTATTGGAATATTTCTTGTATTATTAGAAAACAATAATTATTATTAACTAAAACAAAATTATTCATGGTGGATTTTTAAAAATTAAATTACAAATCCACAGTAAACATAACCTTTGAATTTTGGGTTAATTTTTCATTATAAGTATTTTCTGTATTTTTTTAAAATGGAATAAATTTTTAAAATACGTATCAGATAAACATAAAAGATAAAGTATTTTGTGCAAAGAACTAGTTTTCACATTTTCTTCTTTCTTTCTAGACTAGAAAAATGTTCAAGTTGTCTGCTTTTTCAATCTCACCAAGTTTTGGGCGTGCCTCCCCCCACTTTAAAGTCAATCAGTAAAGCTCAAAATAGCCTCCCCTTTTCTTTGAATTTCTCATGGCTTGCTCCTGTCCGTTTATTCTTAAGCCCTTACCAGAGCCTAACTTATACAGGCATACCCTGCCGAACATCAAAAATGGCTCCGCAAAAACTTGATGTTAGGCAGAAAAGTGTTACAAGGAGCAGTTACTCCTACAGGTACCATGTTACAAGTAAACAAATGATGGTAAAGCAAGGTTTCAAAACTTTATAATGGGATTTGGTTATAATGTACGATTGATGCCAATGAAAAATGCCTTCATTGGGATAATCTCATGTTGAGTATGTGTGTATCCTAGTTATCTGTGCATTTACCCAGACTGCCTTCCTTGCCCACAAAACTATCCAAATAGAAAATGTGAACACCAGCCCTGGAGTCAGGAGGACCTGAGTTCAAATCCGCCCCCAGATACTTGACACACTTACTAGCTGTGTGACCTTGGGCAAGTCACTTGACCCCAATTTCCTTCCCTTCTCCCCCACAGAAAACAAAGAAAAAAATAGAAAATGTGTTGTCATTCCTATATTCTGTGTGTTCAGGATTGTGTCACATGACACATGGGAATCTCCTGATAAATACTGAAAGAAGAAAATGTATGCAATATAAGAAGCTTTTGTTACCTCTTAAATGGTTTCTGTTAATGAAGTTGTTTAAAACTGACTCCCCACTGCTGAATGGAATCACTTTTTTTAAATGTCAACAGCCAAGATGTATCCTTTGAATTGTATTCAGTTGGCCCTGAACCACACAGTGTAGTCGGTATTTTGAGGGCACAAGTGTTGAATGGTCATGTCACACTGTTCTTTCAAAGTTATGGACTGACCCCTGGCTGGTACCACTTCTGAAAATTCTGCTAAGAATTTAGTGGTAGGTCATCAAAGTCTAAAAAAGTATTATTTTTTTAAACTCTTCCCAAAGAGTTACATGAATATGTTGTCTCAAAAAACATATACATCACATTTACCCAAAAGGAAGACAATTTTTTTCCACCTAATTAATTTGAAAACTGTGCCTGAATGACATCTAGTGGCAAAAGAAGGTAATTCCAAGTGATTAATCTTGGAGGAGGGAGGAAGAAGAAGAGGCAGAAAGGGAAAGAGGGAGGTGGAAGAAGAGCATTCAGCAGCATCATGGAATCTCAAATTGTCAATGTCCCCCCTAAAATGTGATGATGAGAACTAAACACAATGGACCAGGCTGAGTACAAGACTAGCATCTCCCTTAGCCAACAGCTTCTCTTGATGCAGCCTAAGTCAACATGGCTCTTATGGCTTGCTGTTGACTCGTATGAAGTTTGCAATCCACGGAAACCTTAGATTTCCCCAGATGAACTCCCACTAACCGTGCTTCACACTTCCCCCATAATAAATACTTGTCGATTCATATCTTGCATTTGTAAAGCTCATTTCCTGAATGCAAGTGTAAGAATCTATTGCCATTAAATTTTACCTTATTAGATTTGGCCCAAAATTTCCATCTGTGGAGACCATTATGGGGTCAGGCTGTGTGATATCTATTCCCTTTGGATTTGTGTCTTTGGCAGACTGGAGAAGTAGACTGCTATGCCTTAATCAAGGCAGATTTGGGTGGTAATAAAAATGCTAAACTACAATATAGGATGAGGCATGGATACCTAGGGCACTGCATAAATGATTTTCCTTCCTACATAGCCAACTTGGATAGGGATGCTCACCCAGGTCCAAATCTACCTAAATCTACTATGTCATCGAGCTGATAGCTCTCTACCTTCTCTACAAGAATAACATGAGAGGATTTACCCACATTTCATCAAAGTACCTAACAAATTTTACATATGAGATGTTCCTAATCTAGCAATCTTGGGAGAGGACAGGAGGAAGAGGAAGAAGAGGAAAAGGAGGAGGAAGAGGAGGAGAGTAGAGGACAGAAATGAGATTTGTCATGAACTTCTGGGGGACAGAGGTTATGTGAAAATTTTCCACTGCCTTCTTTTGTTCATTTGCTAAGTCCATCGCTGTCTTGCAATTCAAAGAATTCCATCATAACTGGGGGCTGTTTTTAGCAATCACTCAATCATCTAAGTGGGCTATGGTCTTGACCACAGGATCATAGATCATAGGTGGCCTTTAGGGGTTATTTAATCCAACCCCCTTGTTTTAGATAAGAAGATTTAGGTTGAATGATTTGCCCAGGGTCACAGAGCCAGGATTCAAAAACCAAGTCCTGAGTCTATAACCAATGTCCTTTTTACCACACTTTGCTACCTCTCTTGTGTTTTCCTAGAAGACAAAAGGCTATAACATTTTCATCTTTGTAATCCAAGTACCTAGCATACATACAGAAAACACTTACTAAATGCTTGTTGAATGATTGGGAAATTGAACTAGCAGCTCACAAGATCAAATGAAATGATCTTTGTAGAGTGCTTAGCACACAGTAGGTGCTTAATAAATGCTTACTCCCTTCCTTCTTATTGCTCTTTCATAGAGATTAGTATAGAAAAAGGACCCTGACAAGAATAAAAGAAGCGATGTAGGGCAAAAATTTCTTAACTGCTAGGTTCATGCAATAATGCTCTAACTTGTTTTATGGAAAATCAAGATGTTAATTGTTAAACTTTTTAATCATTAGATTAGAATAGTGTGAGACAAGTTAAAGGTCAATTGAGCTTAACTCAAAAATATTTATTAAAAACCTACTATGTACAGATCATTGTTTACACAATGGGGGATATACTCAGTTTAGATATGAATTGTTCTTTGCCCTTATGAAACTTCTATTTTAGAAAGACATTCATAGATAAAGAATAAGTGAAAGAGGCAAGAGGAAGGGACAAAAAAGCATTTATTAAGCATGCCAGGCACTGAGACAAGAACTTTAAAAATATCATCTTATTTTTCTCCTCACAACTCTAGGAAGTAGGTATTATGATTATCACCATTTTGCAGTTGAGGAAACTGAGGCAGAGAGATTGAAAGTCTTGCTCAGAGTCATACAGCTTTTCAATCTCTGAGGCCAAATTTGAATTCGGGTCTTCCTGACACTTGGTCCAAGGCTAATGCTTAATAATGATGTGCATCAGACCTAGAATTAGCAGACTGCTTAAATTTAGAACTGAAAGGAAATATTAAAAAAAAGAGAGAGAAATACTCAATGAAAGCTGGATGACTAATTGCTAAATGTGTTAAAGTAGGGAATCTAGCACTTTCCTAGTTTCAAAGCTGGTTCTCTATTTACTAGAAAAATAATATTGGTTCTTACTTATCTCATGATATGGTTATATCTAGTCTATATAACTATTGTAACAGAAAAACGCGAAGTTTTTGCAGTTATGATTAGAAGAGAAAGTGCCAGGTAGAGGAACATCTTTGTAGCAAGTTTCTTTGATAGTGAGCTCATATATAAGATACATAAAGTACTGATTCAAATTTATAAGAACAAGAGCCATTCCCCAGACAAAAGAAATCAAAGCTCTCAATGAACATGTGGAAAAATGCCCCCAAGTCATGAATTGATTAGAAAAAGTAAAATTAAAGAAACTCACACTCATCAGATTGGCAATGACGATGTAAAAAGAAAAGGACAATTGATGGAGGGGCTACAGGAAAACAGGCATGCCAATACACTCTTGGCAGAGCTGTGAATTTGCTCAGGCATTCTAAAGAGCAATTTGGAATTACGTCCAAAAAGCTGCCATACTTTCTGACCCAGGTATACCACCCCTGCTAGGCCTGTACCCCAAAGAGGTCAAAGAAAAGGGAAAAGGAACTATAAGGACAAAAATATCTATAGCATCTCTTTTTGTAGTAGCAAAGAACTGGAAATTATGAGGGGAACGGTGCCTGTCTATTGGCAAATAGCAGGACAAATTATGGCATGTAAATGTAATGGGATGTTATTGTTTCATAGGGAATTATTATAATGATAGCTAGCATTTACGTAGTACTTACTGTGTGCTAGACACGGTGCCAAGTGCTTTACAATTATCTCCTTTGATCCTCAAATTCTGGGAGGTAGATGCTATTTATTATTAGCCCCGTTTTGCAGATAAGGAAACTGAGGCACGTAGAGGTTAAATGACTTGCCCAGGGTCGCACAGCTAGTCCATTTCTGAGGCCAGATTTGAATTCGGGTCTTTATGACTTCAGGCCCAGCCCTCTATCCACTGTGCCAAATAACATAAGGGATGGCTTCAGAAAAAACAGGGAAGACCCACATGAACTGATACAGAGTAAAGTGAACAGAACCAGGGGAACAATCTGTATAATGACAAGGAGAACTTTGAAAGATTTAAGAACTCAGATCAATGCCATAACCAACCATGACCCCAGAGTACTAAATGTTGATAAATCATGTTACCCAGTTCCTGACAGAGAAGGAATAGACCCAAGAGGCAAAGAAGACGTACATTTTCAGACACAGCCAACGTGGAGATCTGGTTTTGTCAAACACGTTACAAGGGCTTTGTTTTTGTTACACCACACTGCTGCTTACAGCATAGAAATATTCCATTACATTTGTGTACCACAAATTGTTCTACTGTATGTATTTTTAAATAGTAATTTGACTTTTTACTGAGAGGCTGGATGGACTAGTGGACAGAGAGTTGACCTCAAAGCCTGTTTCATGTCCCGCCTCTGATAAGGTATAGTTGCGTGATCACAGGCAAGTCGCTTTATCTAGTCGGGCTACTGGCAACCCCCAAAGACTATGAGTTGCAGAGAAAGGGAGTGGGGGGGTGGTGGTAGTGATCCACACCAATTTTCTCACCTGGGAGTTCCTAAAAACCAGTGAAATCTCAGGTCTAGTCGCTATCCCTGTCAGATGATATGTATATAGGAGGCCACCTCAACCCAGGGGTGTGCTATAACCATCTCTAACAGGACAGCCAATTGTTAAATTTTCATTTTGAACGTTTATACCTCGGATCTCCACAAACTACAAATCAGAGCTTGATTTGTGTTATGGATGGTTTAGACCAGAAGTACCAAACATACAGGGGACTCAGCAAACTAGATTAAAATGTAACAGGGAAATAATGAACAAAATGAATAAAAATACAATAGAATATAATGTTAACATGTGATTTTCTTTTTGAACAGTTTTTTTCCCAATTACATGTAAAGACAATTTTTAGCATTCATTTCTTATAATATTCTGAGTTTCAAATTTTCTCCCTCTCTTCCTCCCCTACGCTCTCCCTGAGACGGTAAGCAATTTGATATAGGTATATCATATACACACACGTGTATATGATATATATGTGTGTATATGTATATATACGCAATCATGTAAAACCTGATTGCATATAAGTCATAATATGTGATTTTCTAAGTTAATATGTGGTCTGCAAGGATCTTTATATAGGAATTAATATCCCCCTTTTCTATCTGGATTTGACACCGCTAGTCTAGACTTAAGAAAGTGATGGGAGAAAATGTTAATAATACAGATTAAACTTCAGTGTGCCACTCAAACTTTTTTTAAAGCTGATTGTTAAACATTTACTCTGCCAAAACCTTTAAGAGACAATAAATCGCAAATATAATTAACAAAAAGTAACTCAAAAAATTAGATAATTAGAGCAAGTCACCACATATAAGTAAAAATCTATGGTAAATTTGCAATGACAGATGAAAACATAAAGGATCTGCAAAAAGTCTTTTAAAAATTCAGTAAAAAGAACCCTGGACTAGAGAGTCAGAAGCCCTGGGTTCTAGTACCAGATCTGCCTTATTTTGCCTCCTAAGCCTCATGCTTCTCTCCTCCATTATATGGACAAGATGATCAATTAGGTCCCTTAGTGTCTAGTATTCCCCAACTCTATTACCAGGGCTCAATATTGAAACTGAAATGGCATTGATTTCTCCATCTCAACCCTACAAAAACATGCTTTACAAAAAGTAATTTGACCAGGGTCACTAATTTATTTCCAACTGACCTTTTATTTGTACACCAATATCTATGAATTAAATAATCAATGAGGAAGCCACAGAACTGCTGATTAGAAAACTTGGGCTCTCCAAGTTGTTTAAGAGTATTGAAAATTTGTCCAAAGAAAACAATTATAAGAAGGAAAAAAAAGCATGGCTATCTCCCTAAACCCAAAGTTATCCTCTGAATTATAACAAAAATATGCTATCTTATCACAACAAACACCTAGCTTCAATCCACCAAAAATAACTTATGATAGTTTTTGACTAGATGATCCAGCGCTTCAGACACACAAACATTCACATTTCAAGTAAGGCAATATTTAAATGCTTAAATGATCTGTTTCTACTTTTCATTGGGAATCAATGGATTCACCAAGATGCAAGAAAATACATTACAAACACATGAAAAACCTCCTTAGGAAATCAGAAGCACTTTTATTTGAAAGATTAGGTGTTTTATGAGATAAAACTTCTATTACAGCTAAGTCTAGATTGTTATTTTCCCCGACAGGCGCTGTTACTTAATGTGTGAAGTAACAGGAGAAAGGAGAACTCGTCTGCTGAAAGATGATTCAGCAAAGCAAAGACTTGTGTACAAGTCGCACAACGGTACCATGGTACAACAGTAGTAGCTTTCTTGGTTTTCCTTTCATAAAGAGAGCCGATTGCTAAAGATAATTCAACTAGGAATAGATGCTTCCAGACCCAGAGTAGCCAACAGCTGAGCCGAAGGAGGTAAGCTCCAACAATAAGAAAAAAGAAGTAACTGCGAGTGCTAAGGAATCGGAAACAGTGGTGCGCACATGGAAGTGTGCCATAATTCTGCATGGGCTAATTCATTAAACTACTTTGGAAAGAAACACCAGATGAGAAAAATTCATTCCCAACACATAAGGAGACTAAAAGTCATCTAACTCTAACTAACACCCTTTCACCCCAGGTCCAACAGTGAAACTGTTGCATCAAAACACTAAGAAGTCTTGCTTGGAAACTTCTGAATGTAAACTTTCCTAAACTCCTCGATTTTGTTGTTGCGGAGTCATTTTTCAGTTGTGTCCAACCCTTTGTGAATCCATTTGGGGTTTTCTTGGCAAAGATACTGGAATGGTTTGCCATTTCCTTCTCCGGTGGATCCATTTTGTTGGGCAGAGGTTAAGTGGCTTGACCAGGGTCACACAGCTAGGACGTATCTGAGGTGACATTTGAATGCAAGTCTTCCTGACTCCAGCTCTGTACTCTATCCACTGAGCTATCGCCTGCCTCCAAACTCCTCGTTAGAAGACATGAAAATGAAGGTTTTTAGTTCCAGGAATTTTACCCAAGTACTTCTTCAACTCCTTATCATAAATAATAATAGCTGGCATGTTGTAACACTTCACGTACTACTTCATTTTTCTCTCACAACAACCCAGTGAAGTAGATATTAAGAATGAATTGCCCCCATTTTACAGAAGAGGAAAAAAATGGTCAGTGAGGTTAGGTAACCCTTGATTCTCCATCCCCATCAATTCTCAAATGGGAACTGCTGGGAGGTTATTGGAGAAGCCAGCTATTACGTTCATTGGGTCCGTTAAGTTACGTAATCTCAGCTGAACCCTTATGACTTCAAAGTTTTATTATGTGATTTCATCTTTATCTCCCTCCCCTCAAAAGCTTCTCCTCAGTCGCTGAAGCAGTAGGTATGTATTTTTTATACACCAGGCCCCATTCTGTCTGTCCCGTCTTCTCCATTTACATGGACACCACCCTAGTTCCAGCCCTCGTTACCTCTCACCTGGGCTACTGCAATAGCATTCTAATTGGTCTCCCTTCT
The DNA here is from genome assembly GCF_011100635.1 of Trichosurus vulpecula. Classification (NCBI taxonomy): domain Eukaryota; kingdom Metazoa; phylum Chordata; class Mammalia; order Diprotodontia; family Phalangeridae; genus Trichosurus; species Trichosurus vulpecula. The sequence goes on from NC_050581.1 coordinate 132,139,872, forward strand.
TCCAGTCTCTCCCCTCTCCAATCCATCCTTCACAGAGCTGCCAAAATAATCTTCCTAAGGCACAGGTCTGACCAGTCACTTCTTTGCTCAAAAACCTTCAGTGGCTCCCCAGGGCCTATAGGATAAAATACAAAAGCCTTAGCCTGGCATTTTAAGTCTCTCCATCATCTGCCTCCCATCTACCTTTCCTGTTTTATTTCACTGTACTTCATGAAAGCTACATTCAAGACAAACTGTTTGGTTAACTGAATCATTGGATTACTAACCTCAGACCCCTCCCCAATGACTTTCAGGCCACCCAGACCCCCTCCACTCCCCTTCCCATCCCCAACCCTATGCCTTCCCCCAACCCTAAAAGGCTCTGTTTATACTATCCAGATGAGGGGGAAGTCGCCAACTACAAGCCTTACACTGAGACGGAGGACCACCAGGCTGCAACAATTAGTTCCCCACCTTCCAGACCCCTGGACCCTGCTGGTGCATCCTAAAGACCTCCGGGCCTTGCTGCCAGTTGCCATTCTGTTGTGAGCTCAGGATTTCTGGTCTGTTCCACCTGCCTTGTAGGTGGATTCTTTTTCATATGTGGTCTTCCCCAACCATGTGAATTCAGGGACTGCCTCATTTTTTTTTTCTATTTGTATACCCAATACTTAAAATACTTTAAAATTTTTCATTGATTCATAGTATATAGTATTTATATATAATATAATAAATAGTATTTATATTGTAGGTACTATGTCCCTGGGCCATATTTAGGGATAGAGGGGCATCAAAGCCACATTGTATCCAACAATTCCTTAACCATGTTACCCTCCTCTAACCCCCAAAAGAATTGATTCCTAAGTCTGCACTGGAGCCAGTGATAGGGACCTAACCACCCATTTGGCCTCTGGGAAAGTTACTACTGGTGGCTCAACCCAAGTGAAGTGTTCCATGTTGTAGACTTCAGGGAGCGAAACAAGGATTCAGACTGGAGTGCATGTATTTCTGTTGTTTCTGGTAAGACTATTCCAAAAATATAAGGCACCAAGATGAAGTTGCTAGGTAACAAGACGGTCTGGCACCAGAGATTTACTGTCTTTGCCTATTACTGTTTGTTTTTATTTTTTTATACAGCCTTTTTTTTCTCCTAATATGAGTTTTTCCCTACTGATGGTGGGATTATCCAAATACTCCTCTTCCAAGATGCCACTATACTAGCTACATTAAGTCCCCACAACACTAAGGAGCCTCCTATAGGAAATCCAGAGCCATAAGAAAAGACTATTCTAACCATCTATTCTTGCAAAACAAAGTGGATGAAAAAAAAGACAGGCTTAGCTACAGGCAATGACATCAGCAGGATGGCTAACTCATTAAAACTTGGTCCATTTTGGACAGGTGCTTGAGATGGCCAATGCAATGAGTGATACCAGAACGGAGAGTACTAGAAGATCAAGGTGGATCACATTTAGGAAGTCACAAATGGCTTTCTATGATCTCAAACTACTTGCTACTCGTCACAAAGGTCCATCTCTTTAATACCATTGTTTCCTGCTTATGCTATGTGGTTGGGAATCCTGAAACCACAAGATCCCCCAAAGAACCATAATTAGAAGCATCCACAAAAGCAACAGAAGGATGACTGGTACAGAAGTGATTAAAAACCACTGGAAGAGGAGGTGAGCTGGCTGTGTATCAAGAATGAAAGACAAAAGAGTTCTGTGGGGTACAGAAGGATCAAAAGAAAATGACAACGGGGTTTTTTTAAGGGCATCAATTAGAAAAAAAAATTTTTAAGAACAAAAGACAACAAATAAACCCTGACAGGAAAGAAGTATAAAATGGTCTTGGATTCCAGTTTAGGGTAAGAAATGGACAATAAACATATAGGATGAGAAGGAACAGAGAAATATGACACAGAGATCCATTAAGTATAAGAGTTTCGGTGTTTTTCAGCACAGATTAATCAGAGCAGTTGGTATTAATTAATTAATAATCGTCATTATTTTTCTAAAATGGTTATACTCTTTGTTTCCCAATTTTTCCTAAGGTTCCTGGTTCATTCCTTAGCCAAGATAGTGGCACTTGGTTTCTATCTCTGCCAGCTCCTTTTCTAGGGTCCTAAGCTTCATGAAAAGTTTGCCATTACCTATGTGCCACTTAGCACTCCAGCTCCTTTCCTGGAGCCCTAAACTCCTGATTCATGCAAAGTTCATCAATATCTATGTGCCGCTGGACCCATCAGGGCAGCTAGGTGGTGCAGGGGATAGAATGCTGGGACTTGAATCAGGAGACCTGAGTTCAAAGCCAGCCTTACTAACTATGGGACCCTGAGCAAGTCGACTAACCCTGTTTGCCTCAGTTTACTCAACTGTAAAATGAGCCGGAGAAGAACATGTCAAACTACTCCAGTATCTTTGCCAAGAAAACCACAAACAGGGTCACAGAGTCAGACATGACTGAAATAAATGAACAACAGCTGGAGCCATCATCAATGCACACTGGTCATCTTCATGCTACACTGCTATACTTTACCCTGCTTTGGACTCAGCAGTTCAGCTCCAGTCCAGGAATTCCTCTCCCTGCCAACCTCTTGCTCAGCAATCAAATCATTACAGGTCCTAGAAACTTACTGCGATACTGACTGCCTCGCCTATGACTTCCCAAATCAAACACTTTTCTCAAGTCTTGACTCCCCTTTGTATGCTCTCTTCCCCTACTGGAATGTGAGCTCCTTGAGGACAAGAACTGAGCTCAGTGCTAACACACAGTAAGAGCTTAATAAATGTTGGGTTTTTTTTTTTAACAATTATTCATTCAAGAGTAAAAGAGGAAATGGAGGAGGGCTGTGGGAAATCATATCTTATTCTCTCTCTCTCACACACACACACACACACACACACACACACACACACACACGCCAATTACGTTCTGTGGCTGCTGGTACCTACCCATTAATGTGGCAAGAATGGATATTACTTACTACTCACTATCATCATACTCATGGGGAGATAACAGGAAATGTTAAGAGCCATGTGATTGCCTATTCCCTTTTACTGTCCCCCATATCCTATTGTCTAAGAAAACTCCCATCACCACTAAGCAAACTGGGTGGCCTTCACACCAGCAGGAGGAACTGGTCACTATAACTCTAAAGTAAGGGAACTAGTTTTCAAGGGCGCCACTAGTTTAATGTATTAAGTATCATCACAAAATGTGGAATTAGTATAATCTCGTTATTTCACCTTGTCTTATGTATTAACTAAATGAAAGAAGTCTGGGTAAAAGAATCTCAGAAAACCCACACTGAAAATGTATTCACTCTAAAATAATTATTTCAGTCTCTTAGATTTTCTGATGACAGTTTTGCCATAATTTCTAAGACAGTGGATACTGAATACTTGCAAAGAATGCAGGATACAAGGGAGCTGATCAGAGCATGAGTAATGTCTTGCAGATGCTACAGAAGCCTGTCTAAAGGAAGCATGGGTTCTCTAACCAGATGTTCTGAAGCAATAAAAATGCCTTGATATTCAACATGTCCAAAATGGAATTCATCCCCCCAAACCTCTGTCCTTCAATTTTCCTATTTCATTTGACAGCACTAACATCTTCCCAGTATCTCAATCTTCTTCCTCCATGGTCAACAGTGATTCTTCCCCTCTCCCTTACCCCCCACACCCAATGTCCTATTGATTCTACTGTTGAAATCTCTCCTTTATCTGTCTGCTCACCACCACCATTTCAGTTCAGGCTTTCTTCGCTTCTCAAATAGTTTTAGCGTTCTAATATCCATCTACTTCTATTTTCTCCCCTCTCCAATCTGTCACACAATTACCAAAATAAGCAGGTTTTACAAGTCAGATAAAGGATATCATCAGAGAGATGTATGGCTAGGGAAGGAATTGGACCAATCATGTAGTACGAACAAGGGAACAACCACCAAGTTCCCCTGATATTCACACAATTATCAGGTGTTCCAGAACAGAGGTGTCAAACACAGGGTCAAGGATGTCCGACTCCCAGAGGGCTCAACAAGATTAAAATGTAATTAGGAAATATTTAACAGAATAAATAAAAATACAATAGAAAATAGGTGATGTTATTTTGAGGTTTTCCAAGTCAATGTATTTCTTGCTAGTTTAGCCTTCTGTTTCTAATTTATACCACTGACGTAGAGAAGGGCTCTTACACTTTGGATGGACCCCTTTTGAAAGATTTACAGGAGGATATAGTCAAGGATAGCATAAGATGTGAAGGAACGGACAGGTTGCTATCTGCACCAGACAGCAATGCCATCATAAACCCCTGATGGTAAAAGTAATCAAATTAATAATGATTATAATAATAATACCTCATTTGTTGTTTTCAAGTTTTTAAAAGTGCTTTGCTTGCAATAAACTCTAAGGAAGTTACTTCAGGTTCATTTATTTATTTGTTCAGGACACATGGGTCCTAGAGAGAGATACTATTTAGAAAACAGGAAACTTCTGTCCTCGCGGGGCTTAGAAGTTAGTCTAATAGTTTTATAGAGAGTTGAGACACAGAGCTATCACATGACCTTTTGCTGCACTAGAGAAATACAAATTATGTGGCCCACAGAAGTTAAGGGAGTGTCACAATCAGGACTCAAACCAAGGTTGTTCATCTTCAAGGCACCATCATCAAGTCCAGTGCTCCTTCCCTTACATAACTCTACCTCCCTGAAAGAAGTATTTATTGATGAGGACAAAAGGTTTTAGAAGCAACCTGAATTTCTTCCTTGTACTTCCAGGATTTATAAATAGAATGGCAGAATTTTAGGCCTTCTAGCACACCTACTTTGTAGATGTGAGAGAGACCTCTACCTCATTGCGCTTCTTCCTAAAGGCCTTCTCTGGATCCCTCCTATGTGGGCGTGATCATTCCCTCCTCTGAAATCTCCTAGGGGTTCCTACCTCTTTTAGGCACTCATTCCATTCTCTTTTGTATTCTAGTCATTCTCTTCCAGGTCTACCATCCTCTACTGGTCTGTAACCTCCTTGAGGGCATTCATCTTTCCCTCTCTGTCCCTGGCAATTGGCACATAGCAAGCTGAATGAATGAACTAATTGACTAGGAAAAGATGGTAGGGTTTCGGATGATGTAATTTTCTTATGGGAGCAGACTGAGTTCTTCCTCATTTCTGGGGTCTGCTGAGCAGGGAGAAGGAAGGTGGCTGAGTGTCACAGGCACAGGGCCAGGTAAACAGGGTAAACGAAAAGAGGAAAGACCGGCTCTACGGCTTCAGCCCCAGCTATGGTCTCACCTTTGGCTGCTTGCTCCCATCCTGAGACTGAGCCCTTCCTATCATATCGAGAAAATGGAACATTTGAAAGGGCTGGGCAAGGCGGGTTCAGCGCTCACACTTGGGACAGGTAATCCATTAGTTACGTACAACAATTCATGAAAATGAAAACCTTTTCCTGAAATAAAGTAAAAACTCAAGCTGGCATCTAAAGCCCTCCACAATCTGGCCACCACCTGCCTACCCAGTCTTATCTCAAAGTGGCTTGCTAGCTATTCACTGTGGGCTGTCATTTACTTACATTCATAACCTGGGAATTCTGCTCTCCTTCAGCTCACATATCCGAACAGTTGCCAAATGTTGATGTTTCTACCTTCACACCTCTTATACTGGACCTCCCCACCCCTACCCCCGGACCCAAAGCACATCCTTCCACTCACAGCTACCACCTCTGTTAAAAACCTCATCATCTCTCACCTAGGTGGCTGTAACAGTTTATTAACCAGTCCCCCTGCCTCGCCTTAACCAACTACAATCCATCCTCCACAGATGGCAGAGCAACTGTCCTTGAGCACAGATTTGACCATGTGATTCTCCTACTCAACCAATCCCAGATGTTTTCCATTGTTCCTAAGATAAAACAGAAAATCTTCTGATTGGCTTTTAAAGTCCTTCACTGCCTGGCTCCAGACTATCATGACAGCCTCACTGGACATTACTCCCTGTCTCATACTCTGTAATAAAGACAAATTAGCTTTCTCTATGATACTTCATCTCCTATCACCAACTACCTGGAGTTCTCATTCGAGCAAAATCAAAGAATCTAGAAAACTCTTCATTTGCCGTAATGCCCATTTTACTTATCAAAGGGTGTCGTTGGTGACAGGTTTAATTGCCACTCTCAGTCCCAGTTCCAACAGCCAAGGAACTAGTTGCCAAAATGTAAAAAGGAGTAATTTTTAGATAAACTGCGTAGTAGCTATTGAGCTCAGCATAGTCCAACAAGATTAGCTGTATCATGTGTATTCAAATACCAGAGGACAAAAAGCTTTTATAACCTCACACTTATAAATGAATTTGAAATTTATTAATCACAACTCTATTTCCATATTTACGACAAAAAGCAATGTGTACACACACATACAGTGGCTCAAATCTTATTATAACTGCACTAAGACTTCTGGGAGAGAGAGAAAGAGAAAGAGAGAGACAGAGAGACAGAGACTGAGAGATGATAAAGCTAACATCAGTACTAAGATAGATATTCTCTGAACTCAGGTGCCATGGGACTTTACTGGAAATACAGTCAAAGTGACTAAAAATTAAGTAGGAGGAAAAACTCAATTTCAGCAGTAATAACAGAGTACTCAGAATATTTCCTTTTTCCTTAAGGATCAATTTTAGGAGAAACCCACTTAAGTTGATATAACATCCTGTCAACCTCGTCTACTATAATTTCAAGTAATTTTTTTCTTTTTCTCTTTCTATCCCTTTTTTTCCTTTACAAAAAGTGCCAACATTGCTTTTCTTTTTTTTAGCGTCTTCCTAAACTGTACATAAGTATTTACTGTGCTCTGGGGAAACTGCCAGCATGACGTTATTTACTGTATGACTAATATTCAGTAATGAAGCATAAATGGACAACTATTTACTTGTGTTAATCACCAAAGAGCTTTCCGAAAGCTGTGGCCTCAGAGCACAGGAGCCCCAATTTCCACACACAGCTCCCCATCCCATGTGCCAAAAATCCGCTCCCAAAGAGGCAAGTGTGCAATCCTCAAGCGAAAGCCAGCAAATGAAAGTCACAAGTCATTATTTGCCTAAAATGTTCTTTCAAAAAAATGTTTTCAAATTGTTTCCCAGTTAAAAGGACTTGTACATTCCAGTTAAAGTCTTTCCATAAACAAGTTTAATACCGAAATGTTAAGTGTCTGAAAATTATTGAAATACTTCTAATGCTTTAAAGACAAACCATTATAACTTAGGAAATCCAGAAGAGAAGTTTCATGCTTCTATTACTTTCTCTTCTTAGAAAAAAGACTTTGGTACATTCTTTCTTTTCTAAGTAACGACAAGGTTTTGCTTCTGCTGCTGCTGTTTTTTTTTTTTTAATCCTTGTTTTTTTGGCCAAAAGCAACTGCCTTGATCTTCGCTGATCAAAACTTATTTCCTACCTAAGACAGATCATTTTCCTTCTTCTGAATGCCAGATGAATGCATAGAGTGAGTGCTGCACTGTGTCATACACTGAAATTTTTATAGCACCAAAGCCTTGGAAGGATGGCAAGTCCATTACCCAGCATACTCAGGAACTGGGTATTCTCAATAACTGACTCTTCTTGCTACTAGAATTAGCATGTACATAATATACAAGGGAATCGTTTTCAAAGAATTAAAAAATCTAAGCTATAACTAAAATTATATAAATAATTAGCAGTTACATAGTACTTTAAATGTCTACCAACTGCTTTACAAAAATTATCTCCACTGAATTCACAACAGCCCATGGAAGGTGGTCTAATTATCCCCATTTTACAGATGAGGAAACTGAAGGTGGGAAAAATTAAGTGACTGGTCCAGGGTTACAGAGCTACTCAATGTCTGAAGCCGAATTTGAACTCAGCTCTTCCTGATTCCTGGATCCAGAACTCTACCCACTGGGACATCTAGCAGCTTACTAATTAATAAATAAGATAATACACTATCATTTGTCCCTTATCCTCCTTAGATAATTTGTTTAAACTCTCCTAGATGACTGAAAATTTTCTACAGGATGACAACTATTCATTACGGTTGATAGCAATCAATAAATAAATATTTATTAAAGTACTGTGTTAGGTCAACTACAAAAACTGAAACCTTCTTGGCTCACAATTTACATTGTAACAGAGAAGATAGAAAAATATATACGCATAAATAAAAATATAACATAAAATTATATGCCACATAAATATAAATAAATTAATAAATGCACCTACACAGAAGGAAAATAATTAGATAGAAGGTAATTTGGGAGGGAAGGCACTAATAGAGATCTCAGGAAAGGCTTCGTGAAGAAGATGGTGCCTGAGCTACACTAAGAAAATAATCAATCCTAAAGGACAGCCAGGTTTAGTGATAGAATACTTGGGTGGATCAAACACTAGATATGACTTTGATCAAGCCACGTCTTTCAGGCTTGGTTTTCTTGTCTGTAAGATAAGGATGAAAAACACTGGAACTATGAAATATAAATCACTTTGTAACTCTTAAAGCATTAGCATAAGTAAAAATCTATGGTTTTTTTTTAACTCTTCCCCCTCTTTTTCAAGGTTGTCCTCAAGCGTGGTCACTTGGTCTTTTTAAATGTCTTTCAGACTCATAATTTCCTCTTCCATCCCACTAATCTGCCCTGATTAAACACTTTATAGCTAGACTATTACAATAAGCTCTTAGCTGGTCTCCGCCTCTAGGCACATCTCACAGGATCACAGAACTTTTAAAGTAGGAAGGGATTTCAGTGGTCATCTAGTCCACGCATGCCAAAGAAGTAATCCCCAACTATAATATACACAGCAAATGGGTCAGGCCTCAGCTCGAAGACCTTTAAGGAGAGAGGGACTCACTACCTCCTCCCAAGGCAGTCCAGACCACTGTAGGGCAGCTGTAGCTATTAGGCCTAACAGCTAATCTTCATTTATTTGCTTCTTTCTCATTTCCAGCCACTGTCCCTGGTTCTTGCTCTCGGGGGCTAAGCAGAACAAGTCTAAACACTCCTACACAATGATGCTTCAAATACTTGAAGACTATGGGTATATCACCCCTGATGTTTCTCCATCCTATACAGTGCCACTCAATTGATCTTTCTAAAACGTCACTTATAGCATCAAGAATCCATGGTGGCTCTCTCTTTGCTACCTACCACAGCCAATCTAAACTCTGCTGCCTAGTTTTCTGAGCCCTCGATTCTACCTCTCCAACCTTCTCTTCCACAACCCTCTCCAACAAGAGCCTTTGACTGTGAACTCTGAATAGAACCCTGAATAGACTATGCTCATATTCATCTCTGAGAGGCCTTCCCTGTTTGGAAGGACTACCTTCTGTACACGTAGCTCAATTCTATCTATCCATTCTCCAATTATCGTAGCTCATACTAACCTGTCTTTCCTCTACATTCTTTGAGGTGTAAAATGGATGATTTCAATTACATGAAATTAAAAAGGTTTTGTAACATTCTTACCGCCCTCATGTTGGGCACAATGTAGGTCACTACTCCTCATTTTCTGCTTCATATTTTCTCTTAGAGACCAAGACTTGCCCACAGGCACAGAGCTTGAACCCAGGTCCTTTGACTCCCAGGTTCCTACTTATCATATGTTGTCTTTGGACACATAGGAATTAGCAGATATTCATAATTTGATTGACTGTATTAATAAGTGCAAAAATGCTAGTTAAGATATTTCTGAATATCAAACTAAATTAATGCTAATCCCAAATCTCCAACTTAATCTCACACTCATTTGATTTCTTAGCTGCCCTATTCTCAGCTCCTATATTTTATTCAAAACCATTTCATAACACTTTATATTACTCTAGCAATAAGTAAAGCTAGAGTTTAAAATAATTTGGTAACTAAGTATTTCTTTTCTGTTCAACAATCTCCCACACATGCCTAAAGCTTTTACATATGTCATATATACATAATTCTGTGTTGTTTAAAGGATCCAAAGTTTCTTCTCCTAGACTGGGAGGGGGGAGAGGGGCAGGGCAGTGTTTAACCTTTAAAATAGAAGTTGAAGTTAGATTATTTTAAATTTTGTTTCAAACTTTGGGAAAGGTTAACTCCTTTGGGATTAATTAACTTGTTTCCATAGACTTTTTTCTCCACCCTTTAAACTGTGTAAGTTAGAAAGCCTACATTCACTCCTTGTAGACATTAAAAATATATTTAAGTACCTTGGAAACACCAAGAAACCAAAACCCCAAAGACTAATTTAAGAGTATCTAATGTTTCAAACACTAAAAAAGCATACACATCATTTTTTTTAACTTTAGAGCCAGCTCCTACAACTAATTTTGCTATCTTAGATAAGAAAAAAAAATAAAGTTTAGCAGTTAAAATGTCTTAAGATAATTTTTACAAGGGGTGCTCCGAAATAATGAAAAGATTTTTAAAAAAATAAATTATTTCAGTGAAACACTGATTCCCATGATCCTCCAAATTAAATGGATGGCCCTCGGACAAGAAAGGGGGAGGTGGAGGCAAAACAGTCCCTAGTTCCATTGCTTTTTATTAAGTGAAAAATAAATGGATCTTGCTGGAGGTGAGCTGATGCCTTTAGAACTTCTCCATTTCCCCAAGTAGGAATCATTTGGTGGACTGGCAAACTCCTCAAGGCTAGGGATATAGTGTTTTGGGTTTTTTTATATCTAACAGCTGTGCACAACAATAAGTTACTGCACAGTGCATTCCTGTTTGCTAAACTTGCTTTTGCATCTATAACTCCTTTGATCTTACAACCATCAGGTATGGTAGGCAGAGGAGGGATTATTTTCCCATTTTTCAAAGAGAAAAAAAAAGGTCCTAGTGAAACTTGCCCCAAATCACACAGATACAAAGGAACAAAGCCATGACTAGAATCGAATTCCCTTGACCACTGACTTGTGACTCTGGGCACCCAAGAAATAAAAGTGGGACAAATGAATGGATGAATTAATTATATAAATTAATTTACCCATACAGATACCAATAATTGGAATAGTGTGTATCTTGTCCATCTGTCATAACTTCTGCATGGAGTAGGGCACATTCGGGACGAAACTAAGTGAGCCTCCCTAATAGCTCAAAACAATGCACAGATAGACTCTTGGCTTGGGGGTTTAGCATGACACAGTGGACAGGATGTTGGACTGGTGGTTGGGAAGAAGCAGATTTTTTTAATCCTACCTCTGATGTTTCCAAGGTGAGTAGCCTCTCATCTGTAAAATGAGGAGAACGGTTCTTACATCTCCAGTCCCTACCCCACTGCAGTTATTTTGAGGCTAGATGAGAAAATGTCTATAAAGTATTTTGCGAAAACTTCCACCACAGCATGTCAGTTATTATAATAATTACAATGTTAAATCATTCTTCTCATCTTGTTTAATGGAGTTCGGATGGAAATGGTCTGAGGCAGACTGTCTTCCAGATATTATTCCTTCATATTTCAAGTCCTGCGTACTGTTGAACAGTTGGGATTTGTTATTATTATCGTTTATGTTCTTATCTTGTTCTATAGGGTTTAGATAGAAACACTCTTAGGACAAGTTTTCTTTTTCTAATCTTTTTAGCATAAATGTGCTACATACAGAATACTACATGGGTGCATAAAATGACTGCATTTTGTAGCTGAATAAAAAAATTTTAAGATAGAAGTTCATCCTTTATAGGCATCCTCTGGTACAACTGTACTTAACAAATGTTTGCTGATTGACCCCCAACCACAAACAGAATAACAGTAATGATAGGCACCTCATCCTCTTCCCACAATTTTGACTTCCTCTGCTAATTCTCTATATTTTGAAAATTGTTAACTGTAGCATGGACTTTGAATACTTGGCATGTAGTATTTTTAAGCTGTCATTCTTAACTCTTTGTGGATCAATGTTATCCCCAGCCAATTGTGAGCAACAATTTAGCCTGTGCTAATGGTCAAGTTGCAGTAGTTTGCTGGGTTGATTCATATTTGTTATATGGAGCTTTGTCATCTGTTGGATCCTTCACCGTCATCACCATCATCATCGTCATCATCAGTCACCGGCATCATCATCAGGAGAACTATTCCATACCACTCTGAAACAGACAAGCTATCTTGAAAACAGAGAGCTATCTGTATTTTCCACGTGTGGGGTCTAAAGGTGGTGGAGATGTGAAAAATGGAAAATTTTTCACTACTGCATCCAATTCCACTGCAACCAGCAGTCTGTAAGTCAATGAGTATTTCAGCTTTACAAATCCAACTGTTAAAGGGCTATGTGAACAGCATGTATCATGCAAGAAAATTAGGTTCTCATGGCAACATCCACTTGTGTTCATTCCTTCTGGAAGGACAGATGGCAGCCCTGTCAGAACACTCCTGGCACATTATAGAATTTCTTTAGGAAAACAGATGTATATGACATTAACATCCCTATGAGGTGTTGGGAGTCTTTCATCTCCAAGAACTGCTGTAATTAAAATAACTAAAGTCCTGGGGAGATGCCAAAGAAATCAACAAACAAAGAAATGCTTGGATCTGGGAATGCCACCCAACAAATACCAAAGATGAAGTTGCAACTTGGTCCTGTAACTGATGGTGAGAGGTGAGAAATATGGCAGGGGGCTTGTACTCAGCTTTGGCATGAAGCAGCCTTTAAAGACTCTGGAGCCCAGCACCTCTGAACCACGCCTGTCTCCCCTACAACGTCCAATGGGACAGGAGCCATCAAGTCTTACCAAAGTGTAAATATAGCTAAAAATGTGTCATATGAACCCTAACTGATGGAAGTGAGGCTTCTCTTGGAGCACTTCATACATTCATTTTTCTTCTGCAATAATTTCCAAAGGACTTGACTGATTTAGACCCAATCTGGTTTGCTCAAGTAGATTCACAGGTTCACAAGATACAGAATTGGAAGAAATGTCAGGAATGACCTACTCCAACTCCTTCATTTCACTGCTGAGGAAACTTGAGGCCCAGGCATATTTTGCAACTTGCTTGTGGTCACACAGGTAGTGTGTAGTAGACTGTAGTAGACTGAACTCAGGTTTTCTGTCTCCAGAGCCAGTATTCTTTCTCTCTAACCATACTTTCTCACCAGTATATCCAGATATATTTTGAGATCCATTTGTGGTTCAGCATTATCTGTACCCAAACCAATTTAAATCTTAATTTACAAAAACTATTTAAATTCTGACTGAAATGTCCTGTCCTATTTAAGAGATAAGGGCTCTTTAAGAAATCTCAACCCTAGCCATGAAGTGATTGCTGGTAGCAAAAGGCAGTTTTAAAGAAATAACTGTAAAAATCAGCCTCTCTACTTTGGCCAACACACTAATTAGAAGATTAAAGAGATGGTTATATCTTCTCCAGAAGTAAGGATCCTGTAAAGTTGTCATTGCCTGGTCCAGGGGTAGGGAACCTGAGGCCTCGAGGCCATATGTGGCCCTCTAGATCTTCAAGTGTGGCCCTTTGACTGAATCCAAACTTCACAGAACAAATCCTTTTATTAAGAGCATTTGTTCTGTGAAGTCAGAATTCAGTGAAAGGGCTGCACTTGAGGATCTATAGGGCCATATGTGGCTTCAAGGCCACAGGTTCCCACCCTGGTCCATAGCAGGCAGTCTAATCACTAGCCAATTTTAAATCAAACAGCAAAAGCAAACTTACTAAAACTGGGCTCAGAAAGAGCACCTGGTCACACAGGGTTTCAAAGCTTCCAAATCTCTTTCTTCTAAGTTCTCTTCTTCCATGATGGAGGGCAGGAAGGTTAAAAAGGACAACTAAAGCTTTCCCAGTGATTAGCTCAAGCCTAGGCAAAATGAATAGGCCATCTGTGACTGGGACAATGGAAAAGAAACTGCCCATGGGCTTTGAATCAAGCACAAAGAGGGAAACTAGAAATACCTCCCTCCCACCCCCACCCCCTCCAAAGGGCTTCTGAGGTTAAGCCAAGTTTGGAGGTAAGCTGATAAAAGAAAATTTAAGGGAAAGGAAATAGGATGATAGATCCGGAGCTAGAATGGATCTCAGGGACCATCAGGTCCAAACTTTTTCTTTTTACAAATGAAGAAACTGAGGCCAAGTAAGTGGCTTGCCCAGAATCAAACAAGTAGTAAGTAGAGAATCCAGGATTCAAACTTCCATTCTACTGGGAGAATGTGTATCAGTTTAAACATTTATGTGCAATACCTCTTTAGGATTATCTTATTGCGCATAATAGTCCTACCACCTGTGTGCCTTTGCACAGGCAGCCCCCATCTCAGGAATGCCCTCTCTTGTCTTGGAATCTCTAATTTCAGAAAAAATGTCACCTCCCACAAGAAGCCTTTCCTGATACCGCCCCTCCCCTCGAAATCCCTATAATTGTTAGGATAATCCTGAAATAACAATAATCATCAATTATCTTGTATATATTTACATACGTACAAATATCTTTGGATAGAATGTAAGTTCTCTGCAGGCAAAGGATATTTCACTTTTGCTTCAATTGGTCACTCAATCTGGATGATGAGTGATTGACCACCTTGAAGTTCTAAAGTAACACAGGATCTGAAAAAGCACAAGTATTCTCTAACGGCACAAATTTTTGGTAAAAGGGTATCATTACAGGTCTAGATTTTCAAAAGCTACAGATTATTTACTCCAGCAATGGAGGGAAGACGGAGACACCCTGGAATGGCCAGTGTTACTGGAGTTCAGGGTGAGAGAGTGATGCAGTGGTATGTACCTGCAAAAAGAAAAATGAATACTGCAATGTAGCTATCAGTTTTCACTACTGTCTTCGTTCACTCTCAAGGTTATTCACAAAATGAGTGGCTTGATAATGAAATGGTATGTATTTTATATTAAATATTTTTATAGTACTGTAAGTTTTGTAAAGCATTTATGTCATGAAAACCCTTTGAAGCGGACAGAGATTATCTTCCCTTTATATATGTAGAAATTGAGATTGACAGACTAACAACTAACTTACATCATAGAAGTGTCAGGGTGAGAAGTTAAATCTAAGTTTTTCCAATTCTAATTCAGATTCTCCAACTCCAGAATCAATACACTGTGCCCAATATCACAACGCGTCTCCATATTTCTTACTAGATCTACATTTTATATGGTAATTCACAAAATTTATTTTCTGAACTACTTCCAATGCTCCTCCCTTGAACATGACGGACTGAAAGAATCACATGATGCCTTAACGGTTAATCAGATGCACCCACCCACTCCACTCTGCTCACTGTCAATTTTAACACATAAATCAGAATAATTAAGTGGAAACAATTTTAGTCCCTCCCTCCCTTAACCTCCATGTAAAATATTCAATTTTAGGAGATAAGCCACACATCTTATCTGCGCCACAATTAATATTGAGTCAATTGAACTGTTTAAGCACCCGTATATTTAAAAGTGAGGAAGTCATTTTTCAGTAGAGAAGTCTGGGGAATATCTATAATTGTTGTAACAGAGACAGATTGCACAAGTGGGGAACCTCAATGTAAATCATCTCATTTTCTGAGAATTTCTGGAACTGTGATCTGATTTTCCAGGAACAGATGACAAAAGCTGCCAACTTGTATGACTAGATTTTTACTAGAGCTAGAAAATTCAGAAAGGGCTCTTAAAAGCCACTAAGAAGTGCTGCTGAATTCCTCCCAACGTGTCCTCCCCCTACAAAGAATACTGTTTCCAAGAGAATGCCGGCTTGAAACAGTTCCCTGGTGTAGGGGAAAGAGAATCTTGGATAAACAGTCTTTGGTGATTTGAGCAGTAAATATAGTAGCTAAAAGCAATAAAGTTCTGTATAGCCTTTAACCTACTTTGCTGCTCTTTCTGGCACCAACGTGACATTTTAAATGTCATTGGAGGGTTAGAGAGAACAAAAAAGCATCAAATCAACAAGTGTCGTAGCATCATAGCATACCAGCTTATGAGCCAATATCTCGCTCTTTCAAAAGCAAAACAGACAGGCTGCCCTTCACGCTGGAAAATGACACTGCTCAGGCAGTTTTCAGGAAAGCTGCCGCTAACCATGTTTTCGTAGCAGTGATAATGGTCTCGCAACGACCCATCTAGACTCTCTTACCTAGAACTCTGGTGACCAACAACACCAAGGCTAGGCTTAAGAGAAGGTTAAACAAGGTTAAGACTAAAATCTGTGGCCAAGCTAATGAAGCTAATCAGAATTCGGTGCTTTAAGGAGGAGAAAAGTAATTTTTAAATAAAGTCAAAATAAAGCATATATAAAAATATATAAAATAAAGTATATGTAAAAATAAATTTTTTTTAAAAATAAAAGCATGAGACATCAGATGGTTGTCTAACTTAAAATCACAGACATCCATCCACAGAAACATATACCCTCAGCAAGTACACCAAGAAGACTTCTTCCACAACCAAGCTTTTACATAGAGCAGCTATCAAATTCCATTCCTTCTTCTTGGCTTTTAACCAATACTGGTTTAGCATCAAAAATTTAAATAAATGAAATATCTAATCTTCTCTTATAGCTATTTACATACAAGCCTTATCTCCCGTACTAGACTATAAACTCAATGAGGGCAAGGAACCTACTCCTCTCCTAATTTTTGCTTGCAGGGTGTTGACTCAGTGACTTGAACATAGTAAGTATTCAATACATCATCACTGGACTAATGATCTGAGATATATTCCTGTTAGGAAAAGCAGCCCCACCTTTTTTTCCCCCCTTGGAAAAAGTTATATCATTTTTCAAGGCAGTATGTGAATCTCTTTTAAAGAAACTATTTTTAAAAACTACATCTAAAACTTTTCATGTAGTCATCATTCTCTACCTAAAGACAGACATAATTCAGAGAAGGCAACAAAAATGATCAAAGGAACAACCTACAACTCATTATTAAGGACAGGCTAGATGCCAGGCATTGGGCTAGGCAGGACAATATTAACACAAAGGTGAAACAGGGCCTCCCTTCAGGAGCTTACGTTCTACAAAGAGGTTAAAGAGGAAAAAAAGGATGGGTGTAAACATTAAGACTGGGCCATGTGGAAAGATGAAGAGCGAGGGGAGATCTGATCCAAGTTCATATGATCCTTAAACTGCACAGTTATTTAAGAATGCCAGAAACCGGAGGCATCATCTCCCGATGCCTGAAAAAGAACCTTCTATAACATATCACTGAGGTGATAAAAATGGAAATCAGCAAATGGGCTTAAGAAGATTTCATAGGAATTCCCATGATAATTCAATAATAGGTTATTAAGAAAAAGGAGAGAAATTAGAGGTTGGGAAATACCTCTCTAATCCACTAAAGTTACCATTAAGTCCAACTCTGGTCTCCTATAAAACACCTTTGATGCCACTATCAGAGGTAAGAGAGGCTGGTCTAAATAGCTAATAGGGTTTGGTCCAGTTTAATGTTTTATACATTCGGTCACAACTCCAAGCCAGCTTCTCTAGAATGTTTAAATCATTTACAACTGGAAAGCTACAAAATCATTAAATTTTGCTACCTCTGGGCAAAAAACAACTTCTTACTAAACTTTTCTCTTTGGACTTTCTTGCAAATTAAGCTAAAGCTTTCCAGAGAACATTTCAACATCATACCCTAAGAAACTTTTCCCACCTGCTATTATAATACCTGAGTGATGATTACCTAGTGCCTACCTGATTCAGAATACCAGGTTATTTATTTTAGTCTCGGCAGTTAAAATCTCCAATGAAAAGGTGAGGAGTTGGGGGGGGGGGGGCACAGAAATACACAGTTGGTGGGCTAAGTGGTCCACCCATTGTGAGAAATAATTCAGAATTGTGCCAACTAAATAACTAAAATGCCCATACCTTTGACACAGAGATTCCATGGCTCCCAAGAAGTAATGATAAAAGAAAGGCCTTACATACAGAGAAACATTTATAGCAGGACTTTTTGTAATAGTAAAGAATAAAGTAGATGCCCGTTGATTGGGGGAATGGCTAAGCAGACTGTAGAACAAAAATGTAATGAACTGATACTAAATGATGAATATAAAGAAGCACAAGAAAACTTATATAAGAACTGATACAAAAGGAATGATAAGCAGATCCAGAAAAAAAAAAACCAATATATAAAATGACTATAATGATAATAACTGAAAATTAATGCTGTGAAATTATGAATGACCAAGCTTAGCCTCAAAGAATAGATATGAGAAGGCACCTCCCTTCTTCCTTTGAAAAGATAGGAGTCTATGAGTACATAAACTACAGGTAATGTCAGACTTTTTGGATGTGTTGGTGAGTTTTCTTGAATTGTTTTCCCCCCTCTTTTTAAATTTTTTATTATAAGGGACAGCTCTCTGGGAATGGAAGGGAAGGGGATGTATTTTTGTGCAGGGAGTTAAAGCCAAGAAAAGGGCTAGCTACCCTTTTCTACTAATCAACTTTTCTGTAGTTCCATCTCAGGAATTTCCTTTGTGCAAAACTAGAATTTATTGTTGGATGATTTCTTTTTTTTTTTTTTCACCCTAGCTCACATCTGACTGATTTCACCAGGACCACACAAGCACCCATACCTGGTAATATGGATGATGCAAAAAGGAATCCGGGCAGCCAGCTAAAGCCATTGGTTCTTTCTTGCTTTCTTCAAATTACATTGACTGTGGCACTGCACCTGCAACAAAGACCAACCATGAGCAACCAAGGCAAAGGAAAAGTTTATGCTGCTTGTTACTACTAAAAAACTTCTGTATAGGGATAACAAAATCTCTAGCACCCCTAGGCCATCTCAATTTGTAGACCTGGTAAGTCTCTCATTAATATAAAGCAACTTTTTATTCTAGCATTATGCATCAGATCATATCCTGGCGCAGGCGCTCTTAACCTAACTTGTTTTGTTTTAGTATTTTGATAACTGTCCTCCAATATAACTGATTTCCTTTTTAATCCTATCTATTTTATCTCACCCATTTAAAAGCATTATTCCTAAGAAGGGGCCCATAGGCTTCAACAGACACCCAGTGGAGCCATGACACACAGAAATGAATCCCTCAACTAGGGGACAGGATGGTCTGGGTCATGAGAAGATTCTTTTGGGATGGTGCTATTGGGATGTCACTGTCTCTGGCATGGGGAGAAACGGATTTCCAAAACTTAGTAGCCATGTGACCATTTAGCCTCTCCTTAAGCTAATGCTAGCAATTTGTTTCATTTGCTAATTACATCCAGAAGTGCAGCATTAAACATAACCACCAATGGTTGGGGTTGCCTAATGAATGGTTCATGCCCATCTACTTCTGAAAGATTTCCAATGAAAAATAATCCACTTGATTAATAGTTTTAGAGAAGTAACATGCACAGTTATCTCGTCAAGAAGTTTCAGCAAAAATTAAGTCTTAGAAATGAAAAGTTTAGTCTGCTCCCAAAAAAACTGTGCTCTTTTTTCATGAACAGTCATCCCCAGGAGGAGCAGAAACTGGTTCAGTGCTACCTGGATCTACTGAAAGCAGGGTTTTCCCAAAGTGCTCTTACTCAGAAATATTTCCGAGCAGATTTAGCACTATATCATTCCAAGGTTGTTGTTTTCGAATCTAAATATCATGGAAAGAACCCTGGCAATGCACTCAAAGATAGGAATAAGACACACGTTTTTGGATATAACCATTGGGAGAATTTGCTTTCCTTGACTATAGGGGAGGGCAAAGGGGAAAGACAAAGGGGATGAAAGAGGAGAGGGAGAGGAGGAAGAAGGGGAAAGGGAAGGGGGAGGGCAAGGCCAAGGGGGTAGGGGGAATATGAAGGTAGAGGGGAAAGGGAAGGGAGAAGGGAGAGACAAAGGAAGAGGGAAAAGGAAGGGAGAGGAGAAAAGGGAAAGGAGAGGGGAGGACCAAGGGGAAGGGGAAGAGAAGAGAGAGAAGGAAGGAAAAGGAGAGGAGGAAGGGAAAGGGAGGGGAGAGAGAAGGAAAGGGAAAGGAGGGCAAGGAGTGGGGAAGGGAAAATGGGAGGGAGAAGGAAGGGTCAAGGTGAGGGGAAAGGGAGAGAGGAGAGTCAATGGGAGAGGGCTGAGGAAGGGGAGGGAGATGAGATTGGGAGGAAAAGGGGGAGAGGAGAACCTTGACCTTGAAGAGCTAAACTTGGTGTCACTGGACCTGAGTATGAATGCTGGTTCTGCAACTTAATAGATGTGTGCCCTTAGAGAAGTCATTTACCCACCATGAGTTTCAATTTCCTGTAAAATGAGGAGGTTGTACTAGTGATCTTTCTAAGGTCCGTTCCAATCCTAAATCTCTTATGATATTGAGTGATCATAGTTCTAAGTATTTCCTAGATTTAGTGCCAAAAAACAAAACTTACAAAAGGGAATTTTTTTAAAGGTGGCAGCCTCATGCCCAAGAAGCCAATTTGGCAAGAATACACCAACACCAAGAACGGCATTCCCTACCCACAGAGAACTCTGCCTTCTTGCTGGTGGCATGAAAATCATGCCAAAAATGTTTTGGAATATAAACTAAATTCAAGCATTCATTCAGATCTGAATCTGCCTCCCACAAATTTGAATCTATTTCAAAATAGTCTCTGGATAAAAAGGAAAGGTTAAGAAAAAGAAAAGTCCTGCTTTGGTAAACCTTTTGTAAACCTTTTACACCACATGGCCCCTTCTTCAAAGCAATCCCTAACAAATACTAACAGCTCAAATAAATGACTACAGTCACAAGACAGAAAAACCAGGCAACCTCAGGGACCCTTCTATCTGACAGAACTCTTGGGATACATCCAAAGAGGTCATTAAGTATAATAAATGCTATGTAGGGGGAGCCTAACAGGCTTTGCCCCAGGAGCACGTAGAATACCTTTACCAACACTATCTCAGCAATCTTCACAATATTCCTAAGAAATAACAAAACTGAGGCCCTGGGATGGATCTGTTCATGTCAACTCACAAGGGAAAAACCAATGGAATTTAGATCAGCTCAGTGTTCTGCCTGTCAAACCCGTGAAACAATCAGTTCATTTATCCCGAACAGTGCTTCCCTAAAATAATGATATGCACAAGTGTGGAAAGTCCATGGATGTGGAACAAAGCATATATTTTCAGTTTTCTAGTGTATTGATCGGTTTTGCTGATTTTTTTTCTATTGTTCCTCTTTTTTCCTTTAAAAAAATTGTCTTTGTAATAGAGGATGGCCTTCTGGGAGGGGGAGGAGATGGGTACAGGAGAAATCTAGGCGATGTAAAAAAAGCAAAAGGTATGTCAATAAAAATGTATCTAAAAAAAAAAGATATGATTAAAATACAAAATGATCAGTCCACTTAATCCAACCAAAATTCCTATTTATGGTTCTGTTGTGAAAACTAGAATTCATATAGAAAAAACTGAGCCCTATCGTTTAGAATACACTTGACTGATCTTTGGTTAAAAGCTGTAACTGAAATGTAAAATGTGATGAAGGAGAGACTGATTCTCTACAGGGCTATCAGGTTTCTTTATCCTTTCCATTCCTTTCAACAAGCCTTTTAACCAGCCTTGCAAAACACTCTCTTGCAACTAGAATAAGCCACTGTTTTTAATCTATAAAGATCAATGTCTTTATTCTTCTATGCCTCTTTAGGCATCCTGCACTTGACACTATTAACATAAAAAGCTGATCCTCACCTTTGCTCTAAAAGATGAATTCAACTAAGTAATTTTTTTTTCTGGCTGTCTATTGAATCTATCTTTTAACTTCTAATGAATTTTGCTTCTGAAATGTCTCCAAAATGCTGCCATGAACAAAATAAACGCTTGGGGCAAATTTCTGATATCCAATGTAATGTTTCACAACCTCTCAAGAGAACGCACTTGAATCACCTTGTTAGAACAGTTAAAATTTTGCTTAAGAATAAAATAGCCTGGGGAATAAAGAGAGTAATTTTCACTTTTTTCTTCCTTTTCATATACTATTTCCATTTTTATTCATTTTTCTATTTAAAATTTTTATTGTATATTAGGAAGGCATTTTGCCATATTCTAATAAGAATTTTATTAATAGCTTTGCCTGCATTGGAACAATACCTGATTTATTCTTTAATCAATTAATCAAGTATTAATTAAGCATCTACTATATAACGAGGACTGTGCTAGGTTTTGACGATACACAAAGAATGAATAATTCTTACTTGCAAGTAGCTTACATTCTAGTGGGGGAGAAAATACATACATATAAAAATATATCCAACGCTAAATGAAAGCCTGTGAGCCATAATTCTGTAATTGATTGCCATTTGTACCTCCTAGGTCTAATTAGTGACTTAAATAGAATACTGGGAAGAGAAAGAATCAATAATCCTCAAGGTAATCTAATTACTCTAAAATCTATTGACTCGAGACAATAGTAGGGGCTTAAATTTAGTTAAAAGCCTAACAAAACCAAGTATTTTAAAAGAAAAGGAAAGGATTTGAAGCTAGAAGGGAACTCAGAGGTCATCTAGTCCAGGTGTCAAACAAATGCTGTGGTCCGCAAAACTCCCCTCTATATCCTGAATGAGATTAAAATGTAAATGGGAAATAGTTTAAAAAATAAATAAAAATACAAGATAATGCTAATTTGTAGTTTTCTAAATCAATATGCAGTCTACAGAGAGCTACTGCTATTACGAGTTTGGCAACATTGATCTAACCAACTCCATCATTTTAAGGAATGGAAAACTAAGATGTGACCTAACTTTCTTAAAGTCACAGTATAGGTAAAGCGGGCAGGGATTCGAATTCAGACTCTCTAAATCCAAAAGCAGCACCTCTCCACTATTCCCCAGGCCTTCATTTGATTATGTAGATTGGAGTCGGGTTATGGAGAATCAAAAGGGGAATCTAGCTTTGATATAGGAGGCATCAAGGAGTCACTGACAGCTTCTGAACAAGGCAGAGACATGATCTGAGCGGGCCTATTAGATAATAAGTCACAAGCAGAATTAGTTTCAAAGTGGTAAGAAAAAATGATAGAAGTTGGTGAAAGCCTGGATATGGCAGATAAAGGAAGATCCAGCAGAGATGATCCCAAGCTTTTAAGACTAGGTTACTAAAAGAACAATGATGACAAAGACACACAGTTTGGGATGGGGAGCTGCTCTGGAACCAAAGAAAATGTTTAGGTTTGGCGATTCTGACTTTGTAGCAATGGCAGGACATCCCAAAAATATATACTAGAGAGCCGGATGGGATGTAACTCCAATGAGATGATAGGGCAAAGAAATGATTTTTTTTTAAAAAACCTTATGACTGGAAGATGCTATCCACCTCCAGAGAATGAGATAACTAATGGAAATAAGCATCATATGGTCTTACATATGTGTGTATGAGTGTATATATGTATGTTTACAGATATCTATGTATATATGTACACACGTACACACACACACACACACACACACATATTTGCGATTGATTGTAGCCTTCTCTAGGTCGGGGGAGGAAGAAGGAGAAAAAACAAAATAAAAAGTACACAGCAGAAAACATAGAAGGAAGCAAAGAAAAGCTGGGTAGCTTTGAAAACACGTAGCATTAATTATATAAATTTTCTTGAAATGTTAATTTATTTTTTTATATTGAATCCTCTTATGTTCTGCTGTATACATGAAAATATTCTTTTTTTCTTTTCTCATTTTGTTGTCAAGCTTAAAATGAATAAAAAAATTTACAAAAAAACACCTTATGACTAAAAGTTTTAATCCCATATCACAGTGATTTTGGACCTCTAGGACTTTGAAACAAAGCTGTCTTTACCTACGGTCTTGGTTTTCTTTTTCTTTCTTTAATAAAACATTAGCAACCTCCCAAAAGGTAAGATTTAAATACATTTCAAAACCTGGATATTTTAAAATCACTGTTTTTTTTTTCTACTCCTGCATCAGTGGAATTCCCCACAATTACCACCAGCAGTTTTTCTAGGCAAGGTCTCCTAATTCTGCAAGACATGCTTATTTCAAAAGCAACATTCCTCAGCGTTCATTGGATAATCTGCAGGAAGTGAGAAAACAATAATCGCTTAATGAAGTCGATCCCATCAATCACACATACACATTGAACCTGCAGACAGAAAATCATTTGTCTATGACGTAAGGGATCAAAATAACCCGTACCAATACAAGAAACAGTCACCTCTGAAAGAAAGGACATTGTCTCCACCCTATCCTTTTTAACCTCATTTTTTTAAAAAGACATCCAGTGCAAAGAAAGTATTTTTTAAATTTATCAGTTCAATCTGATTTTCTACTTGGACATAAATTGTCTATCATATATTCCATTCTTGAGAATATAATTAAAAATGAGTCTTCTGTTCATCCAATTTAGGGTGAATGACAACACAGCACCACTCTCTCAGCACAGCCCACCCCCAATCAAATACATACTGATACACACACACTCTCTCTCTCTCTCTGTCTCTTTCTCTGTCTCTCCATCTCTCTCTCTCTCTGTCTCACTCTCCTTGATAGGCAGAAAGAGCAGCTACCCTAATAGCACAAGCCACACAAACAAATTCAATTTATGCTCACTATAGTATCACTGTCTTTAGTCTCCATGCTATCTCTTAAGACCAAAAAGAAAAAAAGAAAAACCTTCTGAATTCTACTTTGTATTAAACAATATTCTAATGACAAGTTTTAGAGTATTTGTAATTTTCTAAACAAGCCTCTCCATGTTTTATTCTGGGTTGTCAAGATAAAAACACAAGCTTCACTTCCGAGTGAAGTAATGAGCAAAACCAGGAGGACATAACTACAGGTACACCTCAGAGATAGGTATTGCGGGTTCAGTTCCAGACCACCACAATTAAGTAAATATTTCAATAAAGTGAGTCACATGAATTTTTTGGTTTCCCAGTACATACAAAAGCTATATTGACACTATACCATAGTCTAGTAAGTGTATGATAGTATTATGTCTAGAAAAATCTACATGCCTTAAATAAAAATACTTTATTGGCTTTTCTTTCTCCCTCTCTCGCTTTGGCCTCTTCCGGTCGGTGGAGCGCCTGTTAGCGCAGGCTGCGGTGTAAAAATGGCTAAGTCTAAGAACCATACCACTCACAACCAATCAAGGAAATGGCACAGAAATGGCATCAAGAAGCCTAGGTCACAGAGATACGAGTCTCTGAAAGGGGTTGACCCCAAGTTTCTAAGAAACATGCGCTTTGCCAAGAAACACAACAAGAAGGGGCTGAAGAAGATGCAGGCCAACAACGCCAAAGCCATCAAGGCCAGAGCAGAGGCCATCGAGGCCCTGAGCACCAAGGCCTCCAAGGCCAAGCTCCTCAGGCCCAAGATCCCCAAGGCCAGTGCCCGGCGTGCTGGCCACAAGATGGCCAGCAAGCATCCAGGCCCTAGGGTCGGCATCAAATGTCCAGGCTCCAGGATCACAAAGCCTGACTCTAAGATTGCCAGAACCACTGACCCCAAGGCTGCCAAGCCCACTGACCCCAAGGCCGCCAAGTCCACTGACCCCAAGGCTGCCAAGCCCACTGACCCCAAGGCCACCAAGTCTGCCACCAAGGTCAGTAAGTCTGATCCCAAGGCTACCAAATCTGGCCCCAAGGCCACCAAATCTGATGCTAAGGCCTCCAAGTCCGGTCCCAAGGTAGCCAAGTCTGATCCTAAGGCCCCGAAGCCCAGTGATTCCAAGGCTGCTAAGCCTACTGACCCCAAGGCCGCCGAGTCCAAACCCAAAGATGCTGGGGCTAAAGCTGCTAGTCCCAAGCCTTCAAAGTAGACGCTTCAGGACAGAAGGACTTATTTAAACCCTAAACCACCGTTTTTTCCTAGCCAGGGTATGATTATTCACTATTTTGTACAAATAAAGGAAATGGTGAATCATAAGAAAAAAAATACTTTATTGCTAAAAAATGGTAACCATTATCTGAGCCTTCAGCGAGTCAGAGGGTCTTGCCTTGACATTTGATCAGGGTGATGGTTGCTGAAGGCTGGAGTAGGTTGGCAATTTCTTAAAATAAGACAGCAATGAAGTCTGCCACATCAAGTGACTCTTCCTTTCGTCAAAGATTTCTCTGCAGCATGCAATGCTATTTTATAGCATTTTACCCACAGTAGAGATTCTTTCAAAATTGGAGTCAATCTCCTCAAAGCCTGCCACTGCTTTATCAATTAAGTTTATGTCATATTCTTCAATATTGTTGAAGGGAGGCCCAAGGAGAGGGAGAGAAATGGGAAAAGGCAGATTGATGGAGCAATCAGAACACACACAACCTTTACCAACTAAATTTGGCATCTTATATGGGCAAAGTTCATGGCGCCCCGAAATAATTACAATAGTAACATCCAAGATCGCTGATCACACACATCGCCATACAGATAAAATAAAGACGGAAAAAGTTTGAAATATTGCAAGAATTACCAAAATGTGACAAGAGACATGATGTAGGCACATGTTGCTGGGGAAAAGGCGCCAATAGACTTACTTGCATCACTGACGCAGTTGCCAAAAACCTTCAATTTGTTTAAAAATTTTAAAAAAGCAGTATCTGCTAAGTTGAATAAAGCAAAGTGTAATAAAATGAGGACCAATCGTGCCAGCCCAGTTCTAGCGCATGTCTGACAATGGCAATGATCATTCGAAGGAAAACAACAACGAAAAATTTGAGAACTCGGATCGATGCAATGACTAAAGGCAACTCCAGAGGCCTCCCAGTGAAACCACTCCTCCCATGAGGTGGAAAAATACAGGTGCAGAATGAGGCCTTCTCAGGCCTGGCTTATGGGTTAATCTGTTTTGCTTGACTGTGTTTTATTTGTTAGAAGGAAGGATTCTATTTGGAAGGGAGGGGCAACATGAGGGTGGGGTGGGGGTGGGGGGGTGGAAGGTGTTAGTCAAGTCAACAAGCATTTATTCAATACCTACTATGTGCCAGCCACTGTGTTAAATGCTATAAAAAAAATTAAAGAGCATCAATAAAGTTATTTTAAAATAGGTCATCCTCATCAAAGTCAATTCCCATTATATTTATATATTAATACCTGAAACAAGTAAGAAAAATTGATTCAACTACAAAAATGAGCCAAGGGCAAATGCTGAAATATTAATTTCCTCTTTCATTTTTTTCCTATATTTAAAGAACTGGATGTATAAAACATTGGCATCAACATATTTCTCAAAACATAAATTACAAAGATGCAATGTTTTTTTATAAGGTGCACTATTTTAGAAGAGTTTAAGTTATAGTGGTCAGTCTTTTCCTTTAACTGTTCTTAATGCAGTCACTAAACTTGTACTGCCATATCAGATTGTGGACTCCAGGGAAATGGTAAGCTTTCCTAATGGAGTACAATCTCTAAGGTCAAGTTACAACCTGACAATGGATGAGCTAGTGAAATGGGTACCAGGCCCAGCCCGGCTAAGTTCTGAAAGTCTCATCAAACCAGAAAGGTGGCTACCAGATAATGATGATGGTGATGATGATGGTGATGATGACGACGACTTCAGTGCAAGAAGTCCAGGTACTAAGATGCACAGAGAGCGCAGGGGACAAAGCAGCCGCCCTAAGGAAATCATGAATCATTTGGAGGAATGAAGTGAGCTCAAAGCCCAAATCTGCCTATGACTACCATGAAAAGGAAAATATCACCAGACTCCCTTAGCCCTAAGGAAACCTTCCATGTGCCCTCTTATTCTATCAATAAATAAGCATTTATTAAATGCCTACTATGTACCATACCCTACCAGGAAGTAAGTGTACAAAAATGAAAAGACAACATTCTATCAGGAGAAGCGACAGGCAGACATAAGCAGATTCAAATTATATACAAAGTAAACACAAGATAATTTTGATGGAGAACAGAGACATTAGGAACCGGGGGAATGGGAAAGGATTCCTCCAAAAAACAGTCCTTGAGCATGATTTGAACTTGGAAAGAGAGGAGAGATTCAGAGAGGAGAGATTCTCAGACGACTAGATGAGGAAAGGAGTATCTTACAGGCATGGGAAACAGCCTAGGTAAATGCTCAGAGACGGGAGACAGAATGCGGTGTGGGAAAACCACAAAGAAGATTATTTCAGTTGGACCTTTAGATTCTAAAATGAAGAACTGTGTACCAAAGACCGGAAAGGAAAGCTGGAATCAAATTATGAAGGAATATGTATTTGTTCCTAGATAGAGGAAGCTAGATGACTCAGTGAATTGGGTGTAAGACTTGGAGTCTAGAAGACCCGAGTTCAAATTCTTCTTTGACTACTAGCTGTGTGACTCTGGGTAAGTCATTTTATTGATCTCTCTGTGTCTCAAATTCCTCAATTGTAAAACGAAGGAAATAATAGAAGCTACCTCCCAGAGTTGTTCTGAGGCTCAAATCTAAGTATGGGAACTTTTCACAGCCCATTGGGATCTGTTTCTAATTGAGTTTGACACCACTCATTTAGGAAGGGATAATAAGGGGCCTGAACTAGAGCTTTTTGTTCTGTGAATGAAGACAAGGGGTTGGAGATGTTATAGAGATAAAACCAACCACACCGGGCAGCTCAATGTCCATGAGGAGTGAGGGAAAGTGGAGAATAAAACGTGACTCTAAGGCTGTGAACCACCACATGGCTGAGATGTTAACCCCGTTCTACAGACTCAATGCTCTGAAGGTCTTGCTCAGGATCACACAGCTAGCCTGAGGTTGGACTGTTAATTCAGGACATTCTGATTCTAAGCCAGCACTATCCATGAGAGCCATACAATGCAGGACTCAGGAGAAAGGTTCCCAAGAGGATGACAAACCAACCAAAGAAGACAGCCCTTTCACCTTCTGAGGGGACACGGGCATACCTACAGAACCTCTAATAAGGTTCCTAGCCCCCAGCCAGTATATAGAAAAGAGAGAAATTACATCAAAATCCAGGAGAAAGAAACAAAGAACTCTTGCTAATCCAGGTGATAAAATAAAGTGTTAACATGCCTCCAGAGGCTATCAAAGCCCTGGACTGTCTAAGTCCAAAGCATTCTGACCCAGTGGGCTAGAGACCTCTCCGTGCTCGACATACTCAACCACATGCCCCTTTCATAGAGACCTTGTCCTCCTGACTTTATCTACCCCTGACACCAGTTGCCTGCTCTCATCCATGCCAGCCTGACCTTAACTAACTCCCCCGCACCTTTCCCGACTCCCTTTGGTCAGTAATGACCTTTCCCCCTCAGGCCTTGAATAGCATTTTGTGTTGTAACTCCCTATTGTACTTACTATGTAATAGTGTGCATTATAGCTATCTTCACTCCTTTCTGGCCTCCCTCCCAATAGACTGTAAGTTCCCCGGGGGCAAAAGCTATGTCCCTTCACCTTAGACTAACAGTACTCCAGACTGGACAGGGGCTTAACAAACGTTTGTTGTGTTTGTATATTTGTTACACAACAGCCACCTGTTCCCACTTATAGCTACTGCATGTCTATTGCCTACCCTAGCCACACTTCGAGCCAGTACCCCCATGCCCCAGGCAGCTACACAGCAAACATATTGGTCTGATGGATCCTTGGGTGAAACCAACCCTGAGAAGCTACCAGCTTTTACTCTCAGAAATTCCTTCTGGCTTGCTGCTGTTCTGAGCTATAATTCATACCGTATTCGAGATTACATTGCACCCACTCTTTGCTCTAAATCTTAAAACCCACTTCTGGCCAAGAGCAACAAAATCCTGGACTTGTTCATGTGTAATGGAGAAATAAGCAGGAATTTAAACCCATTACCTAAGGCTGCAACACATAAAAAACAAGGAATTACACAGAGAAGCAAAGTTGGAGATCTCATCGCAGAAAAAGTAGAAGTTAAAAAAAAATGCTGGTCAGGTTCTGTGTCCCACTGGAATTCCTCATGATATGAGGAGAAAGCAAAAAAGGGTCCTAGTGAGTAGGTCGGCCCTGAAGGGCATGGACGAGCTGCACAGGATATGGAGATGTGGGGGAGATGCATCACCGGGGGAATACCCACATCAGTGAGACCTCAGTGCCGTTTGAGTACCTAATAAATTCCCTGTTAACTTTGGGTCGTATATTAACGTTTTGAGTTGTGATGGGATATTTTAGGTCCCTGAAAGAAATCTTTGCTTCAGAATACCAACAGCCATGAAACTCAAGGGTAGTTCCAAGAAGCAGGGCGTGTGGCCAGATCCTTCACTCTGCACTCAATATGCAGATTGTCTTAAAATTCTAATGTGTGAAAATAACAGAAAAAATGTTCGACCCACTAACTGCAGAGGTTCCCGGCATTTCACCATCTGCAGAACCACGCAAGAGGAGGCAAACTTACAACCCGATAAGGAGGAGCAAACAGACAGGTTTGCAACCATTAAAGGTTACTGACTTCATTTTTCCACATCTGGTTAAGCTTTTAAGTTTAAAAGAAAATCTACTCAGCAAACAACGTGCTTGTAATGTGAAGCATGGGGATTATTTTCTAGCTTTTCACTAAAGCATAAGATTTATTTGACTAGTCCCCAGGAATACTGTGATAACTTACCCACCACATAAAAGCTTTCAAAGTGAGATTTTCAAAAGCTGAAATCTACCTCCTCCCTTTCCCCTCAAAAAACCACACGACTATAAAGTTTCAGGTAAGCAGCAAAATGTCCATAGCTCGTCCTTTACTTCCTCAACTTCAAATTAGGAATTATTTTTAAAGTCACAGGCTCCTTTTTAGACCAATGATCAATGTGCTAGGATTCAAAACACCACAAAGTATATGTACACAAAGTTAAAATTAAACATCATGACTTTTAAATTCCTCATGCGGTTTAGGCCCCTTAGATGCAGTACTCTCTGGTTTACATTTGACTTGGAAGAACCCTTTAAACAAATTATTTTTAATTATGAAAGAAACCCTGGTATGCTTCAGTTTCGCACTGATTAAAATGTTATATCATGAAGTTGGAACATGCCTGCTTACTAATTAATGCGGATGACTTTTGGTTATAGGATTCTCTGGAGTAAGCAGGAATGAAAGGAAGAGGAAGGAGCTGAGAATGAGTTTAGCAAATATTCATTCATCTAATAAACATCTTAAGGATCTATTTATTAGGTGGCGAAGCTTGTGTGGGGTTGAAGGGATGGTGCGGGAAGACACAAAGCTGAAGAAGACCCTAATCTTGACCTCAATGAACTCACGATACAATACAACACAGATCTAATCTCATAGGGCTCATCCTAGACTTACCAATTGGAAACCATTAAATCCCCCTCCACCTCCCATTTTATAGATGAGAATCGGAGGCTTAGAAAGTTTAAATGACTTATTCAGGATCATACCTGGCTAAGTGCCTGAAGAAGGATTGGAACTCAGACCATCTTGAGTCCAGGACATAATCCACCGTGCCACCAAGTTGCCACACATACATTAACATTCCAGCCAAACTGGCCTACTTGCTGATCTTAATAAATGATACTCTATCTCCCATCATCACCACACCTTTGGACAAGCTATGCTTCATACATATAGAACGTACTTTCGTCCCACCTCCACCTCTCAGAACCACCTCCTACCAAAAGCCTTTCCTTACTCCACGTGTTAGTGCCCCCTCCAAAAGATTACTCTAGTTTGTAGATTTTTTAGATGGGATGTGTGTACATGTTATTTCCATCTAGGAGAACATAAGCTCACTGAGGGCAAGCACTGTTCTGCTACCTTTGCATACATCTGTGCCTAGCAAACTGTACACACTTAAACCCTCGCTGAATAGAAATAAGCACTCATTGAGACAGAGATATTTCATTTTATAAAAGGTATCCCCACTAACGAGAATCAGACTGGATTCCCAAATTCAGATTTAAATTGAACTACCTACAATGATGCTGACTGACTTTTCAGCTCCCGTTCACCTGTTTTAAGAAAGCGTGCAACCCTGAACCATCACTCTGATGCTGAGTCAACAATATTAGAATCAAGAAAGAGGACTCTTCTATGAGAGTAAAGAAAAAGCTTAAAAACAGACTTTGGCATGTGGTAATAAGAAATCAAAACTTGTCCCGTAAGCAAAATGTTTCAGCATCTGGGAAGACCATAATAATAATCCTGCATTTACAAAACTACCCCCCATGGCAGGTGAAGAAAGAACGTAGTCTATTTGTGGCGTTGCTGTTGTTGAGTCATTTCGATGATATCTGACTCATCATGATTCCACATCTGGGGTTTTCTCAGCAAAGACGCTGGAGTGGTTCGCCATTTCCTTTTCCAGCTCATTTTACAGATGAGGAAACTGAGGCAAACAGGGTTAAGTGACTTGCCCAGGGTCACATGTGCTTCTATACTTTTAATTAATTTACAGGATATAAGATTTAGAGTTATAAAGGAAGCTTAGAGGTCATCTAGCATAATCTCTTCATTTTAACATGAGGAAGATGAGGTCCAGAGTCAAAGTGGATTGCCTGGAGTCACATGGCTATTAACTGTCTCAGGTAGGATTCAAATCAAGATCTTCCTGACTTCAAGTCCACCACTCTGTCCACTAGCCTGTGATGCCTCCCTCCATTGTGGAAATCATTTAGGATCAATAAAGAAAAGCATCTCTTTTGTTTACAATCTACACACAAATTGGAAGATGGATTTTAAGTTTTTCAGGTTGGCCTAAATAAACACAAAACATCTCACATTTGTGACGGAAGTAGTCATTTTTTTAAAATGTGTACTAAAAAAATTATAATTTGTTATTAAAGAGTAAATAAGCTTGCTGTCTCTCTTAAAACAACCTCAAGTGTCTGTTTTTGCTAATGGTTTTCACCAATATGTATTGTTCTCATACTAAACTATCACGAATGATTTCTACATTTGGGGACATTTTTTGGAATACTTATTTGCACTGATCCACCTACACTTCCCTCTGTGAGCAATGGAGCTTTTGGGTGGTGACCTAGCTGGTGCCTAAGGAACCAGATGAAACAGACCCTGCCAGGGAAGTGAACTGATGACCCTGCCCTCATCAACATGGTATTCTAACCAAGTTATAGCACAGCAAAAACATTCCATAGAGACGCAATATTCATTTGGTGAATTGGACACATCTCAGTGACTTTTGGCACTTGATGAAGAATTCTAACTAAAACATTAATTAGCCATGTGAACCTAGTCAAATCACAATTATTTTGAGTCTCAATTTTTTTAATCTATAAAATGGGAATAATACCACCCATCCCACAATCCAAAGTCCCCATTATGGAATTCCGTAGAAGCCTACCCCTTCCTCTTCCATACCTCTTCCAAAATTGGGTCAAAATAACCCCTTACCTCTTTCCCCCTTATTATCTCCTTGTCCTTAAATCTAAATTGCTATTGCCTAAAATCTGAGACCCTCAGAAATTTGACTCAAGTAATTTTCATTAAGGTCCTTATAGATCTGGTTGTATCAAATTTTATGTTTTATAAATGTTTTAGTAACAAAAATCGATCTCTAGTTAATAGAAAGAATGTCTAAAAACATGGTGGGGCTCCCTCACCCTCATTCACTAGGACCTCCCAGATAAGAGGTGGAAAGGAAGACATACATGAGTTTCCTCCCCCCATTCTCTGGGAGAAAGACTTCTGCTCTATTATCTGGTCTCTGGAAGGAAAGAAGTGGAATGGGGTTGGACGTAGGCAAAATCACAAGTAGCCTCACTTTAGAATGACTTCATCTCTCTAAATCTCTCCTCCGCTGATTCCTCTTTAATTTATGAGTCAATATTTAACAAGTCTCTTAATTCCATTACAGTAGTTTGAACTTAAATGTTGTTGATGAAAATCAAGGCTATCAAAACTTGATCCAATCCCTGTCCCTAATTTTCCATGGACTTTAAAACAATTAATCAAAGAAGCATTAATTATGTGCCCACTAGGTACTAGAGATACAAAGATAAAAATTAATTAGTCCCTGTCTTCCAAGAATATGTACACATATAAGAATGTAAAAAACCAATACAAAGTTACATGTGGGTGTTTTTTTTTAATTTTGTTTTGTTGGGGGCAGGCATTAATAATTGAAGAGAACTGAGGAGATTTAGGCCTCACTCAAGAATCATGTTGGAGTTATCTTTGATGGAAGCCAGGAGAGCCTTCAAAGAGCTGGTTTCAATTTACATGGTGTTTTTCAGGGACTTACATGTAATTCAGGTTTGATAATGTATAGAGGTTGGGGAGGAGGAGTTAAACACACACATATGCATATATGCAAACATATGCTCATATATATATATATACATCTATTGTATAGATGTATATATACATACACATATAAAAACGTGTGTGTGTGTGTGTGTGTAAAATCAAACTTGAGTTTGTTAATGGCTGGTTACATGGAGACCCAGAAAAATCCTATATAATTTGAAATACACAAACACACACACACACACACACACACACACACACAGAGTAGTGTTATTCTGATGTCTCATTCTGTCAGAACAGAAAACCCACTTCTCCAAGGCTATTTATTCCCCAAAGCCCCCACCCTAACGATAATGCATGTAAACAAAATGGGTCCTTATTAATTTGGGAACATCTTTTCAATCAAGGCACACAAATGTCACAGACTTATTTTGCTACAGAAGTGAAAATGAAGAATTCAAAGAAACCTGGTAAGATTTCTATGACATGATACAGAGCAAACAAAGCAGCACCAGGAGAATCATATATGCAAGGCCTACAATCATGTAAATTTTTTTAAACCAGAATTATGATTTCATCCATGTAGGAAACTACCAGGGAGGCAAGTCTCTCTATTACTGCTAAACAGATGCCCTGCAATTGATAGACTTGTAAGTAAGCAATGACAGTACCATAAGGTAGTCCAACTCTGATTCATTATAATGACCGATCTCTGTCCTGGAGAATGAATGACAAGAGGTGGGCACACTATGGTCATGGAACGTAGTGTAAACTATCTGCCAAGGTCAAACTTGAGTCTGGGTCTCCATGTAACCAGCCCTTAACAAACTCAAGTTTAATTTGATGGAAGTTGGTTTTGCTTAAATATTTTTCTTCAGTTTCCCCATGAGACTTTGTAGTGGGGATTTCCGGTCAGCCACAGAGCAGACTAGATGACCTCTGAAGTCCTTTCCAACCGAGATGCAGTGATCCAGTGCTATAGCTCAAAATATTCAAAGCAGCACTTTTTGTAATAGCAAAGACATGGAAACCTGGCAGATACCCATTCTCTGGGGGAAGACACTAAAGAAATCTGAGTACACTGATGTAAAGGAATGATGAATATGAAAAATGCATAACTGATGCAAAGTAAAATAACAACTACAAAATTAGTAATGAAAAAAAGAACAAAGCAATGAGTTCTGTGAAATTATAATGACCTTGCTTGACCCTATAGAAGAACTATGAGAAGGTATCTCCTTTCCTCCTTTATGGAGGTGTGGAGACTAAAGGTGTGAAATATTGCATACGATGTCAGAGTTGATTCATGAGATGATTAATTTGTTCTTTTTTTACCTGTTTTGTTTTGTATTTAATTTTTTGTTCTTAATGGATGGCTATTTGAGAAGAGGAGAAGAGATACACTGGGAAACATAGGTGATGTAAAGGCAAAACAGAACTATGAAAATTTTAAATATTTTTCTTTATTACAAGGGAGGGTAAAATAAGATGAGGATATGGTTAAGGAGGAACTGTTAGTGTTAAAAAAAGGTAATAATAAAAGCTGTTCGAAATTTTTTTTGCATTAAAATTATTTTTTTTAAGGCTACACAACCAAAGAACAAAATGTGTCAAGTCTCACAATGTTGGAAAGGTTTCAAGTATAGATCTGGTGGTAGATCCTAGGTCTGTTATTGGAGGACAACAGTTCAGAGAAGTTCAACATCTGATTAAATATAAAATTTTCATTTTTTTCTGTCACATAAGACCATCTACAAAATTAAAGAAGTGAAATCTGTAGTGGCAGAAAGCATACACATACCGATAAAAATTATTGATCCCAGAAGTACTACTATGGATATGCATCTGTTTGCACATGTCTATGTGCGTATGTGTGTGTAGACAGCAAATGCCCAGTCCAGACAGGTGTTCTTATTTGCCTCGCCTTTCTGACATGAGGCAGACCGTGCTCTGGGAATAGTTCTAGGGAAGACTTGCCTTCCACAGCAGTCCTGGGCCCCCTATCATATTCTATTCTCCTTTCTGGTACCTCATGACTAATATCCAGATCACTTCCCTGTATCCTAAACACAACCCATAGCCTCTCTTGACCCATCCATTTTCCAATGTTATTCTTGATCCCTACAATCGGACCTCCCAAACATTTAAACTTGCTACCTGTATGTACAGAACTCTCCTGATTCTCCCCTTACCTTAGCTGACCTCTCTGTAAACTAATCTACCTGATTTATGGTACCTGCCAGGCCCTCCCAGTCCAACCAAACTGACTGGTATCTGCGCTTCCTCATCTGTCCCATGACCTCTTCAATTCCATTCCCTTGTCTATAAAACGAATACTACATTGAATCCATGATGTCAGCCTTCAAAATTTCTATCTCTTTGACTCCATTCATCAACATCATCCCCTCTTATCCCAAACCATTATGATCTTGGTCCTTTCCACACATCTGCCAAAGTGATTTGCCTAAAACACAGGTCTGACCACAATGATCCCACGCTAAATAAACTTGAGTGTAAAGTTACCTCTGTGATCAAATATAAACTACTCTTTGGGGCATTTACACACTTCATAATCTGGCAGCAAGCAACATCTCCAGGTTTATTGTACGTTATTCTCCTTCCCACTCAAACTGGTCAAAGTGGTCTTCTCACACACAACGTTCCATTTTCTGTCTCTACGACTTTGCATAGGATCTCCTCCAAGCCTATAACATGCTTCTCTCCTCACCTTCACCTCTTAGAATCCCCACTTCCCTTCTTCAAATTAAGCCTCTCCTGATGGCAGATCTCTTAATCACCCCTAAACTTTCTCCCCAAAACAAAGACCCACCTTTTTGGTAGGAACAGAATTAAACTAATCCAGACTTTCATATTATTAATGAAACCAGAAGGCAAAAGGAGAAGTTTCAGCTAACTGAAGAGATGGCTCGCAGGTTCTCCTGGAAGCAGTAAATAAAAGGGGCTTTTATCAAGCACCCAAAGACAACGTGAAACCCCATTTCATCAGATGTTTAGTCACCACTCACAAGAAGTAACTGCAAAAACACAGCCACAAAAATAACTGCAGCTTATCCACCAACATCTGTTGCAAAGAATGAAGATGGAGAGAAATTCTACCAAGACCTTGATTAAAAACCTTCAAATTAAGACTATCTCCTACTTTGTACTCAGTGACTTCAATGTAAAGGTGAGCAGAGGCCTTGATGGTGAAAAATATCTTGGAAATATGACTAAGAATAAAGAAGACTATAAAGAAACCTCATAATATAAATCATGGATAACTTCTTTGAGATAAAAATCAGAAGTTTCTAGACCAGGCTAGCACCAAATAACATAAGATCCCAAAGCAAGAAACTGATTATATTTTAAGGACAGAAAATAACTGTTCCTCATAGAAGAGTCATTCCTAAATCAACGATTTACACAGCTGGACAACCCATTTATGGTAGAGTAAAAATCAAAATTAATAAAAAAAACCAGAAGAATAAAAAAGACAGTGTATAATTGAAATAATTCTAATCTGATCTATTTAAACAAATTACTGATGCTGGAAAATGGGAAATGGATGAAGGAAAAGACATCAACAGTGACCATTGCAAATAAATGTATGCAGAATTTTTAACTGTTTGAAATATAAACTGATTTGTAAAGTTTTACTGAGGAGGATGCAAGTTAAGAATATTGCAATACACTCTCACAAATAACAGAAAAAGAGTGGAAGGAAAAAAAACAGTTTAAAGAGAGCTTAGAGACTCAACTAAACAAAGTCATCCCAAGGATATTTAAGGATAACATGGGCTGAAGAACAAATGAAAGAATAGCAAAGATAAACAAAGGTTAATTATTCTTTACATATACACTTTTGAATAAGTGTTTTTATTCTGAACTTGACAATATCAAACAACATGAACATTTCCATATAGAAAGTAGAACAGAAAAAAAAAATAAAATAAAAAAATTTAAAAATTAAAAAAAAAAAGTAGAACAGAAAAGGAGGGTTACCCATGAAATCACAAATCTATTATTACATATAGCTTTCTTCTTCCTAAGTATATAATAAATTCAACTTTCAAAACTATCTGCAGTTCTTTATGTTGTCCTCTCTGCATTTTAAAATACTTCAATGACTCTTTTGGAAGAGGGAAGCAATCCTAATGTTACCCTTTTCCCAACTCTCCCTCCAAAAAAACTGAAAGAAAAGAAATCCAAACTCATAACAAATATGTACAGTCAAGCCAAACAAATTCCCCTGGTCATGTCTAAAAATGTACGCCTCACTCGGCACATGAATCCACCCTCTATTTCTCTGATGGGAGGTTGGTAGCTCTGGTTCTCCGAAATCATCACTGATTGTGTTTTTGAGTCTTTCAAAGGTGTCTTTCTTTACAATGTCGGTACTGTACTCTCTCTCTTTACAGTGTTGTTATTGTATAAATTGTTCTCCAGGTTCTATTTACTTTATTTTGCATCCATCCACACAAGTCTTCCTAGATTTCTCTGAAATTCCTTACTCCATTAATTTAAAAAAAAAAAAAGGTGATTTTTCCCTTATCTTGCTCTAAACCAAGCCTTCATGCCACTTCCTAGCCATCTCCACACCATGGCCCTCCCACTTTCTAGGATCTCGTGTTTTGTTGCCCCATTAGTTTATAAGCCTCTTGAGGGGAGGGACTATCTTGCTTGCTTATCATGGTGTCTAACTCATGGTAAGCTCTTAAGAAATTTCTTTATCGGTCTAGCTTAACAGGCAATAATATCCTATTACAATCACATACCCAATTCCCCAATTGATGACCAACCTTTTACTTAATGTTCTTTGCTATAAGAAAGACCACTATAAACATTTTTAGATATGCACAGCTGGGTTCCTCTCCTGTCTCTTTGATGTCCTTGGACTATAGACTTAGTTGGGTGCCTTTCAAAATAGTTGGACAATTCACAGCACCACCAAGAGCGCTCTTATGTGCCTGTTTTCCCATAGCTCCTTTCCTTTCCTGTCATTTTAAGCAAAGAGAAATTCTTTTCACCATCCGGAAGAGAAGAGCTACCATATTTTGACTCTAACAACAAACACAGTTCTAGATGTCTCTATAGGAGCACTGATGAGGACAAAAACGGGAAAAGCACATTCAATTAAGTAAAAACAGAGAAGGTCTGTGCTGGAGACAATTTTAAGGGCTTTAAGAGATTAATTCCCAACCTGTCTGAAGGAAGGGCAGGTGCCAGTGGGGGTGGGGGGAGAGCTCAGACCTTATTACAAGCAAAGAACAACTGAAAGAACCTTAAGAACTACTCACTAACCCATATGCCTACCTTCCCTTCTGTACAACATTTTTATGAGAATAATCTACAAATAGATTGATTGATGAAGACTTCAGAAGGGAACAGGCAGGGCCTTGATAAGTGCTATTCCATAGCAAATCGTATCTTGACCATCACACAAACTGAGGGATGCACAGAATATAAGATGGTAGTTTGTTTATTGATCATAAATAGGCATTCAACTCAAAAGTGGAAAATGTCCCCCTTAAAGCCTCTCCTGACACCTGCAAACAAGGGTTCTTTTCAGTGTATGTCAATAATAGATGATCCTTTGAAATATATATATGCCAGTAAGATATAACTCTGTCCAACCATCATTATTAATACCAAGCAAAACAAAAACATATGCTTCCCACTGTCACGGAGTACATTCGATACAGCATCCGAGATGAGGAAGGATTGGATTCTTCATGGATGGTCAGGTAGGTGTTCCCTATTTACAAATCACATCATGTTGATCGCATTAATCCCCAGAACTCCAAAGAGCTTCCAAAATGATATACACAAACACCGAAGTGCTTGGTCAACTAGATGGCCAGGAAAAACCAAGTGGATGAATAATATTGATTGTCTAGGTTATGACTTGCATTCTAGCTTTAGAGTGCATCTATCAGTATACTTAACTTGGAAAGACATACAAATAGACAAGGAAGCTGGGGGAGAGCAGTGAATTCCTTTGGGGAAGTTCTTTTAGGACCCTCTGTTTCTCTCTATAACAAATTCCCATTGATTTAATACCAATATTCTACTGGTAGTGGTACAAGAAGTGTAAAATACATCACAAGAGAAATGCATGATTGGAAAAAAAAGATGAGACAGTCAAGCAGCAAGACTGAGAGAAAATCAACAGATAGCCTCCGTACTCTACTGGCATCTACGAAACGTCGGGAAAGCCTCTGGGACTTTGGGTAACCCCCTCCCTGACCTCGATAATCTCACAGAAGAGAACATGGATGAGAACTACCTCATAGGTCACACCAAGGTGGATGAGACATTGGGGGAAAATACCTACAATCGGTAAGAGCACAAGTTACAAGTACTAGAGATGTTCCCCTAGTACCTACCTAACTTCTACCAACTGGAATGATACTGGGGATATATTTCCACCAACTATGTTCTTCTACATTCTGGTAGGGAGGAAACATGGTCTAGCTGAAATAGCACCGTACCTAACATTAAATGGCTTATTAGGAGACCTTTGTTCAAATCCTGGTCTGTTCTTTATCAACTACATGACCTTGGATGAAGTTACTTTTCTTCCCTGGGCTTCAGTTTCCTCTTCTAAACAATAAAAAGGCTGGACCAGATGACCTCTGAGCCCTCCCACCCCCTGACTCTAATATTCTAGGATTCGTGATATTATTCCTACTACTACCAATCATCAGATTTCTATCCCAAAGTAGGACAATAAACCTCGAAATTAGATTTAGTTTCAATTGTTTCTTTGCCAAAAGGTTGCTGATTAGGCTGATACTGAGGTCTATCCTTTGAAGAAATGCTCCTATCAAATAATCTTAAAAGAAGAAAATATCTGACAGGTCTGATGAGCCAAGTAGGTCTTTAAAGGGAAAAAAAAGGTGGGGGGAGGGAGGGGAAGTGGGGAATTTTTTCTGTCTTTTTAAATTGTGCCCTTTAAACACTGAGAAAACTTGCCAGAAATTAAAACAGTCTGAAATCTAAAGCAATCTCATCTTCACTCATAATAAATTTTTCATTATAGATTAAAAGGACCTTTGGCAGCACAAATGAACAAATATATCTCCAAGTGGGTTAGAGGCCTAAGGAAGAAAACATCTTCGCATAACCCAGAAATTGCCAAGATCTCAGCCTTTGGGATACTCGACTTCCTTACTTTTCAATCAAAACATTTCCTCCCCGACTTTTTCTGAAGGAAACCACCAGAGCCACAAGGAATATTGAGAACAGCCTAAAGAAATTCATTCAAACATTTATTAAGTGCCTATTATTTTCAAAGCACTGTACTAGAGATTAGGAGAGATACCAAGATAAATGGAGAGCCCCACCCCTCACTGGAAAATAATAACATAATTTAGAATATGATGAGTAAAGAAAAGAAGTAGTTAGGTGGCACTGTATACTAAATGTACTTAGGAATCAGAAGACCTGAGTTCATATCTTGCCTCGGGCAATCACCAGTTGTGACTGGTGGGCAAGTCGCTTAATTTTCCTCAGCCTCAGGTTCCTCATCTATAAAATGTAAGGGTTGAACTCAGTGACCTCTAAGGTCACTTTCCACTCTAAATCTATGATCCTATGGAAAGGAAAATAAAATGCTCTGTTTACCATTTGGTTGTTTCAGTCTTGTCTGACTCTTCTTGACCTCATTTGGAGTTCTTTTGTCAAAAACACTGGAATGGTTTGCCATTTCCTTCTCCAGCTCATTTTACAGATGAGGCAAACAGGGTTAAGTGACTTATCCAGGGTCACACAGCTATTAAGCATCCGTGGTCAGATCTGAACTCAGGATGATTAGTCCTCTAGGCTCCGGGCCCCTGCTCCACCTAACTGCCCAGAATGCTCTGAGATATCAGATAATGGAGAAAATTACTTCTAAATTGTAGAGAATGAGGAAAGGCTTCAGGGATGGGTAAACTGTGATGGAGGCAGCAGCAGGGAAGAGGCAGAAAACCATGGGTTGTGTTCTTCCAGAAGACAGTTAAGTAATGCAGTTTGGCTGAAGTAGCAAGTACAAGTACCTTATGGGCAAGAGGGTACAGTAAGCCGGGACAGGTAGCCTGGGATCAGACTGTAAGGCGTCTTGAAGGTCAACCAAAAGAGTCTTATCTTTATTCAGTGGCACGGGGGTAGTCTGGGAGGACAGGGAGGGTGGAGGATTAAACCTGTATTCTGGCCAGACTAATCTGAAAGCAGTGTGTGGGATGGAATGAAAGTGGAAGAGCCTGGACGGAGGCGTCTGCTAGCTGACCAGGTGCCAGCTAATGAGTTGCCTAAATTAGGGCGGCGGAGGTGAAAGTGTAAAAGCCTCCAGCGTAAGGTACGATAAAGGGGGAAAATTAACACGATTTGGTGTTTGACGTGTGAGAAGGAAAAGGACAAGTCAATGATAACTCCAAGGAGACGGACCTGAGTGTCTGGGAGAAAGACAATAATAAATGCCCTTAATAAATATAATAACTAACTACTAATATAATAATATATAATATAATATATAATAACTACTAACATATTCATATAGCACTTTAAGATCTGCAAAGTGTTTTACATACATCCTATCACAAATGATCAATAGATCACAGATTTGTTGTTGTCCTTATTCAGTCATGTCCCACTTTTCAGGATGCCATACAGGGTTTAATTTTTAAAGATACTAAAGTGGTCTGCTATTTCCTTCTCCCGTGAATTAAGACAAAGAGATGTTAAGTGACTTGCCCGAGGTCACACCGCTAGTGAGCATCTGACACCACATTTGAATTCAGGTCTTCCTGACTCCAGGCTCCACTGAGCCAGTTAGCTGTCTCCAGTCACAGATTTAGATGAACTTAGGTCATCAAGTCCAACCCTCTGAAATATTAATTGAGGTGGGATCTTTTCACTGTTTTCTCTTTCAGCACTTATTTAATCAAGTGCCCTTGATGAGTCTGGCCTTTGTTTCTTTAATTAAATCAGGAGCCTTTGATGACCTCCTTGTCTCAAGGGAAAGCTTAGACCATCTGGGTTTTGGTGGGTTTAAGGTACATGTTTGTGACACTTTTAGGTCACATGGGTGATTCAAATGTGTGACTCACCTTTGACCCTGAACAAGATATATAAACCTAGAGGTTGGCGTTCTCCTTCGGGAGCTCTCAGATAGTGGAAGAGTGGTGCGTGACTCTGGGCCAGCCATTGCTAAGAGCTCCCCAGCTCGTCAACCCAGCTGTTGATGCTTTCCTGGTATGAATTGTGATTTGATCTGTTTATATTGTATGTTTGTAATTTGTTTGTATTTGCTCTGAAGTTCAGGATTCTGGCTTTTCCTCCTGAGCTTAATGAATGATATTTGTATGTTGGATTGAAATAAGATTGCTAATCCCTTAATGTTATTCTCCTTAGCAGATCAAAGAACCTGTGCTGGCAGCTTTTGTTGCTGCTCCTGTTGGGTCTTACACCCCACAACAGCTGCTAGCCAAATTGTTGCAACCCCTCTCAATTTACAGATAAGGAAACTGTGACCTATTGACTGAAAAGAAAATAGAAGACTTGGGTTCAAAATTGGCTCTGTTACCTGTTTTACCAGGACCTCAGTTTCTTCATCTGTAAATTGAGGAGGCTGGCTTAGATGACCCCTCAAGGCACTTTCCAGCTTTAAATCTTTGGTTCTATGGAAAACTACCTTAGATGAGCTGCCTAATATCTCCTTCCCCCACATAGAGTACCTTGGGACTTTTGAAATAGAAGCACCAAGACCAGTACATGTAGGACACAGAACCCTCATCTTACTGAGAGAGCTCTTCTCTAAATAGGTTGCTTCTAAAGTGCTTTACATGACCCTTCTTACCTTTCCAAGCTTGTGCTTTACTCCCTCCACACACCCAGCTCCATCCACCTACTTGTTCCTTGCACTGGACATTGCATCTCCTCCACTTCCCAACTGTATGGGCTTTCCCTCCTGACCTCCACCTCTTAATCTCTTTGCCTTTTCTTCAGGACGCAGCTCAAATCTCACCTTCTGCAGAAGGCCCTCCTGGTCCCCCCAGATGCTAGTGCTGTTCCTTTTCAGGTTACCTGCTATCTATTATACCTTTCTATGTACCTAGTAACTTATGTGTAGTCTCTCCCACTAGAATGTGAGTTCCTTGAGGGCACAGATTGGCTTTGCCTTTATTTTTTATCTCTAATTCTTAACACAAAAGTAGGTGCTTAATGAATGCGTGTTGGCGGACTGACTGCTGGTCTAAGTAGGGCAAGAGTGCAATCTTGTAAAATGAACCCAGTCAGGGATTCCTTACTACTCCTTTCTCAACATCCAGAGAAGAATCCAGGCATTAGGAGTAAAGAAGGGTAGAAAAAGAAAAAGAAAAGAAGGCTGGATCAGTTCTCTTCTGACACATCTAGCTTAACTGGGACTCAAAGAGAAAGGAGAGGAAATAAAGATTTATCTCTTTATATTTGGTTGTGTATTCTTATCAGTCCTTCTGTCTTCTTAAAGAAAGATCCCCTTTATAAGGACAAACTGGCTAAAAAAAATAAAGATATCTTACCAGTCACAGTTTTGTCCAGTCTGACTAGCAGGTTGTCACTTGACTGAGAGAAACCCGAAAGCAATCAAAACTGCCGATCACTGGGACATCTGTTCTCAGAGCCGTGTCCACTCCCGAAGACCATCTCAGGAAACTCCAAAGCTGAAAAATTATACAAGTCTTCACTGAACACATTTTCTGCTACTGAGAGTAAAGTTAAAAAGAAAGACATTTGTAAAAGGCCTAATTTAAGAAGATTTCAGGCAGAGCAACAATAAAAAAAAGAGCAAGAAAGAGAGAGAGACAATCAACTAGAAACAGGGTTCTGGTTGCCATGTCAACTGATTACAGGAACAAACTCCAAAGGGACCAAAGGGGAGATATGCCCCCTCCCCCAT
This sequence comes from Trichosurus vulpecula, assembly GCF_011100635.1. Taxonomy (NCBI): domain Eukaryota; kingdom Metazoa; phylum Chordata; class Mammalia; order Diprotodontia; family Phalangeridae; genus Trichosurus; species Trichosurus vulpecula. Next base: position 132,184,794 of record NC_050581.1, read on the forward strand.
TCACTGAAAGCATTTCTGCCATGTCTGGAAAGCCTAAAGAATGAGTGTCGTTCCCTTGCCATCTCCTACATAGGGTCACACTCCTTTTTCCTTTTCCAATATAAATCCTGTTCTAGGACACAACACCCATACTGCCCTCTCTTCACAAAGTCTTCCCAGGCCACAGCATGGCCACACTATCCCTTTTCTCAATACCGATTGAGCTGAAATCTCTATCATCATCTTTACCAAGAAAGCTAATGTTTATATAGCAATTTAAGGTTTGTAAAGGGTTTTACACATTTTATCCTCCCTGGTGGGTAGATGCTATCACAATCCTCATTTTACAGAGGAAGAAACTGAGGCAGACGTTAGTTAAGTGACTCGCCCAGAACTAGTAAGCATCTGAGACCAGCTTCGAACTCAGGGTCTTTCTTAACTTCAACTCTGTGCCAACTAGCGGCTTCTACTATATCACTGCACACTGTCACAGACTGTTTTCTACAGGGGTTATTTAAACTGTAAGATAACTTACTGCTTCCTATTTTGCATATAGTATAATCACACACTGACATCTCCCTTATCAACCTCTTCAACTCCTATGATCTCCAACTGTGTTCTACTTCAGCCGCCCACAGAGGTGGTTCAGATCTTTGACCCCACTATCACTCCAAGATTCTAAACTCTGGGATTTCCCCCTCCTCCATGGTCACCATTGTCTATTCTTCCCCCTCTCTCAGGCCTCACCTCCAGTACCTGTTGTACTCCACCCTCATGAAGACATTCCTTCTTCTTGGTCTATTAACTTCTGATTTCATTCCCCCTCCCCTTCAGGGGAGACCAGAAAGCCATTCCTACAATGCCTTGCATGGAATCTCTGTCTAACAATTCCCATCCCTGCTAATCTCCAACCCCAAATCAAGCCCATCATGTGCTTTTTCCACTCCTCCTCCAGGGCTGCTGGTCCCGGCTTACGCATTTGGTCTACTACAAATATTCATGCTAACTGACTTCCAATGGACTCTCACTGCGACACCGCATGGCACATACTAGGAACTTAATAAGCAATAATAAGCATTAATTAACATACATTAATTAAGCATTAATAAATGCTTCATAGAGAATTTGGAACTCAAAGTTTTAAAATCAGATGTTCAAAAACAAAAAAAGTTTTTGTATGCAACTAAAAAATAAGATACACAGGCAATGGGGCGTAGAAATTTATCTTGCCCTACAAGAAAGGAAGGGAAAAGGGGATGAGAGGGGAGGGAGGTGATAGAGGGGAGGGCTGACTGGGGAACAGGGCAACCAGAATATAAGCCATCTTGGAGTGGGGGGGAGGGTAGAAATGGGGAGAAAATTTGTAATTCAAAATGTTGTGAAAATCAATGCTGAAAACCAAATATGTTAAATAAATAAATTGCATTTAAAAAAAAAATAAATAAATGCTTCATTCCTTCCTTTCTAGTCATCTCTTGTTCACTCTCTCCCATACTACCCCTAGTGGGCTACTCCAAACCTCTTCAGTCAAGTCAACAACTCTATTCTCATCTCCTTTTTTTAGCTGATGACTTTTCTTACTTTACAGACAAAAAAATCTAATGTGAGTTTCCTTATCTCCCTTTCTCTACACCTAAAAATCTCTCTTTTTCTTCATTCATTCTCACTCCTCCTTTCCCTTCCAAGGCTAGGAGATACAACTCTGGCAACTATGGACTGCGATGAAGAATTCCTGGCAGGTGCAGAGATAGGTCAAAACTTAGAATATGCTTGTTGTGGATAAAAGATTTTGAGTCCCCCAACTGTGTCTACAAAGGAAAAATAGCACATAAGGATTCAGAGCTGCTTGAGGCTCCCCACTTGCTCCTCAGCTCCCTGGAGCATGACTTCCATCCCCATTACTCAGTATTTTCAGTGACCTCTTAATTGCCAAATCTAGTGACCTTTTCTCAGGCCTCATCCTCCTCATCCTTCCAACGGACTTTTGATACTCTCACCCACGATGGGATCTCTAACACTGGTGTCTCCTGATTCTCCTTCCTACTGACTGCTTCTTCATTGGTTTAGCTTCCTCTCCCTACTCCAAAGGGCTGGTGTAACTCAAGACTCTCTCCTTGGCACATTTCTCTTCTTTCTCTGTCCTGTTTCCTTTGGCAATCCTAACCACCTCCATGGCTTCACTGACACTGATGCAAGTGGCTTCCCAGGCTGCTCCTAAATATTCTTCCAAATTTCCCCCAGGCCACCAATGCACATCTCCATTGGTTCTTTATTTCCCTTCAAGAACAAGCCTACGTGCAACCTACTCACGTAACTTTCTTTAATTCCTCTCCTTCATCCAAAAATAATCTTTACCCTCAAATTTCTCAGTACAATTGCCTGATCTCTCCTTTTCCTTTATCATTTCCCTTCCATTCATCTGGGTAAACCACCACCACTACCCCCTCTGGAAACTTTACTCTTTCTAAAGGCAGAGATTTGATAGCTTTTCCATCTTTGCTTGCCTAATTTTCACTGGATCTGGTAACAGGAAGATAAGGGAGGAAATCTTACTTCATGTAGTTACTTGCTGTGTGACCAACCATGGGAAAGTTATTTTAGCTCTGTGCATTTCAGTTTTCTCACAAGTAAAACTGAGGTAATAGAACTTACTTTACAGGAATGTTATGAGGTTCCTGTGATATAAAGTACACACAGGACTTTATAAACCTTAAAACCTAAATTTACTACTATAATACACACACACACATATATATACATACCCACACACACATATACACACATAAATGTGTGTGTATATTTATATATACACATGGGGGAAGAGACAGAGACAAAATCAAATATTTCTTATTGTTCAGTCATGTTGGATTCTTTGTGACCCCACTTAGGATTTTCTTGGCAAGGATGCTGGAGTGGTTTGCCATTTCCTTCTCCAGCTCATTATACAGATGAGGAAACCAAGGCAAACAGGGCTTGCCCAGGGTCACATGGCTGGTAAGTGTCTGAGGCCAGATATGAACTCAGGAAGATGAGTCTTCCTGACTCCAGGCCAGCGTTCTATTCACCGTGCCACCTACCTACCCTGAGTCGATGACACAGATAACAAGCAATGATATAGAGAGAGACATATAGACAGAGAAAGAGAGAGACAAAGCGAGATAGAGACAAACAGAAAGACAGATCCTGTAAAAGGCACAGGATTTGTACCCAGATCATCTGGATGCCAAAGCCAGCTATCAACTACAGCCAGGATGCCTCTTTCTCCCAGTTTTTTTATGTGTGTGTGTTTTTATGAATATGTATGTGTGTATATGTACATATGTATGTACGTATATGTACATATATATGTATATAGATATACAGTTATTCCCCATCTCCTAGTCAACTCACATAGACCTTGACCAAATAAACTGAGTCCGCTACACTCACAGACACAAAATTTATGAGAAAAATACATTGCAAACATAGAAGCAATAAAGCTTATTAAAATTTTAGATTTGCCACCTAAATTTTTAGGATCTAAGGTACATGATTTTTTAACAGAAACAGGAAATTAACTGTAAATATCAAACCATCAGACTAGGGTCATTTTCTCAGCTCATCACAGACTCCTGTAATTTTAGAGCAACGTGAGCCTTTGGAGATGCTCTCGTCCTTATGACTCCATTTTCTATAACAGCAGATGCAGTGCAGATCTGTCCTAATTTATCTAATTTCAAGATGCCTTATTTTCACACCAGGAGAGCCAACCTTTTCACCTCAATACCAAATATGAATGCCCTGGCAACACTTAAAGAATGTCTTTGAAGTATTTAAATTCCTAGGGTCTGTTCTAACAGCGCTGTTCGCCACCTGCATCTGGCTCATTAGTGCTGACACTGCTATTTATTAAGTGTCCAGTATCAGCCAACACTGAATTACTCAATTACATGGGGCCAAAATAAATCTTTTGCTCATTTATTCTGCTCAGATATTAAAACAGATTTTGGTAGCATGGATGTGAGCACTGCATCCAAAGATGCAGACCCACAACCCATCCCTCCCTAGCCATCTTATGTCCCTTTCTTCTTATAATTTTGCCACAGAAGGTCCACCCAAAGTGGACCCTCCGGGGTTGAGGACTGATAGCCAAGTTTGCTGTTGTTCAGTTATTTCAGTCGTGTCTGACCCTTTGTGACCCCACTTGGGCTTTGCTTGGCAAAGATACTGGAGTGGTTTGCCATTTCCTTTACCAGTGGATCAATTTTGCCAGGCAATTAGAGGTTACATGACCTGCCCAGGGTCACACACGAAGTATCTGAGAATGCATTTGAACTCAAGTCTTCCTGATAGTGCCCAGGGCTTTATCCACTAAGCCACCACGTGCCTCTAAAAGCCAAGTCAAGGCTTAAAAATTGTTCGATTTTTAATACTTTCTTTTCCACCATTTTGCCACCATCAGTACAGAAGCAAAAGGGGGGCTCACTCAAGGCTGAGCATCCCTTTATATCTGTATTACAGATTGCCATGGTCAAAGTATTAATCACCAAGTAGCCAGCATATTGGTGATGAGTCTGTATCCTTGGGAAGTAGACACAATCTGGGCTGGGACCATGTGGGTCCATGATAGAAACTGTCAAAGTTTGTCCTTACTGGCAAAGTCTATGAGAACCCAAGGTCAACTGCACACTGTTATGAGACATGGGAATATGACTCTGTGGAGCTGTATCTCACAATGTTCAACCAACTCAGCGGAGTCCAAAATGATGAGCAAACCCATCAAACAACTGAGGTATGCGTTTTTAGCAAGATCACATTACTGGTACGCAAATTGTCTTTTAAATCCCAACACACACACACACACACACACACACACACACACACACACACACACACACACACGACAGCCTGATACGCCTGCTGGTCCAATCTGTCCAAGCAAAAAGTTAGTATCCACAAGGGCTAGGTGAAGTAGAATATTTGAAAATTTTTAACTGAAGGGATATTCAGATAAGACTAGTAGCTCCACAGGAATGTAACTTACAGAGAAAACAGCTGGGTTCCTTGAGGACTGGAGAGAATAATGCAGGGGGTGGATGGTGGTGGGAGAAGAATAAGAACCCACAGGGCCACCTGCCCCATTCCTCAAAGACCATAAAGGAAAATAGCTCAAACGTTTAGAAAATGTGACCTAAGTTGGGAACCTCCCCCACTTCTCATCACCTCCCAAATCCCTCAGACTCCTTCCTCCTCTCTTTGGGTAAATACAGGCCCAATACTCTCCAAACACATGCCTCTAATTTATTTGAGTCTTTGTCATAATGGGTTAAGAACTGGTCTCAGAGTTAGAAAGATGTGAGTTCTAATCCTACCCCTGACACGTCCTGGCCATGTGATCTTGTATAAGTTGTTTAACCTCTAAATTAACTCTCTGGGACTCTAAAGTACAGAGAAAATATTGACTTTGCGTTGGTAAAGGGAATTTTCTCTCCAGGAGCTCCTTTTTATTAGTGAACTCACAGATATAGTCCCTATTCCCCAGGAGCAGCAAAACAAACCTCATTCCAACATAGCTACCACCTTAGTTCAGGTCCCCTTCACCTCTCACCTTGACTATTACAACAGTGTTATTGGTCACCAAGTCTCTCACCATTCCAGTCCATCCTACACATTGCTAGCAGAGTAATTTTCTTTAATAGATCTGACCATGCCACCCTCTTACTTAATCAATGCCAGTGGCTTCCTATTGCCTCTAAGATAAAATATAAACTCCTCTGTTTAGTTTTTAAAGCCCTACACATCCTGGCTCTGACCTCTCTTTCTAGTGTTGTTGGGACATGACACCACTTCCCACACTCTGGGATCCAGCTAGACTGGCCTACTCTGTTCCTCACATATGACACTCTAACACCCATGTGCCTCATCCCTCATGCCTCAAATGCATTCCCTCCTCAATGGGTCCCTCACTTTCCTTAAGGATCAGCACAGCACCATCATTCCCATGAAACCTTTCCTCACTTCCCCCAATCTAGACTCCCTCCAAACTATCTTCTTTCCTCCTAAACTACCTCTATTTTAACTACTTTCTCTGCATGTGTTGATACACATACATTAAAACTCTGTATTTATTTCTATATGTACTTTTTAATTTTAAGTATGCATTTATAAAACTTTTTAATGTAAGCTGTATTATTTCTATGTGTACTTTTTTTATTTTATTCTGAACTTAAGAAATAAAACAAGCATTTCTATAACATATTAGAATAGAAAAAGATGATTGTACATGAAACTGCGAATCTATTATATACAACTTGCTATTCCTTTTAAATACGTAATAAAGTTATCATATAACTTTCTTCCTTTTTTTCTTCCTTCCCCCTCCACCCTAGAGGTGGCTACCATTAGACACAAATGTGTGTGTGTGTGTGTGTGTGTGTGTGTATAAAACCATTCTATACATACTTCTATTTCTCAGTTCTTTCTCTGGATGCAGATAGTGTCTTCCTTCATATGTCCTTTGTAGTTAATCTGGGTATTTATAATAGTCAAAATGACTTATTCACTCAAAATTGTTCTTAAAACAATACTGTTGCTATATACAATGTTCCCTTGGTTCGGCTCATTCTGCCCTTCATTATTTCGTGTAAGTCTGTTTTTCTAAGATCTAGCTCATCATTTCTTCTAGCACAGTACCGTCACAATCACATACCACGACTTGTTTTAGACATATTTCTTGTCCCCACCTCTCCATCAGAATGTAAACTCTCTCAGGGTAGAGACTGATTCAGTCTTCATACCTAATATTCCCAGAGACTAGCAGAGCAAAATTTTAAAAACGCCTGGAATCCTCTCTCTCATCATCTCTACCTACTGTCTTCCCTGGCTTCTTTGGAGTCTCAGCTGAAATCCCACCTTGTATAGGGGCCTTTTCCTGATCCCCCTTAATTCTAGTGCCTTCTCTCTGCTGATCACCTCCCATGTGTCCTGTTTATAGCTTCTTTGTACACAGTGGTTTGCATGCCCCATCAGACTATGATCTTGAGGTCAGGAGCGATTTTTGACCCTAGTTTGTATCCTTGGTGCTTATTAGCAGTGTCTAGCACACACAGTAAGAGCTTGACAGACTGATTTCAAACACTGATGATGAGATATTTAAGAATACCATGTTACTGAATTTCCAGCAACTGGGGTTTGGATAATAGGTTTGATTTATTTTGTAAATTAAGTGACTGGAGTTTCTGTGGCCAAGGACAATTGTCAATATTTCTTTTCTGATCTACTTTCTAATTATAAATGAATAAAGCATTTGTTAAGCGCTTACTACATGCAAAACACTCTGACAAGCACTGGATATACAAATGGCAAAGTAAGACAGACAAGGAGCTCATACTCTAATGGGGGAAAGATAACATATGGTAGGTTTCAGTTGAAAGTCAGCTGGAAAGGTCTCATGATCCTTAGGGCAAAGCAGATGTTAATGTCTCTTTTTAAAGGCCATTTCTACAGATAAAAATCATAGCAGCTTCTGGTGTTGCACCATTTGACAATGCCAAGGTCTCTGGTGACGAACTTTCTCTTCGGAGTCAACCATTGCTACAGCACCATTAGAGTACAAGCTCCTTGAGGGCAGGGATTGTATTTTTTTGCCTCTTTTTGTAGCACTTGGCACAGTCACATGGTAGGTATTTAATAAATGTTTATAGATTGATTGCAGGAGCAGTTGCCAGGCTACATGTCCACTGGAGCTGCTGCCCAGGATAATGGCTGAAGGAGAGGGTCTAGAAGAACTGCTGTTCAAAAGGATTTCAAGTTCAGGGTCTTGAGTTTTCTTTATCAAAGTCTGAGGGGAGATGGTTCTGGTCAAAAGCATGATAGAGGGTGTATTTGCCTGGCACATGCTGCCTTCTGCCTTCTAGGAGGCCCTCCTGCTTCACTAGGCTGGCATACTTGCCCTGCGAGTGGCAGCTGGCAGGGAGGACTGGCCCCTTCTCTGCAAGGTGAGCTTCACCGAGCGATGGCCATGAGGGCTAGGCTGGAAGTAGGGCCACATGTCTGTCACTCCCAGGGCTCCTGTGCTCATCTGCCTATTGGTGGAAACTGGCCAGTGGTGTTGATAATGAAGAAGGTGGGCCCCTTAACTACAATGATTTTTTCCCCTCAAAGAAGGCTAAAGAGCCTAGGCTGGAGATATGTCAGGTGGGTTGGAGGACTCTACTTTTATTTAGGCTCACAGGTCCTAGGCTGTCTCTATCAGGGTCTGAGGGAAAAGAGTGGTTAAGGTGGTAGTGGTGGCTTGATGTAGCTGGCACGTGCTGCTTCTTTTCTCTCCCCCTCAGGATGCATTGATACTTCCGGGTGCTTGTTGACGGAATACCTGCTTCCAAACACTGACAACCAGATACACAAGAAAATGCATTTCCTGGACACCCTGTGACCAGAATATAGCTAATAGGTTTGACTCGATTTTTCAGCTGGGCTGGCTTTCCTGCCCTCTGAGTGACAGTTGGTTAGTACTCATTGGGGACTGCTGGCCCTTTCCCCACAGGATTTGCTTCCACAGATGATAAGTGTGAGGACTGGGCTAGAAGCAGAACCTATGGTGTAAGCATGGAAAGGTGTTGCCACTCTCAGGGCTCCTATGTTTATTATGGATTAGGGATTCTGATGCATGTCAGAGAAGGAAGATGGTATAGAAAAGCCTATTTCTTCCTCGATCCATACACCTACAGAGACACTGAGATAAGGCATCCGCCTCTGGTCACCATACTCAAATAAAAAAGAATACTCCAATTATCCAAGGGCTATTTCAATTGGTCAATAAACATTTATTAACTGCCTACTGTGTGCCAGCCACTTATGACTCACTGACTGAAAAGGAACCAAGAGCTATTTCCAAGGAGCGATGAGGTATTCCTAGAGAGGCTTTTGTTCCATATACTTCAGCACCACACAAACCCCCTCTCCATATACTTATCCTTACACAAACACAAAAGCCATCTAACCCAAATCCACTTCTCAGCTATGGAATAGCTTCATCACTTCATACACCTCTCATCCTCAATACATTCTTCACTCTCCTAGCTCCCATTCCTTAATACTGACCCCTCTCCCAACCCTTCACAGTAGAGTTCTTAACCTTTACTGTACGGCAGACCCTCTGGGCACTATAGATCCTTCCTCCAAAAAAGCACTCTTAAATACATAAAACAGGATTACAAAAGAAGCCAATTATATTGAAATGTAGCTAGCCAAATATACAAGTTCATGGACCTGAGGTTAAGAATCTGTGCTTTATAGTAAATATGTCGTGGATAAGGGAGGGTAATAAATGATGGAATGACTGTTAAAAAATCTCCCTTCCTTCATGTTCTTGGCCCTCCAATAAATTACAATATATTACACGGAATAATATATGAACAATAGCCCAGAAAAGCAAAATTGTATAGAAGACAAACCAGAAATACAAATGTTCAGAGTAGGAAGAATTCTCAATATCCCAGGATCCTTCCATAAATCCTATGATCCTAAGGTCATTCAAGGATTGTGACAGAAACTAAAAAGAATTTAGACACCATGGATTAAAGGGCTATACAATCTAAGTTTTTGTTATATGATTAGCCGTCCTAAGGAATCCTTTCAAGTAGTAACTAACATATAAATCCAAAGAATTTTTAAAAAGTTGAAAGGAACCTTAGATTTATCTGCCTAGTTGGGGAGTTGGCATATATGCACCATGCTAGAATTAAGAACATTTATATTCTGAAAAGGCAATGTGGCCTGCATGGTAGACAGAATGCTAAACTTGGAGTCAAGAGGATCTCAGTTCAAATCCTGCCTCTGACAGTTACTAGCAGGCACTTAAAACCTGCCAAACCTACATTTCCTCATTTGTGAGATGGAAACAGCACCCCTGCTCACAGGGTTGTTGTGAGACTCAAACTGAGATAATTAATGTATGCGAAGCACTTTGAAAACTTTAAAGTACTCCATAAATGTCAGTCATGGGGACATATGCTACCTTTAGCTAAAATAAAGGAATGAATCCATAGAGTGTAGATTCTTCTCATTAGCATTTGAATGGGTTAGATGCCAGAATCCAAGAAACCCTAGGCCTTGGAAACCAATAGAGCTCTGAACTAGAAGTCTCAAGTTCCTTCCCCCCTAGAGAACAAAGCCCCCACAGGGCCTCCTCTCCTTAATCATCCACCCCTTCAGAAATCCCTTCTCCATCCCCCACCCAGGGCTCCCTACGGACAAGCTCTCTGCTCCTCCCACCCCAATTCTCCACACCTCAGCTCTAAAGGGCCAACCAGACTCTCCTCTAATTTCAAAGATGGCAATCAGCTAATCCGATAAACTCATAATAAAGATGACTACAGAAAGAGTAATCACTTATTAACAATATTTAATACAATGTTTAAAGTTGAATCGTTCCCTCAGTACCTAAAATATATACATGCACATATATATACATGCATACACACACACGCACAAATATATAACACACTATAAAACAAGGGCCTTCTGAAAACCAGCAATAGTTATGATGTGGTCTATTATATTAATTTGTGCACATTAAACAAAATAATAAAAACAGCAAAAATGTATAACTAGGAAAAAATAAATTGGTATAAAGTTAACAGATATTTAGATACAGGTAGATGACAAATAATAATTATATCTGAGAATTATGCCTGAGAACACCAGACCCTGGAGACAAAGAAGACCTAGTTCAAGTCTTTCCTTTAACACATACTGACTGTGTAATTCTGGGCAAGTGACTTACCCTCTCATTGATCCCCAAAACTCCCTAAGACCAATAAATTACTAAGAAGGTGCTTGTCTGCATTAGCAGAGAAATAGATCAATTTTTAAAAATGCTATATTTTGTGGATGTATGTTTATATACATTCACACACATATGTAATATTATTTTTAAAAATCAAAATGTAAATATTTTAATGTTAGGATTTATTTAGACTACAGTGGTTCCTAACCTGGATCCAAAGACTTTAAAAAGAAAAATTCATAGCCTATTTCAGTATAATTGGTCCCTTCTGTTATCCTATGTAATTTATTTTATACATTTAAAAACATAATTTTGAGAAGGGGTACATAAATGTTACCAGATTTCCAAAGGGGTCCATGACACAAAAGGTTAAATACTAGCCCTGTTTTAGAGGCTGACTCCATAACTGACATTATTTATTTGTATTAATTGCAAATTTATTTCAAATAATTTTTAATATTATGCATAAACAAATACACACGGATGCATGTTTCTACTTTACTGAACCCTTTATTTCATAGATAGGGTACCAGCAGTCCATCTATATCTCACCCTGTGCACATGTTATTCATGTATTTCCATAAATCCTTCATGTACAATATACACAGTACATTAGAGGCCTTCCTCTGGTTCTTTTCATAATTCTTGGTGGAAAGAACATGGATTTGTAGTCAAAGGGCAGAGATTTAAAATTTAGCTCTGTTACTTCCGTGATAATATGACAAGAGATAAGTCACTTCAACTCTATCTATAGTATTCCTCAGTATCCTTATCTGTAACATTCCTGGGTTGGACCAGATGATTTCTAAAGTCTCCTTCAGCTCTAAATCCTAAAATTCTTGACTCTGGTGTCCATCTATTACCCCTCACTATCAAGACCTGATAAACTCTCCTCCTTTTCCAACTACAGGATTCTTTCTTTTATGCTACTTCACAAGGTACGTCCACCATATCATTCCATAGCTATTCCAGACAACTCTAATTCTGGGATGGTGGTGGTGTGTCATCTTCAGTCATATGGCATCCCTGGGAGAATGCCAGTGTTTCAAAGATGGGCTTTGGAGGTGATGAACAGCATAGAACCATTAGAAGGTCAACAGATCTCCCCAAATATGATTCAGCACATATTCCTCCTCCTCCAATTTTGAGTCCAGGCCACTGTCTTCATCTCTAGCACACATCCAAGACACGTATACAATTGTACTAACTCAACAGGCTGCACATCTCACTTCTCTGACATAATCTTGGGCCACACAAAAATCCATTTTGTCGTTCTACTGTGGATTGTTAAACCACTTTCTCTTGGATCAGTGTGCAGAAGCCTTACAGTAAATCAATCAACTTGCATTTATTAAGAGCCTACTATGTGCCAGGCACTATTGTTAAGCAGCGAGTATACAAAAAGACAGTCTTTGCCTTTAAGGAGCTCACAATCTAATGGAGACAACAAGCAAACAAATTATGTACAAAAAACTATATACAGGATAAAGACAGGAAATAATGAACGTAAGGAAGGCACCCGAACTAAGAGAGGTTGGGAAAGCTTCCTGTAGAAGACAGCATTTTTGGAGCAGCTGGGTAGTGAAGTGAGGAGAACACCAGCCCTGAAGTCAGGAGAATCCAGCCTTAAAACACTCGACACACTTACAAGCTGAGTGACCTTGGGCAAGTCACTTAACCCCAATGGCCTTGCCTTCCCCCTTCCAAAAAAAAAAAGGCAGCATTTTTGCTGGGACTTAAAAGGAAGACCGGGAAGGTAGTAGTAGTAAACATCTACATAGCTAAGCAAGTGCCAAGCAGTTTACAATTATTATTTCATTTAATTGTCACAGCAACCCTGGGAGGGAGGTGCTTTTATTAACCTCATTTTACAAAGAAGGAACAGAGGTTAGGTGACTTGCCCAGGATCACACAGCTAAGTACATGTCTGAGGTTGGATGTGAACTCAGGTCTTCCAAACTATAAATCAAATACTGAGCATTCCAGGCATAGAAGACAGCCAGAAAATGCCTGGAGCCAAGAAAATAAATGTCTTGTTCATAAAGGAGCCTTACTGTCTACCACAGAAAAATCACCTGTGAGTTGCAGTGAACTGGTACACCTATAATCCTGGCTACTGGAGTACCCTAAGACTGGCAGATCTCTTGAGCCCAGGGGGTTCTGAACAGAAAGCAACTGGGTGTCTACAATAAGTTCAGCCTCAATATAGTGAGCCCCCAGGAGTGGGAGCCATCAGATTGCCTAAGAAGGCGAAAGGAAGCCCAAATTGATAATGGAGCAGATTAAAGCTCCCATTATGATCAAGAGTGGGGGACTGCTAAGGTACATGCGCAGCCCTGGCACTCCAGTTTGGGTAAGATGAGGAAATTCAGTCTTTAAAAAAAATCACCCATGAAAGCCTTCCTGTTCGCTCCCATATTCATCAAAGGTAATCTCAATCTGTTACATAAACCATTCTTAAGAATTTAATAGAGATGAAAAGGTACATATGGCCTAAGAATCCTAGAAATTCAGAATTATAAGGGCCTCAAAGGCAATCTGGGCCAATCTATGCCTAAAAAAAAAAAATCAAGACTAGCTAAATCTGCAACAAGCAGCCTTTGCCTGAAAACCTCCTTTGATTTGATCGTCTTTCTTCCTAATTCTGAACCTCACTTTATCTACTAGCTCCTTCCCTGCTGTTTTTAATCTAGATTTCTACCCACCTAAAAACAAAACAAAAAAGCAGCCTTCATTCAACCCTGACATATTCTCAAATTATCCTCTCCTAAGGTACAGTGGTTCTATTTGCCTTTCTGAATCAAACTCCTAAGGAAAGCTATCTCCAGTCACTGACTCCAATTTCTCACCTCTCACTCACTTGGAATCAGGCTTCCTTCCCTACCACTCAAACTGGAACTCCTCTCTCATTATCTGTACTCCTAAAACTCACTCCTTCTCCTAACTTTCGTACTTATGTTGTGGGCACCATCATTCTTCTACTTAAGTGGTTCACATGGGATTCCTCAACTCTTCAACTCATTTATCCATCACTACCAATGAGTTGCCAAGTCTCACTGATTCCACCTCCAACATCTCTTGCATCTATCCCCTTCTCTCTGCTTATACCATAATCTGCCTCCTGATCCAAGCCCTCACTGCCTCACCAACTTTCCCCTGGACTATTACAAAAACCTTTGATTTGATTTCTCTGCATCCAGTCTCTCCCTTCTCTAGTCCTCCTTAACATGACTGCCATATTGAAATTCCTCAATCACAGATCTGACCACGGCCACTCCTCTCCTCAAAAAGCCTTAGTAGCTTTCCATAACCTTTAAAATTTAAATTCCTCTATTTGTCATTAAAAGCATCCCACAAAGTGACTCCAGTCTATCTTTCCAGACTAATAATACATTACCTCCCCCTCAACATACCCCATATATCAGCCAAAGGGGCCTCTTTGCTGTTTTCCATATACATTGCATTTGTTGCCTCTGCACTTTTGCAAAGGCCTTCCTATGCCTAGAACACTCTACCTCCTCATCTCCATCTCTTGGAACTCCCAGTTTCTATAAGGGCTCAGCTAAGGTGCCATATCCTAAAAGAGGCCTTTCATAATTTCCTCTGTCATTACAGGCCCTTCTTGCAATCATGCGTATATGTGTATATGTACGTGTATGTGTATGTAATATATACATACACCCAGAGTAAATGCTCATTTTTGAATGTTATATCTCCCTACTAAGCCTCCTTGTGGAAAAGGGCTGTTTCAGTTTTAAATTTATATCTTCCGTGCTTAGCAGAGAAATGTATAATAAATGCTTGTTGATAAATGAACATTTCTTGGTTCTTCCATCCTCACTTTTGAACTGTTTTCTTTCAACTGAAAACTTCTCTAAGAAGTATTAATAGACATTGTCTTCACATTCATATTCACATAGTTTTTATTTTTTTGAAGTCCAGAGATTGTTTAAGTAGATGAAGTTACCCATTCTCTCACCCCTAACCACTTCAATAATAGCACATCTCTCAAATCTTCATTGTATTCCAAACTCCTCCCTTCACTGCCCTTAGAAACCTAGTTCTATCGTTAACAAATTTCTCTTTACCCTAGATACCCTGTTCCTACCCTCATTGCATCTCATAAAGCTCTAGCTCCCCCAGAAGACAATGCATTTCTAGGTGTCCATGCTGTCTAGTAATACCTTCTCTCATAAACCCAGAAGTATTCTTTTTTACTTATTTTCACTTTCGAAAAATCTCCCTCAGATGCAATCTTTTGACAAAGCTCTCTCCCTCCCCACCCTTCCTCACCTGCCCACTCCCACTGCCCAGGTTTGCTCCATCCAGTTATATTAATCTAGATTCTGGTCACAATTATCTACCAGCCATCGGGTCATAATTCCATCCTTCCTCAAGCAGATAGACACACCTGGCTTACTGTCTTCTTTACCACCCAAATCTCTTTTACTTAGGATGGAATCTTCAATATACATCCTGAGTTTCCCTCAAAGATCCAGGCCTAGCAGTTCACCAACCTACTCACACGATATTCCTCAGCTATACACAGGCACCATCTTTTCCCTGATCTCACCATCACCCAAAAGTGTTCTATTTCCATAATAAAGGACTTGGGAATTCTTTTCACCACAACCGCCTATACTTCACCTCTCCCTGCCCCTCATTCCTCCTAAATGTATTCCTTTTCACTGCAATCTCTAGTCTCTCCATGCTTCAGTGCGCCCCCAATCCAACAGCCCTGCTCTGACTCTGCTTTGCTCTCTTCCCAATACCCCTACTATTAACCAGTTCAATCTGTCTTCCACACTCCCATTCCTTTCCCTCTTGTCTATCTGGAAGTTATCTGACTATTCACTTTCCCTCGCCCCTTATAGGCTGTGAGCTGCCCAAGTGTTATCCATTCTATCACAACATTTCTCACTTCTTCTGTTATCTTAGTTCACACAGCAGTTGCTACAACCTAACAAGTTCTGGCCCTCATCACCTCTTGCCTAGAAAACAAATGCCTAAATGATCTCTCTGCCTCCACTTTCTCCCCTTTCTAATCCACATTGCACATGCCTACTACAGTGATGAGAGCACAGATTTAGAGCTGGAAGGAACCTTAAAATCCATTTATTTTACAGATAAGCAAACCAAGACCCAGAGAGGCTAAGTGACTCGCCCAGAGTCACACAGCTGTTTACAGGCTTCAGACTCTGGTCTTCCTGACTCCAAGTCCAGAACTCTATCTATGACACCACCTAGTAGCCTCCATGCCTAAAGCTAAGGTCTAACCATGTCATTCCCAAGCTTGAGAAGATGCAATAGAATTCTCTAACCTCAAGAACAAAAAACAAACTTCCATTTGGCATTCAAGTTTACCTTCCCAGGCTTTCTGCACATTTGTCTCTTACATTCCAGCCACACTGTCCTCTATTCAGTTCTCCATCCATGATATACCATCTCCCACTTGAATGGCTTTCTTTGCATGGGCTTCCCCTGCTACTGGAATGTCATCCATCCTCATCTCTGCCTTTTAAAATCCCTGGCTTCTTTCAAGGGTCACACTAAACTCACCACCTACACAAAAGGACTATCTATCGTGAGCTCCCCACTTGCTGGTGCCTGTGTCCATAAATTACCTGGTATATACATTTTTATATTTACTTATCTCGTGAGTGTGTTGTCTTCTCCTGGTAGAATGTAAACTCCTTTGGAGGTAGGGGGCTGCTGTAAACCTTTTGTCTTCGTATTCCCAGTAAGCATCTGTACAGTGTCTGTCCCAAATCAGGGATTAACAAATGTTTGCTTTAATGGATAGTTATTCCTTTCAAAAATATATACATATATGCAAAAGATCTGTGATTTCATCAGCCTGACTAATTCTTTGGGGGGGGGGGGGGGAATTCAGCTTATCTCAACCTACCAAATGCTCTCTGTAACTCAGCAGATAAATCCTAAGGAGTTGTCATAAACTTACTGCTTCTCCTACATACCTATGCTCTCACTCTCTGTATGTCTACAGTGTATACATCTATGTGTGTGTGTGTATATATATATATATATATATATGTATATATATATAAACTATATTTGTGTGTCTATACAGTGTATTTATTTGTATATGTAGATACACACATGTGCATATGCACACATCTACATACATACATACCTACATGTACACACATATATATGAACTTAACTCTCCACGAAGCTATTTTCTAAAGATATTACCCCAAATAGCTGTTCCTCCTGATAGGCTACCAAGCTTCGATTAAATCCAACACCTTCATTTTTCAGATGAAAAAATTACAGCCCTTAGAGCTGAAATAATTTGCCTCGTAACAAAACCTGGTTGTCACACAGCCAGAATGAAAACCTAGGTTCCTAATTTGTGAGTTCACTGCTCTTTCTACTACACAACACCTTTGGGGAGTCCCTTCTGATGAGACTCACCTGTTCCTATAAAACACAAACAGGCAGTAAAGTATAGTAGACCTAGAGTTGGTTTTTGAGGCAGGAAGACCTGGATTCAAGTGCTGCCTCTGACATATAATACAAAACACAGCTTCAAAATTATGATTATGATTATTACCTGTTACACTCTTCATTTTATTTTAACTATACAGTATTCTGAATTATAGTTATTTGTGTGTCAAAAGCCTATGCTAGAAAATGTCCACAAGAAGTAGGACCCTTATCTTATCTAAACGTTGTATATTTCCTCCAGTGTGAACTCATAGTCACTTAATAAATGCATGTTGAGCTGAATGTCAGTATTCCTCCAAACTGTACAAAGAAGAGAGTACATATATTGATACTGAAGGAACCATCCCCATCCATCAGACAGAAGGAGTCAATTCAAGAGGCTACTACAGCTTATTACAAATATCTCATAAGGATATCCAGGCCCTCTGCTCTAAATTCGAGCCTTACCCAGTAACATTCTGATCTATGATTTGATTTCCAATAATAACAATGATTATCATGATGACATATTAATAGCTAACATTTATGTTGACTTAACCACTGAACAATCATTATCTCCTTTGAGCCTTACAACGACCCTGGTTAGAAGGTGATATAACCCCCATTTTGCAGATAAACAAAGTAAGGCAAACACAGTGTTTGTAAGTTTCTTGAGGCCAAATCTGAACCCAGTTCTTCCCGACTTTAGGCCCAACGCTCTATCCACTGTGACCCCTACAACCAAGGGAACGCTCCGGGCAGGAGGTAATTATCCTAAATTTATACATAACTTATTTGTCACTGTGGTTTTAGAAAGCTGTCTCTTATATGCTTTTGGGGTTGCAAGAAGCAACTTCCTGGAGGTTGATCACCTCTGAGCGAGCTGATAAGATTCAGGTCGAATCTGCAAAACTAAGAAGCGGATGGTGATGATTCCACCGTGGTACTTTGATAACCCTGGGAGGGCTTGAAGACACCTGCTGGCTGGCCTTACCTTATTACAGAAACTGCCACCCTGCTTATGTTCCCAAGACAAGGGAGTTACTGCTTCACTTCAAATACAAAAATAAGCCCTTGCAACTTTTTTTTAAAAATGCAGAAATTTATTGCTAAAAGATAGTGGACTATATATACAGCCACTCCACCAGCTGACCACCACGACCATCATAATGCTCTATTAGCAGCAGGAAAGCTGCCCACCACTGAAATTCTCAGTACTGAGAAAAACTTATGATATTTTTCAGTCATGTCCAGCTCTTCATGTCCCCATTTGCAGTTTTCTTGGCAAAAATACTAGAGGGGTTTGCCATTTCTTTCTCCAGCTCATCTTACAGATGAGGAAACTGAGGGAAATAGAGTTAAGTGACTTGGCCAGGGTCAATAAGTGTTTGAAGCCAACTTTGGACTCAGCCCTGTGCTCTATCCACTGCGCCCCCTAGCTGTTTCACTGAGAAAAACAGACATGAGAAAACCTGCTCCAAACGCCAACACTGAGATATTTACAATGGCCCCTTTTCTCCCTGGCCTTCTGACCCAACGGTCAGAGCAGAAACTAGCCACATATTTTAAAGGCTGATATGGACCCACTGAACAGACTTTCTTCAAAATATAAACAGGGATTCTTGGGTGACATGTTCTTATCAGTGAGGACAGTATTTACAATGGTTGAGACATGACACAAATTTGTGTCTTTAAAAAATTAACATAGATAATACTCTTTCAAAATATTTTACAAGTAGAAGATTCTTCATAAACCAATTTATATTTTTTAGTTTCTTTTTAAAAAATTCTGTACTCCTTTAGTGCAACTTATTTGTGTAAAAGTATTACGATTAATAACATTAAGAATTAAGAATAACAACTCCTGCCTCTTGAATCAAAAAGACTTATTTAATTAATTTCTACATTGATTAAGTACCTATAGTGTGGAAGGTCCAAATTTTGAAAACTCACTTGAACCGTGTATGTGTGTGTAGTATATGTATATGCATACACTATATGTATGTGTTATGTATCATACGTGTGTATTCACACATATGTGTGTGTACACATTAGCATCTGTGAAACCAAATTTAAAACGCCTGAGTAAAACTGATTTTTAAAAAGAAATCAATTGATAACACAACCAAGGAGACAGAAAAAAAGTTAACTGTCATGTTTTAGAATCCTGTAGTCAGCTTAATGGCAAAATATGAAAAACCAACCAAACACTAATATATTTATGTACACAGCAAGAAGAAACAATGAGATATTGGAATCCAGAAATACAGCTCACTTTTTTTTATAAACAAAAGATGTGATAAAAGACTTATAAAAGAGACTTTTATAAAAGGGCAATGCTTCTTAAAGATATTCAGGCTCAGGCCAAAAGCATAGGATTTAGAGTCAGAAGTTCTAGGTTCACATAACCGATTCTGCTACTTACATATTAACAATATGAAGAATTTGAACTTAATGATATTTAAGATCCCTTCCAGCTTTGATTACTATAAATTCGAGAATATTATCTCTCTTATCCTTTTATGGAAACAGCAGAATTTGGGGTCAGAGAACCTAGGTTAGTACCAGCTCTGCCACTTACTACCTGTATAACTTTGGTTAAGTCATATCCCCTATCTGGGTCTCAATTTCCTCATGCATAAAACAGATGTTGGATTAGATGGCATCTAAATCTACTTATCCTAAGACTGCCTTCCCACCTACTTTTCCTACTTTATCTGATATTTCTTTTATTCAAGTATTCTAAATTCCCACAAAACCAACAACTCATCTCTAGGGCTATTCTATCCCTAAATCAACTATTTGCTAACTGATCTGTCCCCTTCTCTATTGAGACGACTCTTTCCTTCTTCACTCTCAAAAATCTCCTGTCAGTTGCAGACCCTCTCTTCTTCAAGGCCCAACTGAGAAACAAATGCTCCCATAAAGTCTCTCCCTATACCTCACAGTAAAAGTGGTTACTTCCTTCAAATTTCTCAAGTTATTCTGCTTGGAGATCATGGAGATCACTTACCTTATTTGCTCTCCCTTCTATAAGTTATTTTCTGGCCATTTTTTCATTCTTGAGAGTAGGATTTAGGTCAAGGGTGGGGAACCTGCGGCCCCAAGGCCACACGTGGCCTTCTAGGTTCTCAAGTTCAGCCCTTTGACTGAATCCAAACTTCACAAAACAAATCCCCTTAATAGAAGGAATTCTTAAGTAAAACTAAGACTCCCTGGAAAGGCCCCACCCAAGGACCTAGAAGGCCACATGTGGCCTGGAAGCTGCAGATTCTCCACCCACCCCTGGTTTATGTCCTACTTTATCTTTGCATATTGTGGGTACCTAAAAAGAGTTTACTGAATTTGGTGGACCCCCCTGGATTAAAAATCCCTGGATGTCAGGACCTGGTCCCATTTATCTCTGTATCCCCCTAGCACTCTTAAGACTCAATAAATAAGAATTTAAAGTAGCAGGAACATCTCCAAGCCAAATAAACAAGTCTGTTTGACAGTATTAAATAAGACAGGTAATAAAGTCAGGCTTCCTCTGGTTCACCTCTCCTTTCCCCTCTCCTTGCCCACCCCCCCCACCCCACCCCCTGCAGAACCACTCACTGAATATGAAGCTTTATTGACTCTACTGCGCACGTTTGTGTGTGGCTCTCCCTCCCTTTCTAGGAATTCCAGAGAAATTTCTGCCTTATACTTAGAAACAATAAGGTTATTAAATGCTGTAGACCGACTGACTACAAATCATGTGAATCTTTAATCCAACATAGACACTTTCCTGTAAAAACTGTTTCTAAGAATTGTTGAAAGGTTCCACTCTTGTGCCCCCCCCGCCTTTCCCTTTTTTGGTGAAAGGAGGGAGGGTAAAGGAAGAAGAGGTTTGTTGTTTCAAAAGCACAGATTCCAAGGCCTGGAGCCACAAGCAAGAGAGAGAAGGCATCGATGCTTACTGGGAGTTAGTTATTTATCCAGAAATACATAAGAAGCATCACTCAAAGTCCATTCTCTCCCTCACAAAACCGAGGGCTTGTTTACATGCTTCAACTTCATACTAAAAATATCTGTTTAGCAAAAGCTGGTATGTCACCAAACCATGCCAAAAATTCCAGTACTAACACAAATGGACATACCAGGCATTTAATATAATACGGACGCCCCCAGGGCTAAGGTGGCAGCCTTTTTATTTTAAATACAGTCAACTTTTAATTATCTGTACAGAGGGAGAGGGCTGGTGCCATGGAGAATCCAAAGTAGCAAATGATCCCCAAGTTATTTATAATGGCTTTGGAATGCTTTGCTTTTGTACGTGTTTCCGCTTGAATATGGATGTGTCAAGTATGGAGAATTCACACATCCCACCAATCTAAATACATGGAATTGTGCCTTAAAGATTGAACCTACTCTCCCTCCCCCCCATATAGTTCTCTCCTACAATAAATATTGGTTACACATCTACATGACTGCAATAATCTTGAGTTTCCTCTGGAGGAAATAGAATCCAGGATTGCATGTATATGTTAGGGCTAAGAAGACACCTTAGAGATTGTTTGGTTGGACCTCATTATTATATATAGCTAGAGAATTCAAGTGCTGCCTTCTTTAGTTCGACACCCTAGTTTTACAAAAGACAAAATTTAAGTGACTTCTTTAAGCTCACAGGTAATAAATGTCTTTTGTTTTTTGTTTGTTTTTTAAAGGCCTAGCTCCATTCTCAAACTGGTGGGGTCTGACCCTCCCTAAGTAACCTGGCGCCTATCTCCATCCCCACCATGGACTGACCACACTGGTACTGAATTTAGTGTGCCCAGCTTAGAATTCCTGAGCTCAAGAGGTCAACCTGCCTCTTTCTCTCTGATCCCTCAGATTACAGGTGTATTCCACCACATCCACCAGGAGGTAATGATTTGAACCCAGGTAGGTCCTCTGACTCCACAAACACACTGCATACCCAAAAACCAAGATAAAGTGATCGGCCCAAAGTCACCCAGATAGTTAAATGGCACAGTTTTGACTAGAATTCCTCTACTTCTCATTCAAGAACCTCAGATTTTAAGCTGAATACCTAATGGTAAACCATGCTGTTAAGCACAGGGTGATGTAGGGGCATGCTGTTCAATCTCTCTCTGAACTTTTGGTTTCCTCAGCTGTAAAATCAAAGGGTTTAGAATGGATTGTCTTTCATTCAACAATTATGAAGTACCTGCTATATATGTGCCAGGCACTGTAGTAATTGCTAGAGACACAAACACAAAAATGACAATATTCCTTGACCTCAAGAGGCTTATAATCTACCGGGGATGGGGGGGGGGGGGGAAGGGAGTTGGGGGGGTAGTAATATGAACATAGTAAGTCAAATACACACCAAGTAATTTGTTGGGTGGAGAAGAGAGAAAAGAAGCAAGGAATCATTAACAATTGCAGGCACCTTTCTACTTATTCATTTTGTAATTCTATCATTCTAATTACAAGAATATGCTAAAAATATTTTCCCTCAATAATAGCATGAATTCTTGAGCACCAGCTAGCATGGGGTAGAGATACAGGGAGAGGAAGGAAAGCAGTATAAATAAAATTGGACATAGAACAGCTTTGTCTGCGTAAAGATATGAAGAACGATCTCAAATTTAAATGGGGGAGGAAGTATATTCATGATCACAGAACCTGAGAATACTGAAATGTAGAAAATAAAAATATCACAGCACCAGATACTAACCTTGCTCCGACTACCTAACCTTGTCAGCTGCCAGATTTTAACTACCATTTGCTATAAAGCCTTTATCCAAAACCTTATTGTTAAAAAAATAAAGAAAAAATGTTGGCAGCTAGCCATGGGAACCTTGGGCAAGATATCTGACCTCTGTAGAACTCCATATCCTCACCTGTAAAATAAAGGGTATGGAACAGATAGAATTTGTAATCACTAAATCTCAGGAGGACAGTTAAGTAGCACAGTGGAGAGAGGACAGGGCCTGGAGTCAGGAAGGCATGAGTTCAAGTCCAGTCTCAGACACTTTACTTGCTGTGCGACCCTGGGCAAGGCACTAACCCTGTTTGCCTCAGTTTCTTCATCTGTAAAATAAGCTGGAAAAAGTGCCTCAGTTTCCTCATCTGTAAAATGAGTTAGAAAAGGAAATGGAAAACCATTCCGGTGTAAGGCAATGAGGTAACACAGTGGATAGAGTGCCAGGCCTTAAGTCAGGAAGACTCATCTTTGTGAGTTCAAATCAGGCCACAGACACTTAAGAGATATGTGACTCTGGGCAAGTCATTTAATCTTGTTTGCCTCAGTTTCCTCGACTGTGAAATGAGCTGGAGAAGGAAATGGCAAACCACTCCAGTATCTCTGCCAAGAAAACCCCAAATGGGGTCATGAACAGTCAGACACCACTGAAACAACCGAACAACAACAGCAAATTCTCAAGAGCTGGAAGCAATCTATACCTGAATCTATACACCTCTCCCCCATCTAAAAATGAATTATTATTTTTTTACTCACAAAGAGGGATTTCGACAAATATTGTACGGAACAAAGTTTTAAACGACCAAGCCAAAATAAAATAAGTTTTTACCAAATGGCGTAATCAAAATTCTACAGAATGACTGCTGCTTACTGGTCTAATTTTTATAGTTTTCCCGGGAGACATCTATCTGGACATTCTCATGCAGATTTCCTAATTGCAGGTATGAAACACCTGACCTATATAATCCAATTTAAAAAAACCTCCAGTGGAGGTGAGTTGGTTGCCTGGTCAGGCAAAGGAGCTGAGATTCTTGCTTGACTGCATCTGGCAAGACTCCAGCAAGTTGGGACTGTGGGGATTACACAGAGGTCTTACTTGTTAATAACTAGTTTTAGAAGAGCTTATACAAATCACTACTTAAAATAAGTCAATTCTGCTTTCTAAACTTCCATTTCAAAATGAGATTCTAGCCACTGCTATTTTCTAAGGCTCCTATTCCCAATAATGAAATACATTTTGTGAAATTTTCAGAAGCCTTCCCACCCCTTGGGGCGCCCTGCCCCTCCCGCCAAGTGCCCTTTGCCAAGGCATCTTGAAGAAAGAAAGAGCTCCTCCAGCATGGGATCTTAAATTAAAAAAGAATGACAAGACATAGTTTGTTTAGCATCAATAGAGACTGTTTTCTTTTTTTTTTTAAGTTTAAAGAAAAAGCAAAATTTTTCTAACAAATATGTATGGGGAAGGGGAGAAAAGGCAATAAAATTCATCTTCATTAAAATGAAAATTCTGTATATAAAAAAAGAGTTGGTTAAGTTCATCCTGTGTTCCCGTCCTACCTGGTATGACAGATATCCAACTGTTCTCCATGACGGGGGAGGCCTCTGTGTGAGAGGAGAGGCTGGAGGTTCCATCAACCGTGCCAGGCAGGACAGAGGTACAAGTCAATACAAAGGCAGAGGTCAAAACAAAGAGAGATCAACCAATACCCAGACGGCCCAAGGGGGGCTCTTCCCTTAGGCTAACACAAGGCCCAATCAGGAGGCAGGACACAAGTTCAGAGAAGAGCTCAGGCTATGGCCGGTCCAGGTGTGAAGTCACAGGTCAGTAACACCAAGATAAGCAAAGACAGAACAAAGGACAGTCAGTCACTCATCTGTCGGTTCTAGCTAACCTGTTTTTTCAGCACTGAAAAGTTTCTATCTTTTATGTATTCCTATGGCATTCCCCAAACGGGGGTTCAAATCTTCCCCCACACTGTCCCAAGCTCCCAAGTGTAGCCCTCTCCCCTCCCAAAAGCCACTCATCATAAGCTCTTTTTATCCTCTGACCCTCTGGCCCCATCCTCCTCCTCCTTCCCTCTGGCCTCGGAGGATGAGGCGGCCTTCTTCCCTGCTGAAGTGCCTTTGATGCCCTCCCCTCCGTGGTGGGAGGGGAGGCTGTTTTAAGTAGGTAGGCTGGGCTGATTTCCCTTTCAGGGGGGTAGACAGGCTGGGTTTACATCATAGATTTGGAGATTCCTTGCTGCCAGAGGCATAAAAAAGAGGTTTTAGCAGAATTCCCAGTACCCCGTGGAAGCCTTCCCAATCCAGCACGACTGGCTGCCTAGGTCAATGTGGAATAGTTTTATCTGAATTACTATCTTTTTTAGCCTTAGGAACTGGATCTTTTTCTTCCCTTTGTATGAGTAAAGTCTATTCTTTTGCATAAATGCTAGTTGACTGCGTTCTGTAGTCCACAAATGCCTTAAAGCATTTTAAATCTAGGCCAGGAATGTAGTCTAATCTCCTGGATGACCTTATTCCATCTTAATGCCTCAGATAATTTATAGCTTTTTTTATCCCTGGGCAAATTACTTACCCTCTCAGCCTCAGCTTCCTCATCTGTAAAACAAGGGGGTTGGACCTAATGTCTTTTTAAGTTCCTTTCTACTATAAATCCATGCTCCTATGCTCTGAGATAGTGATGGTTCCCTGACTCTACACCAGAGAGCAACATTGGTAGTAATGACTATATAATATGGCTTTTGCCACAACCAGAAGACTGGGATCACTGGAAGCATTTCTCAATTTCCCAAACGCAATATAGCCTGGATCTCTCCACTACTCAATTGTGGGCTCAGCTTATTTTTCATATTCAGTAGGGAGGGAGATACACAGATATATATATATATATATGTGCCAATTAAACAAGCTGCCCAACCAACTGTGCGCCACAGCTTGGAATTACTATTTTTCATCCACTTTGTTTTTGCTGTGTCAATGGTTATGCCAATCTCACAAATTATGGATTTCACTGAGGTAGATTTGTTACATTTTGAGAGCTTCATGCAATTAGTTCAATGTCATATGTAATAAAAAGTTGGAGAACCTGGCAATCATGAGAGAATCCTTTTGTTTGGACAATGCAGGACATCTTGTAACCCTGGTGAACATCTTAGAAGAGCCTCTTTTACATCTTGTTTAATGCCACTCCTCAGTTTTCTGCATAGTTGTACTGGGCAGCATCACGGCACAGTGGATAGAGTGCTGGGCCTGGAGTCAATCTAGCCTCACACACTCACTAGTTGTGTAACTCTGGACAAGTCATTTAATCTCTTTGCAATTTCCTCATCTGTAAAAAAGGGATAATAATAGCACATAGGGTTGTTGTGAGGAGCAATGAAGTGATATTTATAAAGCTCTTAACACAGGGTCTGGCACATAGTAGGTGCGGTATAAATGCCAGCTATTATTGTTATATGTCATAGGGATAGGGGATAGGGACTGAACCTACGATGACACTGATACAGGGAACATCAGAATGTCTGGGTGAGGAAACTACCAAAGCAGGGAAGCACCTACTCTGTTACTTATAGTATCAGAGGAAGACTACTAAGAGGTTAAGTCATTTATTAAACACCTACTATGTGCCAGGCACTATGCTAAGCCCTTGTAGGGTCCATGGGGAATAAGATCTTCCCCACCCACCAATAGGCTTCCTGTGGAGCCCATTAAGGGAAGCTTGATTGCTTGTACACTTTTTGTTAATTTCTAATTAGGTACTGAGTCAGCAGGGTACTGGCTCTGAGCCTATCAGCTTTAAGAGTGTATATGCTAAGAGGTGAGGTTTTTACTTTGGGGGCTCGCTTACAAGAAGGATCTTGTGATTCCCTGGTCAAGACTCTGAGTAGCCCTACCTTCAGAGCTCCCCAACTGCTCAGAGGTAAAGGCTATCTCGATCCAGCGGTGAATGTAAAGTACACATAGCAGTATTGTTTTGATTCAGGCAGCAGAGCCCTGTGTGTTGGTCTTTATTTCTCTACTCTGTGTTTTTTCTGTTTAAATCAGTCTGTTGACTCCTGAAACAACTGTGTTTCCTAGTAAAGCAAGTAAAAGAACCTGCCATCCTGAGTATACAGCCCTGAGGATAGAAATATGGAAAAGAAAGAACCTGCCCTCAAGGAATTTATAATCTCATGGGGAAGACAACACACCAAAAAAAAGCTGAAGGAGAGAGAAGGGGAGGACAATTTGGTGATCTGTCCAGGGTCATGTGTCAGAGGCAAAATTTAAAATGAGCTCTGAAGCCATAGCTATCAGAGACTTGTCTAATTATAATGCATAATGTAAGATACATGGTTTGCATAGAGCCTTAAAAACTATCTTTTGTTTTGTTATTTCTGTTTGCAATTAATGAAAAATAGAGCAGAATCTTAAATTTTTCAAGCCTCTAAGTCAGTTGTTCGATTATAAAGATAAGATGTGCTACAGAAAATAGGCTGCCGAAGCTTGTCCATTTCTTTCTCTAGTTTTTGGTCCAGGATACTCTCAACTTGAGTAACAGGTACAGCGTCTTTGTGTATTTCCAAAAAAAAAAGAAAAACAGGACAGACCAAAGGACTGTCAATGCAACACACCAATCCTGAAGTTACCGATTTCCTCAACCAAAACAAAATACACTTAATCATTTGTTCTCAGGGACTGAAATTGGTCGTTGCAATTAATTTGAATTTGGCTGCCTAGAATTGTTTAGATTTGGCTCCAGGGCTGGATAGAGTGCCAGGACTAGAGTCAAGAAGACCAGAGTTCAAAACTGGCCTCAAACACTTCTAGCTGTAGGACCCTGGGCAAGCAACTTAACCCTGTTTGTCTCAGTTTCCTCGTCTGTAAAATGAGCTAGAGAAGGAAATGGCAAACCACTCCAGTACCTTTGCCAAGAAAACCCCAAATGGGGTCACAAAGAGTCAGACACGACTGAAAAGTGGCTCAACAGCAACAACCAGCACACCCTTCAGATACAGCTAGTGTCTGGGGCAGCAGTCAAAATTAGGTCATCTTGACTCCATGGAGTCATCTGGTTGTTTTTATTTTTCCTGCCAATATAATAATTGCCAATACGAATATTTTGGAGTACTCAGAGCCCTTCTGTCTTTATCTTCTTTGGCACATATCAGCTCTGCCATGTACAACATGTGACCTTGGGCAACCACTTAGCTCTACACCTCAGTCTTCCCATCTGTAGAAGGTGTTGGACTAGATCTCTGTAACCCCTTCCAGGTCTAATTCAAGGATTACATAATTTTTCAATATCTAATTAGGTGTATTTTTGGTGATGAACTCAATTTTTTAGGTGAGTATATTGACATCAATAGAAAGCAAGTTTTAGCAGAACTATATCACTGTCACTCATTTATTATATAAAATCTAAGGGTTAATTAACAGTGTTTTCCTTGAATCTTAAAATGTGATATTAGTCTGAGGCTGCTTTTAATAGCGAGAACTGCGGGGATGATGAGATCATCAATAACATAAACAAAACATTTTTTTCCTTAATGAAATATAAGTTTGAATTAACTTTGCAATGTTAAGAGATAGTTACTGTAAATTGAGAACTAATTGGTGTTATAAAATTTGAAAACATGTTCAAGTTCATATATATTGAGTGAAAAAGTATTCACGGATTATTTAACATCAGTTACCCCTATCATAACTTGAGAATAACAGATGTCAAAAAATGTAATCAAAATTGATGACAGAAATAAAAACATCGAAGTATGGATTACCTAAGAAGAGGCAGTGAGTATCTCCAGCCTTCTGTTGTTTCTTTTCAATAATCTCAACATCAAGGTAATTTTAATTAATGAGTTTATAACCTCTGGGTAGTAGATAGATAAAGACTTAGAACATGGCCTCAAATCCCAGCTATGCCATTCTTTGCCTTTATGTCTATTTTGTCAGTCTAGGTCTCCATTTCTTCATCTTCTAGATGATCTGCTGCTCCTTCCAGCCCTGAATTTATGAGCCTATAGTCCTTCCATGAAGCCAACTAAAGCAAATTCTAAGACTTAGGGGATGAATCAGTGTTTGCTGATAAGGTTTTTTTGTTTTTTAAAAGTCCCTCCACTGAATTGCTGGAAGTCATTTAAGCACCTGGATTTATATGAGATTGGTGAAGTGATATAAAGCCAGCTTTCATTAGAAAAAGGGGAGAAATTCTTTTCTAACTTTGAACTAACTAACTCTAAATTGATCCATTGTCTGAGAATGAGAACTCAAAAACTAGCAAAGCTTATATATATTTTTTTCCTTCTGGTAGGTAAGTAAGAAAAAAAAGGAAGATGAAAATTTGACCTAGCTATGCAAAGTAATATTTTGAGTTTCTTATGCTCCTGTTGCTCAAATAGTCAATACAATTTCCAAGCTATCTGCTTCAGGTAGTTTTGGTGAACAAAAGCCTCATTCAATTTTCTCATTTGACAGCAAAGGTAACTAGGAAATAATAGTGATGGGGCGATAAGTATTGTTTGATAAAGTAGAGAGAGTCCTAGAACAAAAATCTAGGCTCTAGTTGCTAATATAGACACAAGGCTGGTTATTAACTATATGACTTTGGGAAAAACCTGCTTTACTCTGACCTCAGTTTCCTCATGAGATCCATTGAGATCTACAGCACTACAAAGGCTGTCTAGGTCTGGCTCTTCCGGCTCAAAATCCTCTGATTCTATTTAAAACATTTTGCCAAAATTTAAAACACTGTAATATAATTGCTAGTATTATCATGCCCAGGAAAACTGCAGATATCTTGGGGAAAAGACTGTCTTTTAGATACCAACAACTCACTTACTTGGAGGTAACTTATTTGGTAACCTCAATTGTACATGATATAGATAAGAAGTAAGGCCCCTCACCCACCAAAAAAGGAATTTGGAGCAGCCAAAATTAAATCTTTTGTGAATTCTCCAAAGCTCTTAAACTTGACTTACAGTATCTCAATACCTCTCACATAAAATCTAGTTACCCTAATTTCCGATATACTTATATCAAGATTAGCCATCCATTTTTTTGAGTCTACAGTTAAGAAATGGTAAATTAAAAGGAGAAGAGGAAATATAAAGAGAGTGGCAACAATCAATAAAGACAGAAGGAAGTCAGACAGAAATTTGAAAAACAAAAGCCAGGTCATTTATTTTAGGAGCCTATAATGGCCCAATTCCCAGAGGGCCCTGAGGGCACTGCTGTAGTATAGCACAGTACAATAATAAATGTTAATATAGATGCCCCTAAGTCAATCCAAAAAAGGGTTAATTTTTTTTTCCCCTCAGCTTACACACTCTAAATAGGTAAGATAAAAGTGATAAGTACATTTTAGAAAGTTTTTCTTAGTGGCTAGAGTAAAATACAAAAGGCAGAAATAAAATTTCTTAAATGCTAAAAGGTATTAGATAAATTGGGAAATGGGGTACACAGTGAGGGCTGAGGGAGAATATGACCAATGAGGCTGGAAATACCAGTTGGAGAGAAGTTGTATGAGGCTTTTGTGAGAAAAAAGGAGCCTCACCTGGTCAGGTCTATGGAACATGCGCTGGGGTGGGGAAAGACCTGAGGCAGGGAAGAGCAAGACTGTTGCAATCACCTAACCAAGAGATGAAGGAGGCCTGGACTATGTAAGGGCAGAGAGGGAGGGGGTCAGATGTGAAAAGAGGTCAACAAGGAAGAAACACAGCAAGATTTGGCAACTGATTGGATATGGGAGGAAAGAACTGGGATATAAACAAAATACAGATTAGGTGTAGGGGTGGAGAAACATAATGCCAAGTCTTGCATTGAAGGGATCACAACACACAGGATAGAGGGGAGCTCCAGTTTCAGAAAGAATAAGATAAGCAAGAGAAGAGCCCTTCAAAAGAAATTCACACAAATCCTTCCTTTTTTAAAGTGACTGGTTATTCTGTAAAAGGACAGACAGAATAGCATAATAAAAAAAAAGGAACTGAGCTTGAAATCAAAAGACCCCAGTTTAAATCTCGAATCTCTCTGATTTGGGGCCAGAGGGATAAACCTCTCTAAGCCTCAGTTTCTTCATCTGACAAGTGGTTCCAATAATACTACACCACCTACTGCACAAAGTTGTGTGGTTTAATGAGATGAACTATGCCGAGCACTTGGCTGTCATAACGTCTCACATAAATGTGAGTTACTATTCTAAAAACCCAACCTCTAAAAGTCTAGAATTCTACATGCCAAGCACAAAAAAACAACAAAGGAAATCCTCAAAAACATTCCCAGGAAATTATGACTAAGGTTGCCTCTAGCTTCAAAGTTCAAAGAAACTCTGTCATTGAAGCGTTTGTCAAATTTACTCCCAAATGTGAAAAAAATATAAGGACTTCATTTACACTTAGAAGAAAACTGAGCCTTGATTCAAAATTCTTACCTACATCCAAAATAAACCTGGGGGAAATCAACCAGAAATCAACCTGATTTTTTTAAATAAATTTCCTCGCTTGGTCTTCAAAGTAAAATATTTGTTGGTTTTTCTTTCTAAATTGCTGCTTAAAAGAGTCTGTTAATAAAAGGTTCTTTAAACTCTTCAGGAACACAAGTTCAAAGCCAGAAATTCAATTCCTTCCTAGTCCTACCAGAAAACAATGTCTACTAAAGTGTGTCAGGAGGGAGAAACAAACAAAAAAAAATCACTGTTAATGAATGTTATAGGGGAAGAGGCCCTTCACCATGAGGCAAAACAGAACTCAGTTCCAAAAATCTGAGCGGACATCTCCAAGTCTTCTGCCGGGAGGCAGAATCAAATGGGGAAATGTGCCATTTTAGCCATCTATAAAGTATAAAGCTGAGAAACAATAGGGCGGGGGCAAGAGGTAAGGCTTTTGATTTTGTGATGTGACCCTGGAGAACAGTTTTGGTTTATACATGGAAGCAGAATCCAGATTTTTAAGGGGCTGAAAAATGAGCAGGTAGTGAGAAAGCAGGAGTAGTTAGCATAACCTACCCTTACCCTTTCTAGAAGTTTGGCACTGAAATGGGGAGAGGAAAAGGTGATAGCTTCA
The DNA here is from genome assembly GCF_011100635.1 of Trichosurus vulpecula. Lineage (NCBI taxonomy): Eukaryota > Metazoa > Chordata > Mammalia > Diprotodontia > Phalangeridae > Trichosurus > Trichosurus vulpecula. The sequence continues at coordinate 132,216,766 of NC_050581.1, forward strand.
GAGGACAGATCAGTCAAAGGATGTTTTCTGGTCAGAACAGGGGAGAACCAAATACAAGTGTAGGCACACAGGAGCAAAGAGCCAGAAGAGAGATTCAGGATGAGATAAAGGTAATGAATGACTGCAATGGCACTGAGGAAACATCTGGGAACAGGATGAAGGGGTTAGCTAGCACCAGAGGAAAAGAGGATGCTTAGTGTACGGAACAGACCATGGGATGATGCGTATGAAAGGCAGGAGAGACTTGTTATGCTTGGCCCCAGAAGACATATCAGTAACAAATGAAAGCTGCACAGTGGTGAATTAAAGGTTGATATAAAAGAAAGCTTCCTAATAATTGGGCCTATCTAAAAATGGGATATGCTATCCTGGGAGGTAAACAGGTTCTACGGAATCCATTCCCTTACCCCAACTAGAGGCCTTCAATGCAGGCTGAATGACAACTGGCTGGGCATGTCATGAAGGGGTTCTTGTTCATTTGGGGGTTGGACTGGGTTACCTCAGAGATCCCATTTCCAAATCTTTAGATTCTCCATTAGATTATAAGCTCCTTGAGAGCAGGGTCTGGTCTCTGACTTTTTTTTTGTATCCACAGCCTTAGCACAGTGTCTGTTACATAGCTGGCATTTAATAATACTTACCAATTGATTGGCTGGCTCCTTTGGAGAGTGTGAAGACAAATAAAAGTTCAAATGGAGCTGAGGGCGATCGTAGAGAATGATCTTGATTGGTCATTCAATAAGTATTATATTAAACATATGATTTGTATCAGGCACTATACAAGGCACTGCAGATACACAAACAGAAATAAAACAGCCCCTACCCATCATCTGCTGAAAGTAAACACAGGACAGAGGAGAGCTGGGAGCTTGACGATGAAAATCTACGACAACTGTGATAAATGTGATTGGTAGGCCATTTCAACTATCTCTATATTGTATAATCTCTAATAGCACGATGGAAAGAGTTGGATGATCTAGAGCCAAGTCCCATCTTCCATTGGTGAGTTCTTTTAGAGGGCTCCATTTTGGGGAGGGGCTCAGCCCCGACATCCTCCTCATTCCTCCCAGGGCTTCACCATCAAGCTCCCCCTTCATCTCTCTATTGGGTATAATCTTCCCCATTAAAATGCAATCTCCTTAAAAGCAAGAAAAGTCTTTCTTTTGGTTTGTATAACCAGAGCTTCCCAGAGTGCAGGGCAGTCAGAAAGTGCTTAACAAATGCTTACTGACTAATATGATCTGTGTAACCTTGGAAAAGTCACTCACCCTTCCTATGCCTCAGTCTCTTTTGTGAAATGAAAGGGCTGGACAAGTTGGCCCTTCCAAGCTCTTCATCTATGAATCTATGATCTAGTGGTATCCCAAATTGAATAGAAAGCTCCCATCTTCTGTGACTAAAGTGCTAGACTTGGGAGTCAGAAAGATCTGACTTGGAATTCCTAACCACCGTCTGTCTTGGGCAAACCATCTAATTTTTCTCTGCCTCAGTTATCCTCACTGGACTATAATAGCACATAATAGGGTTGTTGTAAGGATCAAGAGCAAACTTTAAAGCATTATATTATATAGCTATAATCAGACATCAGGTACCTCAGGTAGGCTCGTTGATGGTTCCCTAGGGCCCTCTACACATCACTAAAAAGAGTTTTGCCTTTTACCATGCTCTAGGAGAAAATTTAGTGGCCTAAATCATCTTCTGCTCTGTCTTCTATCACTACTCTATAGGGCAACCCTTCTTTATGAAAAGGATTCTTTTAAAAAAGGAACATTATTAAAAAAAAAAAAGAAAAGAAAAAGAAAAGGATTCTTACTTCAAAAAGCCCGATAACAGAGCGTATGTCAATCACTGTTGAGCTTAGAACCATTAAAACATCAATGGCCCACCCAGGCCTCATTTTTAGCACACCTGCATTTGGGGCCTCAACAACAGCCTACTATTCTAAAGTCAGGTTTAGTTTTGTATTTATGCCCTACATTGCCCCATGGGGCTCTTCACTCTTGAAAAGTGGCTCAGTCATGCTGCTCCCGTAGGCTCACCTCCACCTCCATGTTTACTCTGGCCATCCCATACTGCTCTAAGTGGTTTAACATGCCACTTGAATAAGGGACACATCTTGGCATCCATTGGAAGGAGAAAAGCCATTTGTCCAGTTTTTCCAATTTTCATACAAAAAGTCATCACCTCAACCTCAGGTGGCTCAAGACCCTATGGGATAATCTGCCCTAAATTGTTATCACTAAGAGATTGGTCAGAGCTTTTACTGTTTGTTTTTTCCCCTTCTAGACTGAAAATAGAGACTGGTCCAAAATCAGGGAGATAAAAAAATGTATAGTGGTGACAAGTCCAAGTTCATTCATGCCTAAGCCTACTAGGCGTCAAGCAAATTCCTTCTCTCCTCTACTTTGACTCAAACACAAGCCAGGTCCAGGAGGAATAGAATTTGCTAGTCTCTGAGAGAGCTAGGCCTGCTAGAAGCTATTTTAAGATCACTATATATAGAAAGGGATATGGCGAAGAGTGACAGCAAGTCAAAGAGAAAGGCCTCAAAGGAGAGGGTATACCAGGACTGGGGAGGGGGTGGTGATGGTGATGGATGAAGGGTGGTGGCAAATGATAAGGAAATGAGTCCACACCTCCCAGACCTCCCTCCCTACTCTAAAGCCAATCTAGTTGGTGCTTCCTTTTTTATGTTGGCATTCAATGTTTTATCAGCTTCTCTCGTCCCTCAGATTAATGCCACCAAGACTGAAAGCTATTATCCAACCAAACTACTGGAATTTTAATCTTTTAAACAGGTCATCTGCCTTGATTTTTCCATTTGGAAAGGGTCACAGGGAAAACCTTATCAGCCAAGGAAGAGAAAGTCCCTAATCTGTCTTCACATGGAAACTTCTCCCCCTCAGCAAAGTCTGTAAGAGAGAAGTTCAACTCTCTCCCCTGGAGGAATCTTCTTATTAAAAAAGAGGAAGGATAATATCTGAGGGCTAATATTTGTCTTAAGAATCAAGTAACTACTTTTTCTTAAGCAAAAGAAAAAGGGCACCTAGCTCCCAAGGATTTGCTCTAAGCTCCAGTCAGTCCCCTTATTAGAAGGTAAATTAATTTAGATTCCCCCACTTTGGCGAGTTCTAAATTCTCCCAGAGAAGGGGTTTTTAACTTTTTTTGCATCATGAATTTCTTTGGCAATCTGGTTAAAAAAAAAAAAGCCTCTGGGTGCCTCCTCAGAATAATGTCTTTACATGAATAAAAGAAAATATGTGAATATAAAGGAAACCAATGATACTGAGATGAAATTATCAAAATATTTAAATTTTGGACTGGACTCCAAGTTAAAAATCCTTGGGTCTAGAAAGCAAAAAGAAGGGGGAAAAAATCTATATGGAATCTCTGATCGCTCAGAACCCAATATAACCTACCCAGAGGGCTCTAAACCATGTCCCAGGGCATCTGGAACCATTTTGGGTATACAAGTATGATGAGGGGTGGGCCTCAGTCCAGTAAGCACCTAAGTGGAAGTGTGCCAGGCTGTGGGAAAATGCCAAGTGGCCTGGTGCCCCTCCTGGCAGACTGTCTAAATGAATCCTGGGGAGCACTGAGCCATTAGGGCCACTAAATAATTTATAGTCACCTACTAAAGCCTGAGAGAGAGAGAGAGAGAGAGAGAGAGAGAGAGAGAGAGAGATGTGAGGCCTGAAGGTAGACTAAAAGGGCCCAGCTTTTATCTTCCTTTGAAGATGGTACAGTCTTCACGCACATAAGAGAACAGAGTAGACGAACTATTGTTCACTCGTGGAAAGTTTTTTTCCCCCTACCTTTTTTCTATAATCAAAACATTCTATATCTTTTCATCCCTGACCCTTCCTTTCCAATATCTATTTCCACTCCTTTCATAGCAGCATAGTGATTTCCAAAGGCTTATGAGCAAAAATCACTGCCTATCTCTTCCACTTACTTCATTATCTGGACCAACATCTCATTTTCCTAATGGAAATAATTGCAACCATAGCCTCCATCATGTGAGGGCCTAGCAACTCTACTTCAGGTGAAAATAAAATAGAGAGATCCCTCCAACTATTTACTCCACTGTAGCTATAGGTACTTTACTGCACGAAGTACTGTAAAAGAAATATCTTGAGAATAGTTATGTACTGTCTAAGTTTTCATTTGATTATTATTTTACTACATCCAAGCTCTAATATATGTACAGTTCACCTTGTAAATTGTGTAATATTTGAGTTATCTAGAATACACCAAGTAACTGTATCTATAAAGATCCTGGATACAAAAACATTACAAGAAAACCCACAGCCCCATAGGGTCAATTTTACCAATTCACCAAATTTTTATTGGATACCTACTATGTGACAAGCCTCATTTTCCATAGGGTCCTAGATTTAGAGCTAGAAGAAATCTTAGGGGCCATCTAACCCCCTCATTACAGAGATGAAGAAACTCAGGCCCAGGAAGGTTGTGCCTTGTCCAAGCTTATATAGGTTGTGGTTATCAAAGCCAGACCTCAAACTCAGATCCCCGACTCCAAATGAGTGTTTGTCCACTTACCCAACTTCATAAGAGAAGGAAGTATTCCATATAAGCGAGTATTCTATATGGCTAAAGTATCAAGAATTATTTTTAAATTAAAAATTTTAAAATCAGAATTACTTTTAAATTGCTTATATTTAAAATTATTTTAAAATTGTTTTTCAATTTTAAATTATTCCTTTTCATGAAAAATCTTCCTGAAAGATATTACATATTAACCTGCTTTTTAAAGTAGATTATGCTGAACAAAAATTATCTTTTTCTGTATTAACTCAGGGGCATTATCATTAATATTCATTCTAAAGTACCACCACAGCATCCTCAGGGTGTACTAAGGTTTGCAAAGTTCTCTGCTCCTCAGCTCCTAGCTCTTAGGACAGTAATCAAACAACACTGCTTTTCCTAATAAGGACATGTTCATTAATTGCCCTATGGTTCCAATCTCTCTCATTGCCTTTTCCAAAAGACCCCTTTTTTCTGGCCGCCACTCCAGTAAGTGTTGTCTTTCCCTTTTAGGATAGAAACTATATGAGACCAGGGACTGTCTCCTGCTTGCTTTACTTTGTATCCCAGTGATTAGCACAGTGTCTGGCACTTAGAACAGATGCTGTTTCCCTCATTCCTAAAAAGGTCCTAGCCTGCACTTTTTAGTTCTAGGGTCTACTTTTCATGGCTTCTCTGGCTAATCCCTGGTTACTATACCTATATCTCTGGACCCGTCCGTCCCTCTTTTCTAAAGGGGCCATCTAGCGTTTCTCAGCTGTAGACTCAAAAAATGGAAAGCTGATCTTGTCCTAATTGTATCTAAAGAGGATACAACTAGATTCTGAGGGAGGACTAGAGGGAGTTCTTTAACATGCTTAAGTGCATGAGCTTTAGGAGAAAAGAGCTCAACGTTGCTTTTTTTTTCTTTCTTACTTCTTAACCGCAGTATGCATAAAGGAGGTTATCAGATAAACAATTCTCAGGTATGTTAAGTATTAGAGAAAAGAAACAACCTCTGACCACATGAGGCCCACAATCTTTTGTTGGTTTTCAGCTGAGTCAAAGTCTTCGTGACTCCTTTTGGGGTTTTGTTGGCAAAGACACTAGAAATGATTTGCCATTCTGTTCTCCAGCTCATTTTATGGACGAGGAAACTGAGGCAAACAAGGGTTAAGTGACTTGCCCAGGATCACACAGCTAGTAAGGGTCTGAGGTCGCATTTGAACTCAGGTCTTCCTGACTCCAGGCCCAGTACTCTAGCCACCCAGCTGGGCATAATAATTTAAGGCTGGAAGGGAGAGGTCAGACCTTAGAGATTTATGTAGTCCAGATCCATTCAATTTACAGCCGTCAAAAGTGACTCCTGATGTCACAGACAAAAAGAAGCTGAGCTGGGATCAGAACTCAAAACCCAGAGTACTTTTTACTGTACCCTAGCTGCCTCCACATATACAAAACTCATTTAATCCTCACACAGACAGTCGCAGAGGTTAAGTGACTTGCCTAAGGGCACACAGCTCAAAGGCATTCACTTTCCAATTCATCACTGTCCAAAATGAAAGCCCAGCTCTCTTTTCACCACACACCATGATGTGACAGAACCAACGCTCCCAGCCCCTAGTTGCAAATTACCAGAGCTCTTAACAAGTTTTATTGGCATTTTCTCTAGAGCACCCAAAATGAAGTCTGTGTTTTCCCATCTTGCTTCAAGAGAATATGAATCAAGTGACTTTTTTTTTCTTACAGCTGCCAAGTCACCAACAGTTTCAATGCCCAGTAACAACAACTGATCCTTGACTTTTGCCCAGAGCTATAAAAGAGGCTGGTGGTAAATTAAACCTTCTTGCTCCTTTAATTTAACCCCTGAGCTGCCTTTTCAAAGGAAAGTACATTCTGCTTAGAGAATCGTAAGTGCATGGATGCGTGGGTGGGTAAATGAAACAACAGAATTATATGGGGGTAAATCTTTTCTTGTTTTATTTTGAAATACAGATGGGGAAGGGGCCATGAAGAGAAACAGAAAATGGGAGAGTGGAAGGGTGAATAGCCCATATTTGGTCAATCTGTTTTATGGGGCAAAACAAAAATCATTCCAGCATCCAGGGATAATTATTAATTTCCATGGGGGGGGGGTAGGGGAAGGGGTTTGAATGACACACATTCTAACAACTTGGCCAATTTCTTTTTTCAAGTATGTTTCAATAGAAAAAGAAAAAAACAACCCTACAAAAGGTTTGTTTTCACGCATTCTGCCAGATCTAAGTCCAAGGGACTCAGGCAAGCACTCCTAATAAGCCCAGCCCCATCCCTCCCCTCCCCACCCCACCTTCAGAAGGTGACAGTTTTTGACACTAGAACTCAAATTAGCAGGCCCTGGATATCCTTCTTCCCCCTCACACCCCACCCCCTCAATAAGACAGTAGTTAATTGACAGAAAGTGAAATGGAGCTAGTCAATTGCAAGACTGGTTTTCACTTAACCCACTGATTTAGGGTAAGAAGAATCTTGAAAAATAAAGGAGAAATCTGGTCTTCTTTTGAGACCACTCTCTAACACACAGTCTCACTCACTCTCTCTCTCTCTCTGGAATTAATCCTAAAACAAACACACACACACAAAACTGGAATTAATCCTAACACACACACACACACACACACAAAACTGGAATTAATCCTAACACACACACACACACACACACCCACTCTCTCACAACTCTCCAGGTTCAAAATATCATTGAGGGTTAGATTAAGGCCAGCCCTCCAGCCCCAAACACAGGATTCTCCATAATGCTAATGGATGTAAAGAGTATATGGAAATCACCATCCGAGACGGGGAGAAGCATCCATAAATAAGCATTCCTGTGTTTATAAGGAATTCCTGTGTTTATAGCTCGAAGTGTAAGCCTGCTCTTCTTCAAGTCCTTACTGCAAGCATCTGACCCAAGGAAAGCTGGAGATGCTAGAAAAAGTCCTAAGACCCATGTCCTAGACCCAGCTAGGACCCTTAAAGCTCTGTGACATGGGGGGGGGGGCCTCAATTTCCTCATCTGTAAAATAAGATTTTACTAACTGATCTTTCTAGCTCTCAAACTCAATCTATCTATGATCATTAACACCGACCTACCTAGTCACAAAGCACCTGAAAGAAACTAACTTAAATGTAAAAGTCACTCTGTGGACAACTAAATATCTGAGATCAAAAATTATTTAGTAAGCGCCTACTAGTGCCAGGCACTGTGCTAGGCATTGAGACATAAGAAATAAAACAGGGATTGTTTTAAAGAGCTGGGGGTGGGGGGAAAAAGGGGAGATGTGTCACAACATTTAGAAATAAATAAATTTTTGAAAAACATGTTACGGTCGGACCAGGGGGCCAATCATAGTGCTAAGTGACAGGTATACAAATTTGAAAGACAATTCCTGCCCTGAAGGAGCTTACATTCTAAAAAGGGAGAATGTAGTAGTGTTACAGAGAGATATTAAGTGGCACCACAGAAGAGTAAACGACAAAATCCTTTTTAGGTATCAATGACAGTATTGATTTGATGATGATTTGAAAGATCAATATGGGTAGAGTGGGCTAATTAGAGTGAGCCAGCGGAACAAGCACTCACCAATCAGGACATCAGGTCAGAATTCCAGAAGGGGTTGGTAGGGGTGAGGGGAGAAAGCATAAATAGCTAAAGGGACAGCAGGAAATTCCTCATGGAGTAGGTGGCCCCTGGACTGAGGTTTTAAAGGAACTAGGAATCCTAAGATGTCAGAAGTGAAGAAGAAAGTGTACATTCCAAACATGGAGAGTAGCCTGCACAAAGGCAAGAGGTGGATGGGTGCACCAAGAACAGAAAAGTAGGTTGATTCTATTTGAAAAAGACTAGTACCATGCTTCCACAGCACCCACTGGCAGCATGGAACATCGCTGGATATGAAAAGTGATGGGGAATGGTGACCCCGGGCCTCAAAATGTACGGTACCACCAACTGACTACTAACCAGCACAATGGGTGAACCAGATAAAAAGATCAGGGTCATAGATTTAGAACTAAACAAAATATTGAGGATTATCGAGTCTAGCCCTCTTATTTTAGAGATTTTTTTTTTAAAGCCGTTAAATGATTTACCCATGGTCACACAGGGCCGGAATTTGAATCTACACCTTCTGATGACAGATCTAACACCCTCCTCCCTCCCCCAACCCTTTCAGGTCAGGGGAGATGAGTAAAGAAATTGCTATTTCAAATGCCAGGATCTCCCTCTGAAACATCACCAGGTTCTTTGTCTTCTAAATAAGATGAAGCGAAGGTCCACTGTCTTTGTATGTCTCCTGCCCTATGTATCATAATGCATGTTGCAGAGTTCTAACTAGCATATGGTGAAAGGAGGTGGAGGGGGGGCCCCTCCCCGAGGCCACCAAGCCTTCTCTAAACCTCACCTACCTGCATCTCACCTAAAATTAATTTATGATACCATGTATTATAACCACACCCACGGACCACCAGCCCTAGGGTTCCAACACTGTATTTCCCTTCTAGCAGGCCCTTAAGTGGCACAGACTGGTTGTCCCCTCTCTCAGAAGTACTAAATCCTAGTCATCAGTCCTCTGTGTCACTGAGACCCTCCTCCCACTCCCAAATGCTTTGGGCCAATGGGTAGATTAAAGAGAGAAATAACTTCGTGTTTGTTCATAACTACATAGATTCCATGTGTATGTGGGATCCCGTCTTCCCAATTAACCGAAACAAAAAAGAGTGGAGAGTCATGTAGAACTGAGGCATTCGACAAGCATCTTTGTTAAATAAGCATTTACTATAGGCAAGCACTTTATTAAGTGTTGGGGATACAGAGAAAAGCAAAAACCCCCTTGTAGCCCTGAAGAAGTTCCCATTCTAATACGGAGAAACAACTATTAACATACAAGATATCAATGGTTTAAGCAGGAAGTCATCTCAGAGGAAAGGCACTATCAGTGGGAAGGACTGGGAAATGCCTCCAGCAAAAGGTGAGACTTGAGTCAAGAGTACTGGAGGAAGCCAGGAGGTTGGCTTGAGGAGGAAGAACATTCTAGGCATGGGAGGCAGCCAGTGAAAAAACACAAAGAAGGGGGCAGCTAGGTGGTGAAGTGAGTAGAGCACTGGCCCTGGAGTCAGGAGGACCTGAGTTCAAATCCAGCCTCAGACGCTTGACACACTTACTAGTTGTGTGACCTTGGGCAAGTCACTTAACCCCAACTCCCCTGCCTTCACCCCTCCAAAAGAAAAAAGAAAAAGCACAAAGGAGACAGGAGTGTCTGGATGTGAGGAAGAGTAGCTGAATTGGAAAGTGAGTGGGGAGGGGCATGAGTGGAAAGCTACTAGAAAGGGAGGAAGGAGCCAGGCTGTGCAGGGCTTTAAAAACCAAACAGAGGATTTCAATGAAGGGCAGTCGACAGAACTGGACATTTTAAACTCAGAGAAAAGATCCAAGGAAAAGATGACAGTTACATTTGACAGTCTGAAGGGCTGTTATGTTGCAACATAACATGTGAAGAACTAAAATTTCTCTCTACTTTGACCTAAAAGTAAAAGTGAAAAAGATACTTGGTATAAGCTCAATATTAAAGAACTTTATGAAAATAATACTTGTTCAAAAAGGAAATGTACTGCCTTGTATGCGCTCATCACTGGAAGGGTTCAAGCAAGGGCTGGAAGACCACCTATCAAGGACTAGGTGCAGTGCTGTCCAATATTCTTTCACCTACAGAAGCCAAGAGGCCCGAGTTCTCGTCAAGGTTCTGTTTATTCCTTAGTTGTGTGACTTTAGCCAAGTCACTTCACCTCTACAGGGCCTCAGTTACATCTATAAAATGGGAAGTGGAAAGGACATTGGGCATCATTATCTATATTGGGTATCATTATCTGTAGAGCCTTTCCTGTTCTGACATTCAATGGCTTCTGAGATTCTACACTGTGATTCCTTCACTGAGTAAGGGACTGGACTGGGTAATTTCCTTCCAAATCATTTCATAAAATAACAACCCTTCATATTGTCCTTTGTTTCTGTATAACTACCTATTTAAGGGAGGATCCATCGGGGAGCAGAAAAGAAGACTGGCCTTCTCAGACACGAGCATTATCCAAAACCTTCCTCCCTAAATCCACTAAGAAAGTGTTCAAAGACGGAGCACAGAGGTCTAATTCGACAGCAGCAACTTGCAACTGAAACTCCTATGAGACATTAAATGGCAAGCTTCTTGCTCTACAAGAAATTTCCTGAATTAGAATGGATCCAAAGATCAACCAGTTAGGCTACTTAATAAATTCTAATTGCATTCAAATTCGTCTTATGAAACAATAGGTTCTTCTTTGGTCTTAATGTTACTTTATCATAATTCTCTTTCTGTGGAAAAGTAGCTGATGTAAAAAAAAAAAAAATGAATACCCGCTAACTCTTAGGCTGGGTTTGTTTTCTTTTCACACAAAGTATACCTTAAGTCACTGGGGGAGAGAACCTGTGGCCTCAAGGCCACATGTGGCCCTCTAAGTCCTCAAGTGCGGCCCTTTGACTGAATCCAAACTTCACAGAACAAATCCTTTTATTAACAGGATTTATCAAGGGATTACCTCATTAGTAAGTAAAGTCTATCTTTGATTTTATTTTTTTCCTTGTAGTGGTGATGGATTTCAGACCACAGATTCAGAGCTAGAAGGGACCCTGGTGGTCATCATATAGTGCAATCCCCTCATTTTATAGATGAAGATCTGAAGCCCAGAGTCTAGAGACCTGCCCAAAGTGATTCAAAAGTGGGTCCTTGGATTCCAAATCCAGCCCCGTATCACACTACTTGCTTTCCATCCTCTTCAGACCAAGTAAGATGGAGGGAACATAGTAATTAATGTCTGAAGTCAGGGACCCTGCTATGTATGGCCCAGGCTTCATACTGAACCCTGGGGATACAAAGAAAGGCGAAACCCTCGACAAGCACACTCTTAACAGGGGAAACAACATGTACATAAACTTTTACACACGAGATACACGTAGAGTAGATGGAAGATCGTCTAGCAGCTGGGGAGACTGGGAAAGGCCTTGTGCAGAAGGTGGTATTTTAGGGGACTCTTGAAGAAACCCAGTGCTATTAAGAGGAAATGGGAACAAGTAGAATATTTCAAGCATAGAATAATGCATAGGCCAGCACAGAGACACTGCGATGGAGGGTCAGGTAGGAGAAGCAATAAGAAGCCTAGTCTGGATGAATCAGAAAGAGAGCAAAGGGGAGTAGTAACGTGAATAAATGCTGAAAAGGGAGGAAGGGGCCAGGTGGTGGGAAGCTTTAACTTTGTATTTGATGATCTTTGGGGACCACTGGAGTTTACTAAGTGGAGGGGGTCTCTGAGGAAGAAACATGGTCAGACTAGGGAAACTCAACCCTTCTAACATGTTCTCAAGGTCTCAGTTTCCTCCTCTGCAAAACTGAAAGGTTGTTCTAGGATCTTCTCCACCTCTGAAAATTGATTAGTATTGTCTACAACCATGGCACTGAGCCAATCTAATTTATCCACCCGGGACTCCCACCTTGGCTTTGTTCCCACAATAATCCAATCAAAAGAGCCAAGTGATTTGGTACCCAATTGAAGTACTCTGGCCTATCTCTGTGCTGGTGGAGACAAGAAAAAGAGGTCGGTGAGACAAATCAGCTGCCAATAAACGAGGGTGAAGCACTCTTCTAGCAAAGGAACCAGAGGACCTCGTGAAGAGAAGACACCACAAGCAGTAAAAGACTCAGTGGAAAGCAGCTCCAGGAGCCACCAAAGAAAGTCTTTCAAACATATCTAGAATTTACAGAACAGGAGGACTACTGATTATGTTTCATTATTTTCTTCCTACAACATCCTCCTCCTACCTTCTGTCTTTGAGTTTTGTTTTGTACCACGTGGGTGATTTCTTTGCTATGGAGGAAGAACTCCAGGTAAAGAAGCTCCCTTTACCGATGTTCTGACTTCGGGAGGTTGCCTAGAGCCCTCACTTTGAGACCGAATGACTTCCCCAGGGCCACGAAACTCTATGTCAGAGGCAGCACTGGAACCCAGGTCTTTCTGGCACGAAGGTTAGTTCTTCAAACCATTATTATTAGGCAATAATAATTAACAGCAATTCACCTTTCTGGAGCACTTCTCCGCCTAAAAAGTGCTTTCTTCACAATTACTTGATAAAATACAGAACACTCATTATTATTATTTTTCTCACTTTACAGATGAGGAATCAGAGGTTCAGAAGTGAAATAATTTGCCCACAAGTCAAAGAAATAATAAGAAACAACTTCCAACTCCAACTACCGTGCTTAACAAATACATCCTTCTATCAACCTGTGTGCGATGTGAATGATAGCTGACAAACCCAATTTCAAAACATACTTTAGTCTGGAATATACATGGCGTCCCCAAAAGTCTTGGTGCTTAAGCATTAATTACTTCAGAAATATAAATGCCACAAACATTTTTCAAAACTGAAAGGTTAATTAGCTTTTTTTAATAACGGTATGTTCATTAGCTTTTCTAACTTTATAAAAATTTTCATCAGCTGCTGCTCAGAGACTGAAAGGGCTGTATTTGTAAGCCTAGCCTTAATCATCAATCTTCAGATGAAGATTTGACGCATATATAACTGTGGTGACATGATGCCCCAAGAGACAGTCTATCAGAGATAGATCAGGTGACCAAGGTGGCCAAGCAAAAGGATTTCCTTTACCAATCCAAAGGTCAGAGCTCTCATCCAGTAATTGCGGCCCATGAAATTGCATGATAGGGTGACTCACTTGTCTTGTTAAAATTAAAAATTTATTATTCAAAATTCACAAAACTAAGCATTAAAGGAATTTAAATAATTAAGTTTTCTAATGATGGGGTTTTTTTTACGAGTCTGTAGCATTTATATTCCTGAAGTTATTAAATCTTAAAACTACACTAAGATTTTTGGGACATAGTGTATGTATCTGAATTACAGAATAACAGAAAGGAAGAAATCTTACTGATCATTTTGTACAACTCCTGATTTTACATATGGGGAGGCTAAGGCCCAGAAAGATCACAGGGTTAATTGGTTTCTGACCATGAACAGAAATCAAGTCTCCCATGTCAAGGTCTTCTCTTTCTATCACGCTAGGCTGTCTACTTGCCTTTCTTTAAACCACATTTATCAATAAATACCAAATGATTTAATCCATTTGAAAAATAATTAACTCATTTACTTCATCTGAATGTGTTTAATCTTATTTAAACCAGTGCTTTTCATCAGAATTTTCAGATTGGTTTCTGAACATTTTACTTTATAAATAAACAGGAGGCTCTGGGACCAAAGAAATGTCCCTGGGTTATATAAACCTAATCTGATATTCCCAGGTTCAATAAATATTACCAAAACTTCTCCCAAATGATAGTATGTCACCTTCTCTTTCTTTTCAACTATTTCTCCAGAGCTGAAAAACCAGTCTATGGTTTATGTTTTATTTTGTTTTTAAAAAAGGGAGGAAAGGAAGGGAAGGAAGGAAGGAAGGAAGGAAGGAAGGAAGGAAGGAAGGAAGGAAGGAAGGAAGGAAGGAAGGAAGGAGAAAGGAAGGAAGGACGGAAGGAAGGAAGGAAGGAAGGAAGGAAGGAAGGAAGGAAGGAAGGAAGGAAGGAAGGAAGGAGAAAGGAAGGAAGGAAGGAAGGAAGGAAGGAAGGAAGGAAGGAAGGAAGGAAGGAAGGAAGGAAGGAAGGAAGGAAAGGAAGGGTTATAAGAACCAAATCTAATATTCCCAGGTTCAATAAATATTACCAAGACTTCTTCCAAATGATAGTATGTCACCTTCTCTTTCTTTTCAGCTATTTCTCCAAAGCTGAAAAACCAGTCTATGTGTTATGCTTTGTTTTGTTTTGTTTTGTTTTTTAAAAGGGAAAGAAGGAAGGAAAGAAGGAAGGAGGGAAGGAAGGAAGGAAAGAAAGAAAGGAAGGAAGGAAGGAAGGAAGGAAGGAAGGAAGGAAGGAAGGAAGGAAGGAAGGAAGGAAGGAAAGATAACAAATACAGGGTTAACTATTTGCCACTTTTACTAACAAAGAGGAAAATAGTTAAATATTTGTAACAATGGTACAGCTTCAGAAACCTGGCAAAGGAACAGTAGTGGGTGGGGTTGCATGGAAGGCTGTCAAAGAGGAAAGGGAAAGAAAGAAAAAAAAACTCAAGGAAACACAAGATATCAGTCTGGAAAGGAACTTGGGAGATCATATATAACCAAACTCCTTTATTTAAAATTTTTATTGATATATTTTGTTTTTACATCACCTATATTTTCAAATACATTCTACCCCCCTTCTACCCCATAAGCCATTCTTTGCTAACAGCTAGGAAAATTAGAAAAAGGGGTGGGGGTGGGGGGAGCAACTTAACAAAACCAACCAAATATTAAATCTAACAATATATGCTATATTCCACCTCTGCAAAGAGAGGAAAGAGGCTCATTTTCTCAACTCTTCTCTAGAGACATAGACCAACTCCTTCATCTTGTGGCAGAGAAAACTGAGGCTCAGAAAGTTCAAGTAAGTTGACTTGCCCAAGGTCACAGAGGTGTTAAATAGCACAGTCACCATTTGAACCCAGATCTTCCACTTCAAACATAAGTGTTCATTCCACAGCCCATCTTTTCTCTTCTCTCTCTGCAAGAAACACACTATTTATTCATAAGAACCATAAGATCTGCTCAAACAAGATCTAAGACACTGCAGGTGAGGGGGATGAGTGAGCCCATAGGGTGAAAGGGATGAGAAGTAATACCAGCGTTCATGGGAGCCTAAATTGCAAATTACTAGGACTGCAGACTCAAGCTGGGAGAATCATTCATTGTACACACTCTTACCTCACTCTCCAGGCTTAATCTCAGGTTTGTGTGTGTGTCTGTGGGGGGAAGGGGAGGGGGTTGTTGTTGTTTTATTTTTATTTTGTTTTTCCTGCTTCCATATGTACAAAATTGCCCTCTTCATTTCACTATATTTCAGTAGTTTAAGAAAAAATGCACACAAAGCCCTTAATTCATTCGGGTTCTCCTAAGATGGTGCCTGGTAATGCAGATGACTGTTTTCCCAGACAATAGCTACCTGTGTGTCTGGCTGTCTCAGACAAGTCTATATCAAAATGCTGGCAGGAATTCCCGCAATTGACTAGACAAATGGCAGTTGATCAAAGGAACAATAAACTTGTAAAACAGGTGATTTGATTATTTGTTTTTCTGAATGGTGAAGGCAAAGACATCCTCAGTGTTTGTATACAAAAAAAAATGTGTTTAGCTCTCCCAGAAAGAAATTGAACTAGAAATTCCTGAAACCAACCTCAAAATGAGTGATTAGTCTGATCTGTTGTCTCCAGTTTGCACCACCTAAAAGGATATGGAAATCAAGTCCATTATAACAAAGATAATTATTATTTAAATTATTAATATATTTTAAATGTTTTCATTAAGCTTTAAAATTATGTAAAATATTTTCTACTAAATTCCTTTCCTCTCCTAAGACTGGGAGCAAACAAGATAACCTATGGGGTGTTTCAAAAATTCTAGTCCAGGTCAAGCTATTATAGCTTAAATCTTTACTAAGACTTTTGCAAAGTCCTGTATTTAAAGCTGGAAGAGACCTTAAAAAGTATCCAAGTACAATGCTTTTCTTTTTTTTAATTTCACAGTTCAGGAATCTGCAGCTCAGAAGAGAAGTTGCCCATGCTTACACAGCTAACCAAAGACACTGCCAGATTCTGAACCCAGGCCTTCAGACTGTAGGTGTAGTGCTCTACATAACTATCACATTGCCTTCTTTAAAATAAGCCCTCGAAAAACTGAAGATAAATGTTTCATGACACATGACATTTTGGCACAAAACAGTTTAATGATTATCTTGCCATACAGGATTTTTCTCCCCTGGTACCCATGCCAGGGCAGGATTTTTACTTCCCTGCCCCAACCCCCTTCTCTCCCAACAATGCCCACCAATCAGATAAAGTCTAATACTTATCAGAGTCCTAGTCCCTGGTTTATCTGGGTAAAGTTATAGTCATTACATAATATTAAATAAACAAAGAGCTTTAAATGGTTACACAATACAGTCATGCAGCTAACATAAACAAAAAGAAGCATTTACTGTCTGGATCTACCAAGAATCTGAATGGCTTTCAACACCTTGTAGCTGAGAGGGGAGGGCCAGTTAGCTCTCAGTGAACCCTGCTGGATTCATATTTGTACTTGTCCCGTGGTCAAGGACTTCAAGAAAAATGGGTTGGTTGTGAAGGAACAGAAAAGTGGATGATCATCAGAATGCTATTGCTGGCCCACATTTTCTTTCCAATCCAGTAGCCTTCAAGTTCACCAAAAAAACTGGTAAGAGGAGAGAATCTAATCTAACAAGTTATAGGCAGGAGCAACCATAGTCCTTAGCACTGTGGGTCATTCTTCAACCAGTTACTTGACTCAGTCCTATATTTAATCGCATCATCCTTAGTTCTAGAGTACAGGTGGGGACCCTGTGGCATTGAGGCTACATGTGGCCCTCTAGGTCCTCAAGTGAGGCCCTTTGACTGAATCCAAACTTCACAGAACAAATCCCCTTAATAAAATAATTTGTTCTGTAAAACTTGGACTCAGTCAAAAGGCCATATACCCAAGACCTAGAAGGCCACAGGTTTCCCCACCCCTTTTCTAGAGTAATACAGAAATGTGGTTAGATGTTTCTTAATTAATAAAATTCCAACTTTCAACTACTCAAATAAACTCAGAGCCCTCACCTCTAGTTCATCATATATTATTTAGTTAATAAACTGGAAAAATGGCCTTTATCATAGTAGTTACTCATCCCTACATATATTAAATCTCTAAATTTTCTAAGATTAAATGCTGAAGTTACTAAATATATAATTTACTAACAATGAAATCAATAATAATACACAGATAACTATGTAGAGGATTTTAGCTGCGAAAACAATCATAGCCATTTACTTCAAACCTATAAAACAGCAGATGACTTCTGAAAACAGTCTCAAACTATATTTTTTTCACTAGGACTGGGATAATAAATGAAATCTCTTACAAAGGTAAAGTTATAATAATTTCAAAGAGAAAAATAATATCTGCATCTTCTCTCTGCCTCCTCTAGCTTTTTTCCACAAGTGACAGGAATAGTTTATTCCACTTTTCTCAAACTATGACCCTTAACATTCTTTCTCTCCAGATCCACTCCTCATAAAACTATCTTTGTTTCTTCATCAAATGATAGTTAAAACAGTTCTCCAAGAAAGATGTTTTCCCTCATCCTCTTTCTGTCATCTCGGTTTCTCCCAAATCCTCCATATTAACTTTTCTCAGGTTTCTCAAAATTTGACAGCCCCAATAGCCAAATCCTAAACATTCCAATTGGCTCTTAAAGAAACAGTAACAGTAATAGCCTCTGTCGGAAAGGCTTTTGAAATAGGTGTTACATTAACCTGTTTTCTATAGGATTCAAGACCCGTAGGTTGTCTAGGACCCATTTTCAGAGAGATGCCACAGAGCCACTTGTATGTAGGGCACAGAGACTCCCAAGATTCACCTGTTCTTGATTTCAACCCGGGCATTTAGCTAGAATCACACTTTGTAACTTTAGTCCCAGAAAGGTAGTTTCACCAAAGGGAGCCTAAGGCTTTTCCCAGTAATGAGAGAATATGAAAAATCTGTCAGATAAGACAAGAGTAAGTGACTTCACTTGCCAAAAGGCTAATAAAGAGCAAACACAGTGACGATCCATCCAGAAAGGATTCCATTCTTGTTTAGGGCTGTGCGGAACTGAAAGGTTCTTTCATGCAAAATGAAATACAATAAAACAAAAACAAAAAATAAAATACAAAAAAAATGACATAGAATAAAGGGCCACTAAGAGTCCTAGGTCGTGATATCATGAGGTTTACCTAGTTCAGCCCCCTTATCTTACAGACCACTGGCCAAGAGGCCCAACACGCTGCTTATACAAGAATCTGACCCTGTCCAAGTCTTAGCCCACATGCAAGAGGTACCAGAGACCACACCTATATTGCTCCAGTTGCTTCCTCCTCCTCAGTTACTTCCTCCTGCACAGCTTCTCTTCCATCCCCTCCCAGGCCAACCTGGAGCTTCATCTGCTGAGATCTGTTAATCAAGGTAGCACAATATTAGTACCATACCACCTTGATTGCCAATTCTTATCAATTAGAAGCACAGAGCAGCAGCACCAGGGAAGCCACAACAAATCCAAATCCCTGGGTAGAAACCCAGTTCTTTCTGGACGTGATCTAGATAGTGCCCTGAAACTAGAGACTAAGGCTTAACCAGTGAACTCTTTTTCCACATGGAATGGTTCACTGTCCCAAAAGCACTGAACCTGGGGCTGTACAATGGGGAAAAGTACCAGGCCTGGAGTCAGGAAGATCTGATTTCTAATTTAGCCTCAGATCCTTACTAGCTGTGTGACCCTGGGCAAGTCACTTAACTTCTGTCTGTTTCAATATCCCCAGCTATAATATAGGGATAATGACAGCACCTCCCAAGGCTGTTATAAGGATCAAATGAGAAAATAATGATAAAATGCTCAGCAGTGTCTGGCACAAACTAGGCATTACATAAATGTTAGCTATTTATTATTGATTATTATTGCTGCTGTTCAGTCATTCTCAACTCTTCGTGGTCCCGGGCACCACAGCACACCAATAATGTCCATGGGGTTTTCTTGGCAAGGAAAATGGAGGGGTTTGTCCTTTCCTTCTGCAGTAGATTAAGGCAAACAGAATTGAAATGACTTGCCCAGGGCCACACAGCGAATAAGTGTCGGAGGCCAAATCTGAACTCAGGTCTTCCTAACTCCAGGCTCAGAGCTCTACCCACTGAGCCACCTAGCTGACTCCAATTTTAATTTTTTATTTACCAGAGTTGAAATACTGCCTCAGGACACTAACTGTGTCACTGTGGACAAGGGTCACCTAAACTCTTTCAGTCTCAGCTTCCCCATCTGTAAACTGGGAATAATAAGAATACCTATCCTATAGGTTTGTCGCGATAACCAAGAGTCACACATGTATAGGGTTCTGGCCAAACCTCGGAGTGCTGTGTAAAAGCTAGCTAGTATGAATTTACATTTTATGCCACAGAGAGGTTGGGATCTACACTGGTGGAGTCTGAAGATCCATCTGAGGGTGCTTAGTACATTAAAAATAAAAAAGGTGGGGGGAAAGGGAGGGAAACACGTGATGCCTTTGAACTTTTAAGAGAATAAAAGCAACATCTCAAACTGTCGAGGGCTTAGGTTATACACAGAATTACTTCATATTAAAGAGACAATCGATGGATACAATTCCAAGTCTCCCCATCTTAAAATCTAAAAAACTGAAATACAGCATGAGGTCTGCCTATAGGATAATGCAACAAATGTTTTAACAAATATCAAGACAGGAATTCAGGTTCCTGTAATTTTACGGTTGTAGGCAACTCCCAGATAAAGAAACTCCCTAATGTTAGGTAAGCACTTTTTTTTCCACCAGAAGTGAGTTGGCTTAGAGCACTGAGATTTTAAGTGACATACCCTAGGTCACACAGTCAGTAGGTGTTGAAAGGAGGCATTTAAAAACAAGATCTTCCTGGATCCAAGGCCAAATATGCCAGAATTTATATTTTATATATCCAAAAGAGTGCTGTTCTTGAAGGTGCATGTGAAAAAGGGGGCAGGAAGACACAGGGGTGTGTGGAGAAAGTCCATGTAGATGTTTATTTCCAGTTTACAAGTCACAAGAAAAAAAATCAAGCCAATCAGAAGCATTTCTGTGGTATCAGAACAAATCAAGACACTATGCCCTATGCTTGGGAAAGACAAGAAAAGGTCAGAGCCTCTAAAGTCTTCCCAAAGAGGTGGCCTCAAAGAGGACACTTTGGAGCAATATAATGTAACATCATCAGTCAGAAACAAAGATCAGTCATATTTTTGTCCAATTACTCAAATCAGATAAATAAGTTAGCCTGTATATAGTACTTTAAAGCTGGCAGAAAACCTTCCAGGTAATTTCTTCTGATCAAATCTTAAGGAGTGCAAAAAAATCCACAAATCTATTGATTGAGTTATGAAAAAAAAAATATTGCTACACAGCTAAAACAAAAAGCATCCCACCCCTGGAGGATTTTCTAAAATGTTAAATACACGTTGGTTATGGAGGATGTTTAGTTTGGAACAGAGGACAGAACACCAGCTGCGGAATCAGAAGACTTGAGTTCTAATTCTGTCTCTGATGCTTACTACCCACCACGTCCTGGGTCGAGTCACTCAATTCCCCTGGGTCTTGGTTTCCTCATCTATTAAATGAAGGATTTGTACTATACGGCTCCTGCCTGCCCTTCTAGTTCCAGGATCTATGATTCTAGTTTCTATCCATGCTTTAGCTAGGAATGTTTCCTGTTTCAGGAAAAGAAGGAGTCATGGGGAACAATGAGCTAAGTCAAACATATCTATCATGACCATAGGGGTGGGGTTTGGGGGGGGTGGGCATGAACATGGGGGGAGCACTTACATCTCATTGGCTGCAAAGGTTATGGGATGATAGTTATTCTAAGGCAACACCAAAATTTAAGGCCAACACAGAAACTCATGGGTTTGCTAACAAGCAGCTATTCCATTAGGAGAGCAGAGAAATTTTAAAAGTGACAAAGCTTTTGTTGAGATATTTTTTGGGTGAATAAATAAATTGCACACAGTTTTGGATGGACTTTTCAGAGTAGATTAAACTGGTTATACTCTTGTATAAGAAACAGGTTTTGCTCAAACCCTTTTAAAAAAAACACTGCTTGCCTTTTCATCTACTCAATGCTGTATCCAGAAGACTCAACTAACTACATAGGGTCCCCGCCCAGAGCAAAAGAAAAATGGCAGATACAATTCTTCAAATAAGATACAACAGCCTTTTCTGAATTTATGTTGTATTTATGATCACAGGCTAATTCTAAATATTGCACATTCATGTTCCAGCCAGTTGTCTACACTCCTACCTACCTCCACCCTGGGGGCCATCATAACAGTCAGAATAACTACTGATGGAAGTACCCTCATAAGTCATAATGTTGGTGTGAGGCATGATAATGGATTAATGGATACACCCCAAAGGCTATTACTGTGTATAATTGTGTTCCAGGGGACATTTCACCCTCTGTGCATTAGACAAGTCATTTCTATACAAGAAATGAACCTTATAACAAATGGGTTCTAGCATACTATGTTGTTAGAATAGCAACAAAACTCTGGGTCTGACACAGCCATGTATGCGATTTTTTTCCCCCACACTGCACTCAGTTACCTTCCAACAGAGAAAAATAAGGGAGGCTTGGATCTGTTAAATTTTATATGATCAAGTTGGCTCCGTTTGGTGTCAAAGTGGCCCAATAACAAAATTAACTCATTTCAGCTCTATCTTACAGGTTAAGAAGTCAAAGTACCCATCCCCAAAAGGTTGCTGCTGTAAAAAGATGGCTAGATTTTATTTATGGTCCATTTTCTCCCTCTCTATACAAATGTAAACAGTTTTAAAATTGGGGCAGTCTGTCTTCTTCTGTTTCAACAAACTAATACAATTTTCCTTAAACAAGAGGGGCTCAAGATTGCCATTTGGGGACAAGGAGAGAGTTTCCATCTCAATTTTCCTTCCTCTCATGAACAGCACTGAACTGATTAATAGGGCCATATGAAGTTTAAACTCAATACATTCCAAGGAAGCAGAAAAAGGGGAAAGCAACCTTATATGGCACATATAAGTGAAAGTCCTCATAAACTACCTACTTCCCTCGTGAAAGACAGACAGGGATGAGAGAGAAGAGGAAGAGGAGGGGGGGCTGGAGAGCTAGAGATGGCAGGGAGAGAGAGACAGACGATGGGAGAGACAGAGAGAAAAGTGCCATTATCAAACCAGCCATTCTTATGACTTCACCCAACAATAAGGGAGGGGAAGTTTGGCTCCCCTCCTCCCTACAAGTAGGTTTAATGGCAGGCCTTCTACCCAGCATGTCACAGTGATTGAAATATGCAGTGTGCTCAAAAACTAAAGCTGAGGAAAATCCAATGATTTGGGCTATTTTATGTAAATGTTGCAAAAGTAAAATCACCTATTAGGTTTAAATCAGATCAGATACTAACCAAGGCTTTCAACTTAAAGACAAACAAGTAAATGCTTCAGTGAATCAAGAGCAGTTCACTCACTTCTGGTATAAGCCTATTAACATGCAGGGTTAGGCTCAAAGTACCAAGTGTTAAATATTGCACCACCAGCCAATAAATTATGCAAAAATCTTGTCAAAAGGGTCTCACTGCACAGCTCCTTTGTCCATTAAGCCTCTCCGAGGCTAATTTTTTAGCTCCAGTTATAAAAAAGAAATTGTGTTTACCATCTGAGTTTCTTACATGCCACTCTGTGATACAGGAAAGGCCAACAGTGGAGTTGTAAGAAATAAAAAATGTAATCTCAGTATGCTCGTCAGGCAAGTTGATTTAAATAAACATCTGAACTTAATGCTGATTACTTGAAGGAATGATGCAAATATTTACTTCTCATAAGACGATGAGATTGCATGTTACCCTAACAGGCTGCAAAATAGATCTATCTGGATTATTCGGTGAACATGAAGAGTACCCAGACGAACATGCAAGTATGCAAACTTCATTCTAAAGGGGCATGAAAATAGAGCCCAAGTTTTCTGCAGACAGATGGAGGGTTCCTAGCAAACTGGCAACTTAAACAGCCTCCAAAATAAACTAAAATGTATTCTCCTAAGCACTCTATTTTTCCCCCCTGCAGCTAGAGTTGGACAGAATACACAGGAAGTGGGTTGTTCTTTAATTATGCCAACTTTGAAATCAGCAAATACACTTTATCAGTTATGCAAACTAAGAATTTTACAGGTCTAAGATGAAGGGGAAACTACAATAGACTTCTTTGTTCAAGTCAGGATATGGTTTCTATAAGGTTGTAAATATTCAAGGCCTGCTTGAGCATCAGTATGAAGTCTCCTGGTTGCTCTTCATTTTTTTAAAAATTGTGTGGCCTCCTTCTTCCAAGTTATGATTTAGTTATATCATCATGCCTCACTATATTCTGACTCTGTAATTTGGTGTTTCAGAGAGATTTTGTTTCCCTATTCAGTATTACTCATCTGCCTATGTTTAGTTTGCTGGGGGCTTTTTTCTCCCCCTCTCTCAACCTGTCCTTATAATTCACCCCCTTTAATCCTGGGATTAGCCTGGTTACCCTTCTCTTTCAAGTACTCAAAGTATAACTGGGACATCAAGTCCAATAAGCCCCCAGTTTTTTTAATTTTTTTTTTTTAGAAAAAAAACCTAGTCCTGGTTCACTGCTGGAAAGATTTAAATTTGCTTTTAAAGGCTTGTTCTTAACTACTTAAAAAAAAAAAGGCACTTCCCTTTAAGAAGGATTTTTTTTTTAAACCATTTTCACTGGCCACAATTTCCACTATTTCTTACCTGATGCCAAACTCCCTTATTTTTCTCATTTGGAAGGTGAGCGGGTGACTTTACTCAAATGAAGGATGAAAAAAAAAAAGCCCTTACATGGCAATGTCAGGCTCAGAGTTTTGTTGCCATACTAACAACATATGTTCCTAGTACAACAAATCAAAACATTTTAAACAGTACCACTGCAGACATAAAGTGGAGCTCCCAACTGCTGAATCAGCATTTTCAGTCCCGAAGTTACTGGCAGTTTTAAAACAGCAATAAAGAAAAGGTGGGGGGTTATAACGCACATTTATTTGCAAGCATACTTTGCCAGAGTTGAATTTTTTTTTTTGGCTGGGGGTAAAGGGGGGGGAGTGGATTTTTTGGCACCTCTTACATAAGGTTTGGAACTGGGTTTGTAATAAAAATAAGACTAAAAATACATCGTAGAGGGAAGTACTCCTTTTTTATTGGTAAACTTCAGCATTCTTAGATTTCTAACCAATCTCGATGGTGTAAAAGTCACTTGCGGCTCCTCAAAGTTTAAGTTTTAAAAAAAAAAAAAGTTTGGTCAGCCACTCTCCTCCCTCTTCAAAATCTAGTTGCCATTTGCACACTCGCCGGCTAGCTCCAGCAGCCGTCAGCACACCGAATCGAGAGAGAGAAGCAGAGGGTTTGGAGACGCAATTACCGAAGGCGGTGAATTGCATCAGAAATTTCCTTCTCGAAAACAGTCAGACTCTAATCCTGCTCCCGCTGTTGGCAGTTGGAAGAGTAATGGAGCCACATCTTTGTATCTTACCTGCTCCGGCTCTAAGTGCAATTAAACTTCTTGAAAAGCCGTCCTGGGAAGATGGAGGAGGAGGGGAGGGGGGGGAGTGAGGGTTCTCAACTTTTTGAGCTTCCTTCCAAGAACTCAATTAAATACTAATACACACGCGCGCGCGCGCGCACATGCACACACACACATACACATATATCCATCTCCCCCCCACATACATGTGTGTAATACATAAGTACACGTTTCGGAATACAGAGCGGTCAGGAAAATAAATACAAATGAAAAGAATGTCACCTCCTTACCTTCCCCTCCCCCTATGCACACATACAGACACACATCTATGTAATACACATAAGCACACGGTATGAAATAGACAGCGGTGAGGACAACAAATACAGATACAAAGATGCCCCCCTCCCCTTTCCAATGGAGTGTATTCCAAGCACTGGAATCCCAGTTCTCGGGGGGCGAGGGGAAGGGGAGGGAAGAGTACCATTATACCCCAGTGGCGCCCGCCCTCACTCTTCCTTTCTCCGTAGCTCCCAGGGCTTCCCAGCCTGGCAAATCTAACCCCCCCACCCCCGCCCCGATCCCCCTTGCATTTGCTTTTTTTCTTCCTTCCCCCCCCCTCCTCTTGGGGGAAAAAGAGGGGTGCCTCACTTGTGACAAGCCCGTAGAAGAATGCGAGCAGGCTCAACACTTCCCCCAAGGGGTCAAGAGAGGAGTAGTGAGCGGCGCGGAAGGGAAGTGGGCCGGGAGGCTAGCGGGCGAGCGGGCCATGCCTCGGCCACCTCGCTGCCCAGCCGGGCCAGGCGGGGCTGCGGACCAACTTAGCCCGGATCTTGGCCCCGCGGGCGCCGAGGCGCAGCGGGCACCCCACCCCGCGGGCCCCAGCGGCTCCGGGAGCTGCCCCCAGCTCCAGCTGCACCCCCTGCCCCGTGCTTGGTCGGGGAGGGGGGGCTGGCTCCGCGCTCCTCTCCCCGCCCCTCGCCCCCCGCGCCCGCGCTGGCTCCGCGTACAAGCGGGAGGCGCAATGGGCGGCCGCCTTTCCCGGGCGGCTTCTGCCAGCTCCGGGCCGGGCCGGGCCCGGGGCCAGGCTGGGACGGAAGGGGCTGCAGAAAACAACTTTTCCTGCATTCGCCCCTCCACACACAGACAACACCAGCATCCCAAACCAGCAAGGAAAAGAACCGGCGGGTCCCAGGGAGCCTCCGGGGCGCTTGGCAATCGCCTCTCCGGGCAATCAGCCTTCCGCGGTTTCTCCACTTTCCTCCTCACCCCCCTCAAAAAAAAACTTCTGCAAGCTGGGTGAATGGGGTGAGGTCGAGGAAGGCGGGTCTACCCCGACGGGCCGGGAGCCGCTAGGAACTCCGGCTCGCTCTCTCGGGCGTGCATGCATACATGCATGCTTGCATGCCTACCTGCTGCTGGTGGTGCCGTTTGCTGCTGCCTCCTCGGGGTCGCCCCTAGGCCCCCTCCCGGCTCACAGCTGGCTCCGGGGGTCCCCCTGGTCGGAGCTTTCGCTCGACGGTCGGGTGGCGAGCTGCACCGATTCAAGGCAGAAGAAAGAGGGAAAAGCTCGGGGGGCGAGGTTGGCACTTTCGGAGCTGGAAGGCAGGACTGGATATTCCCGCAGTTGCCCAGTCGGTCCGCAGAAGACTCGCACGCCCGTGCACGTAGTCGGCAGCAAAAGGATTTTCAAGAAAACTTCTGTGGCTTCGCCTTCGCAATCGCCGCCGCCGGAGTCTCCCCCTCTCCTCCTCTCTCTCCTTCTCCCTCTTTCTCTTTCTCTCCTCCTCCCGCCGCTGGAGCTCCTGGGGATAGGGCGGCTGCCGCCGCTGCTGCCTCTGCCGCTGCCGCCGCCTGCGATTCTCCTCCTCCTCCGAGGATCGGGCTCTGGGGCTCTCACTGCGAGAGGCTCAGCTGACTCTCCAACCCAAGATCTATCACCCCCTTCCCGGGCTCCCTCACTTCCCCCACCCCCTTTAATGGGCTTTAAACCCGGCCGGCCCCGCCTTCTTCTCCTCCGCCCCCTCCTCCCAGTCCCTCCTTCCCCTCCTCCTCTTCCAACTCCTTCTCGGCCACCTCCTCCTCCTCCTCCTCCTGCTGCCGCTGCTGCTTGCTGCTGCCTCTTGCTTGCTGCTGCTGCCTCTTGCTTGCTGCTGCTGCCTCTTGCTTGCTGCTGCTGCCTCTTGCTTGCTGCTGCTGCCTCTTGCTTGCTGCTGCTGCCTCTTGCTTGCTGCTGCTGCCTCTTGCTTGCTGCTGCTGCCTCTTGCTTGCTGCTGCTACGGAGGCCGGGCTCCCAGGGAGCGTGGTGGGTTGCCTACAGCCACCGCAGATGTCTGGGGCCCCGGGGATCTGTCTGCACTGAGATGAGGAGGGACCAAAAGGCAGAGGGGAAGTCTGGTCCTTTTCACCTTTCCACCCGTGGCTTTTTGTTCGGGCACTTTTTTCATGACTAGGAAGCTAGCCCTCTATACTATGTACAAGAGTCTCAGGTCAGGCGCAGAAAGAGACATCTGTTGAAAGGTTAAAAAATAACCAGGGTTTTCTACCATCTCTTTTCTTCCAAGAACCCAAATTTGGATAGGGAAGCAGCTCCCTTCTTGTAAGCCAAAGAGAGGCAGGGCTGGAGCGCGTGAGCACAGAGGTAAAAGATGAGTGGTCCCCAGTTAACAAACTTTATTTTCCAAAACTTTATACATCATTTAATTGGAACTGTCCTCCCATAAAAGCAAGATTATATACACTGGTTAGGATCCCAGGTGAATCTATAAAAAGCCTATTTAATCCAGATTGTACCTGAGTGAGGAACTAATAGCTCTAGTTAGTTAAGCTGCACCCAAAGGGGAGGCAATGTCTGGTATGAGAAAAGGCTGGAAAAAGTTCACGGTTCTGTCTGACCTTGGGCAAGTTCCTTAGGATCGTAGGGACACAGCATTTAAAGATAGGAGGCACCCTAGAAATCAGGGGTTCTTAACCTGGGATAGATTTCAGGAGGTCCATGAATTAGGACAGGAAAAAAAATTACATCTTTATTTTTGTTAATCTCTACCCAAAATGTAGCATTTCCTTCAATTATGAATTTTAAAAATAACAACAACATTCTGAGAAAGGATCTCATCAGCCTGGCAAAAGGGCCTATGCCACAGATATAATTCATCGTGGTGTTCTGATTCCAAATCTACCACTCGTCTAAGCTCTTATTCTAGGTCTTCTCACTTTCCAGTTGAACATAAATTACTTATGGGTGGGGACTTCTCATTTTTTTTTCTTTGTAGACCCTTCACCAGAGCATTTGCCCCATGAAAATTTGTAAAAAGGGAGGTTTGGACCATTACAGTTTTAAAATATTTTAATGCCTCTATTACAATAATTAGCTCCTTTTAAATCTGGGACCCTAACCTCTACTTGGTTCCTTTCTCTTCAACTTTATGAACTTTGTTTTAGATTTTTTTTTTAAACAAAGTTCTGAGTTAAATTGAAGCTGTTCTGAGTCCCCAGTTAGGAAAATTCCCTGACACCTAGTCGGAAGTTGGGATCTCTGCCCCACCTTACATTTATATCTATCTCTAGTTGACTTCAGGCCTCTTGGTGGTAGAATCAAAATTCAGTTTACTGGGAACATTTGGGTAATGAAACAGCAGATTATATTGTAGTGTCTGTGGATAGACAGGAGGGGAAAGGGCTGACCTTTTTCTTCGGATTTCTCTCATTAATGACTCTTCTCCATATTCTCTTCTACAGCTCAGCCCTCTCTTCCCTCTTCAAAGATATACTGATTCCCTGATTCATTCTTTTGAATCCCTTCCCCAGGTTCTGAGATAGTTTCTTTCTTTTATACTAATTGCATAGAGCATGGCCCAGCCTTTCACACAAAGGCATTGCACAGGCTGTTTGTTCATACTCAGTTCCATTTGTGTTGATCAGAAAGTGTTCTCACCTAGTCAAAGAACCAGAGCCCAAATGGAGTGGTTTCGACCACACCCTTACAATAATATGAGTTTATACCTCTACGAGAAAAGGTACTTCTCTAGATCAACAACACACCAAGGTGTTTTAAATTAATGGGGAGAGAAAGGGAGAGACTGACTTGGATTCTCCTTAGACTCTATTGACTTGACTCTGGTACTGGCTGTGCATAAATTGGCTTTTTTCTAAGTTAAGTGTTCACAAGTTGGGGACAGGCTGTAAAGCTAAATTGCATATTTGTTGGCTTGCATATACTTAGACTGCCTTTGGTTTCCTCTCACTGCTGTTGGAAGTTAGCTAGACTAACACTCCCTTAACACTGGCAGATGGTAAAACAAACTTCCTTTCCACACTCACACATAGCTCTGACATGAATAGAAATGCCCTTGGATGGGAAGCTAGGGCCTTGGATCCAGATCCCTGAACCCTTCTGTCTTAACGACTACATGTGCTGTGCAGTGCATCCCTGAAGGTATACTGTTGCAAGCCTTGGGAGGGAATCGTAGTGGTGATGGGAAGAGACCCTTGGATGATAGCAGTTCAGATGTATAGAGGATATTCAGGTTTGCAAAGCCCTCTCCTCGTAGCAACACTGGGGTCTGTAGCTTGAAGACAAAGGGATAAAACTGGTTGCTGTTCAGTCATGTCCAATTCTTTGTGACCCCGTTTTGGGTTTTCTTGGCAAAGACTGGAGTGGTTTGCCACTTTCTTCTCTAGCTCGTTTTACAGATGAAAATAAGGCAAACGGGATTAAGTGACTTGCCCAGGGTCACACAGCTAGTAAATTCTGAGACCAAATTTGAACTCAAGTCTTCCTAAATCTAGGCACACAGCTTTCTGTCCGCTCTGTCACCTAGCTGCCCTGATAAAACAAGGCAGAAAGACTAAACCAGAGACTGAGTTGAAGCTCTAGCTTTGGCACTAACAACTATGTGACTGGAAGAATCAGTTTACTTCTTTGAACATCCATTTCCTCATCTGTAGAATGAGGGGTGAGAACTGGGTAAGGGGCAAGGTGGACAAGACTAAAGCAGCTGCAAAACTTATGGGAGTAGGGACAGATTAAAATGTAATTGGAAAATATTTAACAAAACAAAGATATAATAGGAGATAGACAATGTTAATTTGTGTTTTTCTAAGTCAATATGTAACCCTCTCTCTCTATTTGAATTTGACTCTACTGTACTAGATGACTTCTAAGGCCCCTTCCAGCACTGACGACTATGAATTTAAAACCTATAGGAGGACAAGAAGCTTTGCAATAACTAAAAGTTTGATACTGGGCCTCTAACCTACCATCCTTCAATTCTAGAACAATGCTAACGCTTCCAACCAGCAACCTAAACATGTCCAAGACATGTGGCAAGAGCCATATAGAGAGGTCTGAAAGTCTAGGTTTGAAAGATTACTCATGGTCAAGAAAGGATTCAAACTGTGGTTTTCATGTGTTTTCACAGGATTCTCAAGAATTGGGTTTTAGTCCCTGCTGCATCAATTAACAGCTATGAAAATGTGGACAAGTCTCATTTATGTCTTTTATAAAAATGGATCACATGATCCCTAAGGCCCCTTCCAGCTTAAAAATTCTAAGAGCCAGGTTCTAGTCCAGGCTCTTCTATTAGCTGAGGTTACTACCTTGGACAAGGCAATTAAAGCCAATGTACTTTGGTTTTCTTATCTGAAGAATGGGAAGACTCCTTCCCTAACAGTAGCTTAAGTTTGTGGTTAGGACAGAATGAGAAGAATATCCCCTGGATTCAACCATCTACAAGGATCTAGCCAGTATAGGCATTTTGCCACCTACCTTGCTGCTAGCCCCCTTTTACTCCCTGCAGAGAACAATATTACTGTTGCTACTGCGAATTATTTGACAATTTGTTGCACTAAGGTGCTACTTGCAATCCCTGCCCAGACCAGAGTTCCCTCCCAGATATGTGTTAGTAGGATATAGGCACCTTGAGGACAGATGAGCTTCTTGAAGAACAGGGACTATTTTTTGCCTCTTTTTGTATCCCCATCACTTAGCACGGTGACTGCCATATGTCAGGTGCTTAATAAATTTTATTGACTGTCTCACTTTTATGTTTGTTCTTAGAAGTACCTGGCACATAGTTGGTGCTTTATAAATATTTGTTCATTGACTAATCAAGACATAAAGGACCTATAATTCAGTCCTTCCACTAATACAGATTGCAACCCCTCCACCCCCACACACAGTAGTTAGTAGATGACCCTACTGAATGACTTTTTCCAAAAAAAAAATCACCCCGAAGCCAACCTGATGATGAACCCATCTTTCATATGTTGCCCTCTACTGGCATAATCTTTAATAAGAGAAGTTCACACTTACATGGTGCTTTCAGATTGTACAAAGTGCTTCAGATAGATTATCTCAGTTATTCCAAAAACCTCATGAGATTCGTAACCGCAAAAATTCTTATCCCTGTCTAACTGAGACTCAGAGAGGGGATGAATCCAGACCAGACTTGTATATAGCTAGGAAGTCTTAAAGGTGGGATTCTTATGACTTGCGAATCCAACACTTGTTCTACTACACCACTCTGGTCACTTCCCAGCCTTGAGGAGGAATTGGAGAATGATGCTGATGGGCATGATAATATAGAGTATATGATAGACCACAGTGAGGTGCTGGATTTGAAGTCAGAGTGCATGAGCTTCAGTCCAAACTGCTTGTGCAGCCTTGGATAAGTCACTTAGCTTCCTCATCCACAAAACGAGGGGGTCAGCATGAGCCCAGAGGACCAGCGATGAATGCTACCCACCTCCTGACAGTGAGGTGATTGACTCTACGTAGAATGAAACCCACATTTCAGACACGGCCAGTGAAGGAAGTTTCTTTGTCTGACTGTGCATACTTTTTATCAGGGCTTTGTTTTCCTTTTCTTTGTAGAGGAAGGAAAAAAAAAATGCTTGCTAATTTAAAAAAAATTAAATGAGAGAAGATTGGACTAGGTGATTCAGCTCCAAAGCCAGTAATGTATGTCTAGAAGTAAAATGTATTGTCCAAATGCAAGGCATTTCATGGATCTGGTAATGCTCAAGCCTGGTTACACAAATCGTAACATGAAGATGTGGCGGTACCTCTGAACCTTTTACTTTCTCTGTCTTCATGGTGAAAATCAAACATCTCCCAGCTTAGGCTCCCATGCTTTGAGAAGCTACACTGTCTTAACACTCTGGCATAGAACTAGACCTGCTGTTTTCTTGCCATGCTCACCGTCTGCCAAAAGGCTCCCTTTATGAAAAGTTCCCAAGGAAAGAGAGCAGAGAGCTACACCCCTCTCCCCCACTCCCCACCTCCAGTCCATCACTCCTCCGTACCTTTGGGTCCAGTGTATCCCCAGAGAGCCACCTAGTGGAAGGGGAAGGAACTACAGAGACTCCTTTGCATATCCCAAAGTTTTCTAAGACATTTAATTTCCTAAGATAATAGATTTGACACTGGAAGGGATCCTTGAGGTTATGCAATCCAGCATTCATTTTACAGATGAGGAAACCAAGGCTTAGAGAAGGAAAGTGACTTGAAGGTCACAGTGAGGGTTAGGACTTGAATTCAGGTCCTTTGACTCTAAATCCAGCATTCATTCCTGTGAACCATTACTGAATAATGTCAGAAGACTGTAGCCCCCCAAATAGTGACTTTCTTACTCTGCAAAGCCCCTACTTTTTTCCCCAAGTTTTATAATGGGTGACAACAGGAGAGAAATGAAAGAAAACCTGCCCTTCCTGCAAAAACTCTTGGGCCTATATGTTAATGACAAGGGGGGGAAACCCTCTTGTTGAAAAAAAAAATAGCTTACAAACAGAATATGGCATTGGAACTATGATCCTGGAATTGACCTATTAACTCCTTCACTCTGTCTGGCCCTGACATTGGGTAGTTCTGTTTCTAAAATAATCAAAGCACCTGTCAGCCATTTTTTACTTTTTTTTTTTTAACTTTCTATTCTGTTAACTCAGAGGCAGCTTTGTGTTTTGGATAGAGGGCCTGCCTTGGAATTAGGGAGGCCTGGGTTCCTTGGAGTCCAGCTTCTGACTCATATAAACCATGTGAATAAATTTGATTCTCCATGGCCAAGAAAACTCTCTAAATAATCACTCAATAAACATATTTATTAAGTGTCTTATGTGCCAGCACTGGGCTGGGGCAGAGGATGCCAAGGCAAAAATGAGATATCCTCTGCCCTCAGGGAGCGTACATCCATCCTTTAGGAAGACTAAATTATAGATCAATTATTCCTCTGCATCAGTGGTGAGAGTTCCCATACTGGGTATGCTGTATCTCAGTAAAAGTCCCATGCTCAGACTAAAATTTACAAACAACAGCAATGTACTAGCATCTAATAAATTTAATTTGAGGATCTATTTCCAACAAAAGAAACAGATGGAGTATGACTTGTAAGCCTGGAAGACCTCGGGTCAGGTCCTGCCTCTAACACGTACTGGCTCCGTGATCCTCAAAAGTTATTTTAACCTCTCAGAGTTCCAGGCAACTCTCTGAGTGAAGATTTAAGAGAAAATGTAGACCTATATTAGTAGCGGGTGTTTCCTCACCCAGGAGTCCCATAGACTAATGAAATCACAGGTCCAATAACTGTCTTATTTCCATTCTTTCACAGCCTTTAAAACCAAAGATATAGAAGCAGTAGAAGAATCCAAAATAAGTAACTAAGGTGATTAAATATCATAGCTACAATTATTTAGAGGCATTTATTGAGCTAGCAAAGATTTTACTTCAGCCTCATTCCAAGGACAGCCTTGCTTGAGCCAGCCTCCCCGCCACTTGTCACTTTGCCAATTGTTGCTCCAAAGAATCTGCTTAAAAGTTCATTTTTAAGTTGTTACACCGGTACATTCTTCAGTTGGTCAGCACACAAAACCAGGGAGGGTGAATCTGACTGTCCTCAGAGTGACGTTTTACAGAAAATAGAACCCACCCTGGAGCCAAATCTGCTGATGGATGCCTGAAACACTACTCAGGACAATGAAAAACAAAGTCCATTTGGAGAGCAGTTGAGCGAATGTTTGTGCTCATTATATCAAACAATGCTTCTGCTGGCCAAGTATGGATATTTTTAATTGCTTGGTGGTGGATTTATTCATCATAAATGTGCAAGGGCAATGGCCTGTTCCTTTTTATAAGTAAAGATACATTGAAAAGAAGTGTTTGCTGTGTTATCATGCTTTACTTGCCTTTCCCCTGACAATGTGTATATACACACACACACTCACATATAGATGTATACACACATATGTATACATGTGTGTGCACACAGGGATCAGATCTGTATGCAGATGAATGAATGAACATTTCTTCTGCACCTACAATGTTCCAGGTGTTGTGTAGGCCCTGGAGCTAGAAATACAAAGATAAGAAAATCCCTGCCTTCAAGGAAATTACATCCTAATGGGGAAATCATATATACAAGGGAGTGGTGGCCCCACGGGAAAGAATTTTGGTCTGAGACATAGGAATGACCAGTAAAGCCATCAGGCAGTCTATTATCACCACATTTTGGAAGGAATGGAAGCGTTACTTTGATTACCTCTCCAGAAGCAAGCAGTAGAAGGAGACTGCTCATTCGAAAGGTTTGCATGCTATTTCATTAATGATGGCAAGATATCCAAGGGAGATGCATGGTCTGAGGTGGATTTGGTGAGTTGGCACTCTCTGCCTTATCAGTAAGTAGGACAGACGGCTCAGCCCCATAGAAAAGTTCCAAAGCTAAGTGGATTAACTCTTCCAGCCCATAGTTTCTGGAGGTATGGCCCTGGGAGGTTACAGTTCCAGGTGGAGAGAGGCAAGACAGATGGCAAGATGTCCTCGGTGGACAAATATACACATGCATGCAGTAACATCTCATTTATCCAGTGTCAGGGAACAAGCTGTTCTCCATAATAATAACTGGCATTTATTCAGCACTTTAAGGCTAGCAAAGCACTTTACATACATTATCTTCTTTGGTGAGGTAAGCACCACAGCCTTTGTTATCTCCCTTTTACATATGAGCAAACATGCTCTGAGGGGTTAAGTGATTTGTCAAAGGTCACATTGGAGGTGAACTTCCAGCCCTCTTTCTACTTCTAAATCCATATAATGAATTTACCAATTAATTGGTGGTTGCCCCTTTAGGTATCAAAGCTTTTTAAGTTTATTTTTGTTTTTAACCATTTCTAACGGTTTTCTTTTTAATATCCAAAAGTCACAAAGCTTTGGGCTGACTGGTGGAAAAAAAATCAAAGGCCACAAAATCAAAAGTCTAATGCATTCAGCCCCAGGGCCTACAAGTTGCCTTGTTGCCTTATGATAATGGGTTATCTAGCTCTGGAGCCTGCATTTGCCTCTTATCAGAACTTTTAAAGGAGTTTATTTTTATGGACCAAATATGAAGAATGATTATAAGATGATGCCATTGGTTTGGCTTTTTTTCTTCTTTTTATAAATATATCCCAACTTATAACCTCAGAGGATTTAAAGCAGTATAGTAGTTTAAAATGAGCTGTGGGTATGGAGAAGCACAGAAGCTGGGTTCTAATCTTCTGTGTACCACCAGTATGACATTGGACAAATTATTTAATCTCTCTAGATCTCATCTATAAAATGAAGGGGTTATACTAGATGGTTTTGTGCCAGATTGATAATTCTAATCATTTTACAGATAAGGAAACTGAGGGTCAGAGAAGTTAAGTTACTAGCCCATGGTCATACAGCTAATATGTGTTAGAGACTCAAGCCCAAGCCAGCCTCATTCCAAATTCATCACTCTATTAATTTTGTCATGGGGTCCCTTAGAGCTAGTTTTACAAGCCACACAAGAAAATCAGCCTCATTACTTCCTAATCACAAGACGATTTCCCTTTCCCACCTTTTTCTTTCTCCTTCCCTATTTTGGCTCCACTCCCTCTACACCTTTCTTGTACTATTCAACCTCAGGATAGAACTGTGCTAATTCTGGCCTGGAGCTGAGACCCTGGGGAAAGAGACTATGGGGGTCATATGGAGACTGGGAGCCCCTGGGAACCCTTATCCAGAACTCGTATGGAAGTAGATTGACTGACTGAGGGGAGTAAGTTTGCACAGCTGGAAGTTTCTTGTCATAAGTGCTACAAAAGTCATAAATGAGTGTGATTAGCTGGGCATCATAAAAGTAAATCATCAGAAAGTGAACTGTACATACACACACACAGAGCCTCACACACAATTATGGGGCTCATCTGCCTGTTGCTCAGTTAAAAACATTTTCAAGACCAAGTGAATGGCTCTGTGAGTAGAGCCAACTACACCGCCCTAATTCTGGGCTCTGAAGTCCAGGGAAAAATTTCCTAAAGGTTGTCCAAAAGCAATTAAGTTGTGTTTAAATATGGAGTTAATTCTGATTACAAAGAATGTCCTGTGGTATCATTTGATGCCTGTCATTGA
This sequence comes from Trichosurus vulpecula, assembly GCF_011100635.1. NCBI lineage: Eukaryota > Metazoa > Chordata > Mammalia > Diprotodontia > Phalangeridae > Trichosurus > Trichosurus vulpecula. Next base: position 132,252,961 of record NC_050581.1, read on the forward strand.
GGGTATGCACCTGGCTCCTGGGTGTTTGTGTTAGAATTTGTTGAGTGGAATATTGAGTAGGTATTGAATATACTGTGAGTGAGAAGAAGAGAGAGAGCAGCAGGTTAGATTTAGCAATGACTGAGTCAATCTTGATCCGAGAGGACAGATATTAGAATATACTTCTGTCTTTCCAACGGAGACCTGGGGGAATACAGGGGCAAAATATAGCATATACTGACAAGGAGGTTACTATATTGATGATTTTTTTGCCTAACTCTTTTTCTTTCTTACAAAGGAAGGTCCTATGGCGGGGATAGGAAGGATATTTTTGGAAATAATTATGATGTAAAAACAAAAGTCAACTATGAAACCTTTACCTAAAAAATTATTAAGTTAATGTGGGAGTAAGGGAATGTTTGGATGTGCAGGCCCAGAAGTGACTCTGGATTCAGGAGTGAGTGAGAAAGTGTCAGTCAAAATGAGGGGTACAATGGCTTGATTTTTGGCAGCATAAAGAGGTACAGGAACCAGGAAGAGGCTGGTATGCCCTGCTAATGAATCAGTTCCTGAGACTGCATTTCTGGGACTTAGCACAGTACCTGGCACACTGTGAACACTTAATAAATATTGATTGATTGATTGATCAGGACCCAGCTAGAGTGCAGTGGATAGAGCACTAGGTTTGGATTCTGTAAGACTTGAGTTCAAATCCTGCCTCAGATACTTCCTGTGTGACCCTGGGTAAGTTACTGAACCTCTGCCTCAGTTTGTTGTTGTTGTCTTTTCAGTCATGTCCAACTCTCCCTGACCCCATTTGGAGTCCTCTTGGCAAAGATACTAGAGTAGTTTGCAGTTTCTTTCTTCAGCTTATTGTACAGATGAGGAACTAAGGCAAACAGGGTTAAATAACTTGCCCATGGTCACACAGCTTCTAAGTATCTGAGGACAAATTTGAACTCAGATCCTCCTGACTTCAGAGCCCAGTGCTCTATTCACTGTGCCACCTAGCTGCCCCTGCCCTGGTTTACTCAGCTGGAAAAACTAGAAATAATAAAAGCACCTATCTCACAGGCTTGTTGTGAAGATCAGATGAAATAATAAAGTGCTTAGAAGAGTGCATAGCATGTAGTGTTGTTGTTCAGTCATGTCTGACTCTTTATGATCCCATGGACCATAGCATGCCAGGTCCTTCCATGCTCCACTATCTTCCAAAGTCTATTCAAGTTCATGTTGGTTGTTTCCATGACACCATCTATCCATCTCATCCTCTGTCATCCCTTTCCTTTGCCTTCAGTCTTCCCCAGTCTTTTCCAATGAGTCGTGTCTTCTCATTAGGTGGCAAAAGTATTTAAGCTTCAGCTTCAGTATTTGACCTTCACGTGAATAGCCTGAATTAATTTAAGTATTGACTGATTTGATTTCCTTGCTACCCAAGGGACTTTCAAAAGTCTTCAGGACCACAATTCAATAGCCTCAATTCTGTGGCGTTTAGCTTTCCTTTATAGTTCAACTCCTGCAGCCATACATTACTACTGAAAAAGCCATAACTTTGACTAGATGGACCCTTGTCAGCAAGGTGATGTCTCTGCTTTTTAGTATGCTGTCCAGATTTGCCATGGCTTTCCTTCTAAGGAACAAGTGTCTTTTAATTTCATGGCTGCAGCCTCTGTCTGTAGTAATCTTTGAGTCCAAGAATATAAAATCTGACACTGCTTCCATTTCTTCTCCTTCTATTTGCCAGGAAGTAATGGGACCAGTTACCAAGATCTTAGTTGTTTTTTTTTTTTTATGTTAAGCCTCAAGCCAGCTTTTACACTCTCCTCTTTCACCCTCATCAAGAGGCTTCTTATTCTTAATTGCTCTTCATTCTCTGCCATGAGAATGGTGTGTCTGCATAACTGAGATTGCTGATATTTCTCCCGGCAACCTTAATTCCAGCTTTTGATTCATCCAGCCTGGCATTTTGCATGACATACTTTGCATATAAGTTAAATAAATAAGGTGACAGTATACAGCCTTATCATACTCCTTTTCCAATCTTAAACCAATCAGTTGGTCCATGTTCAGTTCTAACTGTTGCTTCTTGACCCAATTACAGGTTGCTGGGGAGACAAGGAGGATGATCTGGTACTCCCATCTCTTTGAGGAGTTGCTATATTTTGTGGTGATTCACAGTCAAAGGCTTCAGTGTAGCCAATGCAACAGAAGTAGATGTTTTTCTGGAACTCCCTTGCCTTCTCCAGAAACCAATGAATATTGGCAATTTGGTCTCTAGTTCCTCTGCCTCTTTGAAAACTAGCCTGTTCTTCTGGTAATTCTCGGTTCACATGTTGCTAAAGCCTAACTTGCAGAATCTTAAGCAATCACCTATGATAAATGTAACATCTTTTTTTGGTGTTATTTCTAGAAGATATTGTAGGCCTTTAGAACTTTGGAAGATATTGTAGGTCTTTAGAAATTATCAACTTTGACCTCTTCAGCATCAGTGGTTGGAGCATAGACTTGTATTCCTATGGTGTTGAATGGTTTGCCTTGGATTTGAACAGATATTCTGTCATTTTAGAGATTATACCCCAGTACTTCTTTTCTCACCCTTTGAGGCCTACTCCATTTTTTTCTAGTGGATTCTTACCCACAGTAGTCTATGTAGTGATTACCTGAATTAAATTCACCCATTCCCATCCATTTAAGTTTACTGACACCCAAGATGTCTATGTTTAATCTTTCCACCTCCTGTTGTCCAGCTTACTTTGTTCCGTCGATCTTACATTCCGGGTTCCTATGCAACATTGATCTTTACAGGATCGGACTTTCCTTTAGTCACCAGATGCATCTACAACTGAGCCTCCTTTCAGCTTTGGCCCAACTGCTACATTAGTACTGGAGCTAATTGTAGTTGTCCTCCACTCTTGCCCAGTAATGTATTGGATACCTTCCAACCTGAGGAGCTCTTCTGATGTCATCTCTTTTACCATTTTAGTTTTGTCCATGGGGTGTTCTTGGCAAAGATACTGGAGTGGTTCACCATTTATGTCTCCAGTGGATCACCTTTTGTCAGAAATGTCTCCACTATGACCTATCTATCTTGAGTAACCCTGTATGGTATAGATCGTAGTTTCTGCCACAACAAGATGGTGATGGGGAGGGGAGATAGAACATAATAGGCACTTAATAAATGCCTATTCCATTTCTTTCCCAGTATTCTCCTATATTGTAGGATCTTCTGTTTTTTGATCAGCAATAAGGAGGAGACACCCCTCATAAGTGTAAAATCTCAATGTCAGGGTTCACAGTACCCAGTATCTTCTGTTTGGAAGAAGGAAGGGAGAGAGGTTATTTCTAACTTAGAATGTACTCAGCTGCATACCTCTTCCTCTTTCAACTCTTTAGTTTCATGAAACCTTTCCTTATTTCTCAGCTACTAGTTCCTCCCCCATTACTTACATTTATTTCATACATATTTTAAACAATTATTTATGTACATGTCTTCCCAGCAGAAAATAAGATCTTTAAAGGGAGGGACTATCTTTGTATCCTCAGTGCCTAAAACACAGTTGGTGCTTGATAAGTGCTTGTGCAATGAATGAATGGGCCGCTATGTGGCACATTATTGGGCTTAGAATCAAGAAGACCTGAGTTCAAATTTGACTTCAGATGCTTACTAGCTGTATAACTCTGGGCAAGTCACGTAATCCTGTTTGCCTCAGTTTTCTCATCTGTAAAATGAGCTGGAGAAGGAAATGGCAAATCACTACATTATCTCTGTCAAGAAAACCCTCAGTGTGGTCACAAAGAGTCAGATGTGGCTGAATAACAACATTGAATGAATTGATAGGTGGATTTCATATAGCATAAAATTTTATGAGGATTTTATAAATACTATTTTATAAGGATTTTACACAGTATAAAATTGATAGGAGGATTTTATCTGGTATAAAAATGAAAGCTTTCCTGATATGCAGCTAGATCCCACCCAAATCAACCCTATTGGTGTTATCAAAAACTGTAACACTCATTAAGGGTCTACAGTGTTCCTAGGGTATAGGCCTAGTTCTTGGAGGTGATACAAAGATAAATAAGACAGCTCTGAAGGAGCTTATTTAGTAGGGATGATGAGATATGTACACAGATAACTAATGCAGACTAAAATGTGTAAAGTGCTGGGAAACCAAAGTGCTGGGAGATCAGATGAGACAGAGATCACTTTGAGCAGATAAACTATGAAGAAGTGCCTACCATAGGGAAATAAATACAAGTTGAGGGAATTGAGGGCTTTTTTCCTCCCATGATGCAAAGTTACTCAGTCAGCATAGCTCTTGCTGGGATGTAGCAGGACCAGGGTGGGGCAGCCACCTTAACCAGACTCTGCTAGGCTCTTTTCCTTCCTCCTACTGGACAAATAGGAAAACTAGTGATGCATATTCCTACTGCTTCTCTCTTTTCTACGAGGACTATGACTAATAAAACTATAATTGTTCTGACATGATTTGGGCTTTTAAAGTCATGTTGTTTTATGACTGTGTATCTCATGCCCAGCTAAATATTTGCACACCAACAATAATGAAGAGAAGTACAGAGTCATTTTTCTCATGGAAAGTGGAAAGAGCTCAAGGCTAGAATGTTCAAAATCATAGGATCAATTCAATTCATAGGAAACTAGGATTTAGAGGTGGAAGGGACCTTATAGATCTTCTAGTCCAGGGGTGGGGTAACCTTTGGTCTCGAGGGCACATGTGGCCCTCTAGGTCCTTGAGTGTGGCCTTTCAACTAAGTCCAAGTTTTACAGAACAAATCCTTTTCTTAAGGGGATTCATTCTGTGAAGTTTGGATTCAGTCAAAGGGCCACACTTGAGGACCTGGCTGGCCACAGGTGCCCTCAAGACCACAGGTTCCCCACCCCTGAATTCTAGTCCAGCTCTTTCATCTTACTGATAAGGAAATTGAGTCCATAGAACTAATGACTTGCCCAATGTCACACAGCTAGCTCGTGGCAAAGCCAGCACTAGACCTGGGATGTCTTGTCTCTTGCTCTAGTAAAGTGTACCCCCAGCATTCAGAAATGTGCCTAGCTTTTCAGTTGTGTCTGACTCTACACAACTCTGTTTGGAGTTTTCTTGGCAAAAGACACTGGAGTGGTTTACTATTTTCTTCTCCAGCTCATTTTACAGATGAGGAAATCAAGGCAAACAAGGTTAAGTGATTTGCCCAAGGTCCCATAGCTAGTAAGCATCTGAGGCTGGATGTGAACTCAGGTCTTCCTGACTCCCGTTCTGATGTTCTATCCATCGTGCCACCTACCTGCCTTTTTGTATTCCTGGCACTTAGCAAAGTACCTGGTATATAGTAGGCACTTAATAAATGTTTGTCGATCCATTGACTCTGTACACAGGTAAGTAAACTGAAGATAACTGGAGAAGGAAAAGAGGGCTAAGAACTAAATGGTGGTGGTAGTATCACAGTCAGGAAAGGCTTTATTTAATGGAGGAATACCTCAGTTGAGCTTTCCTGATTCTTAAAGGGAGCTAGGAATAGGAAGTAGACCTGGTATAAGTAAGCACTTAATAAATGTTGATCCATTGAATCTGTACACAAGTAAGTAAACTGAAGATAACTGGAGAAGCAAAAGAGTGCTAAGAGCTAAAAGGTGGTGGTGGTATCACAGTAAGGAAAGGCTTTACTTAATGGAGGAATACCTCAGTTGAGCTTTTCTGATTCTTAATGGGAGCTAGGAATAGGAAGTAGACCTGGTATAGGGAATCCAAATGAAGAAATGCCTTCTGTTAATGCCAAGTCAGTACCTTCTCTGCAACTTCTAGTCTTAAAGAGACACCTAGAACAAAAGAGGTTAAGTGATTTGCCCAGGGTCACACAGCCAATGTATATGAGAAGCAAAACTTGAACACAGGTCTTCCTAGCTCCTAGGCCAGCTCACTATGCACTTCTCCATGATGCCTCCTGAAGGGAGCTGGACACTCTAAAAATTTTAAGAAAAAAAAAAGTAAAAGAATGTTGAAAATTTTGAACTAATTCTACTGTTCTGAGAGCTGTAAAAAAGAGACTAAAATTTTATTTTACATATAATGATTGTTAACAGCCCAGTGCCTGGCACATAGTAGGAGTTCAACAAATGTTTGTCAATAGACGAATACTGGGTACAACAACAAAAACTGAACTTCAGATATTCAATGCAGAATATATTGTCACATCACAGAAATGACTATAGATTCATCTCCCATCGCTGCGGCAAGGAATTGTTAATGTGGAAAAGATGAGGGCTAGAGTTACATTTAATACAAAACAAGGTCAAATGAAGAACACAGCTGGGAAGTTCATGAGGTACTCTGACACTGGAAATCAGAGCCGTAACTAGGGTGGGGCAATCAAAGTTTTGCCTCAGGGCACCAAATTCAGAGGCTCCTGACAGTGCTTGGAGTCCTCCAGATGCTAGAAGCAACAGAGCTTAGCAGCCACTTAGCAGGAATAATTAGTTAAAATAAGAAACCATCAAGTGGCACACGTGATGTAAGCTTCTCCCATATCCTACCCTATTCTTTTCCCTGCTCCTTCCGTATCTAGGGCAGCCTCCCCCACCCCTTCAGGAGCCTCTTGCTGGTGTTCCAAGGACTCTCTCTTTCTCAACTGGTCCCATCAACTGAGGGAGCATTTTGTGTTGCTTGCCAGGAACTTAATTTGTGGCACCTGCCCCAGATGGAAACCTTGCTAGGCACAGCTCTGCTTAGAAGTGCTGTGCTTCAGATAAGTCACAGTTTGAATACCTGATAGTGGGTAGGAGTACAGTGGTGGCAGTAGCTGGTCCTCAGATAGCCAAAGAAATCACCTAGTAAAGTCAGACTTTGGTTATTTGTCAGCAAGGGATTTCATATCTCCCTTGGGGGAGATTGTGAAGAAGGCTGTCAATCAAACAATCGCTTAATCAGCAAGCACTTATTAAATGCCTACTGTGTCCCAGGCACTTTGCTAGGTGGTGGGGATACAAATACAAAGAAGGAAACTCAATCTCTACTTGCAAAGAGCTTAGAAGTACATCTGTAAGTACGGTCAGAATAAATGGTGTTCCTCCTTCATTTTCAAAGAGGACCAGTGACATATCTTATTAAGCATGAATTGGATTTAAGTGAGGCAGAGTTGCACAAAGTCATCAGCCTCTCTCTTTCAGAGTCATCAAAGTCCAGTGGCAAGACAAAAGTCAAGATGACTTCATTGGCTGGGATAGAGTGGATGACCTTGGCATCTTTGATATCTGACTAAGCTTTAAGTGCTCCACAGAGCCAGTCTGGCCATTGGAACGAATTGTTCTCACTCACTCATTCTATCAGTGGTAATATCCACATGCTTGGGGTAGACATCCACCCAATTTACAACAGGTTTAAGGCCTATTGGTTACCCTTAACCTGGTTTAGCCCATCTGCCAAGATGGTTTTACCAGGGCATGGCTGCTGCTCATGCTATCGCTTCTTGGAGCCACAGGTGAGAGTTGAGTGACAGGGGGACACCAAAGGCGGATGAGCAGCCCTAAAAAGGGCTAGGCAAGCCCTCAACACCTGTGGTGTCAGCCCTAGCAGTTGGGGGGATCAGGAAAGACTTCATGTAGAAGGTGGTGCTTGAGATAAGCTTTGAAGGAAACTAGGGATTCTAAGTGGCAAAGATGAGTGAGGAGTGATACCTCCCAGCCTTGAGGGACAGCCAGTACAAAGTCAAGCAGTTGGAAGATGGAGTGACCTGTGAGGGACAGAGAGAAAACCAGCTCGGTTGTATTACAGGATGCGCCAGAGGGAGGAAAGAAAGTTAGGCTGGGGCCAAATTGTGAAGGGGTTTAAAAATAAAACAGATGAGTTTCTATCTTATCCTAGAAGCAATGGAAGGCTGCAGTTGATTGAGTGAGGGATTTACATGGTCAGATCTGTACTTACGGAAAATCATTTTAGTAGCACTTTGTAGGATGAACTTGAGAAGGGAGAGAATATTACCTTTTGTGTTCCTACAGCTAATTAATATAGAGGTTAAAAAAACCCATCATGTGCTGCTAATGAAGAGGGGGGGAAGAACAAGCTTCAATAATAAACATTAGGCTGTACCCTTCCTAACTACTCTCCTTTAAGATATTTTATTGATCATTGTATATTACAATATTGCCCCCTTCCCCACCCCCACTCCCCACTGCCCCACTTAAAATAAGGATAATTTACCTAACATTTGCATCCTCATTCAGAGGTATCCAAGTAATGTTTTATTTGAAATGACTTTTGGAATGCCAACCTAAATGGAATTTCTGGATGTTTAGTACTTTGTCTAAGTAACTAATTTCAGGAGCTGGGCCTGACATCGCCAGTCATCCTGACCTATGTCTTGCCACTGAACTCCAATGATTTTGGAGGAGAGAGTGGAACTGATGACTTTGCACAGTTCTGCCTTACTTACATCCAATTTACTTACAAGTCACCCTCCTGATGTCATCCTTCAAGAATGAAGGATGAACAACAATTTCAGGAGATGCTTATCCAGCAGAGTGTACTCTGAAATGCCTGTAGTTGTTATAAATAATACACATGTTGTATGAAATCAGAATTATTTGCAGCAAGAAAGCAACCAGACCAGCTTGATTTTTTAAATTGATTTTATCAACTTGATTGATTGATTCTTTAAAAATTGTCATCCAAGAAAACCATTTACACTAGAAAACATGGCTAGATTTCTTTTAGATCACCTGGTACATGGGTCTGAAGTCAGAAGACTTAGGTTCAAATTCCACTTCTCACAGTTAATACTTGTGTAAGTGCCCCGAACAAATCATTTAATCTACCTGGGCCTCAATTATCCTCATCTGTATAATGAGGGATTTAAACTAGATGGTCTCTGAGGTCTATCCAGCTTCCAGCTCTAGGTCTATAATACAACAACTGACATTTATGTTATTCAGTCGTTTCAGTCATGTCCAACTCTTTCAGACCCCATTAGAGTTTTCTTGGCAAAGATACTAGAGTGGTTTGCTGTTTCCAGCTCATTTTAAAGATGAGGAAACTGAGGCAAGCAGGGTTAAGTGTCATACAATTAGTAAGTGTCTGAGGCTGGATTTGAACTCAGGAAGATGAGTCTTCTGGACTCTAGGCCCAGAACTCTATCCACTTTGCTACCAAGCTGCCCCTATTGACATTTATATAACACTTTAAAGGTTACAAAGCATTTTGCATATATTATCTCATTTAAGCATCATTAGAACTATGCAAGGTCGGTACTACAGGTATGATTATCTCTATTTTACAAATGAGAAGAATGAAGTTTACAAAGTTTAAGTGACTATCCCAAAGTCTCAGGATTAGTAAATGTCCGAGGTGGGATTTGAACCCAGATTCTCCTAACTCCAAACCCAGCACTCCATTCACTCTGCAAAGATTGCTAAATAATAAGCCCTATGAAAAACAGAGATACTACATCCCCAATTCTTTTTAAGAGTATTAAAAATAATTTAGTTCACAAATAAGTCATGTTTTCTACACAAATGTTAACTGAATTGATGTTTGAGCATCTTATACAACCTAAGTACAATATATTATTTTATAAGAATATTTATTCAAGCGTACAGCTTTTGCTGTATTTGTATTCTGCTGGTATTTGTCCCACTGTGTAGTTCCTTTTGGCCTCAAATGGATATTTATGCAAGAAAAAAATTTTCATGATAGATGATTATCTGATTTAGGTATTGCTCAAGCCAGCCAACCATTCTCTCTAAAACAGGAGATTATACCATCAGCTCCTCCTTTCCCAGAAGTTAATTGGTCATCAGAACCAACCTGTAAACCCTCATCTATTCATTGCTATAGGGCTTGGGGATAAGATAAGGAAAACAGATAGTGTAAAAAATTAACAACATTGTATATATAGATGATTTTGTCTGCAATCATCAGCTAGACAAATCTAGAGTAAATGATATGAGTCAAATATTTGTCCTATATGCCTTCAGTGTTCTAAAAGCAGTGCATTTCAGGGCTGTTGGATGGTAGGAGAATAACACCTCACTTCTAGTTGGTTAGAAAGTCTCTCTTTTGTTCACACAACACACTGCTATTTTCAAAAGGTGATAAACTATTTGCCCAACAACAACCAAAAAAAGGATTTTATGAGCAGTTAGGATGACATAATGCACTGGGTTTAACGAAGCAGCTAAGAAAAATGCCATCAGTCATTGGTGCACAAATGGCTGGTGTCAGATATCTTCTTTATTTGCAGACAGATTTATCCTCAAACCTGTATTAGGCAGGTATTTGACACGTGTGGCAGTCAGTTTGCATCCACACACAAAAAAAAATTGGATGGGAAGAGAAGGGTCTTTGGTTGGAACTACTGAAAAATAAAGAAACTTTTGGGGTATATAATTTCTCACCTATGTAGAGTTATTTGGATTAAATGTTGCCATCCTGGACTGAACTACCCACTCCAAAATAAAGTGCTCCTCAGAATATTTACACAGGTTAATGGAACAATGTAGTAATTAGTTCAATTCATTTTTTTTTAATTAAGCACTTACTACGTTGGAGGACCTGGGCTAGACATTGGGGCTATGCATAAAAATGAAAAGGCCTCGTCACTCAAGGATTTTACATTCTATGGGAGGAAATAACATATACATAAATAAGTTAAGTACTATATACATACATATATATGTATATATATACGTACAAGGAGAGGGGAATTAGGGTACTAGCAACTGGGGGGGGTCTCAGGAAAGACCTAATACTGAGTTCTTTAGGGTCTCCTACAAAATGGAGCCTAACATCAGGAGGTGTTGACTTTTGCTGAAATTTATTGCAGGGATTTATTGACTTGTGAGATAAATATTGACCGAGTCAAAGTCAAGGTTATTACTTATCTTAAGGAACAATAAATCTTGGTATTCTCTGTGACACAAAGTCAATATATACTTTGTTACATACATTCTGAAAAGTTTTATTGAGATATCTATAAATCTCTCTATCCTAGCCAAGAGAATAGCTTTTTAAAAATTAACATTTGGAAAGCATGCTTTTTAAGGGTTTTTTGAAGGAAAAAGCTACTATTCAATTTTTGATGAGTTAATTAGGTAGCAGTAATTTACATCTGTCTATGATCCCTGATTAGCTCATTAGAGACACAGGTGATGTGATTGTTTCATGAATCTGCTGTATTATTGATCTCTGGAACAGTAAGTAATAGAAATAGCCTGACTCATCTCATTACAATCAACAACCAAGACGAGAGTATGCATTCCTTGACAATGCTATGATTTACAAACAATCACAGGTTCCTTTCACAGAAAGAGATGTCTTCCAGTCATGTTGAGAGAGCCAAAGAGAAAATGGGGTCTACTTGGATTCTTGGCCTGGGCTCTAATGGACTTTCTTCCCTAGGTCACAGTTCAGCTCTTCATGGTTGCTACCGCTTTCTGAAGTGCTACGGGAGATTACATGTTGTTTTTGTTTGTCCTTCATTCTCCAAGAGGACCAATGACATCAGGAGGGTGGCATCTTGACTTGCAAGTGAATTGGATTTGAGTGAGGCAAGACCGTGCAAAGTCATCAGCCCTACTCTCTCCTTCAGAGTCATCTGAGTCCAGTGGCAAGATATAGGTCAGGATTACTGGTGATGGCCCAGAATGCAGTGGGAGACTTTCGCGTTTTTTGAGAGATTGTAATGAACCAACTAACCAATCAATCAAGAAGCATTTATTGAGCCCCTATTACAGTAAGTATACAACCTTGTTAAAATTTAGTATATCATCTATACTCACTCTCCTTACCTCCACTGGCCAGTTGGGGCCTCCAAATGCAGCTAACCATTCCTCCCCTCAAGATTCTAGGGGTTAAGGGTTATAGCTTCTAATACTATTTTTCATAAGCTCCTATCTAGTATGTTCCTCAATATTGATCAACCAGTGAATGCCAGTTTTCACAAAGTGATACTTACTAAAAAGGTATAGCAAGGACAGAAGTTATAGAAATATCAATCCAGACTAGGTGGGTCACTCTATACTCATGCGCATGTGTACACACACACACACACACACACACACACACACACACACACAGTCTCCTTGAGAAAAAGTTGGTGTGAATTTAAATGAGGCACATTATTCCCAAACATGTAGGGCCTTGTCACTCTGGACCTGGGAGTCCTTTCCGTCTGTCAGGGGGGTCCCCATCGAGTTTGCTTCTGGGTATGGTGTTGTGATGGACTAGTCACTCCTTTGCTCAAGTGGGCTGACTCCTTCTAGAACATGGTATCTCAGTTGATGGGTCAGGCTATTATTGGGCTGAGTTAAACAGGTCACTTGGTTGCTGTACTGGCCACTCTTCAAAGTGGGCTTTTGCCACTACTGACTAGTGGTCTCTGTTACTGAACCTGGTTGATGAGGGAATCTCAACCTTTGTGAAGCTTGCAAGGTCATAATCTGTTCAATTCTTACTCAGTATACTCATTCACCTAAGATCAGGAAAAAATAAACACAAAAGAGAAAAAAACAGAGAGGTACCATATATTCACCATATATTGGGCTAGGTGGGAGACAGAATCTGCTGCCCTATCCCCCTTCCAAAAGTTCAAAGCCATTTTCCTTACTCAAAATCAACCAGGGAAGAGTACAAGAGATCATCTGCTCAAACCTTTGGTATGAACTCTCAGTTCTAGCTCAGCTTCTCCTGAATTTTTAGTGTGCCCAGATGACTAGTCTATCAGAAAATTCATCATCACTCCTCAGTACCAGCCCCTCATTCACTCATGGCTAGAAGGTTCATTGAACCTCCATATGTTGAATGAAAACCAGGCAGAGAATATTGTATATACTCCCAAATGGGGGGAAAGGCCCCTCCCTTACCTAGAATGTTTGTTGTGGATGGGGGGGTGGGGGAGGGAGATGTGGAGGAAGCAAGAGGATACTACACATAGAAGCAGGATACAGAAGAAAATAGTTTGCTTGTATCACAAGGAGTTCACATTCTCTTGGAGGAAAACAACATGAACACACACACACATACAAAATATACACAGAACAAATGTAAAGTAATTTGGTGGGGGTGGGAAGAATAATAACTGGGGAGATCAGAAAAGGTCTCCAATAGGAGGTGGCACCTGAGCTGTGCTCTGAAGAAATCTAGGCATTCCGCAAGGTGGGGAAAAAGAAAAATAGCATTCTAGGCATGGGCGATGTCCTGTACAAAGATCCTGTACAGAGGCAGGGGATGGAATGTCATGTATGGGGAGCAGCAAGCAGACCAATTTGGCAGTTGGGTGGCCCACTAGATACAGCTTTAGGCCTGCATTCAGGAAGACCTGAGTTCAAATCTGACCTCAGCCATATCCTAGCCTCGTTACTCTGAGCAAGTCACTTCACTTGTTTGCTTTAATTTCCTCAATCTGTAAAATGGGGACACCTATCTCTTAGAGCTGTTGTGAGGATCCAATGAAAAAAATAGTTGTAAAAATGCTCAGTACGGTGCCTGGCACATAGAGTAAGCACCATGTAATAAATACAGAGAGATAGGTTGAAGAACTATAAGACGTGGTCCCTGTCCTCCAGAGATTTGCTTCTGTATCCCAGAGCCCTAGGAGGGTGAACTCTAAGGATATGCAATGTGTATCAGGGCAACCATGGCAGCCTGCCTTCACACTGGGGTTGGAGCCCCATTGCTGCTTATTCTCATGAATTTAGACATAACTGAGTCAGCTGGAAAAGGGTTCTATCATCCAAGTTATTAAAAAAATGCCTGCCATTCACATAGCACTTGAAAGTTTATAAAGCACTTTAATGAAATCAAATGAAGTAATTTTCACTTCATGCTAACAATTCTGTGAAGTAGGCACTACAGGTTTTATTATCCACATTTTACAGATGAGGAAACTGAGGCAGAGAGGTCAGTTGGTTTCCTCTTTGTCACATAGCTTATGTTGAAGGTAAGATTCAAACTGAGGTCTCTTCTGACTCCAAGTTTAGTCCCTGTTCCACTGGACCATGCTGCCATGTTTGTAAGCTCAAGTATACTAAATCACCTTTTCGTCACCTGCATGTTGTTAGCACAACAGGAAAAGCAGTGCAGCTAAAATACTATTGTAGAAAGTCATGGGTGCAATTTTGCCACTTTATTTCTGCCTTTGTATTCATCCAATATATTTAAGCTTCAAGGAACAATCCATATTGCTGGGATTGATCCTTTGACTTTGAAACAAGCCTTCATAATCCTGCTGCTCTTGGAGAAAGATATTGCTTAGAACTAAAATGGGAGTCCAACACAGTAAGACTTAAGGGCTCCAGCAGTCAGGAATTCCTCAGATGCTTTCCCTTTTGTGTCCATGCTAGGCCTTCCCTAGGTACTTGTTCTCCGGGGAGAGCTTTCTGGAGGAGTGTACCCCACTTACATGAGTGCACCCTCTTTTCCATTTATGTCTTGTGCATCTACACGCCTGATAGTCAAGCAGCTCATGCCTTTAGAGAAGGATACACCTAAAGGAAATAAGCTAGGATGAGTCTATGTCTCTAGATTTTTAAAATTTTGCATTCTTGAAAGTGTTTTCTGATTCATTCCCTCCTTTTTCTGAGGTGAAGGTGGGGACAAGAAACATGACGGATATAGTCCATAAAATTTAGAAAAAAAGTTTACTTTTTGAGTGAAAATTCAGATTACTTTCTGTTCAACATGGGGGCAGGGGAAGAACCATTTCCAAAAGCCAGATAATATCCTGTGTATGAGGGAAGGGAAGAGAATGAATGAGTGAATGAATAAGTGAAAAGGTACTAATTAAGTGTCAGATACCTGCTAATTGCTTGCCCTAAAAGAACTTACATTCTAATGGGAGAGACAGAGAGATGAAGGGGACAGGAAGGAGCTGGGAAGTACTGTTTTGTCATTGGCATAGTGAGTTGAACCACAGAACTGTTAGTTACCTTACTCTTTTCTGAAACAAGGGTACTATTGATTTGATTACAGTGCCCGAACAAAAGGTGTAATGGTTGGGGAGGGGAGGAGGGAGAGGAAAAGAGGGAACAAGAGCGGTCCATACATTCCCAATTCTGAGGTAGGTTATAATGGTTAGGGGAGTTTGCATCCACTTACTAAGCAATACAGCTCAGCCCAAGGGAAGGAATTCCAAAAGTAAGTGGATTAATTCTTCTCCCCTCCCCCAACCAGGGCATACTTTCTGTAGATCTGATCCAGTCCAGATGGTGCTATTCTAGCTGGGCAAAAGTGTGTCAGCAGTAGGGCAGGAGGAAAGATACCCCAGATATACTGCTAGATGGGACATAACAGCTTATTTTACCATGGGTAGCTTAAATTTCCTTTAGAGAAATAGTTTGCTTATCGTCAAATGACTGTTTGTTGGACATCTCACACTGGACATCCTGTAGACATCTTAAACTCAGCATGTAAAAAACTCAGCTCTTTTCTTTTTTCCTTCAAATCCTCCCATCTTCCTAACTTCCCTCTTACTGTTGAGGATGTAAGAGATGTTATAAAGGTTCAAGGCACTATGGTAGGCATGAAAATATAAGGATAAAAAATGATCCAATCCCTGTCCTCATGTAGCTTATAATCTACCAGGAGGTATATGACATGTATACAGTGAAGTATGATATGAGGTGGGTTGGGATGGAGGAAAGGACAGATTGAGGCAAACTGCTTTAGGAAAAGTTGAGGAAGCAGAGAAAACTAAAGGAGATCAGGAAAGGCTTCATGGAAGGGGTAGAACTTAAGCTGAGCCTTGGAGAAAAAAATGTCTAAGATTCTGTGTAATGTATTTCAACTAGTAGAGATGAGAAGGTAGCTCATTCCAAGCTTGAGGAATGAGAATGCAGGTTAGAGCCAGATGGTAGATGGCTTTATATAACAGTCTCTGAAGGTAATATAGGGAGCCACTGAAAGTTTTTGAGTCAGGGAATGACAGATCAGACCTATATATTAAGATTATTTTGGTATATATCTATCTATATCTTTATAGATCTATAAGATAGATTCTCCTCTGTCTTTCTCTGTGTGTGCGTATGTCTCTCCCTCCCCACATACATATATGTGTATATGTGTACATTTATGGGCATACTTAAGTATATATATACAAGTGTACATACATACATATAAGGGTACATATATGTACACACATATCTTATATATTATATACAGGGAGACCATGTGGGAGACTGAGAGTTGCTAAGAGCCTGAGCCAGAGTGGTAGCTGTTGACAAGGAGAGGAAGTGATAGAACGAACAGCTGTGGAGTTCCAATGGACAGGATTTGGCAACTGAATGGATGTGAGGGAGTGAGAGAAGGGAAGAGTCCAGGATGGTTCTGCTATCTCTAGCCTGAGTGATTAGGGGCATACTGTCAAGAGAAATAGGAAAATTGAAAAAATGAACAGGTTTTAAGGGAAAGATATGGTTTCAATTTTAAGCATGTTGCTTTTGACAGTCGGGTGGGATATTCAAGTAGAGATTATATGACACAGAGATGAATCTGCCCTATTACATTTGTCCAACAGCCATTGAAGACTTTCTTCTAAGCTTCCAAATTTCCCTCTGTACTCCCTCTTTTACTTCCAATAGATGATATGTCCTCCAAATTTCTCATGTATCTTTTATATTTACTTACATACATGGATATTTCCCCCAGTGAAATATAACTTAATTGAGATCAAGGACTATTTTGATTTGTCTTTGTATCCCAAGTTATTAGCAAGCACAGCGCCTGGAACATAGCAAGTGCTTAATAAATACCTGTTGATTGTTGGCCTGATTGATATAAAGATCCAACGATAGAGTCAAAGTCACCTGAGAGCTTTTTAGCACTGTCTAGTTCCTTGCTTTATCAAAGATGGATCACAAACCCATTTATGATGGGAGATTCCTTCTAACAGTATTTTTTAAATCCATTTCTCTATTTCAAAATAAAATATATATGAGTGCAAAGCATATCCTGGACCTGAAAGATTCTTGTTTAGCTTCCCCTATTTAGAGAATTCATAGCTGTCAATCTAGCTCATTGGAGGCAAGAGGGTAAGATGGTGTATCCTGGGCTTGGGATTTTTCAGTTGATAGCTTTAAGCAGAAAAGGAAGCCCATGATAATGGTTACATTCGTTAAAATAAATAAAAATAAAGGGATGTGTCTAATACAGAAGCAGCAGACGAAACGCAAGGAAGAAAATAAGACAAGGATCAGATGGGGGAAAATTCTCTCTCAAGATGAAATGTTTTCCAGGCTGCAGACTTGAACGTGAGACCTTTATCTGTCTAAGCCTGACACAAGAGGAGCACATGATCTCCTTTAGCCAAACGTCCTAGCTCCTCATACACACAGAATCTCTTGTAAAACAAACAGAAAGCATAGTATGGCCAAATTCTCATGCTGTGGAGATGAGGGTTTCTTGAACCACCTCTCATCTGCCTGAGGGGAGAGTGAGAGAAACCAGTTTAATCAGTTAAAAGGTAGAGCTGGATCAAAGTCTAGCTGGTGGCGGTCCATGCCCTTCAGAGATCAGTAAAGATCAGAAAACTGTATTGGCCCTTTCGGTATCAGAGATGAATAGGACTTGGGGTTGAGAAGAAAAAGAAATGGTCATTATCATTTCCTTGTCTTAGAGTCAGCAAGACCTGAGTTCAAGTTTGGCCTTTGACGTATATTAGCAGTGTAACCACCAGGCAAGCAGTTAGTGACTCAGTGCCCTAGGCAACTCTCTTAAGAGTTTAAATAGAAGTATGTGTAGAATAATTATATATATATATGTGTATATACATACACACGTGTGTGTATATATATATATATATACATATATGCTATTTGTGTGTAATGATAGACATATGGGGGTGGGGAGGGAAGAAAAAAAGGGAAAAAAAGAAATTTACATGATAATTTTGTTATATATTTGGAGGGAGTAGCAACTTGTACATGGTAGATTTCCAGTTTCGTGTGCAGTCATCTTTTTTTATTGTACTGTGTTATTGAAGTGCTTGTTTTGTTCCGTGAATTGAAAATAAAATAAATTTTTAAGAAACTGCAGGCAGGTTGTCCATTTGTATGAGTAGAGGGAGTTTCCATATGGATAGATAAAAAGAAATCAACACCTAGCATTAGCCCTTAGAACTTTACCTGGTCCCTAGCTCTGAGATATTTGAAAAGGAGAAGGAGAATGGAAAAAAAAGAATAGTATAAAAGGGGAAAAAGAAGGAGCAGGAGGGCAATGTGTATAGGGAAGGGGGTGAGAGGGAGATTAAGCAGGAAGATTTGAGGTACGGTTTTCACCTGCTCAGAAATTTGACATGAAGCTCTCAAAAGAATTGCTCTCCCCTACCACCTCAATAGACAGCCCCAAAACGCACTAGTCTATTCCGGCCCTGGGTAGGTGAGCAGGTATCATTCAAAGATTCCCTTGGGGCAGCTGCCACGGTTAAGATGAAACCATATTTTGTCATCTTCTCCAACCTAAACCACACTTCAAATAAGCAGGGAGAGCGCCAGACCTTAGTCATCAGGAGAGGTAAATTATAAACTTGGGGAGATACCACATCTTCCTCACAGAATAAGGAACCTGCATTTTGTGGTAAGGAATGACTTAAGAACAAGTGAACTCATTGTCTATAAGGGGAATTTTGATCATTGTCAATTGCTTTCTAAAAGAGTTGTTTTTCATTTATATATATGCATATGTATATATGCACACACAGACATATATTTTTTTTTCCTTTTTGAGGGGGAGGGGATCCCTTGTGAGAGAAAAAAGCAAGGGACTTCAATCGAAACCCAGCATGTGGGCTTCGCACTGGGAATGCCAAAGATCACGATCTAGTGAATGAATCCTCAACCCTTCTGACTCCTTGCACAGAGATGGTTTGATTAGCACAGACAGCCTTTGCCTCCTTTCTGCCCCCCTCCCCACACCCCATTTGGTGGGGTAAGCAGGAACTTCACCAGCACTTTCCATTTTTAAATGTTGGCCCCAACGTTAATTTCATATTGCAGCTAGTAAGATTCTTTGAGGCCTCAGCAGAAGGCACGTTGCAGATGGCAAAGATATTTTTCACAGTTTTTATGGTGGATAACAATATACTTGACACTTTTCTCATTAAATGTGAGCTTTGGTATGTGATTAAACATGCTAGGCATCTGTGCTCTAAAATTACAAATGTGAAAGACAACAACTCAAATGTTTCAGTCAATAAATATACAGGGTACAGTCAACATTAAATAACGTGTTTTATGTTTTATCCCAGGAAAGAGAAAAAATAAAGACTGAATCAGCAGCGACTCTCTTCCAAGCAGTGTGTTTGCCTTACCAAGGGACCAAGAGATTCAGACTTAGAGAAAACCTAGATACAATTTCATCCACCTCTCTCATTTTATAGATGAGGAAGGTGGGGCCCAAAGGAGGTCAGAGCTGATCATGTCTTACCAAGGGACCTTACCAAGAGACCAAGTCAGACTTAAAGAAAACCTAGATATGATTTCATCCACCTCTCTTGTTTTATAGATGAGGAAGTGGGGCCCAAAGGAGGTTAGAGCTGATCATGCCGTTCTCCTCAAAACCATTCACTGGCTCCCTATTACCTATCAAATTAAGTTACTTTGTAGTCCCATAGCTTTAGAGCTAGACCAAACATCTGAGGCTTTCTAGTCTGACCCTCTCATTTTACAGATGTTGATACTAAGGCCAGAGAAACTAAGTGATTTGCCCCATACCCCTTAGTAACAGAGTTGGGATTCAAACCTAGGCCCCTTGATTCCAGACTTAGTGTTCTCTCGTGCCCAGGGTTTGCGCAGATTAGTCTTAGAGCTGGGATTCAAGCGCAGGCCCCTAGCAGGGCGATAAGGCAACCCTGGATGGATTCTAACCTCCTGATATGAGCCCATGAGGGTTTCCCCTTGCTAGAGAGAACCCTATAAGCAGAAGCAAGATGTCCACTTTTCAAGGATTTCTGTTCAGATATAGATAAATTGGACTTGGCCTCTAAGGCCCCTTCCAACTCTGAGATTCCGTGATTTGTTTTTCTTCTTTCTCTTTGTCAAGGACCACCATCCTTCCAGTTTTCCAGGTTCAGAACCTCAGAGCTATCCATAATTTTTCACTTTCCTTCATCCCCTATACCTAATCAATTGCCACATGTCCATTCTAACTTCACAATATCTGAAATCTGTCTCCTTCTCTCTGCTCACATGGACATTTACCTAGTTCAGGCACTCATCACCTCTCTTGTGGACTATTTCAATGCTTCCTAATTGGTCTTCCTGCTTCAAGTCTCTCCCCTTTCCAACCCATGCTCCACAAAGATTGCCAAAAATATATTTCACAAGGCATGAGTCTGACCTTATCGCTCCTTTGTTCAGTAAACTCCAATAATGCATTTCTACTTCTCAGATCAAATGTATACCCAATTTGGATTTTTGGGGCAGCTAGGTGGCACAGTGGACAGAGTGCTGGGCTTGCAGTCAGGAAGACTCATCTTCTTGAGTTCAAATCCAGCCTCAGACACTTACAAGCCATGTGACCCTGGGCAAATCACTTAACCCCGCTTGCTTCAGTTCCTCATTTGAAAAATGAGCTGGAGAAGGAAATGGCAAACAATCCCAGTATCTCTACCAGAAAATCCCAAATGGGGTCACAAAAGAGTCAATCACAATTGAAATGACTAAACAACACCAAATTCAAATATATGTGCATATAAACACTCATCATATATAACATACACAAAATAATTATAAGGTAATTTGGGAGGAGGGAGAAAGGCAGCAGCAATGAGGAAAGGGATCGGGAAAGGTCTTATGTAGAAGAAAACTATTCTAAGAGACAGAGACAAGGAGGGTGTACATTCCAGGAAGGATGTATGAAACCTATGCGAAGATATAGAAATAGGACATAACGTATTATGTGTGAGGAACCAGTCATTCAATAAGTATTTATTAAATGCTTACTCTGAGCCAGGCACTGTGCTAACCAAGGGGGATACAAAAGGTTCTGCCCTCAAGGAGGTTATATTCTAATGGAGGTTAGTTACCACATGCAAATAACTATAGACATACAAAATAGATACATTGTACATGGAAAGTAATCTCAGAGGAAAGGCACTAGACCAGAGGATATGTGAAGGGGAGTGATATACAGTGGGGTTAGAAAAGTAATTTGGAGCCAGGTTGTGAAGAGTTTTAAATTCCAGTGTTCAGTGGTTTTTCAGTTGTGTCTGATGCTTTGTGACCCCATTTGGGGCTTTCCTGACAACAGTACTGGAGTGGTTTGCCATTTCCTTCTCCAGTTCATTTTACAAATGAGAAACTGAGGCAAACAGGGCTAAGTGACTTGCCCAGGGTCACACAGCTAGTAAGTGTCTGAGGCCAGATTTGAACTCAGAAAGATAAGTCTTCCTGACTCCAGGCCCTGTACTCTATGCACTGTACCATCTAGCTGCCATATATTTGAATACTTACATACAAAAGACATGTCTCCTCTAACAGAATGTATATTCCTGGAGGAAAGGGACTGTTTTCATTTCTGTCTTTTTATTCCAAGAGCCTAGCATAGCACCTGGCACATAATAGGTGCTTAACAAATGCTGGTTGAATGATTGATTCTGGATTCTGTACTGAAACCCAATTCCAGTTGACAATCTAATAGCATCTTTACAACAGCCCTAGCCTCTTCCCCTAAAATACTAATACGGGATGGGTTTCAATCAGAGGTGGCAAATTGGGATAGGGGTTGTATATTCTGCTAAAGTTGTCTGTGGATCAAGAAAGTTGTAGAACCACCTTTTTAAGGACAGAGCTACAATGGGGTTGATGAAGCAACCATTCTCTTTAATCTACTGACTCCTTACCTTCTGCTTAAAATCAACATGCTCAGGTTTCTCCAATCTTAAAACAACTTCCTCAACCCTAAAACAACCTTCACTTAACCTTACTTACTATGCCCCTAAACTATAATGAGTAGTCAAAATTTATTGCCTCTACTTCCTCACCATTTATTCACTCTTGAATTCCTCACAATCTGGCTTCCTCACCCACTGCCCTGTTGAAAATATTTCCTTTATAGTCACTAGGGGCTACTAAATTACCAAATCCAATCCTCATTTTCTTTGACCTCTCTGTAGTATTCAATGCTGTTGACTACATCGTCCTCATTAATACTACTTACTTCTTTAGCTCCTCTGACAACATATTTTCCTGTTTTTCTTCCTACCTCTCCCCTTCTTATTATTGTCCCTTTAAAATAAGCTTTTCCCAATTGCCCAACTGTCAAGGATTGTCTCCTTTGCCTGTCTAAAGTGTGGGGTATATGTATGTACTCCCTTCCACACTGTGACTTTCCCCATGGTGGTTTTGATATATTGCAGGTCAGCATAAGAAATTAAATGGGAATTTTTGGGGAATTTAGTGAAAGCCATGGATGACAAATGAAGGCCAGCAGATGACACAGAGTCTATGACCAAATACTTCATCCAAATTTTACAATAAGGTATTTTAAACACCTCATAAAAGAAAAAGAAAAAATTCAGATTTCTTTAGTGATATGAAAAGCGGACAAAAGATTTTTACATGGATTTTGCAAATCACAGGGACACCACACCCTTAGCCCCTGCGACATGACAGGGATAACTGTATAAATATATCTATATCCATATCTATATCTATATCTCTCTATATACATACATACATGCATAATACATATCTAAATCTATATCTATCTATCTGTCTATCTATCCATCTATCTATAACTTCATACCCAAGTATATCTCTGTTATATTCCTATTGGCCATGGACCAAAAAGACAAACAGGTCCCAAGGGAATTGTACTTTCCTAGAACACTAGACAGGGCCTTCTACTTGGGGTCTTCAGAAGGAAAAACCAGATAAATATGTCAAGTCACGTATAAAGATGAATCACAGACTTCACAATTGGACAGGACCTCAGAGGCCATTTCGTCCAACCATTACCTGAGCAGGAATCCTCTACACACACACACACACAGAGAAAGAGAGAGAGAGAGAGAGAGAAAGAGAGAGAGAGAGAGAGAGAGAGAGAGAGAGAGAGAGAGAATCTGACAAATGAACAACCGGTTTGACTTGAATATATCCATTAGTGGGGAGCCCACTACCCCTGAATGGAGTCCCATTACAACTTTGAATAGCTTTAATCTTCCACTTACTATCTGTGTGACCTTAAGTAAAACATTGAACTTCTCTAAACTTAGGTTTCCTCATACTTAAAAGGAGTTGGACTAGTTGAATTCTAAGGCCCTTTCTAGCTCTAAATGGTGCAATCCTATTTTCCAGGACACAGATAACCAGTCTAAAGATGACTAACATCAAACAAGGCTCTGAAGTTGTCTTGTATAAGCCTGGTTTCCATTACTGATCCTGGGAAGGGATGAGGAACAGCTACTCTTGGTAGCTAGCTGAGTTGTTACCATGCCTGCACATTGGCTTTCTGCCTCGGCTATTCCTTACATAATTATATCATTATGGGGTCTTGGCCAGCTGTACTTTTTGCAACTATCTTATACTCAGCATGTAGGAATTTCCAGTTAAGTACAATGGAACTTCCTTTCAACCAAAGTCCATTATGCTACAATGGTAAATTAAGTACTTTAAGGGTCCTATTGTAAGGATTCCATGATTTCTGACTGTAAGGGTCCCATGACCTGTGAATCAGCAGTACCTGAGAAAATAAGGAATGACTTATTCGGGATATGGTT
Organism: Trichosurus vulpecula; assembly: GCF_011100635.1. NCBI lineage: Eukaryota > Metazoa > Chordata > Mammalia > Diprotodontia > Phalangeridae > Trichosurus > Trichosurus vulpecula. The sequence continues at coordinate 132,276,658 of NC_050581.1, forward strand.
GTAGTATTAAATAATCGGCACTCAAACCCTTCAGTGTTCTTGGTGCCTCTGATCTTGGCAGTTCACAGTACAGCCTGGCACATAAGACTTTCTAGGGACACACACACACACACACACACACACACAAAACTGTTTTACAGAGGAACAGAGGGACACAGAGAGAAATCTGTCCAGGAACAACAAACTCCCATAGCGACAAAATCCTCCTCCTCTTCCTCTTAGCTTTCCTTCTTCTACTTTCCCTTCTTTCCCTTTTACTTTCTCTTCTCTCCTCCTCTTTCTCCTCCCCCTCCTCCTGACCCCCTCTTTCTCCTCTTCCTCCTTCTTCTCTTTCTCCTCCTCCTTCTCCTTCCATAATCTGGTCCCAATCTACCTTCCTAGTCTTACTTCATATTAATCCCCTTATACTCTATGCTCCAGCTGAGCTGGATTATCAACTGGCCCTAATCATATTCCATATTTTTTTGTTGCCACCCCTTTGATATACCTAGACATTGGGATACGCATGTGAAAGTGAGACAGTCCCTCCTCTCAAGGAGTTTATATTCTGCTAGGAGAATGCAATATGTTCACAGATAAGTAAATACAGGATGTATACAGAATGAATATAAAGCCATTTCAGAAAGCTACCAACTACTGGAGGCAATAAGGAAGAAGAAGGTATTTGAGTTCAGCCTTGAAGGAAATGAGGCATGGAGGTGGAGATGAGGAGGGAGTACGTTTCATTCTTGGAAAACAAGCTTCACAGTGCAATGAAGCCAGGAGATAGAGCATCTTGGAGTGCTGTATTTGAGGTAAAGCAAGAACATTATGTCCAGTTTGGTTGAGCTGTAGAGTGAATTAAGGGAGTAATTTGTAAGGTTTGGAGGGACCAGGTTGTAACGGACTTGAAATACCAAACAGAGGAGTTTATATTTGACTCTAGAGGAAATAGGGAGTCATTGGAGGTTATTGAATAGAGGAATAACATAGTCATTCTTGTGCTTTTGAAACATCTCTGTGACAGCTGTGGGAAGGATAGATTGGACAGGAGAGTGACTGGATGCAAAGATGTGAATTAGGAGGCTTTTGCAATAGTCCAAATAAGGATAGGTGCTCTAACAGGTTACAGGAAGTGTAAGAAACCTTATTTGTCCCATCAAAACTCCCTCAATCTGGTTGCTCAGGATCTAGAATCTTAGAAATGAAAAGTGTTTTGTTTATATATGTGTATTATATTTATTCGTGTGTGTATATGTATATGTATACAGATATACATCAACACACATTACACATGCATATGATATATATTTTCACTTCTGATGCTATAATCATATGTGTTATATTTGTGCATGTGTATATATGCATGTATGTGTGAATATATACATGTATAACATGCATGCACAAACACTTAATTTGTAAGATTCTATGATTATATACGTTTGTATGTGTATCTATGTGTGTGTATGTATTTGATCAAGGCTATCTAGTCCAAGCTCTAATATGATGCAGATTCCCTGGCAGATGGTTGTTCAGCCTATATTTGAAGAGACACAGTGATGGGGAACTCATTCCCACATGGCCCTGGCTAGTGAGGAATAGAGGTAGAAAGAGAAGGACAGCACTAAACACAGTTATATTTATCTCCCAGATGGTCTTCATTTGTGGCTCTATGGCTAATGGAAAATATAGATTAGCTTTCATCTTATAGTTTATGGTCTAGATCACAAACTTTCTTCTCTCCTTTTTAGATACTTTTTTAATAGTAAAGAAGGGAAACTGTTTTTCACAGATTTAACTTGACATCTGTCTAGAAAAGCAAGGAGAAAATAACCAATCAAATGTCGGCTATGTGAAAACGTTAGGACAACTGCATTTTCATGGTTGACAGGAAGAATACATACCCAGATTTTTTTCTCTTGCTGTCAGGATAATTTATTGGCTCTTTTTTTTTAGCGGGAAGCTTAGGCAGAAAGAGGGATGGGGAAAGAGGAGCAAAGAGATAAAAATGGCTTTTTTCGATTCTCCATAGGAATTTCAGAATTGGTCCTTTAATTCATAGTGCCTTACTGACAACTTTCCAATTAATAACAAGGGTCCTTAGGTATATTAGTCCAAAGGACTAAAGAAGATGATCCCTCCTCCTCAATCCCAGCTCCCCACAAAGTACCATAGCTTTATTTAACTCTCTAGGAATAATGCTACTTAGCTAGTGATAGATAGCTATTGCTTTACTAGCAATTATGTTTTATATACATTATCTCATTTGATTTCTCACAACAATCCTGTAAGGTAGGTGCTATTATTATCCCCAATTGCCAATAGGAAGATGAAGCTCAGTGGAGTTAAATGACTTCCCTGGGGTCACATGGCTAGTAAACGTCTGAGGCAGGATTGAATCCAGGTCTTCCTGAACCTCGAACTTAAACCCCCATACCATACTGTCTCTAATAGTGTCATTCCTATGGGAAAACTGGAACACTAATGTACTGTTGGGGTTGTTGCTGGAGAGCAATTTGGAACTATACCCAAAGGGCTATAAAACTATACAAAACTGTACATACCCCTTGATTCAGCAATACCATTGCTAGGTCTGTATCCCAAAAAGTTTTTTTTTTTAAAAGAGGAAAGGAACCCATTTATTCAAAAATATTTATAGCAGCTCTTTTTGTGGTGGCTAAGAATTGGAAATCAGGGAGGGGGTGTTGCCTGCCAATTGGGTAATGGTTGAACAAGTTGTGGTATATGATTGCAATGGGATGATTTCAGAAAAACCTGGAAAGACTTACATGAACTGATACAAAATGAAGTGAGCAGAACCAGGAGAATGTTGTACACAGTAACAGCAATATTGTACAATGAAGAACTTGAATGACTTAGCTCTTCTCAGCGATACAATGATCCAAGACAATATCAAAGGACTGATGATGAAAAATGCTCTCCACTTCCACAGAACTGATGTTGTCTGAATATAGACTGAAGCATACTATTTGTGTCTTCCTTCCTTCCTTCCCCTTCTCTCTTTCTTTCTCTCTTTCTTCCTTTCTTTCTTTCCTTCTTGCACAAAATTATTAATATGGAAATGTTTTACATGATTGCACGCATATAACATATAAAATTGTTTACCATCTCAGGAAAAGGGGAGGGAAGGGATAGAATTTGGAACTCAAAACTTAAAAAAGTTAAAATTGTTTTTACATGTAATTGGGGAAAAATAAAATATTATTTTTTAAAAGTTCCCTTTCTAAAAAAAGTGTGGGGTTTTTTTGCGGGTTTTTTTGGGTGATTTTCCATGCAAATGTTGATTTTTTTTCATGTATCAGATGTCTTTGTTTATTGGTTTTTCTTTTTTTTTTCTTTCTTTCTTTCTCTCTCTATATTTTTTATTTTTAATTTTTTTAAATTTTTTTAAATTTTTTTGCAAATGTTGATTTTAAACTTGAAGAACAGACATTTTTACCTGGAAAATCTCTGCCACATTATCACTTCATTCAAAGAGGAACTTTCTAGAGAGAGCATTTGAGGGACTGGGGTGGGGGGTGTAATACGAAATTTAGAACCTAGTGGTAATAAAATCCTAAGTCCTCTCATTCTTAATGAAAGTTGCCTTCAAATGGAGTATGCAAATAGAACTAAAACACAAAACAAAAACTATCTCTTTGTCATTTTGTCACAGAGGTGTGGCTCCCTCTGGATTGTATGCCTCAGTCCTTTACCCTATACGTTTTCCACCTACTTTGGCCTATCAGTCCTGTTCATCCCATGAAGGATGAGAAATAGACTCCTGGGACAAGAGGCATGATTTCTGGAAGTCTAGTCTATATGATGCTGATGCACGTGGGGACAGGAGAGACAGGGGCAGGGCAAATGGCCAGATGGCCCTGGTAGATGGGCTATAAAGCTGAGTATGGGAAGGGAGAAAACTCTTTGGATGATCTTGATATCCACTCAGAGGGCCTCATAGCTGTTAAGATCTACAATGCATATTGTGTCTTAATGGTTATTACAATCTGGACTTGATCTCATATGGGTAGTGGTATCATGCCCAGTGCCTTGTAATGGCCACCTATTTTGTGGCCCAGAACTGGGGAAGCTCAGGTTAAACACTAGCACTCCCATAACATCAACTGAGACTGTTGTGAGTAAAGAAGCTATGGAGAAGACTTGGGGCAGTTTGAGTTAAATTTGACTTCAGGTAGACTGACTTGGGACCCAGGTGTGGGCATTTTGGACAAAGAGAATATAAAAACAGATTTAGGACTTTGGCAGGGAGCTCCTGAGACCCCAAGGAATCTCCTCCTCAATGGCTTTTAATTTCCTCGCTGACAACTTTTACTTGCTCTTCCTTTCCTGGTCTACTTTTTAATGGCCATGTATATTGCTTTTTACCTGTGGGATTGCTGAGGGTTTTTAGTAAAGGAATTGGTTACTGGAATCCTTAGGCTTTGAGTGATCCATTGCACTAGATATGGACATAGGTTGGAACACCAATCTTGGTCATGCTTTTCATTTTGACAGATCACAGTGTAATAGGGTCTGACTCATGCATACAACAATCAGCTTGGCTAATGTGAATTCTCCATTGCAGGATGCTGGGGAGCTTGTTTTTGGGACAATCATGATAACATGTAAGGGAGGAACCTTGGAGTCTATGGAACATGCATGGGCATTCTGTAACTGGCTCCAATTGATTAACTACATGGTTAGGAGGAGACTTTTCCAATTGGTTGTATAGGCAGAACTGTTGGTATCTTCAAAAAGATCCAAGTCAGCTCTAGTTGTGTGTCTATTGGTTTATTTTCTTGACTCCTTTGCCCACCGTGTCTGGTAAAAGACAATGCTGTAAAAGCCTTAGGACCTTCTTCCCTCTGAGGCCATGTGACCCCAAAAAACTGGCTTCAGTCCTTGACCATTTTTTGGATGGTTCTTTTCATTCTAAGTGAAGGAAGTGAAGCCTTACAACCTAGTGAGTTTAAAAGATTGTTAGGAGGATGCTTTGTCTATAGGATCCTGAGGCAATGCATTGATGCCTCAAGAAACAAGGAGTGATCTTTGGGAGTGACCTTTGGGAACCTGGCCCAGCAGAAGGCATCATCACAGGCATGCTTCAACAGGACATCAACTTAGTGGGACAAATGCTAAGCAGGAACTGGGCTAAGTTTTGAGCCTACTCTTTCGGAGACTGGGGGGTTGGAGGGGACCGTATGGCCTCTGAGGACTGGGTGTGAGGGGACTAAAACTCTTTGCACTTTGTTCCTGCTATGCCTTTGAAGTAAGTATCCCTTTGTAAAAAGGAATGCTGTTAAATGGTTAAATGGGGCTGGGGCATTAGTTACTGGCTCTTAACAATAGGGAACACTAGTTACTAGTACTGCTTACTAGCTGCTAAAAGGGCTTGAATCAATGATGACAGAGAAAAGAGATTCTCCACATTCTTAGGGCTACCTCTTGTAACTCTGAGGGGCAGATTTAGCAGTCTGCCTCTGAGAGACAGGGCCAGGGCTTCCCACTACAACAAAATCATAGAATTTCAGAATTAGGAGGTAGTCAATGACTACAAAATACATTTAACCTTTGTGTGAAGACCTCTAAGAGAGGGGGTTCCCACTACTTCTTGAGACATCCCACTTTGGGATGGATCTAATTGTTAGGGAAATTTTTCCTTATACCAAACCTAAACTTTCTTGTTTACAATCTCCATCTGTTAGCTTTGTTCTTCCTGCTTGGGCCAAATAGATTTAATCCTTCTTTCACGTGCCAGGTCTTCACATAGTTAAAGACAGCTGACATATCTTCTCTGGTTTTCTCTTCTCCAGGCTAGACATCCCCACTTCCTTCAGTTAGTCCTCATATGGCATAAACTCAAGGCTCTTTACCATCCTAGTTTCTCCTAGTTTTCATCCAAAGATTCTCTGTCTTATCAATGTCCTTCCTAGAAAGTGCCCAGAACAGAACAGGGTATTCCAGATGAGGTCAGGATATAGGCAACCCAGGTACCATGGTATCATCACCTTCTTGTTCCTGGATGCTATGCCTATTAATGCTGGCTAAGACGCTTTTGCTGTCTTGGCAGCTATCACACACTGTAACTCATATTGAGCATTTATTCCAGCAAAACCCCCAGACCTTTTTTCAGATAAATTTCAGTCCAGCCCCACTTCCCTCATTTCATACTTGTGAAGTCGATTCTTGGAACTTCAAAACTTTTATTTATTCTTGTTAAATTCCATCTTCTCTGACTCAGCCTAACATTTTGGCCTGTCAAAATCCTTTTTCATCCTCACTCTATCATCCTGTGAGTTAGCTATCCCTTTTAGCTTTGTATCTTTGTATCTGAAAACTTGACAGGCGTGACATCTATGCCTTCATCCAAGTCATTGATAAAAATGTTAAACATCACAAGGCCAGGCACAGATCCCTGCAGCACTCCTTTGGAGATGATGGATAGAATCAATGATTTCTAAATACAGGGCCTTCAAACTCTGCTTGCCCCAGATCCCTGGAAGAAAGGTCATCAAATTCCATGTTTATCATTGTTGACATTCAGAATGTTTTACTAACATGCTATTTTATCATTTTTTATAATTATCTAAGTGTTCCTTTCTTTTCTCGTCCTGAAAGAAACCCTCCTATGTTCAAAAGACTTGTCTGTGGTCAAAGGCAAAATCTCAGACAAGAAGGACTGATGGTCTAATCTATTAGGACAGGCCTGTTCTGTCTTGGCACAGTGTTAATTATATTCATCAAACATTTGAGATTATGGCTGTTGAAAGATGCTCTGCATATGCCAAGGCAGACACTTCCCCAAGTGTTTGTGGTTACTACATAATTAACGGGTCCTAGAAAGATGCAGTTACTGCATTTGGAGTACAGGACCTAGATACTCATTGACACCATCATGATTTCTGTGGATCCCATATTGATAGCAAGAATGTAATAGCAACTAGAGGAAAAAGATAAAAGAAATTTAGAGAGTATAAAAATGATAACTTATAGAGCATGGAAATCTTATTTTAACATATCCTCAACTCAAGCTGTAGAAGACAATACAATTTTGTAGAGCTGACTACATTGCATTCCTACTCAATTTATTATCTAGATCTCACTTTTATGATCAATATCTTCCTCTAGAAAGGGTCCAGATCCTGACAATTCTTTCAACTTCTAAATCCAGCTTTTCCCCCTTTCTCTGTGGAAATTTAGAGGTTTATGGCTTTCTCTCCATTTATAGGGCTGAAAGAGGTGGTTGACTATGGGTGTTGAATTGTGCATCAGTTTTCATACAGGGTCAATGTGTTGCTGATTTTTTTCTAACAAAAATTTTTCTTGTGTAACAAAAGGCATGATGCTGAGCTCAGGGGAATTGGGGTACTGCACCCTTGACCCCAACAATAAGGGGCTCTTCTCAGCTCTGGACCTATGCACATTGACCAGATTTAGTCCTGGGGAAGCCTGGCAATACAAGAATCAAGTCAAATCAACAAGTAACTATTAAGTGCTTACAATTTTCCAGGAGCTATGCTTTTTTCCCCTTTCATTCTATATATTCCTACTCCAGAATCTCTGGGAAAATTATTTCAGATTAGGTTTTGATTTGTGTCTACTGTCTTCTCAAAAGGCAGATTATAAAGGAACTCAATGTACAATGTAAATCAGGCATTTATTTCCTCTACACACACACACACACACACACACACATACACACACACACAAAATATCAAGACATGATGCAGTTTGTGAGACTTCTGAATAGGCGTTTTACATTTCATCTTGGCTCTGTACTGTCCAAACAATTCCCTCCAAGGTCATATCCTCTGGCAAGCCATGCCAGGTCATCTTCTCCTAAGAGAACCACTATAGGGAATATAGAGGACACCTGTAGTGTAGCTGTGAATTACTGATGGACCCAGTAACTCTGACCTCAAAAATTCACAAGGTTGCCTCCAAGGTTAGACTTGTCCATCTTACAATTACTATTGAGTCATCTATATTCAGGAAAGGAAACACAAAGCAGAAAAAGTCAGGCCCACTCCCAGACTCCTAGGTTCAGTTCACCTAACTGACCCTCTGCTCTGGGACATGGGAGCAGTTGCCAGAGTACTGAGGTAAAGAAAGTGACCATTCCTCATATTTAGTTCATCACCTCTCTGTTATTATCTTCTCTGTAATATGGAGTTCACACAAATTACAAAGCTTAAAGGCTGAAATATAGTTAATGAATGCAGCATACACTTGGCCTGATGTTTCACCTCTACCAAAATACCTCTTTAGTTGTAAACAAGTCCACCATGTGATACCAGGTTTTACAGACATTCAGGCCTCTATTCAGGTCTATTCTCTGAGACTTTCCATTAACATTTTTAGGTCACATACCTATTAATTCCATAATGCTTCTTATACAGGGATAATCTACCTCTGTTCCCCTGGAGGAACTGGCTCCTCTCCAATGTAAATTCCTAAATGAAGCTAGCAATAGTTTCCAGGTATAACAAGTACTTTCTGGGCTTACCACCCCAGAGACAAGCTGCTATATCTCCATCTCAGAGATTCTAGGGGTATCTGAGGGGTTTAGGCATCTTTCTTTAATGCCATCAGCCAAAGTTTCCATTCTAAGGGTGATCCCCAATTAACCACCTTTGAATAGTATGTCATTTCCACTTCACCCCTTAACATCAATTGGCTTTTGCAAATGGATACTTGTTTTGGAGATATAGCAATAACAAGGGAACAAATATTTCCCTCCAACTCTTCACAGGGCACACTGTCCTCTATCCTACATCTGCCTCTGGGGAGACTAGGCTTACTCTTGGCTCAGTTTCTACATAGTACTGGTTCTACCAAGTTCAAGTCCAATGTAGAATACCAACAGAATGAGTCCTAGCCTCAGTTATTGCTAAGCTGGGTCCTGAAGGCTGCTCCTCAATGACCAGGGCATCAGTGCTAGGCTGCATGTAAATCCCACTATAGACATATCCCAGATTCCTGGATCTTGGTGGCTTACTCTCCTAACCTTTCAAAATTCACAAGGTTGTAGACCCTCATCTTTTCACCTAAAAGTAAAGAACAAAATTGGAGGCAGGCAAAAAACATGACACCCATCTTCACATCAGCCTCCCAGGGAGAGGGCCCAAAAGGTCCTCTCATACAGCATTGTTTCTTCCCAGACAACATCAGCAAAGGAGTCAAACCAAGAAAAGAAGAGGTCCAACCAGGAGAGAAGCTAATGAAAGACATTTGAAGGTGCCTTTAGGGGGCAGAGCCAAGATGGTGGCTGGAAAGCAAGGACTTGCCTAAAGCTCTCCCCCAAGACCCTCCAAACACCTATGAAAATGGCTCTGAACAAATTCTAGAAATGCAGAACCCACGAAATAGCAGAGGGAAGCAGAGCTCCAGCCCAGGACAGCCTGGATGGTGACTGGGTAAGGTTTATCACATGGAGCTGGGAGCAGAGCAGAGCCCAGCATGGGTGGCGGCAGGACCAACCAGACAGGGAGCCAGGCAGAACAGGCCCTAGAGCCCTGAATCAGTGAGCTGTGGCAGTTACAAGACTTCTCAACCCACAAACACCAAAGACAACAGAGAAGGTTAGTGGGAAAAACTTCAGGGACAGAGTGAAAGGAATTCGGGGTTCAGCTACCACCTCAGGGGCAGCAGAGGTGGTGCAGCTCTGAGGCAAGCTTACAGAACTACAGCTGCAGTTGCTTGTGGCCCTAGGCCCACCTGGTGGGAGGAATTAAGTGGCGGATAAGAGCTGGAGTGCAGAGCCTGCTCAGATCTGAGTCACGGTCAGGGTTGGCGTTTCTTGGGGGAGGAGGAGCGCTGGTGTAGCAGAGCTTGCTGTGTAGAAATAGTTCTGAAAACAACAGCATAGCCCCTCAAGCTTGGGACAAAGTACTCTCTACTCTACGAGCAGTTATATGCTGACGAAAAACTCAAGGGTCAAGTAGCTACCTGGGAACATGGCCAGGCAGTGAAAATGGACTCAGATTCAGACTCAGACTTTGGAATCTTTCTTTGGTGACAAAGAAGACCAAAACATACAGACTGAAGAAGTCAACAAAGTCAAAGAGCCTACATCAAAAACCTCCAAGAAAAACATGAACTGGTCTCAGGCCATAGAAGAGCTCATAAAGGATTTGGAAAAGCAAGTTAGAGAAGTAGAGGAAAAATTGGGAAGACAAATGAGAGTGATGTGAGAAAACCAGGAAAAACAAGTCAATGACTTGCTAAAGGAGACCCAAAAAAATACTGAAGAAAATAACACCTTAAAAATAGACTAACTCAAATGGCAAAAGAGCTCCAAAAAGCCAATGAGGAGAAGAATGCCTTGAAAGGCAGAATTAGCCAAATGGAGAAGGATGTCCAAAAGACCACTGAAGAAAATAACACCTTAAAATTAGATTGGAGCAAGAGGAAGCTAGTGACTTTATGAGATATCAAGATATTATAAAACAGAACTGAAGGAATGAAAAAATGGAAGACAATGTCAAATATCTCATTGGAAAAACCACTGATCTGGAAAATAAATCCAGGAGAGATAATTTAAAAATTATTGGACTACCTGAAAGCCATGATAAAAAAAGAGCCTAGATATCATCTTTCAAGAAATTATCAAGGAAAACTTCCCTGATATTCTAGAGCCAGAGGGTAAAATAGAAATTGAAAGAATCCACTGATCACCTCCTGAAAAAGATCCCTAAAAGAAAACTCCTAGGAATATTGTTGCCAAATTCCAGAACTCCCAGATCAAGGAGAAAATATTGCAAGCAGCCAGAAAGAAACAATTTGAGTATTGTGGAAGCACAATCAGGATAATACAAGATCTAGAAGCTTCTACATTGAGGGATTGAAGGGCTAGAAATATGATATTCTGGAGGTCAATGGGGCTATGATTAAAACCAAGAACCGCCTACCCAGCAAAACTGAGTATCAAACTCCAAGGCAAAATATGGATTTTCAATAAAATAGAGGACTTTCAAGCTTTCTCAGTGAAAAGACCAGAGCTGAGTAGAAAATTTGACTTTCAAACACAGGAATCAAGAGAAGCATGAAAAGGTAAACAAGAAAGAGAAATCATAAGGGACTTACTACAGTAGAACTGTTTTGTTTACATTCTTACATGGAAAGATGATGTGTATAATTCATGAGACCTCAGTATTAGGGTAGCTGAAGGCAATATACATACATACATACACATATATGTATATGTATATATATATATATATGTATATATATATGTGTGTGTGTGTGTGTGTACAATATATAGACAGAGGGCACAGAGTGAGTTGAATATGAAGGGATGATATCTCAAAAAATAAAATCAAATTAAGGGATGAGAGAGGAATATATTGAGAGAGGGAGAAGGGGAGAGATAGAATGGGGTAAATTATCTCGCATAAAAGTGGCAAGAAAAAGCAGTTCTGAAGGAAGGTAAGGGGGGGCAGGTGAGGGGGAATGAGTGAATCTTGCTCTCATCGGATTTGACCTGAGGAGGGAATACCATATACACTCAATTGGGTATCTTACCCCACAGGAGAGAAGGAGGAAGGAGATAAAAAAGGGGGGATGATAGAAGGGAGGGCAGATAGGGGGAGGAGGTAATCAAAAGCAAACACTTTTTAAAAAGGGACAGGGTCAAGGGAGAAAATTGAATAAAGGGGGATAGGATAGGAAGGAGCAAAATATAGTTAGTCTTTTACAACATGAATATTGTGGAACGGTTTTGCATAATGATACACATGTGGCCTATGTTGAATTGCTTGCCTTCTCAGGGACGGTGGGTGGGGAGGGAAGAGGGGAGAGAATTTGGAGCTCAAAGTTTTAAAAGCAGATGTTCAAAAAAAAGTTTTTGCATGCAACTAGGAAATAAGATATACAGGCAATGGGGCATAAAAATCTATCTTGTCCTATGAGAAAGTAAAGGAAAATGGGATGGGGGGGGAGTGGGATGAGAGAACGGAGTGCTGACTGGGGAATGGGGCAATCAGAATATGTGCCATCTTGGAGTGGGGGGTAGGGTAGAAATGGGGAGAAAATTTTTAATTCAAACTCTTGTGAAAATCAATGCTGAAAACTAAAAATATTAAATAAATGAATAATAATTTAAAAAAGAAGGTGCCTTTAGTTTTAGTTCCACAATTTCAGCCAGTCAAAAAGGTTTCCATTCACCACAGGTTTAGCAGGCTAAAACCAGTTACAGAATGTCTACACAAGCTCCAAAGTTTTTCCAAGGCACCTCCATTATACAGTAATAACAGTCTCCTGAAAACAGACTCCCTAGCCTCTTACACATGGGGAACATTAGCCAAGTATACTAATGCACCTTGAATAGGCTCAAAAGAATTGAACTTCTTGGCCAGTTCCTCATTACACAACTACCATGTACTTCCTGTCAGTGTAGCCAGTATTTTTTTTTTTAAATTTTTTTTATTTTTTGCTTTTTGGCAGGGCAATTGGGGTTAAGTGACTTGCCCAAGGTCACACAGCTAGTACTTGTGTCAAGTGTCTGAGGCCGGATTTGAACTCAGGTCCTCCTGACTCCAGGGCTGGTGCTCTACTGACTGCGCCACCTAGCTGCCCCTAGCCAGTATTTTTTAATGCTCCAAAAGGTCTGATAATTCATAGAGTACTGCCTGAGTGGTTTTCCCCAGCTCTGACCTTGCCATGAATTACCTTGGAATCTACCAATTCCTTCATCTTTTTTTCAAAGTCCTCATTTTTATTTTCTGTGGCCTCTTCTAAAATCAGAATGCCCTTCTGATTTTCCAAGTTAAAAAAAATCAAAACTCTTTGGGTAACATACTCCATCTTGCCAATAAATTGGTCGACAATGGCAATATCCAACCAACCTCAATGTAGAAGTAATTCAGGCATACACATCATGTCACAGTAATACAATAAAGCAACATTCTAAGCAATTAACATAACAGATAACAGTAAAGTCAATACGTAAATTAGCACCAATGTGCCGGTAATAGCGTATTTCACACCAAATGCAGGTACTGAAAATCATGTTGGAATGAAGAGCAGCAGTGAATAACAAACTTTTATATTGATTTTTTTACTTAGGAATGTAGCAAATTGGGTGTCAAATAGGGAACTATGCAGTGGATACCAAAAAAATGAAAAACTAAATAAAAACAAAAGGAAGCAGAAAATGCAGCTTTTTTAAAAATCAGAGTGAAGAGAAAAACAAGTGAAGAGAAAAAAAGGAACAAAAGCATACTCTAAAAAAAAGTTGTATCAAAATTAAGAAATCCCCAAGCCGACAGTTCTTTCCCCAAATAGCAAGAAAAGTAGAATGCATTTATCTAGAAACTCAAAGCATCATAGGAAAAAACAAGTAACATAAAATATTAAAGTTTAAAAAGAAAATGTTCTTATTGAAGATCTTAAGTGCTTATAACAGTAATTCTGGAAAATGCTATTTAAGAAGAAATTAGAAAGAAGAAGTAAAATAGTATTTAATATCCCACAGCGTAGGGGGAAATTTTTTTTTAATCTGCAGAAGAATTCTCACTTGTGGCAATATGAAGTGGCAAGGTTAGTCAATTTCTTTTACTTGCCCCCATATTCATGTAGGTTAGACTCCTCTATCCCAGCCACTCTCTCATCTCCTTGCTTGAGGCATTAACTTTCTTTCTAACCATTTCCTCACATCCTTTCTTCTAGAGAAATGGTTTTCCTTTCAAAATGGTGGTGGGAAATGGTGGGAAGGGAAGTGGCCAAAGTTCCATCTTAAAATGCCATCCTGACTGTTATCTACCCTAGGCAAACACCTTGTTGGCCTAGAAAGATCTCAGTCTAAATTTCTCTCTTTATTCTGAGAAGTTTGAAAAACAAGTCAATAATTCTATTTCTACAGCTCTAGACTCCAGCCAGAGAAATTTTGCACTGTCAAAATACCATCATGTGAATCTGTCTCTCTCTCACCTCCCGGGTGCTCCTTCTATGACCTCTTTCTGCAGCATTTGAGCAAACATATACACAGATTAGCAATGCAATGGTTAACCAAATTTGTTATACTTAAAAGACAGATTCAACAGAAAGGCAAACAAACTCTTAAATGGAGATTCAGGAAACAGAAAGAGCGTTTCAGGCATGGGGGACAGCCAGTGAAAAGGTGTGGAATTGGTTCTGAGTGTGAGAAACAGCAAGGAGGCCAATGTCATGGGATTGCAGGATATGTGGAAAGGAATAAGGTGTAAGAAGACTGGAAATAGGAAGGAACCAAGTTATGAAGGACTTTACAAACCAAATAGAATTTTATATTTGATATTGGAGGTAATATTTGTTGTTCAGTTGTTTGTCAGTTGTGTTTGACTCTATGTGACCCCATTTGGGGTTTTCTTGGCAAAGATATTGGAGTGGTTTGTCATTTCCTTCTCCAGCTCATTTTCCAGATGAGGAAACTGAGGCAAATAGGGTTGAGTGACTTGGCCAGGGTCACACAGCTAGGCCAGATTTTGTTATGCCCTCCCCCGTCCCCTTCAGTTTCCCCATCCTACCTCAGCTTGTCCCCCAGTTTGTGTCCCCATCTCCATGGAAATGATCCTGCCTCAGCTTGTCCCCCTGTTTGCGTCCCCATCTCCACGGAAATGTAATTGTGTTCTTTCCCTTTAAATACTCTTTCTCTCAGGGCTGTTCGAGTTGAGTAATTACTCCAATCAGTCGCACGCTTCAATAAATCCACATCTAAATTTATATCTGGGTCTTGCTCGCTTTTTTTTCGGCACAACATTTCGAACTCAGGAAGATGAGTCTTGTTGACTCCAAGCCCTGTACTCTATCCACTGTACCAGTGTATTGAATAGAAGGGTGATATCATCAGACCCGAGTTTTACGAAGATTAACTTATTAGCTGAGTAGAGATGGAAAAGAAGAGAGAGACTTGAGACCAACCAGAAGACTACAGCAGTAGTCCAGACGTGAGGTAGTAAGGGCCTGCACTAGGGTGATTGCAATGTTAGAAGAGAGAAGGAGGTGTGTACAAGAGATATGAAAGTAGAAACAATGTTACTTGACAACTGATTGGATGTGGGGGTTGAGAGAGAGTAAGAGATGGAGGGTGGCAGCTAGGTTATGAGCCTGGGTGACTGGTAGGAGGGTGGTACCCTCAACAGTAATAGAGAACTTGGGAATCAAGGAAGATATCAGGGGGAAAGATAATGAGTTCAGTTTTGGTCATGTTGAGTTTAAGATGTTCATTTTGTGATGTCTAATAGGCAGTTGGAGATATGAGGCTGGAGGTCAGGAGAAGAGGTAGGGGTAGAAAAGATCTGGAAATCTGGATCTGGAAATAATTTGCCTAATGATAATTAAATCTTCTCTATGGGAGCTGAACAGATCAGCGAGTGAAAGAGAACGAGAGGGAGAAGAAAAGAGGGCTGGGGACAGAGCCTTGGAAGACACTCTCAGTTAGTGAGGTGACTTAGATGAAGATCCAGCAAAGGAGACAGAAAAAGAGGGGCTGGAGGACTACAAAGGTCACAATGTCACAAAAACCTAGAGAAGAGAGTATCGGGGACAAGAGTGTCACGGGCCAAAGCAAAGAGGTCAAGAAAGATGGGGACCAGGAAAAGGTCATTAGATTTACCATTAAGAAATCATTAATAGCTTTAGAGAGAGGAGTTTTAGTTGAATGATAAGGTCTATAGCCAGGCTGCAAAGAGTTAAGTAGAAAATGAGAGGAAAGGATGTGGGAGCACCTGTTACATAGGGCCTTCTCAGAGTTTAACCACAAGAGAAGAGATATAGGAAGACAGGTAGCAGGGAGGGATGGATCAAGTGAGGGTTTTTCAAGGATGGGAAAGGCGTAGATATATTTGTAGGGAGGACAGAAGTGGTTAGTAGACAAGGGGAGATTGAAGATTGCTGAGATAGTTGGGATGACAGAGGAGGACTGGTGAGGCAAAGGGCTACTTCTCTTGAGACAAGGGTAAAGGAGGAGAAAGTGGTGGAAGGCATCTGAGTGGTGTGAGATGAGAAAAAGGAGCTCTCTAAGAATGACCTCAGCTTTTCCTGTGAAATAAAAGGTAAAGTTCTGAGCTAAGGTGGGAAGAGCTGTGTGAAGCTTGAGGAAGGATGAAAAGTTTAGAAAAACCACTGTAGTTAATGAGATCAATTAGGGAGGTATGAAAGGCTTGCTTTGCCATAGTGATGGCCCAGTTGAGATTATATAAGTAACATACATTTGTAATGGATCCTGTTGACAAGGTTTCATGATTTTCCCTAGCTTTATTCAGCAGCACGAGTAGGAGCCAAGATAGCAGATGGTAATAATCCAAGACTGAGGCTTGACAGACAGAGCAAGATTGAGAATATTACAAGGGGGCAAAGGGCTGAAGAGAAAATAATGTAAAGTTGAACTGGTTCACTTAGGGCTTAAGATGAGGAAGGAAGGAAGGTGTCACAGCAGGGATGATAGATATTCTGGAAAAGAACTGAGTGGTAGAGTTAGGGGTGTGCTGGTAAATATTCAGCAATGGGCTTTTCAGGGGGAAAAAGTATTTATATATACATACATAGGTTTATTATAAACTTTACTGATACAAAAGATTTATAGCATACAGTTTACAAGTAATAAAAAATTCAATACTCTTTGTTGTAAATTCCATATAGACAGTTGATTCTCACAGAATACTTTGCTAGATTTTTATCAAACTTTTGTGTCTGTAAGCATCCCATGGTGACAATTCAACCATGCTTTCACAAATGGAGCTGCATCCCAATCCCATTCTCTTCCTTATATTTTTTTTTCCACTTTTCCATTTAAATCTCTGTTATGTGACTTACTGTTAAACTCTTACTTTCTTACAAATTCTATTCATTAAGCTAAAATCTCTTTGTGCTTCAACACTACTGAGTACAATCATGCTAATGACATTTTCGATTTTTTGTATAGTCGAAGGGACTGGAACATTGTTTGATTCTACATTTTTATCTACAAAATCACAAAAAAAATTGTTCAAATCAATTTCATGTTTTAAAATTTCACTCAAATGATACCATTAGTTTTTTTTCCCCACAAGATTCCTGTCATGGAGTTAGTTCTTCTAAGGCCCAGTAGATTGTTCTAATTAATCAAAATATTTTAAAATGTTCTTATTGTGTCTGTCTGATAAGAGACACAAGTTCGTGTGTTGAATTAAATTCTCTAGTAACATATTCCTTGAAAGAAGATTAAATTTATTGATTTTTGTTACATGGAATATCTTTAAACTTGTCTGACTTAAAATCTTCATCTTGATAGTCATGCTTTTTAGTAGCAATGTTTAAACTTTCTGAAGTTCTTATGGTACATTTAATTTTTATGCTTTCTGACCAATAGTTGATCTTGACCGCAGTGCAGTTGAAAATAATGAAAATTCTCCAAGAATGTCAACCATTAAAACAAGATCTTGAAAGAAATTAACGTTAGCTAATCTTTTTGCCAAATAGCAATAAGGAGGCAAAAATGCATGTGTAGTGCAGGATATACGTACTATGCAGCATTTGTACTTTGTAAATTACATGTTTTTCACCTCAGTGCCAACACTTGACCAATTTTAATAATTTCAGTTTCAAATTCTTCAGCTACAATTTCTAGTTTAGTTTAATTTTTATTGGGTTGGTGATAAATAGAATACATTTTATCCAGAAATATTTTAAAACAATTACCTTGTTTTATTTCAGATAGTAAATTGTCAAGTGGTAATTGCAATTGATGACTTAAACAGTACAAAATAATGATTTTAGGAAAATTTTCTAACTTCTTAGCTACTCCAGACTTTCTTCTCAGCATTGTAGAGCCACTATCAGAATTAAATGCAATCATGTTCATTTTTAAATATTCATTATTAAAGCCACAATCATTTAAAGCAGGCAATAATATATTGGAAAATACACTTTTTTGTAGTTGACAAAAATTCTTTTAAGTAACAAATAACATTATGGGTGAAGGAGCAGATCGAATTGCACACTGACTATGTTTAACAACCAGCTTGCAACATTCCTAAACATTTAACCATCAACTCACAATAGCTGGCACAGCACAGTTCAAATACCTCACTGGAGGGAGGGATTGGAGGTCAGAGGGAGGAGGAAGAAGCGAGTTTGAGGTTGTAAGGCAGAAGAAAAGGTGGAATGACAATGAGCTCAAATGAGCTAAGGTGTGTAAAGTGCTTTGCAAAACTTAAATCTTTGTACAAAGGTTGGCTATTATTATTATTATCATTATTATTATTATTATTATTGTTATTATTATTATTATGTATCTTAGTGTGATAGAAACCTGGAGTGTGAGTCATCACATCACAGTGTGATATCATCCTACATTCCAGCCTTCTCTTTTATTACCCTCTGATTTCTCTGCCTCACACGCCCCACAATACCTTCGGGTTAATGAGTTACTTGCCATACCGGGAAGTGACCAGACAAATTTCTTTACAATTTTGTAATAGCACATGACATGAGAACGTCACAGTTTCTACCAACAGTGAAGGAAAGGCCTCTTTTATCATGTGTTCTTCTCGCAAATATCAGGATAAATGTACAAATGTAATAGGCTTTTCCATCATTTTAAAATCATTCATTCTCAAGTGTTCTGCATGATAAAACAGTTTCTTAAGTTCTTCTCTCCATTTGGGTTATGTTCTAATGGTATTTCAGATATCAACCTGAGGGTGAGAGAGGATTGAGAAGGTGAGGGACATTGCAGGCTTTCTAGAGCTTTGACCTTTGGTTAAAACTAGCATTGGGTAGAGGTTGGCCTTGCTTTGTAGGGTAAAGGAAGAACTAAAGGTTTTCATAAGTCCATGAGATATAGTGTCATGATAACAGTCTTGGTGCCAGGGAGATCTGTTCTCATATCTTTATTATTATGATTAGTAGCAGTAGCAGTAGCAGTAGTAGGAATGGTGATAATAACTAGCATATGTATGGTACTTTAAGGTTGTCAAGATTTTTTGCCTGTGTTAACTCATTTATTTATTTTTATATGCAACAAAAACCTTTAGTGTTAACTTGGTTAGATGTTACTGAACCTGGTAATCTCAAAACTTAATATCGACTTTAAAGAGCTAATAAGTGCCAAACAATGCTATCATTGGCAATTTATGCTTTCTTGATAAAGTTGATAATTAACAGCCGCCCCAAAGACGCAGGACCAGATGGAGGGCGGATTCCTTCTGGATATTATAGTCAGACAGGGTGCAGCCATCCTCCAGCTTCTTGCCTGCAGGATGAACCTTTGCTGGTGAGGAGGGATGCCCTCTTTGTCTTGGATTTTAGCCTTTCCATTCTCAATAGTGTCACTGGGCTCTACCTCCAGGATGATGGTCTTGCCTATCAGGGTCTTCACAAAGATCTACATGCCACCCCTAAGACACAGGACCAGATGGAGAGTGGATTCTTTCTAGATGTTGTGCTCAGACAAGATGTGGCCATCTTCTAGCTGTTTGCCTACAAAGATGAGCCTCTGCCAATCAGGAGGGATACCCTCTTTGTCTTAGATATATATAAGAATGTGGGACTTGAGGTCAGGAAGACCTGGGTTCAAATGCTGCTTTATCTATACTATCTATGTGACCATGGGCCAATCACTTAATGACTTAGTGGCTCCAGGCTATTCTCCAAGACTCTAAATTACAGAGAAGTTGCCAATCTGTATCAATGGAGCAGATCATTTAATCTATTTAATAACAAGTAGAAAGAAAGAAAGGAAGGGAGGAAATGATAGACAGAAGGAGGAAAAAAAAGAGAAGAAATATTGTTCCCAGAGGAAAGGTAAAGGAGGGAAGGAAGCATGAATTTGTAATGGCAGAAACTATCTCAGTTTGGGGGCCAGGAAGGAGGTTCCTCCACTAATCAGTTGATTCCTAGGTTGCAGGTGCAAAGAAAGTAAATACTAGAAGTGAGCTAAGCTGACTGTGTGTGTGTGTGTGTGTGTGTGTGTGTGTGTGTGTGTGTTGGCAATGCTGATGGTGATGATGATGAAGTCTGTTAGATGTATAGATGTATAGAGAACAAGTCAACATTTGGGAAACAACTTTGTACTTTGCAAGAACCCTTGGACTGCTCTATAAGAGAAATGGCTAACATATAATTTTGACAAAAATCCCAGTTTCTTCAGCTCCTGCCTGCCACACTTTTGGAACACAAAGGGAAATTTTAGCATTGAAAAAAGAAAGAGCCAAAAACCAAAATTGGATGAGGAAAAAGAAAAGAACATAGTGCCTCAAGGAACAGAGAATATCTATGGAAAACAGTATCTAAAAAATTCTTCCTACAGGCCTGAAAAATGGAGGCTAGTTGTGTCGAATCAATATTTTAAGCTATATTTTCCCTTCTGGCTACCAGTCACAAAGGCCATTGTCAAATACTTGATCCATGAAAGAGGAAGGAATAATTCATAGTTTTGAGGGGCTGGGATTTTCTAGAAGACAACTTCTGTATTGTAACTGTACCCAAAATTGTGCATTGTAAATTATTTCTAGGCACCTAAAACAGTGATGATCTCCCATATCTGTACCCATAACTCATAGAATATAGCAATTCTGTTACATTCAGTTTGAATTTAGGTATTTCATAGACTTGGGCAGCTAGATGGCACAGTGGATAAAGTGTTGGGCCTGAAGTCAGGAAGACTCATTTTCCTGAGTTCAAATCTGGCCTCCCTCGTTAGTTGTGTGACTCTGGGAAAGTTATTTAACCCTGTTTGCCTCAATTTCCTCATCTGTAAAATGAGCTGGAGAAGGAAATGAAAAACCACTCCAGTATCTTTGCCAAGAAGACCCCAGATAAAGAGTCGGACATGACTGAAAAATTTCATAGACTCGTATAAAATGTTAAGAGTTGGGAGAGGCCTTAACTCAAAGACATACTTTTATCTCTTCCCATTAATTCTATCACTTAGCAAAACTCTTAAACTATGTTAATGAAAAAGATAAAGGAGAAACCACCAATTACTAGGCCACTTTATATAACTGCGGATAATCTCCTGGTCCATTGAATAATGCAATATGACTTAGACAGAAGAGGCCTTGATTTTAGTCTTGAGGTTTTGTAATCCTGCCTAAAGAATTTTTGCCTACTCTGCTGTACTTTCTTTGCCTATCAATGGGAATAACAATACAGTTAATTATTTGTACTCCAAAAAGAGTAATAGTCTGGACTAGATTATCTGCTTGGGACTTTCTCCAGGAGAGAGAAGCCTCAGTTTCCTCCTAGTTAAATAAAGCAATAAATTAAAGCTCATTTATTTCCAAATCCTATGACTGTATAAGAGAGATCAGATTATTAGAGAAAGGGAGGTGGGAGGCAGACTTGGGGAGGAACCTACTTCCTTTGATGCTTGCCCTCCAAATGACCCATTTTCAGTTCCTGATGTTGCACCAGAGAGCAATGATGAGATTTCTGGGAAGGTCATTTTCTTGATTGAAAAACAACAGCAATAAACTGTAAAAAGAGCAGTAGGAGAGGGTTAGGTGAGTTGAATGTCAAATGCTCAGTAGAAAATGTTGTTAATTCTGATATCTCTTTTCATCCTTAGATCATCCTAACATCTTTAGATTGTCCTAAATTCCTTTAAGAAAGCCAGGAGAAGGTTTGGAGGGACCCTATCTCCTCCACCACTTCTCTCTCTCCAGTCATTATGCCTTCTACTACCATTTTGTTGGGCTGGGGCAATGGAGAGACAGAGAGAGCAAAGGAATAAACCCATAGAGCTCTTGGGACTCAGTTTCCTCACTTGTAAAATGAGGAGGTTCGACTATATCATTGGTTCTCAAAGTATGATCTGGGAATGAGACCCTTTTAGTGGATCCATGAAGTCAAAGCTATTTTCATAACAATAGTAAGCCATTTTAATTTTGAATACAGTAAATAGCAATAACTGTAAACTACATTTTAAAAAAAAAGCCCTAGGTGGATGGGTAGGTAGGGAAGGGTCCTTAATTTTTTTTTTTGGAGGGGGGAAGGCAAGGCAATTGGGGTTAAGTGACAGGGTCCTTAATTTTTGAGAGGACAAAAGAATCCTGAGACCAAATCACTGAACTAGACAATTTCTTCAGGTGTCTTCCACTTCTAAACCTGTGGTCCTTTCAACACAGTATTTCCCATTTCGCTCTGTTACTCTTAGTGTAAGGAGAGAAAGATAGTAAGAGTTCTAGTAGTCTCCCAGAGCATTAGAAAGTAAAGGCACCTTAGGGCTCCTCTGGTCTAATTTCTCTCATCTTATTGGTAAGAAATTGACATCTAAAGAGGGGAAGTAACTCACATAAATCAGGCAGTAAGGTAGATGACTTTGGGTTAGGAGTGGAAAGGAGCAGACAACTGGACATTAACCTTTGGTAGCTGGAAACTGTGTTGATAACAACCACCACCAAACTTCTAGGCTCTTACTGAGCTTAGTTGAAATGATAAAGTTATAGTTTCACACCAACAAATGGTTCAGTTAAACTAATTTTCCACTCCATTTGGTACAAATTTCCTCCATTAAGGCTAAAATATTTATGTAACAACTTGGCCATCCATTTTCTATTTTACCAAGTATATCGACGGAGGTAGTCTTAGACATTCCAAAGGAATGCCTGACCCAAGTCAGCATCTGCATTTGTGTCTCATGATACATCAAAAGCCTCAATAAGTTAAAATGAAACTAATAAAACTGGACTTTGCTATGTGACCAGGAAGTCTAATTAAGTTCTCTTTCAGACTGTGACATCTTTTTATTTGCTTTTCGGTCCAGACCTATGATTTCATCAGTGTAGGGAATTCCTGGTATGGAAATTTTGCTCACAACAGTAGTCTCAAACTCAAATAGAAATGGGGAAGGGGGTAGGGGGAAGGGCACTAAAATATACATAAGAATCCCTGCAGGTCACATATTAACTTAGTTTTAAAATGCAATATTTTCTGTTTTATTTTATTTTCATTAATTTTGTGAAATGTTTTCCAATTACACTTTAATCCGGTCCAGGGGCCCTCAGAAGTGTTGTGGCCCGTGGGCAGCATGTTTGACACCTCGGTTCAACAAAATGCAGATCGGTAACTCTCAGGCAACATATAGTCGTGGAAAATTGCTTAGCGGCATTGAGAGATTAAAACACTTGCCAGTGGTCACACACCTAGCATGAGTCAGAGGAAGAATTTGAAGCCAAATCTTCCTGACTCTGAAGCTTGGTCATCCATTCCTCTGCCACGCTGAAATTCCAGGCTGAGGTCTTTATATGTCTGTCTCATATTTTGCAATAATATAATTCTTCCAAGAAAATGCCTGGTCAGGTAAAGGACATTCTAGAACTGCATACTCTGTCCCTGCAACAGATGCGAAAAGAATGTGACAGAGAAAGTCCATTAGCAAACCTGTTTTGCTGAGTTCCTCTTTATACATATGTTGGGTAGGCTGTCTGGATGTTGCTGGTGGGTTTTTTCCAACTGTGGATTATTTCACACATTATGCAAATTGCCATTATTATTCTGATCTGTTTTGTTTGCTGAAGAAATAAGCTAGGAAACTAATTATGAAATTGGTTGCATGATAGGTAATAAAAACTTGATATTTGGGTAAAACTCAGTGGCATCTCACACAGTAGGTGGAAATCCTTCCCAAAGCTGGATCTGCTTGAAAACTCTTGCCAAAGCAACAAGGTTTGAATAATGCTTTGAATAATTTGGTTTGTGAATTTCCCAGCAATTTGCCTACTATCGACACAGAGTTGCATAATGACTAGGGTGTTGGACTTAAGAGTCAGGAAGACCTGGGTTCGAATCTTGCCTCAAATAGTACCTATGAGATATCAAGCAAGTCACTTAGCCCTTCCAAGCTACAATTTCCTCATTAGTAAAATGGGGGCATTAGGAGTATCTACCTCAGAGGGATGTTGTATAGATCAAATGAGAGAATGAATATAATGCATTTTGCAAACCATGGAGAACTATATAAATGCTAGCTATTATTATATCATGTTACCAAATGTGCATGGCAGGGGAAGAAAGGGGGAGCCAAGATGGCTGAGTGTATGCAGCAACCTAGCCAAACTCTCTCAACGTTCCCCTCCAAACTTTAAAATAACCCCTCAACTCAAATTTCGCAGTCTCTTTGTGATCCCATTTGGGGTTCTCTTGGCAAAGATATTGGAATGGTTTGTAATTTCCAAAGGGTCAAGGTGAGACATTTTTCCATAATAGCTGGGGAAGTTAGCAGTAGAGAGAGGTCTGTGGCACCAGAGTGCAGTATGGCAGCACCAGCAGTGGGTCTTGGAGGCAATTGCAACAGTTGCAGCAGCTACAGCAAGCAGCCGATTCAGGTTCTATCAGCTCATAAATGGTAAGGGGGGGTCAGATAAAGAGATCAAAGGGAGCCCTTTGCTGGCACTGGGTGTAGCTGGTGCTGATTAGAAACTCTATTGCTTCTATACAGTTCTGAGTCGCAGTTTCAGGGTGAGGAGGGGTGCTGGGGATCAATCACAAGAGAGCAGGGTCCTGGTTGCAGTTCCAAGGCTGAGAGGAGCACTAGTACTTGGAGCTACAGGGGAGCAGGAGCACAGACCACTTGCAGCTCCCCAGAACTGGCTCTGAAAACAGCAGCCTGAAACAGCCTGAAGCTTGGGAGAGTGCCTCCCCACACACACAATTGAGCAGAGCCCAACTTTAACATAAAGTTCTAAGTAAAAAAAAATAGACTGGAAAAATGAGCAAACAGCAACAACAAAAACCCTTGACTATTAAAAGCTACTATGGTGGCAAGGAAGACCAAGACAAACTCAGAAGAAGACAACAATGTGAAAAAAACTTATCAAAAAAAAAAAACTTCAAAGAATAATTCTAACTGGATCCAAACTCAACAAGAATTCCTAGAAGAGTTTAAGAAAGAGATACAAGTGGTAGAACAAAAATTAGGAAAAGAAATGAACATAATGCAAGAGAATTATGAATAGAAAATTAACAGTTTGGTAAAAAGAAGAACAGAAAATGATATAGAAAATAACAACATAAAAAACAGAATTGGCCTCATGGCAAAAGAGGCACAAAAAATTCACTGAAGGAAGAAACTCTTTAAAAAGCAGAGTAGGCCAAATGGAAAAGAAGGTACAAAAATTCACTGAAGAAAGAACTTATTAAAAAGTAGAATTGGTCAAATGAAAAAAGAGGAACAAAAGCTCATTGAAGAAAATAATTCCTTAAAAATTAGAACTGGGAGAGTGAAAGCTAATGATTCCATGAGACATCAGGAAACAATAAAACGAAATCAGAAGAATGAAAAAAATAGAAGAAAATGTGAAATATCTCATTGGAAAAACAATTGACCTGGAAAATAAATTGAGGAGAGATAATTTAAGAATTATTGGACTACCAGAAAGCTGTGATCAAAAAAAAGAACCTAGACATAATATTTCAAGAAGTCATAAAGGAAAACTGCCTGGATATCTTAGATCCAGAGGGTAAATAGAAATTGAAAGAATCTACCAATTACCTTCTGCAAAAGATCCCCAAATGAAAACTCCTAGGAATATTAAAGCCAAATTCCAGAGCTCCCAAATCAAGAAGGAAATACAGCAAGCAACAATTCAAAGATTGAGGAGCTGTAATCGGGATATAGCAACTTCATGGAGGACTTGGAATATGATATTCTGGAAGCAAAGGAGCTAGGATTACAACTAAGGATAAACAAGGAAAGACCCATATGAACTCATGCAAAGTGAAGGAAGAAGAACCTGGAGATCATTGTGCAAAGTAACAACAATGTTGTAATGATGATCAACTGTGAAAGACTTGGCTACTCTGATCAATACAATGATCCAAGACAATTCCAAAGGACTCATGATGAAAAAATTCTAACTACCTCCCGAGAGAGAACTGATAAGCTCTGAGTGCAAATTGAAGTATAATTTTTCTTGCTTCGATTATTTTATTTTGCCCTTTTTTCCAATATGGCTAATTTGGAAATGTTTCATATGATCTCATATGTATAATTGATATAATTTTGCTTGCCTTCTTAGTGAGTGGGGTAGGTTTGGGACGGAGGGAGAGAATTTGGAATTCAAAATTTAAAAAGAAAAGAATGTTAAAATAAATAAATAATAAACTTATTTTAAAAAATTTAAATGTACCTGGGCACTGTTTTCTTTCCCCCAAAGCCCATCTTCTGAACTTCCTTTATTCTGCCAACCCTCCAGCCATCCAAGTTTGCAACCTCATTATCACCCTTAATTTTTCGCTCTTTTTCATTTGATCTAATCACTTGCAATATCTTGAAATTTCTACCTCTACATCACTAATATCTGCCCTCCTTTCTGTTCACATTGCTGCCACTCTAGTTCAATCAATTAATCATCAATGTGGCTTTGGCAAGTACCTATTATGTGTCAGGTAGAGTGCTAGGTTCTAGGGATACGATGACAGAAATAAAAGAATGCCTGCCTTCAAGGAGCTTAGTTTTTATCAGGTCTGTCTCACCTCTCACGTGGATGTACTGCTATAGTAGCCTCCTAATTGTTCTCTCTGCCTCAAGTCTTTCCCAATTCCGATCCATCCTCCATACAGCTGCCAGAATGATTTTCCTGAAGCACAGGTCTGACCATTTCACTCTCCTGTTTGATGAAATCCAGTGGTTCCCTATTACCTCTAGGATCAAATTCAAGTTCCTCTGTACAGCATTTAATGACACTTGGTTCCAGCCTTATTATATATTTTCCAGTCTTATTATAGATCACTCCTTTTCACACACTCTACAATTGAGTCAAACTGGTCTTCTTGCCATTTCTTACACATGGTACTACATCACTGCTTTGCATGCTTTTGCACTGGCTGTTCTATATGTCTGCAATGCATTTCCTCCTGCCCTTCCTGGAATTCCTAGTTTCCTACAAAGTTCAGCTCAAGTACTACCTCCATCTGGAGGTTTTTCCTGATGCCTACCAGCTGCAAATGCCTCCCACTATCCAACAAATTACTTTGTATTTATCTTGTACATATTTTGTATATTCTTACATATGAATATGCTATTTTCACCAATTGAGCATAAGCTCCTTGAGGTGAAGGAGTGCTTAATTTTTGTCTGTTTATTCCCAGCGTCTAGCATTGTGCTAGGGGCAGCTAGGTGGTACAGTAGATAGAATACTCAGCCTGAAGTCAGGAAGACTCATCTTCCTGAATTCAAATCTAGCTTCAGACACTTACTAGCTGTGTGACTCTGGGCAAGTCACTTAATCTTGTTTGCCTTAGTTTCCTCATCTGTAAAATGAGGTGGAGAAGGAAATTACAAACCATTCCAATATTTTTGCCAAGAAAACCCCAAATGGGATCACAAATAGTCAGACACAACTGCAAAACGCCTGAAAAGCATAGTGCCAGGTACAATGTAGGGGTTTAATAAATGCTTGTTGGTTGATTAATTAGTTAGACATGAGTACTACTACATTTAAGAACTTGGCTTGGGTTATCATTGATGCAAAAAATTAGCACCATGGTATCATCATGTCATGTATTGAGCTGGTTTCTCCTTTACTTTACTCTTCAGAAACAGAAAGCAAATGAGTCTGATATGACTGGCCCACTGTCAACCCTGTAAGCCATCCTCTGCATCTACCTAGATTGTATGTCAGCTAGATTAGTTTATTAGTCTATTTTTAGATTTTTTCCAATGAGTCATTTTGCCAGCTATTAAATAGATAACCCTTGGATCAAAAACGCCTCTAGCACAGAGGGCCTCCTTGCTCAACTTCACATTTCAGGAATAGTACCCAGAAACCCTGGCAAATCACTCTAGGGGATAATGTGGCTTCTCCTTCCTTGGCTGGACCTTGTTTAATATCATGGCCACAGACAAAAGCAATATTTTCCTTTGTTCGAGGTAAATGCCTATATCTGCTGCATACATGTCCATCAGAAGTCTCTCAGTTGTCTTTTTTGTCTATATCTCTCTATAGGTAATGCTTGACAATTATAGGAGGGTTTAGGAACTTACCTCCTCCTGACCTAGCCATAGATAAACTCTCACTTTTCCATCAATCAATCCAATAGCATTTATTAAATGTCTACTATGTTCCAGGAACTGTGTGCTAAGTGCTAAGGGATACCAAGGCAAAATCAAAATAGTCCTTGCCTCCAAGGAACTTGGTTGGTTGTCCTTTGTTCTCAAAGAGGATGAAAATGACAACACCGTGTTGGAGCCAAAGTACACCGTGGCTGATCAGGTCAATATGAGCTCAGAGTGTGCCCAACCACCGGTTGGGCACAAATAGTCTATATGAACATTTGGGCTGGAGATACCTCTAAATTTGTGAATCTCACATTTCTTTTGAGCTATTGCAATTCTCATTTTCACAGAGCACAGCACCTTCTTTGATATGGCCATGCCATCATGGGTGGTCTTTTGACAGAAATTGATTCCAGAGTTCTTCAGAGAAACCCTGAGAGAGTCCTTGTATCTCTTTTTCTAACCATCATTGAAGCTCCTTCCTTGCGCGAGTTGTCCATAAAATAGTCTTTAGGGCAAATGTACATTTGGCATTTGAACAATGTGGCCAGGCCGCTGGAGTTGCATTCTCTGCAGTAGAGTTTGAATGCTTGGCAGTTTAGCTTGAGAAAGGACCTTCAGTGTCTGGTACCTTATCTTAGCAGGTTATCTTCAGAATCTTCCTAAGACAATTCAAATGGAAGTGATTCAGTTTCCTGTCATGGTGCTGATATACTGACCATATTTCACAGGCATACAACAACGAGGTCAGCACAATAGCTCCGTAGACTTTCAGTTTGGTAGGCAGTCTAATAACCTCTTCTGTCCCACACTTTCCTTCGGAGCCTCCCAAATAATGAGCTAGTTCTGACAATGCATGCATCAACCTCATCATCTTTGTGTATATCCCTGGAAAGTATTCTGCCAAAGTAAGAGAACTTATCCACAGCATCTGGTTGCCCAGAGAAGTTCACCAATATTGTATATCAATTTCATGACAGCATGCCTGCCCAGGTTCTGGATAATGGACAATGTGCTTGCCCCTTCCTGGTCACCAGTGGAGTAAAGCAAAGCTATGTACTTGCTCCCATGCTTTTTAGCATGATGCTTTCAGCAATGTTGTCAGAAGCCTTCAAATGAGGATGTACACAGCTTCAAGGTAAGCTACAGCGCTGATGGTAAATCATTTAACTTGAAAAGGTTACAAGCCAAGACTGAAGTGGAGGGAAAGTTTGTACATGATTTTTTGTTTAGAGATGATTGTACACTCAATGCACTCTGTACACTCTGAAGCTGAGATGCAACAACGAATGGATTGATTCTCTGCCTCTGGTGCTAATTTCGGCCTAACAATTAACACCAAGAAAACAAAAGTTCTCCCCCAGCCAGCACCCCACTATCCATATGTGGAACCATTGGTTACAGCAATTGGAAAAATATTGAATGTTGTTGTGTATAAGTTCAAGGAACTTATGTTATAAAGGGAGAGATAACATGTACAAATATAGGTATAAACAAAACAAAATGCAATGTAACCTCGGGGTTAATGCCCTGGAGGAAGTAGCAGACCATGAAAGACCCTATGCAGAAGATGGTTCTTGACGTGAGACTTGGAGAAATCCAGGGATTCTATGATGTAGAGGTGAGAAGGGAATGCATTCTAGGCATGGGGACGGCCAGTGCAGAGGTACAAAGATGGGAAATGATTTGCTGAGTGTAAGGAATAGCAAGAAGGCCAGTTTGTCTGGATTATAGAGTCAATGGAGGTGGAAGGCAGCATTAAGATAAAATGTGAAGTGCTTTAAATGTCAAACTGAGGAGTTTGCGATTGATCCTAACGGTAATAAGGTGCCATTGGAGTTTATTGAATGGGGTGTTGACATGGTCAGGCCTGTACTTTAGTGGCTGTCAGAAAGATGGATGGAACAGAGAGAGATTTGAATCAGCGAGAACAATTAGGAGGCAATTGTGATAGCCCAAGTGAGAAGAGTCCCTGAACTAGAGTGGTGGCTAGAGAAAGTATGGAGATAGAAGCAATAAGATTTGGTGTTTGAATGGATATGAGAAGTAAGGGAGAGAGGATGATGCTGAAGTTGTGAACTTGCATCTCTATTATTTGAAATCTTTGTTTTTGCCTTAGGGTACCAATCACAGGCTTAGAGTTCTAGAGCTATATGGGAACTCTGAGGTCATCTGATTCAACTCACTGATTTCACAGATGAGGGAATTAAGGCTGAGGAAAGTGACTTTTCCAAGGTCATAGGAGTAATAAGTGTTCTAGCCAGATCTGAATATAGTTCCTCTGGTTCCAAAGTTTATGTTCTTTCCCCATGTGACCTGGTAATTAAGTGCCGTCTACAAGGCTCCAGGTGTGGTTCAAGTTGTGATCCGGTAATAGGATTCTATGTAGGTCAAACCGGACTTGAAGTAATAACCAAGTACAAAGGGTATAAAGGAAATAGCAAAGGAGTCTGTAGGTCTAAAGCCATGGAGTAGTTAGGGCGAATGTGCTACAAAGGGGAGAAGTAGGTAGCACTGAGGTGACAGTTTGTTTTGTGCAACCTCTCTGCCTGAGGTGGGGTTCTTTTATGATGGTGGCATACTAGTTCTAACTCCTGCTTATTCTCTGCATCAAAATCACTGTGGGCCTCAACACTATTTTTCTTTAGAGGTTTAATTCTATCCTGATAAATATGCTTGTGAGTGGTACTGGTCATAGGTCATCACTGTCAATGACTCTGTATTCAATCAGAACCAATCTGTGGTTATGCCCAAGGAATTTGTATAAAAGGAAGAAACTACCTTAGAACCAGGGAAAGATCCTGAGGATCCTGAAGTAGGTAGTTTGGAGCAAACATGGCTTCCCAACACTCTTCTGAGGATCAAATGATGTATTTTTGTTGTTTGAGACCTGGAAGTTATCAGCCTTGATACTCCATTCTGGAGGGTGGGGCCATGAACTCTAAACTATTTAAGGAGGAAGCTCAGCTCAGATGGCTCCTCATTTCTCACCTGGCTCTATTACTTTGGGACTGATTTTTTCACCATGCCCCAGAAAGCTCATTATTGGGAAAATCTCAACCTCCTGCAATATCTCATCCACCTTGGTACTCCTCCTTATCACTGTCCTCAGTCCCTCTGATTGGAGAGGGGAACCATGGACTCCAAACTCTTTATTTAAGGAGGGAGCTCTACTCAGACATTTCCTCATTTCCCGCCAGGCTGTACTACTTGGGGACTTCTCTGACTGCTCCAACATGCCCCCTCTGCTGGGTACCTTCACCCTATCTCTCTCCAGCTTCTTTTTGTGTATGTCTTCCCCACTAGATTGTAAGCTCCTTGAGGGAAGGGGCTATTTTTCACTTTTCTTATTTGTATCTCCAGGATTTAGCACAGGACCTGGCACATAGGAGGTGCTTAATTAATGTTTATTTACTGATTTATCTGACTATTCAGGTAGATGTGATCAAAGATCATGTTCTGATCACCAAATGGTCACCTCTAGCTCTGGTCATCTTCCAATTTTCCTAGATTGGGCTTAAATCTTTCTTCTCCAAGAGACTATACCTTTACTATCCAGGAGCTGTCATTGTAGTTATCCTCTAGTTTATTCCCAACAGACTCTAGGGTTACACATATAATTTACCTGGGAAATTTCTAACTGCCTACTGACACCCAAGAGTAGTGTCTCCAACTCAACATATCCAAAATTAAATTCTCCCCCTTTTCTCCAAAATGACAGCTCTCCTGACTTCTCTATTTCTCATAATGGCACCATGATTCTTGTAGTCACCTATGTTCCAAACCCTAGAGTTATTTGTAACTCCTCTCTCTTTCTCACCATCCCCCAATCTAATCAGTGGTCATGCAATGTTGGTCCTTTTGCAATGTTTCTTATATGAGTCTCTTCCTCCCACTTCATGCACCCTGCTTTAGGCCCTCATTATCTTTTGCTGGGACTGTTGTAATAGCTTCTAAACTAGTTCCGTTTCTCTAACCTCTCCCAACACTTTTAATAATAGTGACATTTTATATAGCTATAGCACCTTTGTATAGCACTTTAAGATCTGCAAAGCGTTTTACAAATATTTCATTTTAACCTCCCCAAAACCCTGAGAGGTGGGTGCCACTATTATCCCCATTCTACAGATGAGGAAACTGAGGCAGACAGAGGATAAGTAACACGCCAAAGGTCATACAACTAGTAAATGTCTGAGGCTGGATTTGAACTTGAGTCTTCTTGACTCTGGGTCTAGCACTGTATACACTGAGTCCCCTAGACCCTACACATCATGGACAGAGGATAGAGTATAGTTCTGATCGTGTCACTGTCCAGCAGAAAAAGTCTTCAATGACTTCCCATTGCTTAGTGAGGATGGCCCAGGTCTTCCACAACATGGCTGTTACCTCAGTTCTAGTCAAATTAGACCACTTGGTGTTCCCTAAAACCATCCAGTGGAATCATTGGATTATAAATATAGAAGTGGAAAGGATGCAGAGCCCTCTAATCCAATCCTTTTTATTTTACAGATGAGGAAACTGGAACCAAGGATGTTAAGTGTCTTGCTTAAGGTCACACAGTTATTCGGTGTGGGGACCCGAATCCAAGTCCTCTGCATCCAGCCCTTAGAACAATGCTTGGTGTATAGTAGATGTTTAATAAATGCTAGTTGACTGACTGGCTCTACTATTTCCGTATGCACTAGTTGCACATATACTCATATACCTCGACTCATTGATTTCATCACTCTGGTGCGGGCCCTCATCCCTTTACACCTATGCTATTGCACTATATTACACTATGGCCTGCTGATCAGTCTCCCGGCCTCAAATCTTTCTCCTCTCTAAACCATTTTCCACTCAGTTGTCAAAGTGATTTTCCTAAAGTACATGCCTGACCATATCACTACCTTTCTTAATAAAATTAAGTGGTGCCCTAGTACCGCCAGGATCAAATAAAAATTCCTCTTTTGGCTAAGTCTTTCTTGACTTGACCTCTTTCTACATTTCCAGTCTTCTCACACTTTACTTCCCACAACATATTCTATAATGCAGCAATACTGGAATCTGGCTGTTCCTCCCTCTTAATACTCCATCATCTGATTCCGTGACTTTGCACTAGTTGTCCCCCATGCCTGGAATCTTTTTCTTTCCTATCTCAGCTTCTTGGCTTCTTTTGAATCTTAGCTCCAGTCTCACCTTCTGTGAAAGGCCTTTCCTAGTCCTCCCCTGGCACCCTATTCCTAGTGTCTTTTCTCTGAAATTATTTTTCATTTACAGTGTATATATCTTCTATGTACTTTTTCTATATTATCTCTCCTGTTAGAATGTGAGCTCCTTAAGGGAAGGGATTGTTTTTGCCTTTCTCCATATCCCACATTGGTAGCAGAGTGACTAGTCAATGGCAAATGCTTAGTAAAGCTTATTGATTGACCAACTGTTTGTCAATGTCTCACATACTTGGAAAGTAATGTACTTTTCCTCTCCAAACCTTGGTTGTTTGGATCCTTTCTATTCTTAATGGCTCAGCTGAACTGCAATTCCTCCAAGAAATTTTCCTCAATATTCTCCATTGAAAGCAATCTCTCCCTATTTGAGTTTTTCATAGAACTTTGTATTATTACTATATACTTATCATATTCTATAGTAATTATATGGCTTAGCAGGAATAACTGTCATCAAGAGCTAACAGGGTCTCCAGTATATGGTATAGAATTAAGAGAAAGATGAGAATTTCAGAATACCTCAAGTGATCAAGCAAATTTGGGGGTCAGTGCACACACTTCGTCCTTTCAAAGTTAAAAAAAAGACCTCTGGAATAAAAATAACAATGTTTCCAGGAGTCAGCCTGATTTGGGAAAGAGTGTTAATTCCCTGCATTATGTATATTTTGACTCCCTAATTTTGGGCATATTCCCTTGGTTTTGAACCATAACTGGCAAGTATCTCTTCTACTCCTCTCAGGCCCTTGAACATAGGTGCCTACCAGTCATCTAGGCTGCTGATAATCTTGGCATTCGACATTTTCTTTAATTAAAATTTTGAATTCCAAATTTTCTCCCTCCCTGCTTCAATTCCCTCTTCAGTATGACAGTAAATAATTTGATATAGGTTATATATTTGCAACCATGTAAAACATATTTCCATATAATCCTGGCATTCAACATCACCTTCTCCTGTTCCAATCTGGTATTACCCCTTTTCCCCCCAGGGTACTTTCCCTAATTATGGACATTAGTGATTACGATCTCAAATAGCACTTAGCACTAATTAATATTATAGTTATTTGTATGGCTGTCTAATTTCTTCTTTCTAGAGGGAAAGTTTCTTGAGGGTAGGGAATAGATTATGCATGTCTATAGACCCTGCAGCATTAGGCTTAGTGTTGTGAACCCAGTAGGCCTGAAAAAGTCTGTGAAATTGACTAAGAAAAGTGGAATCATCTCTTCACCTCATCTCAAGAGGGTCCAGATTTTGCTAAGATGTCGAGACACAGAAGCTAGACAACTTGTTCAAGGGTCATCAGACACTTCACATAAGGCTCTATAATTAGATCTGTTATGTAATGCAATATTTCCTTATTTTAAACATATTTTTTACTATTGATTTTTTTTAATGTTACATACATCATGTAGTAGCAAGGGTACTGGGGGGAAAGTCAAGACAAGCAAGATTACACCAGTTTCCTCATGTATAAAATACGGAGGTTGGATTAGATGATCTCCAAGATTCCCTCTGGTGCTAATACAAACTCACTTCCATCTATGATTCCATAGGAAAAGTGAAGAATGGGAATTATTTTTAGAAACATTGACCGAACACTATCCACTTGGTTATCTGGTCATTGAGATCAAAGTGATTCTTGACCTTCATTATCAGGATAATTATGCCAATTCTTTATTTTGATGTTCATTCTTAAAATTCATGTGTCAGGGGAAGGTTTTGCTTACTATTCTGTTTTTCTTTTGGATAGAGTGAGGTAGGGAAAAGCCAGTTGAACGTAGTGAAGTCTGAGTACAAGTAGATAGTGAACTAAGGGTCAGAAGCCTCTTGAGCCTTGAATATGATTTAGAGTTATGGGATTGGTAGGTAAGAGAAGGGAAAATATAGTGGAGGGAGGGGAACAGATTAGAAGATAGTGAAGGAAGGGAAGGGAAAGAAAAAGAGAAGAGAAGAGAGAAGAAAAGAAAAAATAAAGGGAAGAGAGAAAGAGAAATAGAAGAGAAAAGGAGAAGAGAAGAGAGAAAGGGAAGAGAGAGGAAGGGAAGGGAAGAGGAGAAAGGAAGGGAGGAGGGAAGGGAGAGGAGCAAAAAAGGAAGGGATAAGATAAAAGGGAAAGGTTAGGAAAGGGGAGGAAAAAGAAAGGGAAAGAGAGAAGTAAATATAACTCATGGTGGATAAAGTAAAAATGACCCAATGGTTTCAAGCAACTATAGAGTGAAATGAGATAAATTAATGAAAACATGGCAATCCACAACAGGCAGATATTAATACAATGATGTATCCTTTAATATAAAAAAATAACTAGCACAGCTTCTGCCTATTTACCCATCTGTCTTTGGGAGTGTGTCATGGGGATGGAGTAAAATAGTATAAAGAGTGAGAAGTACTTGCTACATACCAGGTGGACTTATCATCTCAGTTTGATAGACTAGATTTCCAGAATGAAGCAATCTAAAGAATTTTTTCCCTCTAGGCATTTTTTAGCCTCAATGAAATAATGCTAAAACAAAGTTATCCCCCCTGGGCACTCTGTCAAAGTTCCTGGGTTCTTACTGGCATAAGTGGGGCACACCCTGGTAAATCCTCTTTTTTCCCATCTAGGTTTCCAGTTTATATGGGCCATTTTGGACACAAACTTCATGCTTACAAGTTGCATGGAGGAAAAGGCCCTGGGACTTTCCTTCTGTAAGAGACACAGCTCAATACCTTGGTCTGGAG
Source organism: Trichosurus vulpecula (assembly GCF_011100635.1). NCBI lineage: Eukaryota > Metazoa > Chordata > Mammalia > Diprotodontia > Phalangeridae > Trichosurus > Trichosurus vulpecula. The sequence goes on from NC_050581.1 coordinate 132,312,515, forward strand.
TCCATACTTAAGAGTCTTAGAATACAATGGAAAGAGTCTGAAGCTCTAGAGTCTGAGACCTGGATTCAAATCATGGCTCTGATGCTACTTGTGTGACTTTGGACAAGTTACTTAACTTCTCTGGTCTTCAGTTTCCTCATCTGTAAAATGAAGGGGGATGAATTAAGTGATTTTAAGGTCTTTTCCAATTTTAATATATGATACAATGATCCCATGGCTTCTAAGTAATTCCTGAAAGTCTTCCAAGCCAAAGACTGAAAGACTCCCAAGAGATAGGTGAAGTAAGCTGGGGTTGTGGGCCAATTCAATGAAAAGTTCTTACAGTGTTAACAGAGACCTTTATGGATCTCATCAATAAAATATTGCATTTCACTAAATTGTCCCTATTCTTTGGCCCAGTGATCCCACCTGGGAATATACCCTAAGAAGGTCAATGACAGAAAGGTACTTTATATAAAATATTCATAGCATCAAGCTTTGCAGTAGTAAAAGACCAGAAACAAAATGGGTGCACATCTATTAGAGGATGGCGGGACAAATTATAGTTGGTGAATATATGGAATATTATTGTACTGTAACAAATGACACATACGAAGAATTTGGAGAAACTTGGAAGGACTTGCATGAAGGCATGGAGAATGAAGAAAGGAGAATTGAGATCATGAAGATGGGAAAGCATACACATTATCTGAACAAAAATTTCCTCTACAGGGGCTATTGAAAGACAGATACACCAATACACTATTAATGGAACTGTGAATTGGTTCAACAATTCTGGAAAGCAATTTGGAATTCTGCAAACACACACAGACACATACACGAACAACTGAAATCGATCAAAATGTTCATAGCTTTTGACCCAGAGTTCTCTAGAGATTCTAGTCATATACATCAAGTAGGTATGACTTAAAGAAAAATTACAAATATGCCAAAATATTCAATATAGCACTTTTTGTAGGAACTAGGAACAAAGAATTGTAAACAAAGTAGGCGCCTAATTAGGAAAGGCTTAATAAATTTTGGTAATGAATGAATAATTTTTGGAATATTATTGTGTGAAATAACAAAAATCAACCATCTCCCCCAAATAGCCCATTCTACTTTTGTTGTTGTTATTCAGTTGCTTCAGTGATGTCTGACTCTTCTTGACCTCATTTGGGGTTTTCTTGGCAAAGGACTGGTGTGGTTGCCATTTCCTTCTGTAGATTATTTTACAGCTGAGTAAAATAAGGCAAACAGGGTTAAGTGACTTGCCCAGGTTCACATAGCTGTTAAGTGTGTGAGATCATATTTGATCTCAACTTCCTCATTCCAGATCTGGCACTCTATCCACTGTGCCACCTAGCTGCCCTCATTCCAATTTAAATAGCTCTTATTATTTAGAAAATTTTTTTTCTTACATTAAGCTTTAATCTTCCTCTTTTTAATTTTCATCCATTGCTCTGTGTTCTGCCCTTTAAGGGTTGGTAGATTAAGTCAAATTTTTCTTCCATGTGATAGCCCTTCAAATATAGGGCAATTGTGATCCTCCACCTTAATCCTCTTTTCTCCAGACTAAACATTCCCAGATTCTTGAGTCAATCCTCATTTAGAATGATCTTGAAACCCTTCATCATCCTGGTCACTCTCTTTGGAAGCCAACTCTTTGGTCAGGTGATAAATTTTGGCCAGTCTCTAAGTTGTTTTCTATATTGACTACAGGGCTGACAAAAACAACAATATCAAAAGTTTGTGTTGTCTGCTTACATACCAGGACAGTTTGTTTCTTTGCAAAATTCTTAGCATAATGAGGAACTGGACAATGGGAACCCAGTCCTCAACATACATGCACTATGTTCTGCCTGTTGTCGACCCTGGAGACTTGGTAACCCTACTTCTGGAAATAGCATGATTACTCATACTGCAGGGGCCCTGCTGCAAATTCAGAACACACACACACACAGGTATTCTATGACTCTTTCCTATCTGTTTACTATGTGGTGGAGAAAAGCCTTTTCATTTGCTAATGAGTGGGAGCTGAGTGTGCATACAAAAGGCACAAAGCATCAAAATCACATACTCTCCTTCCCTTGTGGCTTTTGAGTAAGAAGAATGTCAGTAAATTTCTGGGTAAGAGGAAGGATGACAGCCATACTGGCTGCCTTGTTTCCTCTCATGGTTCAGTCACCATGAGGCTCACAAACTCACGGCCCTGTCACAAGTTTCTTCTATCTCTTTCATGTTCATTCTTTTCTGATCTTGGATGAAGGAGCACTGGAGACAGAATGAACTTGCAAGCTTCAAAAAGTGAAAAGAGCTATTAGAAGTCCAGTGATGGGAATCTGTGGCAGAGCCTGCTATTGCCACAGCAGCTGAGTGGGGTTGATTTACTGCTGGGATAAGTAAAGCAAATATCTTCTTAGTATCATACTGACTCCTTTATCTGGACACAAGCAAATGAGCCCCTGATGTTTGGACAAATCCCTGCACATTTTGAGGATTTCTTACCTTCTGATTCTCTTTCCCTTTTTCTATTTTATTCCACAGTTACCTGGCTGATCTCTTTTCTATTGCAATCATGTGACTAGGGAAAAAGTCATTTATATGGTATATTGGAATGAGCACTAAAGCACTGGATTAGGAATCAGAGGACCTGGGTTCAAATCCCATTTCAGTCCTTCATTTACTACTTACTACCTGTGTGACATTGGGTTAGTCATGACCTCTGAGGATCTCAGTTTCCTTGTTGGCAAAATAAGGGGTTTGGACTAGATGGCCTCTAGGGTCCCTTCTAGGGCAGAATCAATGATCCTAATTGATAAAAGGACCTTAATCAAGCTCTAATAACTATTGTTCAATCTTTGATACACTTGTGCTTTTCTTTTATGGTTGCTTCTTGTCGACAATTCTCTACTATTTCACGAATGTGACCTGGATCTTTGACTTTAATTAGCTTGTATTTCAGAAACTATTTATATTCATCCACTACCAATCCAGAAGAGTTCATTTGGTAACTTGACAGGGGGAGGTCCATTCTCTGTTCCTGATTTCCTAACTTTCTTCACTCCAAACAGGAATTGGGAGGATGGATGATTCAATCTCCCTAGATGAAATAATCTTGCTTTGGGTATCCTAGAAGACATTGAGTTAGAAGGTTAAGTAATGGGGCTCTTTCTGTGTTCCAGATCTCCAATCCAAGTTCCCCACAGCTTTCAATCTCTAGATCCACAGGAAAATTCAACAACATTTAGTTCAACCTTTCATGAAGCAATTCTGTGGTTAGGTTTCCTAAGATGTAATTGTAGTGAATAGGTTGTTCTTCCACTCAACTATGTTTTTTATGTCTTTTATCTTATAGAAAAAGGAATATCATAGAAATCACTCTTGATATGATCTTTCAGGCTAGTTGCTCAAGAGACAGATATGTCAGCATCACTGAGAAATGGCTTTTGACGGTCAAATTTTATCAGAAAAATGGAATGACCATGATAAATAGTGAAAGGTAAAATTGAATTGGCCTTCCTCAGCAGAAGTTCTCTGAATCTCTATTGTTCTTTTATTTATCATTAATCTGTTCTTTATTTTTGTTGACCTTCAGTTTGCTCTTCATAGCTTGGCTGTCTTCATAGCTTAGTTTCCTTGGATCTACTTTTGAGAAATCCTTCAGTTATCTCCTTGCAGTTCCTTGCATAAGATGCCCCATCTCTCACCTCCTGGCATTTTTACTGGCTGTACCCCATGCCTGGAATATTCTCCCTCCTCATCTCTGGCTCCTGGTTTTCTTAAACTCTCAGCTAAAATTCCACTTTCTACAGGAAATATTTCCCAATTTATTGTATTCAAATTATCCTGTATATACCTTGTTTGTATGTAGATGTTTGCATGTTGTCTCTCCCACTAGACTGTGAGTTTCTTGACAACAGGGACTGTTTTTTATTTTCCTTTATATCCCCAGAGCTTAGCATAGTGCCTGACATACAGTAGGCTCTTACTAAATGTCTATAGACTGAATGACATCAGAGGCCTTTCCTTGACATTGGCAACCCCTTCTTTTCCATTGTCACTGACTCTACTCTTTTAATCCATGCTCACTTTTCATGTCACCTGTGTAATATTTAGTGATCAAAGAACTTCCTCACCCATTCGATAGGCCTCAGGTGGGCCTAGGCTTGATTATATCTTTGTTTGTAAGTAGGCCTAAAGCCCCTATTTACTAGGTGCTAAGCCTCTGTGGGGGTGAAGCCCTCAGGACCCTAAGGGGAGTTGCTAAGGCCAGAGCCAATGGTATGTGCACTGAATTCTAGTCAATCATGAATTCAGCCAATCAGAGGCCTCAGATCTAGCCAATCAGATGCCAGCTAGGACTGTATAAAAGGAGAGCCCAGAATTGAAGGGGAGCAGAACTGAGAGAGAAGCAGAACTGAGAGGAAGACATTGAGGCAGCAGACATCAAGAGAGGTCTGAAGAAGAGACATTGAGAGAACCAGCTTGGCAGAGCTGCAGAACAGAATGCTGAGCAGAGAGTTAGGATTCATGAGTGATTGTTTACAGGAAGGCCCTAGCAGGGCTGGAGGTTGCAGGATGTCTTGGTTCCTTGCTATAATACTGTGTTATAATTTCCTTCTTACTGCACTGAGGTGGGCTTACTGGTTTTGGAATATAATTGCTACTATATCGAATTGGGGGCATTGGTTCTCAGATTTGATCCTCTGGGGTCTAAATAAATGTTTTACTTCCTCTGCCTTCTACATAGAGAGTTTTTCATACTTTGTGATTCCGAGCCATCCAGGCATGTTCATGGTCATCCTTGAGGTCATGAATCTTGCCTGATATAACCTGTGGTAATTACCACTTAAATCTCTCTAATATCTCTTTTCTAACCTATCATATGCACCTCTGCCAGTATCTTGACCATATTACTTCCCTGTAAAACAACACCCTTCAATGCCTCCCCATTCATTGATTTCTGAATAAAGCTCAGACTCCTTTGGTTGCCATTTAAATGGTTTTATATTGTGACTCCAACATAACTTTTCAGCTTCATCTTATTATTGCAATTCTATCAGTATACCCCATGCCTATGCTATGTATGCTATGTCTAGAATCTAGACCAGGGGTGAGAAATCTGTGGCCTCGAGGCTACATGTGGCTTTCTAGGTCCTTGGATGTGTTGACTGAGTCCAAGTTTTGCAGAACAAATCTTTCTATTAAGAGGAGTTGTTCTGTGAGGTTTGTATTCAGTCAAAGGGCTGCACTTTGAGGACCTAGAGGGCCATGTGTGGCCTCAAAGCCAAAGGTTCCTCACCCCTGGTCTAGACAAACTATTACCCCCTCTTTGAAAGACATGCTCCCTTAACTCTATGCCTTTGATTACATGGTTTTATCTGCCAGGAATGCCCACTCTTTTATTAAAATCCTTCCCTCCCTTCAAAGCCCTGCTCATATACTAGCTTCTTTATTAGCCCTTTCCTAATCATTCCAACTAGGAGTGATAAACTAAAAAAAATCAACAAGCAGAAAACAAACAAAAAAGAAACAAGCAATTAAAAAAGGGGTTCCATTCTAATGAATAAATATTGTGGAACAGAAAAAGTAGAACAGAGGATACCAAAAAGATGAAATAACATAAACAAGAAATGAAATTGGATCTTTCACAAGACACCTCATTATGGTTTACATGTTCTCTAAGAGGAACAAAGAAACATTTAGTATCCATAAAGACACAGTTGAAATCAAGAAAAGAAGAACAAAACAGATGGCTGTGCAACTCAATAGTTTGGCTCACTTTTTAGAGAACTTTAGTAATGTAGTAGATTTACCGAGAAAAAGAATTTCCCTGATATAGGACAAAAAAGTAGAAATGGCAAATGAAATAACAAAACAAAATTAAAAAGCAATACTGTATTAGTCGGGCAGAGTTTATAATCTCAAAGAGGATCATATACATGTCTGAAAGGTTCGGAACCGCCGGATATAAGAAACTCTCAAAGTAGAAGGCAGAAGAATCAAAACATTTATTTAGGCTCCACAGTAACCAACCCATGAACCAGCAACCCCATTTTGATATATTGATCAAAAGCTTCCAGGCCCAATAAGTACGCCTTACAAGAGTAACCAGGAGGCTACAGAGAAGCGTGATTGCGTAAAGCAAAATCACGCTTCCCCCTCTATGGTAAAAAGATTACCCACTGGCCTGAAGTCCTTGTTCAGCTTCCTCCCGTAGGTCAGCTCTGCCACTGGCAGTTCCTTCTTCGGCTGTGGCTGTGGCTGTGACAGCCTCTCGCTCCAACGGAAGCTGTTTTTAACCGTCTGGCTTCTGCGGGGGGGTGTAAGGTACGCCGGGGAAAGCACAGGTTCTTTCAATCTGCTTAAGCAAGGTGAAGGGGTTGACCAGGAAAGCACAGGTTCTTTCCATCAGCTTAAGCAAGGGAAGCAAGGTGAAGAGGCCGACAAGCTTACTCCAGTCCAACATACAAACAGCATTCAGTTCAGGGGAAAAAGCCAAACTAGTCAAGGCCACTTGTTGACTAAGTGCTAAGGAGCCCATTGTTGGTTGCCAACACAAATACAAAAGAAAATTTGAGAACTTTATCAATCAAAGCAGTGGAATTAGAAAACAGAACTTTAGGAGATAACCTAAGAATTTTCAGTCTTCCAGAAAAATGTAAAAAAAAATGAACAATTGGAAATTAATATGGATACATCAAACTGGATATATACATATATATATATATACATATATACACACACATATATATGTATAATCGAGGAGGAACTGGCATTGGTAAAGAAGGATATTATTTTTTTTTCAGGGGGGAAGGCAGCAAAATTGGGGTTAAGTGACTTGTCCACGGTCACACAGCTAGTACGTGTCAAGTGTCTGAGGCCATATTTGAACTCAGGTCCTTCTGACTCCAGGGCCGGTGCTCTACTCACTGGGCTACCTAGCTGCTCCCAGAATATGATATTTTCAATGAGCAATCCATTTTTAGTAAAAATGGAAAAAGACAAAATGTTAAAAAAAATTCAATAATGTGGAGAAATGGTTAGAAAATTTAAATAAATTATAGAATCACTGAGAAATAAAATTGTTCTACTGGAAAACATCATGAGCAATAACAAAATAAGAAGAAAAACAAGATAAAAGACAAAAAAAACCTGGAAGAAGGCATATGCATTTTATAGGTGAAGGTAAAGGAACTAGAGATTTGGAAGCTAATTTAAGAGTCACTAGAGTCCCAGCAAATTCAACAAAAGAAATAGTCTTACCACCTAAAAGGGAATTTACATAAGGAAATTTCCCAGAAGTGCTGAGATCAAGAGACAAAGCTACGCCACCAGACCCCACAAGAGAGAAATATCCCTTTTAACTCCTCCAGACCCATTAGTTTCAAATTGAGAGTTTCATAGAGAGAGGATTTTGCAAACAGATAGTGGAAAACCTCACATATCAAAGAATGCTAGGTTGGCCAAATTGTACTGGCTTATTTTCCCAACATTGGAATAAACTGAAAAATCTGGATGGGGTAATTGTGTGTGTGTGTGTGTGTGTGTGTGTGTGTGTGTGTGTGTGTGTGTGTGTGAGAGAGAGAGAGAGAGAGAGAGAGAGAGAGAGAGAGAGAGAGAGAGAATGGAGAGAGAGAGACAGAGACAGAAATAGAGACAAAGAGAGAAACAGAGAGACAGAGGCAGAAAGACAGAGAGAGTCAACACTGTGAGTCAGGCACTGTACTGAGTACAGAAGATATAAATACAAGCAAACAAGACAATCCTTTAAACAGTTTACATTCTAAAAGGGATAGGCAAAATATAAAAGGGAATTGGAAAGGTGGGGAGGCATAAGCATGGAAGCATGGTTTGGAAATGGTGGGCTGGGAGTGAGGTTGATGCCAGGTTCTAGGCAAAATAAGGCAAAGCTCATCTGTAAGAACTCAGGGAGTTTTTCCAGGGGGGAGGTTCTGGTGGCAGGGAGATGAGGATGATAGCCAGAGTGCAGGCAGCACCATTTAAAATAGTGGTTGGGATATGATTGGTGAAGTGGTGAAGAAGATAGGGATCATAGAATTAGAATTAGATAGGACCCTAAAGACTAACTTTTTCAACTCTCTCATCTTATAGATGAGGAAATAGGCTCCAAGAGATTAAATGATTTATTCCAAGCCACATAGGGAATGCCAGAGATAGGATTTAAATCCAGGTCCTTTGACTCGGGGCCAGTGGATTCTTTCCACTGTATTATTCTGCTTAGATTAATGTAAAAGTTTTCTATTAGAAATAATATTTTAATTTGAATACCTATGTACCATAAACTTTTCCTTTTCCATTTCCTTTATTTTCTTGTTCTCACTGAAACCTGGCTTCCTTCCGATGACATAGATTCCAGGGCCACACTTTCCAGCACCTGTTGTTCTTTCACTTACACCCCCAGACTCACTGGCCAAGGTGGAGGGCTCCCCATTGCCAATTCTAGGCTTGCTCTCTATCATTCAACAACTTGTCCTCCTTTGAGGTTCACTCAGTCTTGTTTGCTACCTAATCAAGATTCTGGCAGCTATTGTCTTCCAACCTCCAGGACACTCTCCTTTCCTTAAGGACTTAGTTCCTGACTCACAGTTTTTCTTTCTTCTTCAACTCCTGCCCTCATACTAGGGTATTTCAACATTCCCTCAAACACCCTATCCTTCCAGTTCCTCAACTTATTTCCAGTGATCTATTCCTCTACCCCACTCCAGCTATATACAAAGATAATGAGTTAAACCCTTGATCTTGCCATCAGCCACGAGTGTTCCACTTCCATGATCATGATGTCTGAAATTCTTCTAGATGATCAAAATATATTTTCATTCTACCTCTTCCTTTGCTTTGCAGCCCCAAAACTCTTCTGTCTCACCTCAACATCCAGTCCCTCAACTTCTCAGTTTCTTCCAAAGCCATCAATCCTGCTTTAGTTACACATTCCTTCCTTCCCCATCTTAATTCCTTACTAGACCAGTTCGAATCTGTACTATCTTCTCTTCAGTCCCTTTTCCTATTAAAGTATTGCAAATATTACCTTGCCAAGCCTTAGCTGTTCTACTCCTGTCATCCTTGCCTTCCTTCCTACTCATGTACTGCTGAGTGAAGCTAGAGAAAATCATGAAACCATGCTAAGTCCATTACAAATTTATATTACATAATCTTAACTGGGCTCTCACTGCATCAAGGCATTCCTTTCTGACCTCTCTAATTGATTTATATCTTAATCACCATAGTGTCTTTTCCAAACCTATTCATCCATTCTCAAATCCTCACAACCCTTCCTTCTGCTGATACCCTTCAATCATATTTTCCTAAAAAAATTGGGGCCATTCATAGAGAGGTCCCTCTTCTACCTTTTCCTTATCTCATATCACTCAGACACCTTCTGTGAGTATTTCCTCCTTTATCTCTATCTCACAAGAAGAGGTGGCCCTTCTTATTGCCAAGACTAACTCCTCTACACAAACAAATGGTCTCATCTCCTCCAAAAGACCGCCCTCTCTATTATCCTTACTCTTTCACAACTCTTTATTATCTCCTGCCTACTGGTTGCCTGCCTACTACCTATAAATATGCCCTTGTCTCCCCCAAACTCAAAAACACTTGATTCGTCCATTCCCACTAGCTGTCATCTCACATCTCTCCTCTTTTTTTGGCTACACTCCTTGAGAAGGCCACCTACGATATGTTCCTTCTACTTCCTTTCCTTTAATTTCTCTTATTAACTCTGCAGTCTGACTTCCAACTTCATCATTCAACCAAAATACCTCTCTCCAAACTTACTAGTGATGTCAAAACTGACAAATCTAGTGGTCTTTTCTCAAACCTAATTCTTTTTGACTTCTTTGCATCCATTGACACTGCTGATCACACTCTTCTCCTTATGTTTTTTTCTAGGTTTTTGTAACATTACTCTCTCTTGATTCTTCTACTTGTTTGACCACTTTTCCATTTCTTTTGCTGGATCTTCATCTAGGCCACACTCACTAACTGTGTATATTCTCCAAGGTTCTGTCCTGACCTCTCTTCTCTTCTCCCTCTATTACTATTTTGCTTGATGATCTCATCAGCTCCCATGAATTCAATTTCCATCTTTATGTGGATGATTCCCAGATCTACTTAGCCAGCTCTAGCCTCTCTCCTAACCTCCAGATTCACATTTCCAAATACCTCTGGGACATCTCAAACTGATGTCCCATAAACATCTTAAATTCAACATGAATTATCTTTATTATTATCTTTCCCCTACAATCCTCCCCTTTCCCTAACTTTCCTATTACTGTCATTCTCCCTAGGTTCTCAACCTAGGTGTCATTCTCACTTCCTCACTTTCTTTCTCACCCTCCATATCCAATCTGTTGCCAAGTATTAGTGATTCTACCTCCATAACATTTCTTTACATTTGCCTCTCACTTCTGACACTACCATCACCTGGTGCAGGTCCTTATCACCTCATTTCTGGACTATTACAACAGTCTTCTGCTTGGTCTTACTGCCTCAAGTCTTTCCTCTTTGCAATACATCACCCACTCAGTCATAAAATTAGTCTTCTTAAAATGCAGGTCTGACCATGTCACTCCACTACTCAATAAATTCCAGTGGCTGTCTATGACCCCCATGGTCACATATACAATCATTTGGCATTCAAAATCCTTTATAATCTTGCTTTCTCCAACCTTTCTAGTCTTTTTAAATGTTAGTCACCCCCATGTACTCTTCAGTCCCCTGACAATGGCCTTCTTGATGAGTCTCACAAAAAACACTCTGTCTTCCAATCCTATGCATTTTCACTAGCTGTTCCCCATGACTTGAATTATCTCCCTCCTCATCTCTGTTCCCTGGCCTCCCTGGCTTAAGGATCCTTTCCCAGCCTTTTCACCTTTTCTCAATCCTCCTCCTCTGCAGTTTCTGACACTGTTAGTCACCCACTTCTCCTGGATTTTTCCATTCTAGGTTAAATACACATTGAACTGAACATACCATCTGCTTTGCCACTGGATCTAAAAAGTAGGTGACATTTCCATTTGACTTGAAGCTGGAACTCCCTCTATTAGAATGTGAGCTCCTTGAGAACAAGAACTATTTTGCTTTTCTATTTTTATCCCTAGGGTTTAGCATAATGCTTCAAATAAAATAATTATTTGACAAATGCTCTTTCATTAATTTATTCTATATTTAGGAATATACTTATCGTAATAAGTCATAAGAACAATGAACATAACAAAAACCATATGGTTATCTCAATGGATACAGAAAAAGCCCTTAATAAAATACAACACCAATTTATGTTAAAAAAAAACACCCAAAAGTACAGGAATGTAAAGAATTTTCTCCAAGATAAAGAAAATATTTATTTGAACCCTAGAACCAGGATTACATGTAATAAGGAAACTCTGGCTGCATGGTTCAGTGGAAAGCATACTGGATGCAAGCGTGAATATTTCTTCTGCCATTTGCTCTTTATGTGATCTTGGAAAAGTCAGTTAACATCACTGGGCATCAGTTTCCTCATCTCTAAAATGAAGGATCTGGACTAGTTAACTTTTAAGGTCTCTTCCACCTCTACAGCTACAATCCTATGAACCTTTCTCACTAAGAAAAGGGTTAAAGCAAGGCCACCCATTCTCACCATTATTATTCAGCATAATCTTAAGTATGCTAACTATGAAAATAAAGTTTAACAAAAAATAATTTAAATAAGCATTAGTAAAGAGACAGGAATAGAGTCTTGACCTGTAATTTTATTGGTAGAGGGTAAATGCAGAAGCTCCCTCTGCTAATCCTTCTGTGGATTGGCAATTTGTAGCTTGTGGAAGTTGCCTAGAGCACAGACAGGTAAAGAGAAAGTTAAATTATCTTTATTTGCTGGTAATGTGATGCTTTATTTTAAGACCCCCCAAAAATCAACAAAACCATTAATAAGGATAAAGAGCAACTCGAGTAAAATAATGGAATATGACCACATAAAAGTTGCCAGCATTCCTATATCTACAATACAAACTAAAAAATTAATAGAGAAATATTAGCTTAAATTATGATGACATGTATGAAGACCCTGGGAATTAATCTACTAAGAAACAAATATAACACATAAAGACAAATATAAAATAATTTTTAAAGAAACAAAAGAACAAATAATTAGAGAGATATTCAATGTTTTTGATTTTTCTGAGCTAATACAGTAAACATGATGATTCTCTGCAAATTAATTTATAGTTTTAATGCTATATTCACCAAAATACTAATGACATATTTTAAATAATTAAAGTAATAACAAAATTCATATGGCAAAATAAAAGATCAAGAATATCAAAGGAAGAAGGATGGAGCCAAGATGGCAGCTGGGAAGTAGGGACTTGCTTAAGCTCTCCCACAGATCCCTCCAAACACGTGTGAAAAATGGCTCTGAACAAATTCTAGAGCTGCAGAACCCTTCAGCCCAGGAAAGCCTGGATGGTCGCTGGGAAGGGTCTATTGCACAGTGCTGGGAGCGGCGCAAAGCCCAGCATGGGCTGCACCAGGACCAACCAGACTGGGAGCTGGGTGGAGCAGGCCTGAGGGCCATGAATCATTGAGCTGTGGCAGTTACCAGACTTCTCAACCCACAAACACCAAAGACCACAGAGCAGGTTAGCAGGAAAACTGCTAGATGGGATGAGAGTGGTCTGACCCCAGCTCTGGGGGTGGCGGAGGTGGTGTGGGGGTGGCAGCAGCAACACGAAGCTCCTGAGGCTGCTTCCAGAGCTCCAGTGTCAGCTTCTGGAGTCCTTGGCTCACATGGTAGCAGGAATCAAGCAGTGGATCAGAGCTGGCACAGAGGCAGGTTCGCTTGCTGTGCCCTGCTTGGATCTGGGTTATGATCCTGGTTGGTGGTCCTTAGGGGAAGAGGAGTGCTGCTGTGACAGAGCCTGCAGTGACAGTAGAGTAGAAGTAGCTCTGAAAACAGCAGTGCTTGGACCCTAAAGCTTGGGACAAAGTACTCTCTACTCTACAAACAGTCATATCCTGACAAAAAGCTCAAAGGTCAAGTAGTTGGCTGGGAACATGAACAGACAGTGAAAAAGGACTCAGACTCAGACTCAGACTCTAGAATCTTTAGGAAGATCAAAACATACAGCTAGAAGAAGTCAATAAAGTCAAAGAGCCTACATCAAAAGCCTCCAAGAAAACCATGAACTGGTCTCAGGCATGGAAGAGCTCAAAAAGGATTTGGAAAAGCAAGTTAGAGAAGTAGAGGAAAAATTGGGAAGAGAAATGGGAGTGATGCAAGCAAATCATGAAAAACAAGCCAACAACTTGCTAAAGGAGACCCAAAAAAATACTGAAGAAAATAACACCTTAAAAAATAGACTAACCCAAATGTCAAAAGAGCTCCAAAAAGCCAATGAGGAGAAGAATGCCTTGAAAAGCAGAATTAGCCAAATGGAAAAGGAGGTCCAAAAGACCACTGAAGAAAATACCGCCTTAAAATTAGATTGGAGCAAGTGGAAGCTAGTGACTTGATGAGAAATCAAGATATAATAAAACAGAACCAAAGGAATGAAAAAATGGAAGACAATGTGAAATATCTCATTGGAAAAACCATGGACCTAGAGAATAGATCCAGGAGAGATAATTTAAAAGTTATTGGACTACCTGAAAGCCATGATCAAAAAAAAGAGCCTAGACATCATCTTTCAAGAAATTATCAAGGAAACCTGCCCTGATATTCTAGAACCAGAGGGTAAAATAGAAATTGAAAGAATCCACCCATTGCCTCTTAAAAAAGATCCCCAAAAGAAAACTCCTAGGAATATTGTAGCCAAATTCCAGAGTTCTCAGATCAAGGAGAAAATACCGTAAGCAGCCAGAAAGAAATAATTTGAGTATTGTGGAAACACAATCAGGATAATACAAGATCTAGCAGCTTCTACATTAAGAGATCGAAGGGCTTGGAATATGATATTCCAGAGGTCAGAGGAGCTAGGATTAAAACAAAGAATCACCTACCCAGCAAAACTGAGTATAACATTCCAAGACAAAATATGGATTTTCAATAAAATGGAGGAATTTCAAGCTTTCTCAATGAAATACCAGAGCTGAAAAGAAAACTTGACTTTCAAATACAAGAATCCAGAGAAGCATGAAAAGGTAAACAAGAAAGAGAAATCATAAGGGACTTACTAAAGTTGAACTGTTTTGTTTACATTCCTACATGGAAAGATGATGTGTGCAATTCATGAGACCTTTCTCAGTATTAGGGTAGTTGAAGGGAATATACATACATATAGACAGAGGGCAGAGGGTGAGTTGAATATGAAGGGATGATATCTAAAAAAATAAAATCAAATTAAGGGGTGAGAGAGCAATATATTGAAGGAGAAATGGAGAGATAGAATGGCGTAAATTATCTCACATAAAAGTGGCAAGAAAAAGTAGTTCTGTTGGAAGAGAAGAGGGGGCAGGTGAGGGGGAATGAGTGAATCTTGCTCTCATCAGATTTGACTTGAGGAGGGAATAACATAAACACTCAATTGGGTATCTTTCCCCACAGGAAAGTAGGGCGAAGGGGATAAAAAAGGGGGGATGATAGAAGGGAGAGCAGATAGGGGGAACAGGTAATCAAAAGCAAACACTTTTGAAAAGGGACAGGGTCAAGGGAGAAAAGTGAATAAAGGGGGACAGGATAGGATGGAGGGAAATATAGTTAGTCTTTCACAACATGATTATTGTAGAAGTGTTTTACATAGTGATACATTTGTAGCCTATGTTGAATTGCTTGCCTTTTAGGGAGGTTGGGTGGGAAGGAAGAGGGGAGAGAATTTGGAACTCAAAATTTTAAAAGCAGATGCTCAAAAAAAAGTTGTTTTTCATGCAACTGGGAAATAAGATATATAGGGAATAGGGCATAGAAATTTATCCTGCCCTACAAGAATGTGAGGGGAAAGGTGATGGGGGAGGAGTAGTGTGACAGAAGGAAGGGCTGACTGGGGAATGGGGCAATCAGAATATATACCATCTTGGAGTGGAGGGAGGGTAGAAATGGGGATAAAATTTGTGACTCAAAATCTTGTGGAAATCAATGTTGAAAACTAAAATATTAAATAATAATAAATAAAATTTAAAAAAAGAATATCAAGGGGAACTATGGAAAAAGAAAAACAAGCACGGAGGACTTAACTGTAAGATATTAAGTTATGCTATGAAATAATAATTAGCAAAATAATCTGATACTGGATAAAAACTGGAAAACTAATAGCGCAACAGAAGAGATTAGATAATAATGAGCTAGAACAGTATGCCACAGTGTAACATTCAGCAAGCCTAGGGGCATATTGAGGAAAGTATTTATTATTTAACAAAAATCACTAGGAAAACTGGGTATTAGTTGGTTGGAAAATTGAATACTTGCACTATATAGGACAAAAAGTTCTAAAAAGATCAAGAATCTAAATTAAAAAAAATACTAGAGGAAAATGAAATTTTTTAGTTTATGAAACTATGGAGAGGTGATAAATTCTTAACCACATGTCTAGTGATTTGGGGAATGGTTTAACAAAATTTGGTATATGAATGTATATTCATAAACATAGTTGTATAATAAGAAACTGTAGTTAGAAATTCATAGGAATGTGAAGACAATATGAAATAATGTAGAATGAAGAAAACAGAACCACAGAACCAAAATTACAATATAGATAGTGCATATAAGTATTATCATTGAAGAAAATAATAACAGGAACTCATTCCTCTTAAATAACCAGAACATTCCAAAAATAATAAAGAAGAGAAGAATGACGTGGGGTACTACTGTCTCAACGTCCACATCTTTTGAGTTGGAGTTAAATGGCAAATTATAGAGGTTTACAACTATGTGTACAATCATTTGCAATTTCTATTTTGGTTTCATTTTTGTTTGTTTTCCTTAAATACAGTTTATTTGAAGGTAAGATATGTTATATATAATTATAAATATACAAACAGAGAAGGGGGGGAAGTCTATGCTTTAAAAAAAGCCTAGAAAAGAAACAAATCAATGCATCAGATAGAAAATAAGAACTGAGATTAATATTTTGTAAGGAGAATGAAGTTTTTTGCTGGGTTTACTTTTTCTCTACTTAGCCAAGTACCATTATTAGTTCAAAGCAGTCATTTAGCACATTTAGAACATTCATCTCATAAACCTAGGGCACACTGTCCCTCCATATATCAATTGTAGAGAGAGTAAGCACATGTAGGGATCATAATTCAGGGATATACATATAGGAAATGTGTATGCCCAGGATGAGTACATGGAGAGACAATTTATATTGTCTCAGATGCTGCAGGACCCCCTCTGTCTTCTAATGATATTATCATGCTGCCCTCTCTGGGTGTAGAGTCTCTGCTAGGCTTCTTACTCTTTTGGTTCACAACAATACCAGCATATTTGTCAGAAGCAGTCTGGTATTTTGGTACTATGTTCCCTACATTTTGAAATATGAAAACAGTCTGCACTGGAGAAGTTAAACTATCTCTATTTTCACATAACATGGTTTTTATTTAATAAAAATAAAAGATACTGAATAAGATAATTAATTGAGAGAGTAACCTTTGCAAAATAACTTTCATATAAACCTACAAAATAATTTACAGTTCTATAAACCATGAATAAATGCCTTGAGAAACTGATTGAAAGAGAAATATAATTTTTAATAATACAAATGTATCTGATATTTGGACATTAACTTATCAAATCACACAAAAGATCTGTATGAAGATATCTTCAAAATGGTTTTAACAAAAATCAAGGAAGAACTGCACAAACTGCTGTGTATGGTGGGACTGAACACATAAAGTAAAAGGCCAAGGACTTCTCAAATAAAGTTAGAGATTTAATGGAATCCCAAACAAAACATCAATTGACTACTTTATAGAATTAGATAAAGGCATAACATAATTCATATAAAAACAGATAAACAAAAATATCGAGAAAAATATATTTTAAAAAGAGGGAGTCTCATTTCATCAGATTTCAAAAATATGCTATAAACCAGCAATCATAAAAAAATTATCAGGCACTTGGAAAAAATAGAGATTGATCAATGGAACAGAATAGAAAACTGAAAAATAGTATACATAAGAGATTTTCAATGTATGCTAAGCTCATGTTTATAAAAGACTGAAGAATGGAGCCATTATTCACTGAAAATGGTTTTGGGAATAGCGCCAATATTCAATGAACATGGTTTTGGGAAAACTAGATAGGCGAATAGCAAACAATAGGTTTAGTTTATGCTGACCCATAGCTATAGTTCTCCTTCCACTCAATTCTGGATTCATATGAACTACTGGGTTCAAATTGGGAGTAATTTTGCAATTAAATGAACTTTAATTGGCTTGAGCCCTTATCCCAGACTAACTGGGAACCTCTAAAAGCATTTGAGCTCAAGTTCGTACCTCATCAGAAGATTAGGAAAAAGGCATGAATTACAAAATTAAAACATTTAATTTGGACTAAAACAATTATTAAAGGAACAGGAAAACACATTTCAAAACCCGTTCCTCACAGTGTTCTCTTTGTCATTCTTGTTCTGTCACTCTCTTCTTTCTGTCTGTCTTTTTGCCTCTCTCCTCTGGTCTCTCTGTCTCTGTCTATCACTTGTAGCCTTGAACTTCGTTGAATTTCATGCCAGCTCCAGGTGCCTCCTAACCTCTACTGAGAAAACCTAGGAAACAATCCATAGAAAAACTAACACTCGGAAAAATCTAGTGTTTAACTCAGTCAGTCTTGCTGCCTGAGCAGGAAACTGCTGTTTGCTGGCATCTGTGTGTTCCAGCTTGACTCTTTTCCTCTTTTTAACAAAGTCTCAGTAGCTATCAAAAAGATTTTGTGCTTCTGCTGTTTTCTACTGAATGCTGCCAGTGCAATCTTTCTCTATATGGTTTCCATTATTCCTCTAACCTAGAAGTTCCTATTGCTCTACTGACACTTCCTGTCTACACACAGGTTTCTCACTGCAATGTAATCTCCAGGTGCCACAGGCACGCAGTCTCCCGGGAAATGGAGTCCCATAGGATAGGGAGGTGCCTGCCACAGGGCACACTGGGGAGTGTAAGCTTGCTTTTTTCTGGTGTATGTGAAACTACAATAAAATTGAATGACCAGTGACCTAAACAGAAAAAAGAATTGTTAAAAATTAAAAAAAATGAAATGTTTTTCTCAGTTGTTAAAAAGACATCAAACAAATAAGATAAATTTATTATAGGTAAAATTGATGGTTCTGCAAAGATTAAAAGATTTTACATGACAAAAAAATTTATAACATAAAAAAGAAAATAAACAAATTGGGGAAATATTCACAATGGATCTATCAGATAAAAGTCTAACATTAAGAAATTATAAGGAATTGAAGAGTATTATGTGTTTCCCACTGGAGAAATGGTTAAAAGATATGACTAAGCAATTTTTGAAGGAGAGTATACAAGTTATTAAGAGGTCTTTTCTGATTGCCCAAGTTGTTTGTTTTCCCTATCACGACCAAAATTACTTAGTATTTATTGTGTATATATTTTGTGTAGCCCATTTAGATTCTAATGGGCCTTACTCCAGCTTCCACTAGTACTGGCAAGTCGAGTACCCAGACTCTCCCCTTCGTGGTCCTGTGGGACAGTGACATTCTTTATAATGTTATTAGCTCAAACCACTATTCCAGTGTGTTCTCTCCAATATTAATTGCTAGTGATAGTATCTCCTTAATACAACTGATTACAGTAATTTGCATCCTACTCTCATTTAACCAAACAACAAAGGATATTTAGTGAAAAGATATAGCAAGAAGAGAAATATGAAAGTTCCCCTCCTTCCCTGAATCAGGAGCACACCATCCTTTCTACCATCTTGGTCCTTAAAGGAGAGTGGGCTCAAACTTAAAGCAGTTGCTACAGAGTATTTTCCCCACTAAATTCATTTCCAAAAGTAGCATCACCAATGCATGGAGTCACTCTCCTATTCGGTGGATGTAGCATCTTGGTGTTTATCCATTGCTAGGCTGTGTCAAGCAAGTTACCCCTCAGGGCTGAACCAGACTTTCCTACCAACAAATTCCAACATAAAGATTTCTAGACCTCTGTTTGCTCTGTTACCCTTTCTGAAGCTCACAATGTTGTTTCCTAGCCAGTTTCATCACCAATACTTCATCAGCTCAGAGAAGAAGAAAAGAATAGATGCAACAGATACAGAAAAACAGCTGTGTCATGCTCAGGGATGGGTGTTGACTCAGGTAGAAAGAGTAGGCCATTGCCTACTTGTCTCTTTCTCCATGTGGGAGCTGGCAGCATTTCTCACATTCATCACAAGGAAAAAAAGAGGCTGATTTGGCTGATGAATGCCTTTTGTATACACATGCAGTTCTGGCTCAGCAGCCCACCAAAAGGTCTTTTCTTTACCATGCAGTAGGTGAACAGGCAACAGTCAGAGAGTACCCTTATCTGCTCTAAAGAGCTGTTGCATTCCATGTCCCTGCATTCCATGTCCTCACTCACCAGACATCTTCATGGATATATTTGCACAAGTTCCTAGGGCTAGGCCCTCATTGGCCAATCATCTATATGTATACGTGTTGCGTTTCCCCAGCATTCCTAATAGAATGTAGTTCCTTGAAAAGTAGGACTGTTTTTGCCTTTGTATGTCTAGCACCTAGCACAGTGCCTGGCACCTAGTAGACACTTAATAGTCTTTTTTAATTAAATTCAATCACATGGTAATTCATTCCATAGTAACAAGAAATTCCATAGTAACAAGAAAAATCCAGATCAAGACAAATTCCATAGTAACAAGAAAAATTCAGATCAAGACAATCTTGAGATTCTATTTTATAACTTCTAAATTGTCAAAGATGGCAAAAAAAGAATTCAGTGTTGGTGGGATTTATGGGTGGAAATGTGGCAGCTAGGCAGCACAGTGGATAGAGTTCTGGGCCTGGAGTCAGGAAGATCTGATTTCTAATTTAGCCTCAGATATTTACTAGCTGTATGACCCTGGGCAAGTCACTTAACCCTATTTACTTCAGTTTTCTCATTTGTAAAATGAACTGGAGAAGGAAATGTTGAACCATCCCAGTATCTTTGCCAACAAAACCCCAAAGGGGGTCATGAAGAATTGAACATGACTGAAAAATGACTAAACAACAACAAAATGGGTAGAAAGCCACTGTTTTACATTGTTCATATGACTCTAGACCAGGGGTGGGGAACCCGTGGCCTCAAGGCCACATGTGGCCCTCTAGGTTCTCAAGTGTGGCCCTTTGACTAAAACATCACAGAACAAATCCCTTTAATAAAAGGATTTCTTCTGTAAAACTTGGGCTCAGTCAAAAGGCCACACCCAAGGACCTAGAGGGCCACATGTGTCCTTGAGGCCACAGGTTCCCCACCCCTGCTCTAGACCTGTGTAAACTTTTTGGTATATAATCATTCAATACGCCATAATAGTAATCAAGCTGATTATACCCTTGGAGCCAGGAATAACATTGCTGAGACTACATCTTAAATATGCAATGAAAAAGAACTGCTTTATTTGCAATAGCAAAAATTGGAGACAACCTTCATATTCAATGACCACAATTACAATGAATTACGGTATATTAATCTAATGCAATATCATGGTAATTGGAAAAAAGTCTATGATTTTTTTGGCCTAGTCTTTCTCTGTTAAAAAGGATTTCAATTCCCCAGCCGTGATTCTTTCTCCTGTCTAGTACCTCTACCTTTCTGTCCCATGCTGTCTTAGAATCTTCCACATCTGGAATCGTCTATTTTAGCCTAGAAACTTCTAGTGTCCTAACTGACTGATGTCCCTGCCAGTGACCTCAGGGGTGGGAAACCAATCAGACCCACCTGAGCAGGACCCCAACCCTTCCTATAAAACACTGAGCTTCTCTAATCCCAAATGCCCAGCATAGTGCCTAGCACAAAGAAGACACTTAATAAATGATTTTAAAACTTGAATTTAATCGCATGAAAAGATGTTCAAATTCCATAATTGTCAAAAAAAATGCAAGTTGCCTTGGCTCTGGAACTGTGTGAGCTATTCCAAAGTACAACCCAAGAGTCCTAGACCATCACGGATTCCTTCTTCCTGCAATGGACAGGAGAATATATAGCTCAATGCTCCCTGGTACTTACTATCTATGGGAAATCAGGCAAATGATTTAACCTCTCTGGGCCTTAGTTTCCTCATCTATAAAATGAAAACATTGGACTAGGTTTTCTCTAATGTCCTTTCCAGTTAAAATCTATGTGTCTATGTCTTTGTGGATGAGATGGAGAAATATGGCCTAGATACAGTACTGTTAGATGGATCTGGAATTCACTGAATGACTGGCCTCAAAAAGTGGTACTTAATTGGTTGATGTCAGCCTGGAAAGATGTCTCTAGTGTAGTGCTCTGGGGATCTATCCTTGGAGCTGTACTGTTCAATATTTTCATTAAAGTCATAGATAAAGGCATAGATAGCACAATAATTGAATTTACAGATAACACAAAGCTGGTAGGGATAGCTAATGGTAGACGACAGACACAAGATCCAAAAAGATTGTTATGGAGTAGAATGATGAGCTGAATTTAATAAGATAAATTTTTAACAGGGATGAATATGAAAGAGAGAGATAGATTTTGGCTTAATGAAAGGAAAAACTTCTTAACAGGCACTACCCAAAAGCAGAATAGATTGCCTTGGGTGATCGTGGTTCTTAAAACAGATGAATATTAAAGATCATATGGTCTAATCCCTTTATTTTACAGACTGGTAACATCCACCATCGTTGGAAGTTTTCAAGCAGAGGCTGGATGACCACTTGTCAGGGGTTGTGGAAAGTGGTTTCTGTTCAGCTTTGGACAACATGGTTTCCTCCTTGCTCTGAGATTCTCTGATTCTGTAATAAACAACAGAGCACACTCCTCCATGAGAGGCAGTAGGCAGGAAACTGGAAAGGGACCAATTTTGTGATGGAAAAGCTCACCATCAAGTTGTGGTGTTTGAAATGACATGAGAGGCCTAAAATCATTATTTAATTTTATAGATCATGCCACTCCCACCCCCACCCTTTCAAACCTTCGCTTGGTGGTCAAGTACATGCATTTCTTTTCAATGTGAACCAATAAAGGTAACAAAACTGATGACACAGAGTCTTGGCCAACTTCCAGAAAAAGAAATTGGGTTTGAGTGCAGGAAAATATTTGAAACCATTCCAGAACTCCATTAGCATTAGGAGTCTAGTTGGAGAAAAGGTTTCAGGGAAGATGAGATTTTCTGTCAGATTAGCTCGGTTATGACCCCAAGCTTGTAAATTGGGAAGCTTTCCAATGGCAGGCTCCTTAGGCAAGGGAAAGAGGATGCAGTGGAGGACGGTGGAAAAAAAGCATAGGATTTGGGAGATTGCACTGGAGCCTTTAATTGTAAGACACAGAGGTTCTTTATTACATGAATATATCATCATTTATTCAGCCATTTTCAAAACATTAGACACCCATGGTTGTTTCCAGCTTTCTGTACTTACAAATAAAGCAATTATAAATATTTGGGGGCAGATAATTCCCTTTTGTTCTTTTAATAGAGTTCTTTCTCTCTTCAAATTAACTTTACTCCTCTTTGTACATGTTGTATTCTCTATGTGGAAGGAAACTTCTTGAGGTCCAGGCCTGTTGTGTTTTATGTTTTTGTTATCCCAGCCTCTAGCATAGTGCCTGACACATAGTATGCGGTTAAACGAATGTTAACACCATTAGAGCATAGTTCTTTGAATAGGATCAGAAGGGTCAAAAAAGGAAAAAAAAGAGTCAAAAGGGACATAGCATATTATAAAGCTTAAAAATGCAATATGTCAATGATTCTGTAGCTATTTTTAAAAAGTTTATAATTTTCTTTTTTTCTCCCTTTTCTCGTCCCACAAAATCAATTTTAGCTTGAATCTGGATTGTACCATTGCAAAAATCTGGATTATATCTAACTGATCTTGCTGCTTCCACTTTGTCCCTCTCCAATCTATTCTCCAAATTCAGATTCCTAAAACACAGATATGACCAGCACAAAAAAGCTTCAATGACTCCTTATATATTGTCTTTAGAATGCAATACAAATTCTTCAGCCTGGCATTTAAAGTTTTCCACAATCTGGCTCTCATCTACTGTTTCAGTCTTATTTCATATTCCTTCCCTTCCCACATTCTCTATTTCTGTCAAATTGCCCTTTCTAGCTCTTCCCTATAGATAACATTATATCCCCATCTCTCCACTTTGTGCATTTGAACAAGTGAAATAAATTGAAGTGCATTAATTAAGTGGTTACTATGTGCCAGGCACTGTGTTAAGAACTGAGAACATAAACACAAAAAGCAGGACAGTTCCTTCCTTTGAGAAGTTTATATTCTGAGGGGGACTAAAAGATAAGATTTGTCTGAAAGACAAGATTTAAAAGGAAGTGGTGACCGTGGACTGGTGATTTAGGAAGTTACAGAGATAGTGAATGCAATGGACAATTTTTTAAGAGAGATAAGATTGTAAAATGGTTAGAGTGTTGGAACAGGTATCAGGAAGAATTGGGGTTGAATCTTATTTCTGATAGTTACTAGCAGTGTGACTGTGAGCATATCCGTGGACCTCAGTTTCCTCACCTATAATATTGCATTAGACATGACCTCAAAGTTCTAGCTCCATCTCTGTAATAAGGTGCTACTATTAAACAGGATCCTCAGCTGATAGTCTTTCCTAAGAATCCTAGTGTTATAATTACTGTTCCCAGTCTGGAAATAGAGATGGGGGATGGGAGACCTCTGGGGCAGAGGCAGAGGCAGAGGAAGAAGAGCAGCAATAGGGCATGAAGATGGTCAGAAGCCTGGAGGTTCTGTGGCTGACTAAATATGATGAACTCTCACCAATCTGAAGGCCGCATTCTTAGGGAGAGAGCCTATGTCTATAATGATCCTCCTAATCTCCAATTGATAGAATCCCTGTCTTTCTAAATACAGCTCAGGAACCACTTCCTCAGCAGAATCTAAGCTCCTAAAAGGTTGGGAGTGTTTTGTTTTTGATACTTCCTGACCTAGTGACCAGGGCAAATCACTCGACCCTCAAGGCTCCAGGTAACTCCTTGAAATTATAAATTGCAGAGAAGGTGCTGAACTGCATTGGAAGAATTTCCTCCCTTGGGGGTCCTTACACTTACAGTTCTAGTAAAACAAACATAAATAAACAAATAAGAAAAGCTGGTTGAATTGAATGAATAGAAAAATCCTTTGACTTCATTGCTTTCCACTCACCCTAAGACAGTCAAACCAGTATGATGAGTTTCTCTTTCTGTTGTAGACCTGGAGCCAATGATCATTGGCTCATTGCCTAGAGGGTGTTGTGATGATTTTAATGCAAATACCACACAAACTCCATTGGGACAGCTCTTATAAAGAGAATTGTTGGCTTGTTTTGAATTTGCTACTAAATATTAAACACCATATAAATGAGCTAAGGCACCCCAAGGCTACACAACTAAGCCTAAGGAGTCTTGATTGCAAATGTTCTCAGGCTTGTGGAAGGGTAGTCCCACAGAAACATTAATTTATTCCTAAAATTTTATCTATGTGTATGTGAGTGTTTATTGCTTGCAGATAGAAATGAAGGTATCTTGCATTTTTGACCCAGTGCTTCCATGGAGGCACAGTCCAGAGATAGGTATTACATATTTTAGAATTTGAGATCTGGGGTCTAGTCTTGTCTCTGCCACTTAAAAGCTCTGTGACCTTGAATATAAAAAGCTTTATGTTTCTGAGCCTCAGCTTCCTAATTTTTTAAAGGAGATTAGATGATCTCTCAGGTATTTTCAAGTGCTAAAATTTTATGATTCCATCACTGAATACATATACAAATATGCATACATGTATACGTACATACACACACACATTAGGACTTTTGGTCCAGTCTAAGGTAAAGAATATGCCCCCTTATAGTTATCATAATCCAACTGTCTTCCACAGTAGCAAAACTATAAATCCAGAAGAATGTGTCTTGGCATTAGGTATAAGTATATATAAGAATATCTGTGATAAAACTGGAATCAGAAACCTCTGCGTTTGTATTTCTATTAAGTAGGTTGGACAGAGATCGTTGATCAGAAAGTTGGTAGATTGTTCCTGTGTTAATACTTCCATACTCAGCTTAATGGTTTGTTTATTAGGGACTCTTAGTACATTTTAAAAGAGTGTGTGCCTTTTTTAAAGGGCCCCCAGCAATTAACCTTGGGAATTGAAGAATAAACACAAGCACATTTGATCATTTTGCCAGGCTCCACAAAAATCCTCAAATAAGGATAGTAGTTATCAGTTTTATAAACATATAGTTACACTCTAAAGTCAACTCAACCAACACGGGACCTAGACACTCCCCCCTCTACACCTTTGCACTCCTCATTCCTGGAATCCTCTTCCCCCACCTCTCTTTTCTCCCCCACTTATTTTCCCTGGCTTCCTTTAAGACTCAGTCCAAAGCTTACTATCTGCAGGGAACCTTTCCTGGTGCCTTAGCTGCTAGTGCCTTCAACTCTCAGATGACCTTCCATCTACTTTGTGTGTATCTTGTATGTATATAATTATATGCATGCTGTGTCCCACACTAGAATGTAAGCTCCGTGAGTGAAGGGTTTTTAAATTTTATTTTGCTTTGACCATTCCAGTACTTTTAACATTTAGCACTTAGTAGTAAGCGCTTAATAAAGTGACTGATTGACTGCTTTTTTGTCCCTTGTCTCTCTTGTGCACAGATATACATGATTATTTGCCAGATAGACAATGAACTGGGTCCAGAATTGAATAAGAGTAAGAAAGCAATGTGTACTACATTTGGGAAATGGCACAGCACTTTAAATGACCACAAGCTTCTCTTTGAAACAATGGCTCATATGTTTTTCTTCATTTAATTTGTAAAATACAACTTTGCTGTATTTTGATGGTATTTGCCCCCTGATGCATAAAAAATCCCAACTCATGAGGAGTTGGTGATGTGGTTTAGCAGAATTCTTGTTGCAAGGCAAAAGCACATTTCTAATCAAGTGGGTCCATTACTGTTCTGAATACTGAAATGGAAAGAAGTAGCATTTTTACGAATTATATAATTTAAAAATCTTAAGTAACATTGCTTTTGTTGCATTTTTATGATCTTTTGAGGGTAGACATCACCCATGGGACTATAGCATCAGTGTGATGGAGCCTTCTCAAACCAGCTTGTGGGACAAAATAGTAATTTTCAGTGTGAGCATTTAAACCTCGAAAATCAGCAGATGCTATAAATCAGGACTTATTATTTTGTTGATTGCCTGGAGTTAAGAAAGGGATGGATAAAGTGTTAATAATGCAGATTAAGCTGAAAAGTATGCTATGAGTATATTTGGGGGGGGAGAGAAAAGCTGATTGTTAAACATTTACCATTAACATTTATGGCTGCATCTCTTTCATCACTGGGCTACATGTGTTCAAATCCCAGGAAGCTTCCAGGGGAGCTGTGCAGCATATCCCATGGGATGATCCCTATAGACACATGCTTCATGAAGTATCACGCTTCCAGTCTTACACCACCCCCCACATAGTTGTGAAAGCTACTTCCTCTATTTCTCTCTGAATTTTTAAATGATGTGATCTTTTATATTCACATTCCATATCCATTTTGAGCTTATTGTGAAATATGGGGTAAGATGTTGTTCTAAGCCTAATTTCTTTTGCCAAGCTATTTTCCAGTTTTCCAACAGTTATTAAAAAAATCCTTCCCCAGTAATTTATATTCTTGGGTTTAATCAAACAGTAGGCTACTGTTTTCAACTGATTCTGTTTCTTGCTTATCTAGTCTGTTTCATGGGTTTACTTTTTTTTTTAAATTGGTACTAAAGATTTTTTATGTCTACTGCTTTACAAAATATAGTTTGAGGTTTGGTAATGCTATGCCCCTTTCATTTGGACTTCTCATTATTTTCATTGGCATTCTAAATATTTTCCCCCGATATTAAGTTTTTTGTTATTTTGTCTAGTTCTGTAAGGTAGCCCTCCTCACGTCTACATCTTAGATAACAAGCTTCTTTCAAAGCTCTACTAAACTTCCTACCTTGTGTTTATTTTGTTTATACTTATATCTGTACACGTTGTCTCCCTCTGATAGAATAAAAGTTCTTGAGGTAAGGTTTTGTTTCTTTCTTTTTTCTTCCAATAAACAAGCATTTTTTTTCTTCCTCCCACCTATTCTCTCTCCTTCTAACTTCCTCCCTAAAAAGAAAGAAAAACAAAATCCTTGTAAAAAATACATACAAAGTAAAACAAACTTCCACATGTGATGTGACCAAAAACATGTCATATTCTGACTCTTGATTGTAAGGGGTTTTTGCGTTATTGTCTTTTTATCCATAGCCCATAGCACCATACTGGGCATATAGCAAGTTTTGAGTAAATCCTTGTCAGTCTCCTTGTATTCTTAGCCAAGCCTAACTCTGGCCAGTGCAGTGATTCGGATTTCGGATTAGAATGCAATTAGATACTCATAGACCATAAAATGCAACAAAAACAATGTTACTTAAGATAAGATTTTAAAATGACATAACTCATAAAATACAACTTCCTTCTATTTCAAAATTCATAACGGTAATAAGCACACTAGATTAGAAAGGTGCCTTTGCACCAGGGCAACAAGAATTCTGCTAAACCACCATCACCAACTTTTCATGGGCTAGGACTTTTATGCTTCAGGTGGCAAGGAAGTAAGACCAAGAATAATTTCAACAGCAGCCTCCCAGTCTCCTTAAAAGGAAATCAGCCAAGGCTACATAAAATAAGTGATTATATATTATAATAACTATACCCAAATAAATTATATATAAAATTATGTTTTATGTGTGCATACATACAATATATGCATATATACTTAACATATGTATGTTTATCATAACACATTTAACATATGAGTAGTGAGAATTTCTCTGTAACCCAAATCTGGGGGATCTACTCCTGTCCTTTTCCTTTCCCCTTATCATTTGTCCCTTCTGATGTCATATCGAACTCCCTTTGAGGTTTCCTGTTCAACTCTTTCCAAGCAAAACTTCCTAGGGTCCCAGCCACATCTTCCCCCATAGTGGGAGTTAGTACCTACATGTACAACCCAGTCTTGGAATAGCTGAACTCTCCTCCCTTCACCTCAAGATTTCATTACAAGACTCCTGTCCTTCCTCCTCCCACCTGTAAGATCACTTTACAATGCTGCCAGAGCATTCTCTTTTAGCTGTCAAGATCCAGCTCCTACTCCTCCCTCTATGATCTGCCCTTCAATTTTTTTTCTCACTTACCCATCACCCCAAATATAAGGAGAGAAGTAGAAAGTCTCTCATCTTCCTCTCCTCTAGAATTCTAATCAGTCTTTTCCTGGACCCCCATCCCACCTTTCCTCTCAACCTGAGAAAATTTCCCCTGAATACAAGAAATAAATCAATACTGTTTTATTGAGGGAATGAGATTTTTTTTTGGTCCCTGAATTGTTCACTTTTGCCTCCTACTCTTCTCCTGATTTTCTTATTATACTTTTAGCTCCTTGGATTTCATAATCCATTGATGCTCCCTTTGCCTTTTTAAAATTTCTCAATGTATGTTTTTTTCACTAAAGAAAATCAAACAATAAATAAAAAAGAATCCCATACTCAAGATTTATGGCTTTCTCTAGCCCTAGGGACAGAAAAAATCAAATGTTTCATTTCTGAGTCTTTTATTGAGATACAAAGTATTTAACTTCCTTTTGTTTGATCAGTTCTTATGTTGAACACCCTGCTTACCTAAGGTTCTTTTGAAGAAATGAGTCAAATTCTTTCTTTTAGCTTAATATTATTAGCTAATATTATTAGCTTAATAGTTATTTTCTTTAATGTTTAGAATTAGTTTTGCAGAATATGTTACTTTGGGATGT
The DNA here is from genome assembly GCF_011100635.1 of Trichosurus vulpecula. NCBI lineage: Eukaryota > Metazoa > Chordata > Mammalia > Diprotodontia > Phalangeridae > Trichosurus > Trichosurus vulpecula. The sequence goes on from NC_050581.1 coordinate 132,341,447, forward strand.
CAAATGATCTCTGCCTTTTCAGAATATTGTATTCCAAATCTTCCTCTGATTTACCGTAGAATCATGTGCTACTCTGTCTCTGAAATGAAGGTTTTTATCTCGCTGGCTGCAAAAATTATTATTTGTTATTTTAATTCTGAAGTATGATTACAACATGTCTTAGTGTGTTCAACTTAATGTTTATTTCTGTTTGTGTTTTCTATATTCTCTCAAGCTGTACTTTACCTTCCATTTCTAATATTTCTGAGCATTTTTTATGTATGGTTTCATGAAGCATTACATTCACATTTTCCTCTAAATTATGTTTTTCAGAAAGAAGTATAATGCTTAGATTTTTCATCATCTCCTATTTTCTATTTCAATATTTTTGTTTCATGGGCTTTTATATCTTCTTCTAATTTTGTTTTTATTTTGTTCCATTAATTTTCCTTTTGCCTTTGCATTTTTGCATACCTATTCTGTCACTCTCCTTTTCAGAAAATTTGCTATTTTATGAAATGTTGCTATCTTTTCCTCAATATTCTCCACTGCCCTACTAGGCTTGTTAGTTTATTTATTAAGAACCCTAATTTTTGTCTTTATTTAAATGACATTTAATGTAGGAAGGAATGAAATAAAAAGAAAGGAGGACTTCAGACGTTGCTGTGAGGAATTTGAGGAGAGAAAAATCACTTTTGGCTGGAGGGCACATCAAAGAGGGCTGAACTGAGAAGGTAGCAATAGAGTTGGGTCTTGAAAGAAGGGAGATGAATGACTGGGAATGAATTTCAAGAAGTGAGATGGCATGAATAAGAGCATTGAGGCTAGATATGGTGGGATGAGAATGGGCATAGTCAATCATGTAGGTGTCTGGGAAATGGAAGACTAAAGGAATGAGAGGAAGAGAGCTAGGATAAAGGGTACTTTATTAATAATAGTGGAAGATTCTAGGTGGCAAAGGATAGGAGCTGGAGGTGACTAGGCCTGAGCTGGATACGGATAAGAATGGGAGGGGAGGTAGAACTAATAGACCTAAGGCAATAGTTTATAGTGATTCAATTGTTAGGGAAGAGAAGTAACTAATCTTCTCTCTCAATTTCCAGTACTAATATCCCTGAATTCTTTTGCCTTTTTCCTTGTGCACTTTCCTCCCCAAACTCCTCAAGGATTTAAGCCAGCAGAGGACCATAAGGCACAAGATTGGGAATGAGTGCCCTTAGACACCCTAATCCATTGAGCTACTAGAATACACTAAGAAAAATACCAAAGAATTTTGATCTAAGTGCCAAACCCCCAGATGTCCTACCCTAGTTATAGCTCTGACTAAAAGTCCTCCATCTGATTCCTTTTGTGTTTGTTGGGGTCTGTAGCAGAAGTGTCAAACACATAACCTGCAAAACTCCCGATACAGCCCAAATCAGATTAAGATGTAATTGGGGAATATTTAACAAAAGAAATAAAAATATGCCACAATATAGATAATGTTAATATATAGTTTTCTCAGTCAATAGGAGGACTGTAAGAATCCTCATGTAAGTTTAGTGGTCCCCATTTCTATTTGAGGTTGACACTACTATTCTTTAGTAACCAATTTATTTGGATATCAAGAACAAAACGAAAGGAATAAAGAAGTAGGGAACAGCAAGTGGGAGGCTCATTTAACCTAGGTCAGCATTCCTTGGCATTTTTCTTAATGTGCTTTTCTTACAGTGCTGTTCTTAATCAATGCCTTAGGGTATGGAGAATTAAGTTAAAATGAAAATATAATATACTCCATGGCAGATTCCCACCCAAGGCTTACGAGTGGTAGTTGACTCAAGTGAGAGTTTGTTGAAGATCAAGGAGATGAATCTTATATTTACAACTGAGTAAAGCTCTCCTGGTGTCTAATTTACTTAAAAGCCTCACTCTTAAAGGCACACACAACCTATGTATTCTCCATCATCCATTAGAAAGCTCCATTAGTAAAGACTGATGATCATCTTTATTAGCTTTGTCAGGGCGTTATAGAAATGACTGTCTGGTCAGACTCTAAAACCAAATGATGTCTTTGGATTTTAACTATGAAATAGCTAATTGTATTAATGAGTTACATTTATTATGCATTCATTTCCTCCTCCCCTTCTGCTCCAATTTTCAGTCATTTTTGTGCACAGACATGGAAAGAGAGGAATAGAATGGAAAAGAAAGACATGAAGAGACAAAGGGAAAGAAAAAAAGGCAAGAAAGAGAGGAAAGCAGCAGAGACTGGATTTATGATTTCATCGGTCTAGGGAGATCTTGGTGAAGAAGCTCCCTCCCTCAGACCAATGCAGGTCAGTACTATCTCTGCACCTTGTAGTCTTAGAGTTTACTAGAGTACTGAGAAGTTAAGTGATTTACGCAGGGTCACAAAGCCTTTATGGTCTTCCTGACTTCAAGGGCAGCTCTCTCTCCATCTACAATTTACTCCCTTCCTTTTTTTTCCTCCCACCTTTCATCCTCCCTCCCTCCTTTCTTTCCTACTTCTCCTTCCTTCTTTCTTTCTTTCCTTCCTCCGTCCTTCGCTCCCCCTCTCAGAAATAAGTTAATAATAATATAATGTCATCATAGGAATTTCCCCCTCTTACCATCTCAGATCGCAAAACATTTATGACTTAATAGATAAATGCTAGGGAGTTTGTAACCAGGATCTCACAGGTATTAAGTGTGAATTTACATCCAGCTCTTGTTGACCGCTCCTTAGAACTGTCGCGTACTGTCTTTCCTCCATAATAAGATAATAATAGTAAGAATAAATAGCAATTATAAAGGTTTACAAAGTGCTCTCATCCAGGAAGGAGACAAAATGCATACCTCCCCTAACCCCTCTGGGAAACTGACCAGCCCAAATCTAATCTTTGACTGTTACAGGTCTAGGGGAGAGAAAGCCCACCTCAACCTTCTTTGCTCACTGTGCCATCAATAAACCACTCTTTTTCCCATGGAAAAATAAAACAAAACAAAAAAAATAACAACTTCATGAGATAGGTGATGCAAGTTAGCACATCCATTTTATAGCTGAGGGAATTGAGACTCAGAGATATTAAATGACTCATGTGGCTCGCAGTTAATAACTGTCAGAGTTGGCATGGGAACCTAGGTCTTTCAACTCGAAGGCCTGTGTTCTTTCTACTATTCCATATAGAAATTCTTTTTTTTAAATTAAAAATTATGTTTTAACAGTTGCTCAGAAAAATGTGACCTTCATTTAAGGTAACATAGATCTATGGGCCAACTAGTCTAACCCCCTCATTTTATAGATAAAGAGAGTGAACCTGAGGGTGATAAAAAGATTTGTCCAAGGTGTGATGAGAGAGGATTTGAATCCGGAGCCTCTGACTCCAGAGACAGTACTCTTTTCTTTATGCCACACAGTCTCTACACTTATATAAAAATGTCTTTTAAAAAATACTTCAGGCAGTAGATAGGTCACAGTCTTGACCTAGCAGCCATTCTCTTTCTGTACTTCATAATTTCAAAGGAGAGCAAAGCAAGTTCTACTTAACTTTGTATTCCCCTCATTGTCTACCACATAGTAGGTACTCAAATAAATGCTTGCTCAATAAATGAATGAATGACTCAATCAATTAACCAGCAAGCACATTAGTGAAGTACAGTGATAGGTGATAAAGTTTCTTTTCCTTTGAGATTTTGAGTTTGGGGCATAAGGATCATCGGTCCAGGAGAAGAAGGACCAGGCAGCTGCTGCTACTCACTTTTCTGGTCTTCTAACAAGTTTAGGAGTATATTATAACCTTGGAAATGTTCACACACATTTCATATACTGCTTACAAAATCCTCTGCCAATGACCAAGTCTAGCCCTCAAAAAAATTGCCAAGTAGGCAAATTTATTTTCTGAGTCCCCAGCCTTTTGCTTCTGTGATCCCTCATATCAAAACCTGCTCATAGAAGAGGATTTGAAACTCATTTATACTAAGCTATAAATGGCTGATAAAGTTTAATGTTCCCCTTCTCTGGGGTTTTTTAATTATAATAGGGATCAAAGCCTTATAATATAGAGGTATAACTTTAGGCATTAAACAGCAAAGGGTGGGGGGAGTTTTTTGTTCCTGTTTATTAGCACCATTCAGCTTTTCTAAAGCCTTTGAAATCACACCAAGGAGGCAATTAACAACTTTACCTGTGCATAAGGCCAAGTAATAGCACTGAGGATAGAGATAATGTTATTTCTTAAACTCTGATTCGCCCATAGAATGATGGGGGAGTAGAGTTCCAGATATGCAGCCTAAACTGTATCTCCATCGCCTTATCATCACAGATTTCTCCTTCCTTGTAATTTGCCCCTTCTGCTTTAAGGAAGTGCCAAGCACAATTACAATTCATAAGATATTCACCAGAAGAAAGAAGTCACAGGTACAGCATCCCCATCCTGATGGGGATATTGACTGACTTCCCTCAGGTTAGTGTGTTGTGGGACAGGGCACCCCCAAATAAGGGAAATCTGTTAAAGACCCAGATAATGCAGCTCTACCCTGATCCTGAGAAACTTTCTAAGGTCTGATCCCCTCTCTGATGATAATAAAATATGCTCAAAGACATCAAGGTTATGACTGGCCTTATGGTCTACCAGAAATAATTACCTTTCCTCCTCCTTAAGTAACTTGGTGATGGTGGCACAATTACTAATTGCATATTTCACCTGCTCCTGGCTCTGCTTCTTCCTTCAGCTATCTGCTAAATAGACATAGGAAGAATGTCTTGCATACAAAAACCCCAACTTTAATTATTGTTAACTAACAATATGCTCTACCCTACCTATGTCTTTGTTGGTTGAGAATACCTCTTGAATGTTCAGAATCAATCATTAAACATGTTCAGAATCAATCAAATTCCTAGCCACCTTTATTAAATCAACGAATCAATCAAAGGTATAAAGGTGCAAATAAGGAATGCTTTGTGCCGTTGGATGAAATCAGATGACAAAATTTGCTGGGATTGGTCAAAAGAATTAGACCCATCTCTGAGCCTAGTTTATCAGAGAAGGGATTTGAGCAATAAAGCACTTTGAGAATGTTCTGAGGAGCCAGACCCTTTTTCCTAAAAGCAGGGGGCAGAAAGGGGGAGGTGAAGTGAACCCAGAGGCAGTGTTATATTCCACTACCATTCTCTCCTCTACCTTTGGCCCTGTTATTGGAGTGGTTTGGTAATAAACGATGGGTCCAGTAAGGAAATAAGACAAGACAAACCAGAAACATGGATGAAACACACTTCCAGGGAGTATGAGCTATCCTGGGCATAGAGAAATGCCTCTTCAGATTCTACAAGGGACTTGATACTTAGGACCCAATAGAGAGCTATACATATCTCAAGGCAACTTCACAAGAACTCAGGAAGGGAGAAAAGACTTCCATCTAAGCATGAGCTGGGAATTACCCCTTTGCCACATGTACTCTCTAAGCTCAAACCCCCTCACTCCTAGACTCCCAAATGTGCTTGTGGTAGTGTGTCCCAGACTGTTGGGTGGATGTGTTTGCACAACTGTTCTTACTATTTTACTGTTTTTTACTGTTACTATTTTACCATCAAACATTTATTTAGCACCTACTATGTGCTAGGTACTGTCCCAGACAGCTGAATTCTTCAAGTTCTTGTGTCTACTTTTTAATATTTTTTCTGTTTTTTACCCCTTCACTGTCATGTTGTCAGTTGTCCGGAATAAGAGCCTATTAATTAAGACCTGAGGGACCCTGAGTGCTTCATGACTTAAAATGATCAATATTTTCTGCGCAAAATGAGAGACTCAACTTCAATTTTGGACGTTTTCTTTCTCCTGATTCTTGGCTATATCTCAGATAGGTAAAGTTGTGAGAAAGATTTCTGGATAGGCAAGGTGGAAGATATACAGTAAGCAATGCACTACATGGTCCCAGATTGCAATGTACTTTCAGTTTTTGTCTGATTTTTATAATCTGGTTGTTGGTTGTCTTGAATAAGAGTAAATGGCTTCAGAATGAAGGACTGAGGAACTTCATCTACGTGACTTATGACTAAACCAATGAGGAACTCTGAGAAAGACTTGAGTGACTAGACTTTTGAAACTGATTTTGGATTTTTTGTTTCCTTCAAGTTTTCAGCAAACTTATCAAACAGATGAATTCTGATTAGGCAAGGTATTATTATTCTAGTTAGGGTAGGAAATACACACTAAGTACCTGCCAATTTCTGCCTTTGTTACCCATTCGAGTGCTTAATAAATATTTGTTGATTGATTGAGAGCTTGAACAAATGACCATTACCTCCTAATGGGTACCTGTAAGATTACTTATGGACCAAATATCTGATTTAATCCCTGTCTTGAGCTGTTCTTCTGACTCCAAAGCAAGTTAGATCTATAATAAAGAGGTTAACATTCATTGAGGGCTTTTGGTTCAGTATTTCATATTTTGGGGCATCATACTTATCATATGGAATAGTATATAATGACCCTTGTTACATACAGATGATCTAATATTTTAAACCAGTGTTGTCCTTGGCTCTTACCTATCTCCATTTGGCAGGAAGATCAAATATTTGCTGTCTGAGGTAGTTTTGGGGCTATTTTGGACTCCTTGGTGTAACAGCTATTTTACACTTAATGCTTGTGTTGGGTTTGTGTTCAGTTCAGAACATTGTGGTTTAAGAAGGCTGTTGGTAAGTTACAGAATAACAAGAGGAGAGCAACCAGAATGGTGAAAGGCCTTAAGTTCATGAAATATGAAGATCAGCTCAATGCATGGGCATGTGGAACCTGGAGAAGAGGACACTTGGGGCATGACAGCTCCCTCAAGTATTTTCAGAGCTATCACGTGTGAGAAAGATGAGATTTGTCCCCTTTGTCCCCAAAGGAAAGAACCAAGAGTATTTGGTGGAACTTATAAAAGGCAAATTTAAGGTTGATGTCAAGAAAATCTTTAGAAGCTGTGCAAAGGTTGCATGCGCTGCCAGTAGAGCTAGTGAGCTCACTTTCTTTGCAGGTCTTCAAGCAGAGTCTCAATGACCACTTGTCCGTTATATTAGACGGGATCCCTTTCATGTATGGATTAGATGTAGGCTGCTAAGGTTCCTTCCACTTCTCTAATTAAATTCTGTGATTATGCTTCAGTTTAATTCTTCTAGGAAATTTGCTGCAATCAGAGTCATTCTCTTTGCTTTAATAACATTTCCAGCTTTTCAGAGTCAATAGCTTTTTGTAATAGCTTTGGTTGGAGCTGTTTAATTGTTGTAATCGCACCAGTGCCCTCTGTGACTTGTCTTAATTTCTTCCCTTTCCTTTCTAAGTTGCTATTGATTTTGACCTTTGTTCTAACTAGTCAATAATCTGACTGGATATGTACAGCTGATTCTGAAATGATTCCTAAATCAATAGCTGTTTTCTGTCTTTTAAGATCTAGACAGGTTCATTTAAAAAAAATGTTGCTCGATCATGGCGTCTAGCACCTTCTAGCTTTTTCCTTTAAGAATGGTATGATGGATCCCTCCCCCTCATGCTTCTCCACGGACTGAAGTAATTGGGGGCCAGGGCTGGGCCTGGCTTGAGCTGAGGCCTGAGGGGTCGCTACCCAAATTCAAAAAAAGCCCCACTGGAAGAGAAAAGCAGAACGATGCAAGAAGGTCCTGTTTTGTTTCAGCTGTATAAAGACGTGGTTGTGAGTCAGTGTTCAGTGCTCAGAAATTCTGGGCCAGTCATTTAAGCGTCGTGGATAGCTCCCCAGCATCCATTCACAAGCAGGTTGTGGGCATTTCTGCAACACTTCTGGCTGATGTCCGCCCCCAAATGGCTGTAATGGCCCAAGATATAACTTAACTTCTAATATCACTGAGTCCATATTTAGGACCTATCCAACAGTTCCATATATGTGACAGAAAAAGAGTTCTGGACACGATTTTTTTTCAATCACATTATTTTCATAGGCATCGGCTTAATGCAGGGTCAAAAGATCTCTTTGCTAATGTGCCAAAATGGATGCAAAGGGTTTAAAAGCAATGGTATCGTTAGGAGTGAAAAACCCACTGCTAGATTTGACAGCATTGGAGAATAAATCATTAGATGAGAGCTAGGGGGTTTCCCCTGTGCCATCTACTTTCAACTCTTAAAAAATCCATAAAGGAGAAAAGAGATGCGGACCATCAAGAGTTTTAACTATCATAGTGCTATGGTCCTGGCAGCAGGTCTCAGAAAACATGAAGCACAAAATGAACACACAGGTGAAAACAGCAGCACAGATTGGAACTCTCTGGCTTCAGATTTCTTTCAGCCACCGGCCAAAAGGGTGAAATTACAGGAATCCATTGAATAGGAAGACTTGGGAAAAAATAATAGCATGAAAAAATCACACCGAGCCTGAAGAAGTCAGATAGGTATTATCACAGCCCAACTCCAATTCATTCTCTCCTATATGCGACAAGTCAGGATATTATCAATTCTTTTCAGAGTATTAAACAAGTGATGGAAACTTACACACCCACCCAAACCAACTCAAGTTCTTTCAAGTGGTACTGCAAATAGTACCATCACAACCCTATCCCCTGGAGGAGCACTTATGCAGGGAGGATCACAGCAAGCCACAACCAGATGGTGCCAAATGACATTCTTTTAGAACTCAAACACTTGTATGTGGCAGTGGGGGAGCTACTGAGGCATTTCTGGTCCTGTTTTCCAGTTAACACACCATTCCTAGAAGAAAAGGCAGTGAGGATGAAGAGTAATTTGGAATGATTCCAAGCTGCCCATTCCAAGAAAAAATTTGGAGACAGTATTTAAGCACAAATTTGGTAAGTCACATAGCAGAGATGGTGCAGATGGCCTACAATAAACTCCACACATGGCAGTCCTGGTGCTTGCTGAAGAAGGCAGTGAAGGGCGCTCAGGCACTGGAGACTTTGGTCCCTGGGATGCTCTCTGCGGCAGTTGTGGGAATGAACCCTGAGCATCTCTTGAGTCAGCCAGATGATGCCCCAGGGATGTCTGCAGGCACTGGGTTCAAGAGTTGAAGCTATTGAATTTTCACATTCCGGAGGGAAAGCAGCTGTGATTAAACTTGAAAATGGGGAGGTAAATTAAGGCAGAATCAAAATGAGCTGAATTGCAAATATACATACATACATATATATGTAAGACACTTTATTGCAGTTACGCAGGAACTGCTTTTGATTTGCATTAAGAGCTGCTTTCAGAAATAAAAATTAACTTTAAAAAGGGTGAATTGATAAAATCTGAAATTTTTTTTTGGTCTAACCTTTTAAGTATATGGCACAAGATAGAAATTAAATGTTGCTGTTCTTCCTCCACTGGATCCTCTTGTTTTACTGGATTCTGTTTGTACTTTACTGAAACAGTTTGAAAAAGGACTATTTTTTAAACAGAGAGAAGCTTTTGCTCTAGCCATCAGTTGTGGTCAGAGTCATCTTCAGCTCTGTGTTTCCTACGGAAATGAGAAGCAATAGAATTGTACTGAACACTTTTTTGTGGTTTGGGGTCCTGGAACGACACAGGGGGAACAGTTTCGCAGAAAATCTTGAATTTTTTATGCAAATTTTTTTCAAGAAACAATGGAGCTGCATGTTTTTGTTTGAGTGCACATATGCGCTGCTGAGATTTAGGAGTTAAAGATCTTACAAGTGAAGAGAACTATAAGAATCATTTACTTACTTTCACCTCTTTAAGAGAAATAAAAAGTGTATCTCAAGCCTGTTTTTCTCCAGTCTCTGATTGTTAAACTATTTTTGGTGAATTGATAATCATTGCGTAGAGTGGAAAGCGTATGTATGCAAAAAAGAGATATGATATTGTATCTGGAATCTGTACCATATTTTGTTCCTAATAGGATCAACTCACTGTTTATCTAAGACTTAGCTGTCTTGTATTAAAAATTATACTAAAAATAAATCCATTTTATACATACTGTTTTTTAAAAAAAGAATGATATTATGAAGTCTTTTGTTGATGTTGTTATAAGGCAGGGGTGGGTAACTTGTGGCCACATGTGGCCTTCTAGGTCTTTCAGTGCGGCCCTGACTGAGTCCAAGTTTTGTAGAACAAATCCTGTTATTAAGGGGATTTGTTCTGTGAAGTTTGTATTCGGTCAAAGGGCTGCACTTGAGGACCTAGAGGACTACATGTGGCCTCAAGACTGCAGGTTCCCCACCCCTGTTATAAGGGAAATTAAGGTACAAGGAAAAATGATTACATTTGAGAAATAATACATTTGGAAATGATTCTGGTATCAAAACCCAAAATCCATTGCTGAAACATGAGAAATGAAAAGGAAAATATTCATGACAGAGTCAATAGGCCCCTGGGTAATTTGCAAACTTCAAAAAAAATTTCTTAGTGCTAAACCATTTTTTATACCACATTTTCTACCATGCTCCTCTTTGCTCACCTATACACCAACGTAACCAACTATCAAGATACGTATTAATTTGGTTTGGAAGACATAAAATTCTTCATATAATTTCTCTATTTCTTTAGCCTCTGAGATAGATGTTGGCATATTTTCTACAACTAGCTTCATGGTTATCTTCTTGCTTATGCTTCTTATGGCTCCTTCAAATATCCTATAAAATGATGTTTCCCATTGATAAAATATTTGTTGTAATCATGCTTTCTTTTGCTACAAAAGTTCACATTTCTAACACGAGAACTCTCCAAATGTTACAAGACTGTGAAATATGGAATTATATGACCTCCAAAAATCAAAAATCACATGGGACTCAAAAGACAATGGAAAATGGTCAAAGTTTATGTAGACTTGATTTCCTTTAACTCTTCATTTTTGTTTTTTGATTAAAAAAGGGGATTTTATTGCAAGGAGAGGAAGTCACTGGGAAGAAATATTTTATCAATATTTTATTAAAAGAGTATCAGTAAAAGCTTTTAGAAGGTAAGGACAAGATGTGGGGAGGTATGCTGCAGCACATAAAATGGAGTCAAAGGACTTTGGTTTGAAGCCCAGCTCTTTTATTTACTACCTATGTGACCTTGGGTGGCAGCTAGGTACACAGTGAATCTATCACTGAACCTGTAGTCAGGAGGACTTCAATTCAAATTTGGCCTCAGACACTAGCTGTATGGCCCTGAGCAAGTCACTTAACCCTCTTTGCCTCAGTTTCCTTGAGCCAGAGAAGGAAATGGCAAACCACTCCAGTATCTTTAGCAAGAAAACCCCAAATAGGATTGCAAAGAGTTGGACACAACTGAAATGACTGAACAACAACAACAAATGTCGCCTTGGGCAAGTCAATTCACCTTTCTGGGTCTCAGTTTCCTCATCTATAAAATGTAGCATTGGGACTAAACGATCCCTTGAGATCCTTTTCGGCTCTAAATCTATGATATTTTATGATTCTATGACTAGGACACCAGAAGTGGGACTAAATATCTCATCAAGGATCTTTATGACCAGAAAAAGAGGCTGTTCAGTTAGGTAGTGAAACTGAAGAATCACAGATGGAGAGTTTCTGTAAAGGACCTCAGATAGGCCCCCTCCCCCACTACCTGCTAAAGTCTTCCAATTTTAGCTCCACTATTCTGTATATATTATACATGTACCTATTGATTTGCATATTTTTCCCTTGTTGTTGTTGTTTGTCCTTCATTTTTGAAGAGGACCAATAACATCACGAGGATGGTGTCTTGAATTACTGGTGAGTTGGGTATAAATGAGGCAGAGTTGCACAAAGTCATCAATCTCACTTTGTCTTCCTGAGTTATCTAAGCGCAATGGCAAGACAGAAGTCAAGGCAACTGGTGATGGCCCAGGATGCTGTAGATGACTGCTCGAAGCTCTAAGAACTCCACAGTGCCTATTTCAGCTGTGTAATGGCTGTTGGGACAAATTGTTCTCATTAGGAGTGGTGAACTTAGAGTCAGGAAGGCCAGTTTGAATGCTTTGTGAACCTGCATAAGTCACTTAACCTTTCTGTGCCTCAGTTTCCTCAATTGTAAATGTGGACAATAGCAGCACCTACTTCCCCAGGGTTGTAGTGAAGATAAAATGATATAATATATGTAAAGCTCTTTGCAGATCTTGAAGTGCTATGTAAATGTTAAATATTATTAGTATAATTAGAATGTAAGCTCACTGAAGGCAAGGAAAGTTTTTGTCTTTCTTTCTATTCCCAGTTTTTAGCACAATTCCTGGTAGATGATGAATTCTTAATAAATGCCTGTTCTTTACTTAATTGGTTGGTTGGTAGCCATGGAACATTAGAAGATCTAGACCATGGGTTCTTAACTGTTTTTGTGTCATGGACCCCTTTGATCTGGTGAAAACAATGGACCTCTTCTCAGAATAATGCTTTTAAATGCATAAAATAAAAATACATGGAATTACAAAGAAAAAACAATTATGTTAAAATACAGTTATAAAAATATACTTTAAAATAAGTTTATGGATATAAAGTTAAGAAACCCTGATCTAAAAGAAAACCTCTAGTGAGTTGAGCCAATTTTTTTTGGGAAGGATTTATGGAAGGACATGGATAATAATTAAACAGGATAAGAAAATGTTGACGGATTATAAGGGAGTGCTTATGCCGATGGGATTATGGATACATCCAGATTTGGTACTGAAGGTACACAAATTGCAAATGTCCTGTTTTACATCTTCCCAGCATATGATTGGAGCTTTATCTCATACTCTCATTCTCACTGACAGGCTGGGTCCACAGAGAATGACCACTACTTTTTACCTTAAGGTTCTAGGGGAGCCTGAGGGAATGGGAGTAGTTGGTAGCTATATAGTACTTTAGTTCATGAGTCTCTACCAGTTTGTTTTCCCCTCCCCACGATGATCAATTTATAACAACTGAATTTATTCATTCAATGAATATTTTACTTTATTCTGCTTCCTGAAAGTCTACCAATTAAAGATTAATTTGTACTAACCAGAGACCCTTTGAAAAATGCAAATATCTCTGGAAAGGTTAAGTCATTCATATCTTAGTGTCAAATAATTTGATGAGTTTAATTTCCTTTTAACACGAGAGAAAACAATGCTAAGAGAAAGGCAAGAGGGGATGCGGGAAGGTGGTGTAGGTGTTAGGCAGTGAAATTTCACCTGCACATCAATTTCTCCTAGGTCCTGTTCTGATCCTAAGCATCTGTTTCTTTTCCCAATTTAACTCATTTTGAGAGACTGGCTCTCAAGACTTTCAATTTTGCCACAATGGTTTAATTGCATTCAACTGATTAACACCTGTATTTTACAGATTGAAAAAAACATATTTAAAATTCTTCAGAGTTTACAGGGGCTGTATTTTGCCTCAACTTCCAGACATACCAATTTTCCTCTCAAATCTCTTCATATTTTAATTTCCTTAAGTGTAAAACTGTGGCAACTGTGAGTTAGGAACATTCCACAGCTAATGTTTGGAAAGCACTTTGCAGTTCCTTGGGAGAATTCCCCAAAGACAAATACTATATTCTTTAGAGCAAAAGGGCTTTTCTTGTGCTCAATTCTTGACTATTTCATGAAACACTGTCTATCAAGTTAAAGTTCTAGTTCACCTGACCATGATATGCTCAAGCAGTTGTAACAAAAATTCTCTTCCTGGATACGTTGCACACTTGGGTTGCCAAGATGAATGCGTGTTATCCCAGGAATTCTATCCATCTACGGTGGCATTCAAAATATATCTAGCAGGATTCAGATAACTCAGATGCAAAAGAGAAAGTACAAGAGAACCAAAGGAGACCATTCTAGTTGGAACCATTTTTTTTCCTCTAAGGCTTTTGATGCCTTTCTTTTTAAAGTGTTCTATTTGTGGAAGATCGTAATCTCAAATCCGAACAATGAGCTGACCCTGAAAAAGCAGGGCAAGAATGTTCCACATTGAAGTAAAATTTGGATTGGTTATTCATGAGCCACTTACTTTATCATAAAAAACATAATATTATTCATATTTTCCTTTATGGTGTTTGAAGTTAATTACACAAATTAGTCCATTGGATTCTCACGACAACCTTCATTTACTCTATGATCTGGTCAAAATGGCCCAATTGCTACTCTTTCTAGAGGACAATCAATCTCCCACCTCCATGCCTTTGCAAAGGCTGTCCCCCATGCTGAGAATATTCTTCTTCTTCAACTCTTCTATATGGGAACCCTGACTCCCTTTAATGCTAAAGTCACTTGTCACTTACTTCAAGCAACCTCTTCTAATTCCTCCAGTGGTTGGTATCCCTCCACCCTTAACATCATTTTGTATTTATTTTGTATATATCCTATATTTACTTAACTGTGGACATGTATTCCCTCAGCAGAGAATGTAAGTAACTTAAAAGCAAGGGCAAGCTCACATTTGTATCCTCAGCCCTTGGCATAGTGCCTGGCAAATAACAATAAAAACACAACAATAATGATGCTAATAATAATTATTAATACAGCTGGCATTTGTAAAGCACTTTAAGGTTTGCAGAGCATCCTCTCTTTATAGTACATAGTAGGTGCTTAATCAATGTTTGTGGAGTAATTGGTTGAGGAAGCTAAACACTGAGGCTGAGAGGTAAAGTCACATAGCTGTTAAATAGCAGACCTAGGATTGAATTCAGATCTTGTGACTTTTTGTCCAATGCCCATTTCCTTAGTCCTCTCTGCCTCTCTTACTTTCCAAAATATTAAAAGGAATAATGGATAAGGTGGAGACTTCCATACTTTGATAAATCTCGGAGCTCATTGTCACTGGTACCCCACGCGACTGTGCAACTCACAGCCTATTAATTAAGGCTATGAGTGACAATTCTGTGGTGACAATTTGGCTAAGGGCCTTCATCTAATACTTTTGACAGTCTATCATCTTTACATAAGAGGGCTACCTCCTTTCTACTTACACATATCTATGATAACATCCTAGATAATACTCCTGGGAAATTCTTCACTGGTGATATGTTGTAGCTTACTCATGCCCATCACGTGCTTCTCCAATGATTGTTGGATTAACACTGTACTTTTATTCTCTAGAGATTATGGTATTCCATGGCTCACGGTCATAAAGCAATATCAGAAGCCTTTTTTTTAGTTTCAATCAATGTATTTTGTTTTTTACATCATAGGGATTTCTGAATCACTCTCTCCATCAGTAAGCTTTCCATTGTGGCAAAGAAAAACAGTTAAGTAAAATCAACTGACGTAGGGATCAAGTTTGACTATGCAAAATCATTGGAAACACGTTTATATTAAAAACCTAGGCTTCTGTTTCAGGAGGAGATTTGGTGTCATTAACAACATCGCAATTTCCCAAGTGCAATCCAATTCACTCTAATACTTATGTTTAGCGCTGGGTCCAGCTCAGTGCCTGTCCAAGATAGATATACTACAAGAATCAGATCCATGGGTCGTCCATACAATTACGTACCCTAGTGTGGGTAATAGATATAGTTCACTTGCTTGTTTTTTTCTACTTGGATAATTAGGTCAAACTCTTTTGAGTAATTATGGATATCACTTCTGAGATTCTTTAATGTTTTGAAGTTACATTATTCATAAACAGGAGCAGCTAGAGGATCTCAGCACTTAGCACAGGGCCTGGTACACAGTAAGCGCTTAATAAATGCTTATTGACTGACCTCTAGCGGGTCTCACCTCTAGCAGAGACTTAAAAAGGCTTTGGGGATCCATTCATATTACTGCAGCCATGACAGGTAAAATGTCATTAGTGAAAAGTATAGAGGAGGAAAGGACTCATAGATAATTCCATCTGTTGAGTTTCCTGTCCCTAACTTATTATTTTTATTCTTTGTAAGAAGGGATGGCTCTAGGAAGGGAAGGATGGAGAGAAATGTTTGTAAATGAAGGTGTTTTAAAAACCAAAGCTATCAATAAAAATAAGAATTTACATCTATATTTATCTATCCATCAATCAATGGATTAATCTATCATTCTATTTTTTCTAAAATCCAGGCTAAGAAATTTGGAGTTTATTTGGTAGGCAAAGAAAGTTTTTAAGCAAGTCAGTGATATTACCAGAGTTATGCTTTAGGTACGTTGATGTAGAAATGCCATGTGAGATTGAAATAGAAAGAGATTGGAGAGAAATAAAACTATAATAAATAGCATAGCATTATTATTTCTATAGTAATAGTCTAAGAAGGCATAGTATTAGTACAGTACAGGATAGGTATAGTATAATATAGTAGTTTAGTAATGGTATTACTATAGGCAGCTAGGTGGAGCAGTGGACAGAGTTCCAGGCCTGAAGTCAGGAAGACTCATCTTCATGAGTTCAAATCTGATCTCAGACACTTACTAGCTGTGTGACCCTGAGCAAGTCATTTAACCCTGTTTACTTCAGGTCCTCATCTGGAAGAATGAGCTGGAGAAGGGAATGGCAAGCCACTCCAGTATTTCTGTGAAAGGAAACCCCAAATGGGGTCATGAAGAGTCAGAAATGACAACAACAACAACAAAGTATTATTATATTAAGAGTCTAAGAAGGAGATAATGATAGGCTGAACTAGGGATATGACATCAGGAATAGAAAGGATGGGACTGATGTGAAAAATAATGGAGGTTTCAACCACAGGGCTTGGTGACTAGATTTGGGCAGGGAGCAGAAGAGGTAAGTTGCCCCTTTTGAATCAAAGGAAAGATGGATAAAAGAAGGAACTGGAGCAATGCCCAGGCTAGATGGGAATGATAATGGATAATAATGACAAGGCTGAATGACTAAATTATAATTTCTCTTCTCTTCTCTTTTCCGAGGATAATGATCTTTGAACTGAGAAAAAAAGACTAGCAGAGAAGAGAAACCCTAGATATGCAAGGAGATGGTAAGACAGCATCTAATTTCCCTCAATGAGTTCAAATCCCCAGATCTACAATGAACTGCATCCTAGAATACTTAAAGAACTATTAGATGTGATCATTGAGCTTCTGTCAATGATCTTTGGAAGATTTTGTAAAATAGAAGAGGTACCATAGATATGAAGAAGGCCAAATGCTGTTTTACACAATAGAGAAGGGAGTGGAGTCTGAAAACTGGGCTGGCGTGCTTAATATTTATTCTTGGCAAAATTCTAGCGCACATTTTAAATGGATGGTTTGTGAGCATTTAGGGAAGGAGGCATCCCTCACTAAAAGCTACTATGATTTCAACAAGAACAGGTCATTCTAGATTACTCTAATTTCTCTTTTTGACTGGTAGACCAAAGGAATTGTTGGATTTCTGAAAAATTCAATAAAATCCTATGCTATCTTTGTGTACAAGAAGGAGCAATACCAATAAAATAATATCCTTGGGTGCCTTCTGAATTGGTTAAATAAGATCCCAAGGGTAATCATGAATGTGGAAAGGTAGCATGCCACCCCATTTCCACCTCAATTAACAAGATTCTCTATGTCCTAAAGTTTGAATTTCTTTGGGTCATGAAAGGGTAAAGTGTTGTTGATGAATCAAACAAACTAACAAAATTGAAAACAAAATCCCCTTGAATTGAAAATAAAATTAGCAGCTTTAAAAAAATACAGACAAAATAGAAAATTTGTTAGTCTGAGTTTTAAAGAGAGGGTTAAATCAAATCATTGTATGAAAAAGGAAAATCCACAGCTGATAATGAAAAAAAGGAAATGAACAAAAACTATTTTGCCTACTTATATGCTCCAGCTAGTGTCTTCTTTCTGTTAATTATTTCCTATTTATCCTGTATATAGCTTGCTTCGTATATATTTGTTTGTTTGTTATCTTCTCTACTAGATTGTAAATTCTTTGAGGGCAGGGATAGTCTTTTGCCTCTTTTTGTATCTCCAGCACTTAGCACAATTTCTGGAACATAGTAGGTGCTCAATAAATGTTTATTTATTAATTGGTATTTATATGCAGTGGGATGAATATTTGTAAAAATATTAAATACCCAGATTAACAAAAGAATTAGATTATTTAAATGACTCAATATCAGAAGAAAAAAAAAGAAATTTAATAAGCCAAAAAGGAACTCCAATAAGGAAACAAGACCAGATAGATCTTTAAGTGAATTTCTGCCAAACATTGAAAGAACTAATTCCAATATTATGTAAACTATTTGAAAAAATAGGAAAAAAAAAGATCTTTATAAACCATGATAAAAAATAGTTTTGATACCCAAACCAGGGAGAGACAAAACAGAGAAAGAAAATAACGGACTAATACTCCTAGTGAATATTGATTAAAATATTAAATAAAACATGAGCAAAGAGACTACAGTGGCATATTTAAAAAATTACTTACCATGACCAAGTTGGATTATACTTGGAATACAGAGTTTGTTTAATATAAGGAAAATTATAAACATAACAAGCCACGTTAGAAGCAAAAATAATTTTTTTAAATTAGATTTTTATTTTTAGTTTACAACACTTAGTTTTACATGTTCTTGAGTTTCAAATTTTCTTCCCTTCACTTCTCTCCCCCTGCCCCCCAAGACAGCATGTAGTCCGATATAGATTCTACATAAACCTTCGCATTAAACTTATTTACACAATAGTCATGTTGCAAAGAGGAATTATGACCAATAGAATGAGTCATGAGAGAGAAGAAACAAAACCAAAAAAAAGAGGAAAAAAAGAGCAAATAGTGTGCCTCAGTCTGCATTCAGACTCCACAGTTCTTTCTCTGGATGTAGCTTGCTTTTTCCATCATGAGTCCTTTGGAGCTGTCTTTGAGCCTTGTATTGCTGAGGAGAGCTGAGTCTATCAGTTAGTCATCACAGAATCAATATGTCTATGGTTGTGTATAATGTTCTCCTGGTTCTGCTCTTCTCACTCAGCATCAGATCATGTAGGTCTTTCCAGGTTATTATGAAGTCCATATCTTCCCCATGTCTTATAGCAAAATAGTATTCCATCACATTCATATACCACAACTTGTTCAGCCATTCCCTAATTGAGGGAATCCCCTTAATTTCCAATTTTTTGCCACCACAAAAAGAGCAGCTATAAATATTTTTGTACATACAGGTCCCTTTCCCACTTGTGTGATCTCTTTGGGTTATAGCCCTAGGAGTAATATTGCTGGGTCAAAGGATGTGCACATTTTTATAGCCCTTTGGGCATAGTTCCAAATTGCTCTCCAAAATGACTGGACCTGTTCACAACTCCACCAACAATGTATTAATGTTCCAATTTTCCCACATCCTCTTTAGTATTTATCATTTTCCTGTTTTTGTCATGTTAGTCACTCTGACAGGAAATATGTGGTACCTAAGAGTTGTTTTGATTTGCATTTCTCTAATCAATAGTGATTTAGAGCATTTTTTCATATGTCTATAGACATCTTTAATTTCTTCCTCTGAAAACTGCCTGTTCATATCCTTTGACCATTTCTCAATTGGGGAATGACTTTTATTCCTATAAATTTGGCTCAGTTCCCTGTTTATTTTAGATATGAGGCCTTTATCAGAGACATTGGTTGTAAAGATTTTCTCCCAGTTTTCTGCTTCCCTTCTAATCTTGGCTGCATTGGCTTTGTTTATACCAAAACTTTTCCTTTTAGCATAATCAAAATTATCCGTTTTGCATTTTGTAATGCTCTCTATCTCTTGTTGGGTCATGAATTCTTCCCTTTCCCATAAATCTGACAGGTAAACTATTCCTTGCTCTCCCAAATTGCCTATAGTATCAGCCTTTATTCCTAAATCATGTACCGATTTTGACTTTATTTTGGTATATGGTATAAGATATGGGTCTATGCCCAGTTTCTGCGATACTTATTTCCAATTTTCCCAGCAGTTTTTGTGAAACATTGAATTCTTAGCCCAGAAGCTGGATTTTGGGGGTTTATCAAAGAGTAGATTGCTATAGTCATTGACTACTGCATCTTGTGTACCTAACCTCTTCCACTGATCTACCACTCTGTTTCTTAGCCAGTACCATGTACTTCTGAGGACCGCTGCTTTATAGTACAATTTTAATATCGAGTATGGATAGGCCACCTTCCCTAGCATTTCTTTTTCATTAGTTCCCTTTATATTCTGGACTTTTTGTTCCTTCAGATGAATTTTATCATTATTTTATCTAGCTCTGTAAAATAATTTTTTGGTAGTTCGATTGGTATGGCACTGAAATAAGTAAGTTAATTTAGGTAAAATTGTCATCTTTATTTTATTAGCTCAGCCTAACCACGAGCAACTGATGTTATTCCATTTAATTAGATCTGACTTTATTTGTGTGAGAAATGTTTCATAATCATGTTCATATAAGTCCTGAGTTTGTCTTGGCAGGTAGATTCCCAAATATTTTATAGTGTCTAGAGTAACTTTAAATGGATTTTCTCCTTTTATCTCTTGCTGTTGGACTTTGTTAGTGATGCATAAAAATAATTTTTAAATGTATGATTATATCAATAGAGACTAAAAGATTGAAAAAGCTTTTTGACAAAATTCAATACATATGTCTATTTTAAAATACTTAATATGGTTAATAGTACCTATCTAAAAGAATCAACATAGGTAATGGAGAATGTCTAGAAGCCTTTCTAATAAGATTAAAGAAAAAGCAAGGATGTTCATTTGCATCACTGCTACTTAACACTACGCTAGAAATGCTAGCTACAGCAAAAATACAAGAAAAAGAAATCAAGGGAATATATAAGCAAAGAGGAAACAAAACTATTGATTTTTGTAGATGACATAATGTTCTATCTAGAGGATTGAGAAGAATCAACTATAACTAAATGAAACAATTAATAACCACTAAAATTCAGGGTATTAAAAAACTACACAAAGCATCAGTATTCTGTATATATTTTACTGACAAAATGCAGCAAGAAGGAATAAAATTAAAAGTTCCATTTGAAATAACTACAGAATGTACAAGATATTTAGGATATTATCACAAATAGGAATTTTTTAAAACTACAGAACATTTTTTATAAAAACAGAAACCTACATAATTGGAGAATATTAATTGTTCATGGGTAGGCTATGCCAATGTAATAAAAATGATATTACCTAAATTAATTTACTTACTCAGTGTCATACCAATCAAACTGCCAATGAATTATAGAGTGAGAAAAAACAATAAAATTTATCTGGAGGAACACAAGCTCAAGAACCTCAAGAAAAATGATGAAAAATAGGAGAAATAAGGGAGGGTAGCAATAACAGATTTCAAACTATATTACAAAGCAATAATCATTAGAAACTCTTTGGTCTGTTTAAGAAATAGGTCAATTAGTGGAATGGATTATGTATACAACATACGGAAGCAAAGAAACATAGTAGTATAGTGTTCAATAAACCCAAAGACCCCAGTATGAGATAAGGTCTCATTATAGGAACACAGTCTAGTAGGAATTAGGTATAGAGCAACATCTCATAACAAATACCAAAAGAAGTTCTAAATGGATATGTGATTTAGACATAAAAGGTGACATCATAAACAAATTTGAGAAGTAATGAGGAAATTACTTTTCAGATCTATGAAGAGGGGAAGAGTTTATGGACAAATAACAAATAGAAAGGTTCACAGTAGACAAAGGGTCTAATTTTGACGGCATAAAATTAAGAAAGTTTTAAATAAAGAAAACCAATGCAGTTAAAATTCTAAGAGAAACAAGCAAATGGGGGAAAAATCTTGGTAGCGTGTTTCTTTGATAAAGGCCTCATATCTAAAATGTATATGGAATTGATTCAAATTCATAAAACATAAGTCATTCTCTAATAGATAATGGTCAAAGTGTATGAACAAGTGGTTTTCAAAGGAAGAAATCCAAGCTATTAAAAATATGTAGAAGCAATGCACCAAAATTACCAGTAATTGAAAATAAGAGAAGAAAACTGTCCCTCCTCATGCCCATTTGATTGGAAAAGATGGTAAAAAAAAAAAAAAGAAAATCACCATTTTTGGAGGGGCTGTGGGAAAACAGGACACATTAATTCACTGTTGGTAAAGCTGTTAATTGGAACATTCTGGAAAACAAACTGGAATCATAACCCCCCAAATCACTAAATTATGCATACTCCTTGCCCCAGCAATACCGTTACTATATCTATATTCCTAAAAGTTCAAAAAAATAGGAAAAGCAGTAATATATACAAAAATATCCGTAGCAGCTCTTTTTGTTACGTCAAAGAACTGGAAATTAAGAAAGTACCTATCAACTGGGAGTTGACTAAACAAATTATGGTGTATGAATATAGTAGAATGTTATTGTATCATAAGAAATGATGAAACGGAAGTTTCAAAGAAACCTGTAAAGTGAATAGAATCAAGAGAATAATTTATATAATCTCAATAATATTTGAAGAAACTTTTAAAGCCTTAAGAATTCTGTTCACTGTAATGACCAACCATGGTTACAGAAGACTGATGATGAAGTACCTAACTTACTGACAGAGAAGGGATGGCTGCCAAATGCAGAATAAGACATATATGTTGAAAGGCTACCAATGTAGGGATTTGTTTTCTTGACTATTCATATTTGTTGCAAGTGATTTGACTTCCTTCCTTCCTTTCTTTCTTCTTTTCTCTTCTCTTCTCTTCTCTTCTCTTCTTCTTTCTTTCTTTCTTTCTTTTTCTTTCTTTCTTTCTTTCTTTCTTCCTTTCTTCCTTTCTTCCTTTCTTCCTTTCTTCCTTTCTTCCTTTCTTCCTTTCTTCCTTTCTTCCTTTCTTCCTTTCTTCCTTTCTTCCTTTCTTCCTTTCTTCTTTTCTTCCTTCCTTCCTTTCTTCCTTTCTTTCTTTCTTTCTTTCTTTCTTTCTTCCTTTCTTCCTTTCTTCCTTTCTTCCTTTCTTCCTTTCTTTCTTTCTTTCTTTCTTTCTTTCTTTCTTTCTTTCTTTCTTTCTTTCTTTCTTGGAATGAACTAGAAAAGAGAGGGGTAACTGGGTTAGGGTCACAAAAAGAGTAAAGTATAAAAGAGGGTCATTGAAGCATCTTTTTTTTTTAATGGACTGACGAGAACTGAGGTAAGATCAAAAAGAATCACAAACAAGTAGGCCAACTTTCAAAGTTACATGGTGAACTAACATACATTTAAAAGAAAAGCAAGCTACACATAACAGAGACTTGTGATCCTCTTTTTACATTATACTAATATAGGGAAATGCATTTGATATTTGTTAAGTTCAGACTTTTAAAAATGTAAAAAATAAACAATTTCTTTTTCTTAAGAAGATATGCTATATAACCAACCTTCCTAGATTCTTATACCTAGGTTTCTTGTTCTTTGTATAATGTGCTACCTGTTTAAGGTTCACTCCAGGACTTTAGGTTTCACTCCCTAACTTGAAGAGTTAAGGCTAATCAAGAAAAATAGCAACTAAGAGACAATTGCTGAAGGTTGAGTCTGACTCAATTCTTCTTAAATTTTTTTTTATTTGTTAATTTATTTTTAGTTTACAACACTCGGTTCCACAAGTTTTTAAGTTCCAAATTTTCTCCCCCTCCCTTTCTTCCCCCCTTCCCCCGCTACAGTGGCATGTAATCTGATATAGGTTCTACCTATACCTTCACATTAAACTTATTTTCCCAATAATCAAGTCGTAAAGAAGAGTTACAACCAATGAAGCGAACCATGAGAAAGATGTAACAAAACCAAAAATTAAATTAAATTTAAAAAAGAGAAAAAGAGAGAGAGAGCAAATAGTTTGCTTCAATCTGCATTCAGATTCCTTAATTCTTTCTCTGCATGTGGGTAGCATTTTCCATCATGGTCTGACTCAATTCTTAATCAGTTATTGTTGAGTTTTGAAGATGATGAGGTGTTACAAACTGAGGAGATATAGACATAAGAACTGTGATTTGGGGACAGATGTAATTCATCTTCTTATATACAGAAGATGAGAATTTAATTAGTAGTTATAAACTAAGGAGGAATTGTTTGCAGAGACGATTCATGGTCTGAACTTAGAAAGATAAGAGAGAAAAGTGTAAGGGCAGATTTCAAAACTGCATCATCTACATTTGAAACTGGAAGTGATAGAACAATTGCTGTTGAAAAGTAAGTTTAATTGAGCAAAGGAACATATTAGAAGCAGAGAATCAGAGAAGTCACTCAGCAGAGCAGATGGTTTGGCTAAACAAGTTGTGGTGTATGATCGTAATTGAATACCACTATACTATAAGGAATGATGAGCTTAATGATCTTAGAAAAACATGGCTGAGATGAAAATATCCACCAAGTATAGGATGGTTCTCAACATAGCTTGGCAATAGAGGCGTCTATTCAACACATAAGCCATATTATCAAGGAATTCTTATGTATAGTTAGTGAGACAGAAAGAGAGCACTGAAGTTTATAATTGTGTTGTGAGTTACATCAGCACATGGATTTTCTTCATTTCTTCATTTATGTGCTTCTTTGGCAGATTTCTCTAAAGGTGTGCCCACTCTCCTCCACATATACTGAATGTATTAATAGGACAATGTGACCTGGGTTTAAATATGGACTATCAATTGCTTATGCACTTACTTTAATAAATGAGTATCACTATTATTATTTGTTTTGATTTACCATTAAGTAAAAATTTATGTTTAAGATCCAAAAGTGCAATTATGGAAATGGTTGTATAAATAGAAATGCATCGATAGGAGCTCAAGCTAGGATAGTTAGTAGAGGAAATGCACTTCTTTTCACTAGGGTCACATTAAGGATTCTGAGAATGTAAAGGGAGTAAACCAATCTAGACAATGAGCAAGTGTCCATATACTCAAGTGAGAGGTCAGTACAATATTATGACTAACTCCTCCCCCCCGCCCCCGCCACATACACATACAAGTTGTATTTGTATTGAAAAGTTGTTGTTATTGACAATATTTAAGTTCACATTTTTAAAAGTTAGCCAAAAAGGACCAATAAAATAATAACAAAGGATATTAAAACAAAAGGGAGAGCATGCTATCTTTATATAAGAACCTTCATATAGAGCCCTAAGCTGCAAAACTTTTCAAGCGTGAGGACCTCTTTCTAACATAAAAGAGTTTAACGTATCTATTATCTATGTGATAATAACTATGCTACTACTGTCTGTTGAATGGGAAAATGCATGATAACAGGAAGCTGTAATGATTTCAGTAAAACTTTTAAACTCATTTGTATTTTATTAATTACAACATTTACATACATTTAAAAATAGTAATATATGCATTGTCATGTTGCGAATTTTGTTGGAGCTAAATAAAGCTAAAACAATGTGATATACTGTTTGGACAGTGCAGAGTCAAGGTGAAGATGATATATCTTTCAACAATCCCATGAAGTATTTCATGTTTTTAATTTTTTAAATAACAATTTCCTAGGAGAGTATAATAGGACTTATGAGTTACTATTTCATGTTTTAATTCCTTGCCATTGTATGCTTATGAGTTGTTTATGTTTTAAGCTTTTTGGGGAGTGGTGGTGGAGGAAATCAATACATTACTGGGTTTACTTTGTATACTGAATACTTTTCCGGAAGGGACCCTATTTATCCCTTTGTTGGGGGGGGGAAGCCAATAAAAGAATTAGGCCTCAGATTCATTTGAGACTGTCCGTAGAATTCTACTCTGGGGAAGGGGTTTAATGAATCAGACAACCGGTTCCTTTCTTTAAAGGTTCAGGCTCCTCAAAGGACAGAACCTGATCCATATGAGACCAGAGCTGGAGCTTAATAGAGGAAGGTACTGCAGCCTCCAGGGCTAGTGCACGGGTCATTACACAAGCAAATACAAAATACATACAAAATAAACACAAGATCATTTTGGGGGAAGTGAGGGACAATGGGATTGGCAGGGGAGGGCCAATGAAGAAAGGTCTCACTTAGAAGGGAATGCTTAAACTGTTTTTTTTTTAAAAGCAAAGCATTCTAAGAAGTGGAAGTGAGGAGGGGGTGCATGCCAGGCATGGGAGACAAGCTGTAGAAAGGCATGGAGGTGGGAAATGGAAGGTCATGCTTATGCAACAGCAAGTCTACTATTTTGGTTGGACCACACAGAGTATTAATGGCATTAGTTTATCATAGAATCTGGAAAGGTAGGTTAGATGTTGAATAGAGGAATTTGATTCTGGGGCAATAGAGAGCAGGGGAGTGAATACAATAAGATTATGAGCACATTGTCTGTTGTTCAGGCATATCACTTTGGTGGCTATGTGGAGAATAGATTAGCAAGGGGAAAGATTTAATATAGGGAGAATAGCTAAGAGGTTCCTTCGGTAGTCCATGACAAAAATGATGAGGGCCTGAGCAAAGGTGCTCAATCTGGATAAATTTCTCACATTTAGGTTCATGTCATAAAAGCCCAATGGTGACCTCCTCAAAGTCCTACATTAGTGTTTAGATATTCTGGACCCTGCCTAGTCTATTAGAGAATGGAAAACCTTATAATAATTTTTAAGCTAATTGTTGGGGATTGGAGTAGGGAGTTTATCTTACTGTACCAATTTGTTAGAGCTGTTCCAGCCTTTAGGAACTGTGAACATTACAAAATAATATTCATTATTTTAATATGGTTTTCTTCCATAACAATGCCAACACGAGCATCAAGTAAATAAATGAGACTGGATCTAATTAACAAGTAACATTTCTGTGTCTTGGCTTTTATTACCTTGAAGATTAGACAGGCAGGTTTCAACATGAATATTTCTGTTTGTCTCTCAGAGAACAGTGTTTATACAGAGCATTGCTGAATATAATTCCGAAGACATATATCATGTGAATTCAGCTACAGACGGGTAACTTCAGCACTGTTACTTGAATTATTTTTGCAACTTTGACAAAGGGCAGCAATTATTAATGAAATGAAGGCAAATTCTCAGTCAGAATATGATTAAGTTTGATTTTCTGTGAACCTGCACCAAAACTTCTGCTGAAGCCTCTTGGTGGCATGGTTGAGGGGAACCTTGAGTTTTTCAAGGCTCTGCCAGGGCAATACAAGTTCTGGCAGGTCCACATCAATCTGGAAAACCTCTGAGTGTGGGCCCAGTGATAACTGTGTACTAATCACCCAAGAGTTAGCTTAGCTAAGTTTGGAGAAGTTCATCACCACTTAGTGACCAGATAATCAATTGTCTTGGTCCCAACAACTCATCAATACTGTCTATTAAGGCAGAAAGGAATTGTGATATGTTGTTGATAGGGGCACACATACCCATAGCATCATGGATCTTTCAAAGTAAAACCTTATGAAACATCACATACTTCTTTCATTTACCCAAACCCCCATTTCCCCCTCCCTTCTCTGCAGTGTGAATGCCAAGAGAATTGCTCTCTGGCTCATTTCTTAGTCACCATTTGTGGTTGTTTCTGATAAGAAACCAGGCCAGATCATTGTACTTACCACCCATTATCTGCAGAGCAGAAAGCATGATGTAATTTAATCGCCACTCTGTTTTTGTTTGTTTACTTTTTAAAAAGCAACTGAACCACATAGGTACTTCATGAAGTAGAAATGTATATACTTCCTCCTTTTTTCATAACCCACAGTGACTAGGGCCAAATTCTGCCCTCTTAACTTGTATGCAATATTTGTTCAAGTTAGCCTAGTCAAGATGGTGGTTAATAGGTAAATGAAAGCATTATGTTCAGTTAGAAAATATTAAAGCTAAAGCAATAATTTAGAAATTTGGGGAGTGTTATACAAATAACTTATTAGAAATGGAGTTTATTGAACACATGAGGTGGTAGAATGAAGGCTAGCCCTGGAGCGAGGAAGAGCTGATGAATTTGCCAATGGAATATGTGTACAATTCATGAATGCATGTGTGTACAGTATGTAAAAAGTTGGATGTTTCTCATCTAAAAATGTAATGAATTTCTTCTTTTTTGTCATAAAAATTCTTACATTATAAAAATGTAGCTATTAGAGAGGAACTATTAATTTTATCTCTAAATCATCATCACACATTTAGTTAAAGGTTATTTAGGACATTTTCTGAATGCCTACAAACTATGATCATGGAATCTTATAAGAGTCAAACGTATCCTTTGAGGCTATCCGGTATCACACTCAACCACCAATGTACTAATTTACCTGTATGATATCATGACAGATGGCTACCCAGTCTCTGTTTAAACCCTTCTCGTGACGGGAAACTCACTGGCTAATATATCAATTCAACAGCAGTTATTAAGCACCGCGATGTAAATGCCGTCATGTCACATGTGGCCCTCTAGGTCCTCAAATGTGGTCCTTTGACTGAATCCAAACTTCACAGAACAAATACTAAGGGGGCCATATGAGGTCTCAAGGCCACAGGTTCCCCACCCCTGTATTAGACAATAGGAATACAAATCAAAAATGGCATGTCTCCTGACCCTCAAGGACACTGACCTTTTTGGTGTCATGGACTCCTTTGGCAAACTGGTGAAGCCTTTGGACCCTTTCAAAGGATGATACTTTTAAACACAAAAAATAAAATACATAAGATTATATAGGGAACCACTTTATTATAAGATTTATATATAAGATCATATAGGGAACCTGTCTATAGACAGGAAGATTGTAAACATGTGCACTCTGTGGTCAGGTCTAATAACTACAATAATTTTGAATATAATGTGATATGAAAATATTTCTAATGGAGACAAAGCCACAGGTACTGCTATTACTAATATGGGTTTTGGCCTATATTCATAATGGAAGAAAGTACTAAATTTCAGTTAGAGTTCAGTGAAAATAAAAATGAAAATAATTCCCATTCAAATTCACAGACTTCCCAGAATCTATTCAAGGATGCTTTGGAAGTTCTTGAACCCTGGGTTAGGAACTACTGATGAAGAGGGATTATAAGGAAAAGAAGAGGTGAGGGGATTTATGATAGATTGCCTTTTTTGTTGCTTTCCTTAATATATGTATTTTTTAATATATTTGTTTGTTCCAGGGTTTAAATCTTCCTGAAAATATTCTGATGTCTGCACCACTCTTGTATTTGTTCCTACCTATCTGCTCTTCCTCCCCTTTTTTTGAGAGGACAGATCTATTTAAAAATCTGAACTTATCTGAGAGTCCCTTATGCAACCACATTAGGCTTATCAAGTGCTTCTACTTTTTCTTTCTCAATCAGTTTGTTCATGATACTGTAGTCAACTTTGTTTTTGAGAACCTCCCATTCCTCTTGAATCATTTTCTCTTTTTAGAGTTTCTGGCCACATCTTCTCTCTCAAAGTTTTGAAATCTGCTTTCAAAAAGGCAAGGGTACATACCTAATTATACCCAATGTTCCCTTCCTTTGTTATTAAGAGCTCCAAGATGATATGGTCAGCACGATGTGTTCTGAAACTATAAGAAAATGCCATTATTTGTCCCAAGGTCTTCACTACGCAGATTCCACAGAAAGAAAAGAAAAGATCAAACCATTTTGGCATTTTATTTTCTTTAGGGCATGTTGCCCTGTGGCTGTGTTTCACACTTTTATCTTTTTTTTAAACTACCCTTTTTTTCTCCCTCTTTTTTCATACTGAACATGTGCCTGTGTATTACCCAGATTTTCAGCTTCTTTATTGTATATGTTTATCTTTTTATCTTATGAAATGGTCGGCACATTTTGGTGCTGATTAATCACCCTCCCTCAGATTGTAAACTCGGAGAGTCATCATTGCCTTCTTCCTCTCTCTTTTCTCTTATATTTATTCATCTCTGAGTCTGGCCAATTCTTTTTTCCACAATTTTTTTCAGCTCAACTTTCTTTCCATTTCCAGAGCAAAGAAGAATGGTTAGCAAGGCAGGCAGCCAACTAGTCTGAAACATGTTATATGGGAGGGATGGGGGAGGTGTGCAATGAGGGACACTTTTTAATACTACTCTTTTTGAAAAAATAATACACACTTTTTTGCTCTAAAGTGGAGGCTCAAGGCCTCCAGTGAACAATAACTCACCCTTGGGGTGAAATAACAAAGAAGTAAACTAGAGTTATTGAGAATTCTCATGTCTCAACGTGGGGAACTAGATTTGAGAGCAGGATCAAAGAATTGCCTCAGGCCTTGGACCACTTGCTCAGTAAAAAGGGACCAGAGCACACTCCCCACGGTGCTTCTGCTTGGCACATGGACCACAAATAATGAAGATGACCAAAGGAAGGCCTTAATGGAAGATTTATGGGAGGCTAAGGACAAGAATCGCACAACAGGACAAGCTGTACAATCTGCATTGATGGAAGGAATCAAAGTATCAGCTTTGGTAAATTCATTCTTTTCTGACTTCATAGTCTTGAATAATCTGCTCCTTCCTACTCTCTTTGTAAATCCCTGTCCATCAAGCCATGTCATTCCTGTCCTTCCAAACTCTAATGCTGACACCTTTAGATAGTTGGAAAAGACTGGGAAGAACATCCCAATAGCAAGGAATTGTGTGGAAAGAGAACTATCCAAAATATTTTAAGAAATCATTGAACAGATTCATAAGCTCAATGGTTTCATCATAGATTTAGAACTGGGAAAGGGTCTTAGGGATTATCTGGTCCAACTTTCTCATTTTAAAGATGAAGAAACTGAGGTCCAGAGAGTGATTTACACTAAGACGCATAGATAATATAGTAAGTGGCAGAGCTGGGATTTGAACTCAGGACCTCTGAATCCAGATCCAGTGTTCTCTTTCCTGTACCACACAGGAGCTAGAAGGGCATTAGAGCACATCTCATTCAGTCCTCAAAATTAAATGAGGAAATGGGCATTCTTCATCTACTTAGTTTTTTCTTATGTGGAGAGTTAGGCTAAAGATCTCCAATTTCTTCAACCAATTATAATATGGCATGATCTTAAGGTCTTCCATCATCCTAGTCACCCTCTCTGGGTGCTCTCCAGCTTATTCTTATCTGTCTTGAAACACAGCTGTCTGGCAGGGCACACGCAATAAGACCATGCCATCGCTTGTTCTGGACACGATTCCTCACAATTCAGCCCAAGATTGCATTGCTATTTTTGGATGCCATACCGTGCTCTTCATTTAAGAGCAACAGCTTGCTAGCAGTCCTCCTCAGCTCCTTGATCATTGCAGTAGACCTTCCCTGAACCTTATCTAGCTCCATTATTTCAGTCAATCAATAAACATTTTAAGTGCTTATACTACATGCCAGCCACTGTGCTAAGCACTGAGGATTAAAAAAAAGCCAAAAGATAGTCCCTGCCCTCAAGAAGCTTACAGTCTAATGGGGGACAGGTGGGAGTGGGATATGATGGACAAGTCCAATGGAGTAAAGCCAGATGGGAAGTGAAGAGAAGGATGGCCTTAAATGGAAGTTCTGGGAGGCACGCTTCTGTCTGCTCTCTAGTCAGAGGGGCCCTAGGGGCAGAGGGTACTAATGAGGTGCAAGTACCTTGCAAAAATGAAGAGGTTCCTGGGGCATGATGGAGAAGTATAGAGGAGAGGAATCTCTTGAGATAGGACTGTCAGAATTGTATTTATCTGTGACATAGTGGAAAGCAAACTGAATTCGGAGTCAAGAGATTTGGGCCTGAATTTGGGCTCTCCAGCTTGCCTGTGGAAGTTCCCTTAAACTCTGTGTGAGTCAGAGGGATGGGGTTAAAATCTTGGCTTTGGTACTGGTTGCTCATGTGACTATGGATAAGTTTCTTAAATTCTCCAGGCTTCCCCATCAATAAAATGAGAAGATTAGTAGAGATGACCTATGAGGTCCCTACCAGATGCTCAAAATATTTGGGTTCTCCACAGATCTTCTGCTTTACAGACACCCCACAGGGCATGACTAGACTTCACAGCTAATCAGGATACTCTTCCTGTCAACACCATTCAGGTTATCCAAAGACATTTCCACACTTAATCTAAAATGTTTGTTTGGTTGATTGAGACTTCTTACCTCATTAAGGTATCTGGATGGCTTATCACTTGCTTTAAGTAGAGTGGGATGACTCCACTGATTCACTCAATCAGTCCTTTCCTTATACCTGTAAAGTACAAAGCCTTAGAGAAATAAAAGCTACTGAATTCATTATTCCCTGTTCAAGTGACAGATCATCTTTTCTGTTTTCCTCCCTCCATCATTCTTCCTGAGGATGCTCAGCTTTGTGTGTGCATTTTTTTTTGTAGGGGTGAGGGTTGCCACCATAGTAGCACTAATTAGGAGAATGTCTTCAAAGACCTTCTGCCTCCTTTGCTGACCTTTGCTTTCAATGCAGGTGACAGGTTTTCTCTGGGTCATTTCTGAGGCAGGTAGCTTTAAAGAATAGCCACTGAAGTCAGTCAGAATCAGGGAGCAGCAGCCACTAATTGAAGTGGAAGAAAAAAAAGGCTTGGTTTTTCCAAATTGGACCTTGCTAGTATTACAAAGCCTGCTCTCCTTTCCCCTGAAAGTTTTTCAATCCAATTAAAATGTTCAAGTCTTTCTTCAACCCAATCTTCTTAACCCCTCCATTTCATCTTCAGAGTTTATCCATTCAGGAATTGGCTTATTGCCTCATAAAGCAGGGCACCTGTCTCAATTTCCATTAAATATTAACATCAATCTAACAGAACTGAACGATAAGAGTTATTATCATCCTGCTGTTTGGTCATTAAATCCTATTTCAGTTCATTCGTGATGTCAATAATCTGGAATTTAAAGGGTACATTGCTCAAATTTTAACATTATGAAAAAATTATATTATGTTATGATCCCACTTTGTCATTTTCCCATATGCTTTCTCCTGGCAAAGAAAAATAGATGAGTTTAGATTATTAGACAAATTGCTATTATTAGAACGTATACAAATTCATCTTCACAGCCTATGATTGAATGCAAAATGAAAGCTGTTGGCAGTTTGTGAATATTGGATACCAATAATCAGATAGTTCTGTCAAACCATGATAATTCTCTCTAATAATGAGGAAAAGGCATAGAGAAATTCTGGAGTTAGCAAGGGGGTGAGGAAATATAACACAAAACATAACTAAAGGAGAAAATGCTTTGCGATAAAATGGAAAACAGACTTGCATATAAGGTTCAGTAAAAGAGTTAATAAGTATTTATTAAGCACCCACTATGTGCCAGGCACTGTACTAGTTAAGTATTGGCAATAAAAAGGCAAAATGAAACAATCTGTACCCTCAAGGGACTTAAATTCTATCAGCATGTACCTATAGGATGTTCTGAAAAGTCTTAGTGCAGGTATAAGGTCTCATAACTGCACTAAGACTTTTGGGACCCAAACACATATGTGTATGCATGTATTTTTTCTCTCTGTCCCACTTCCCCCCCATTTAAAAGAAAAAAAGGAAAGAAATTGTAATAAGTATGCACAGTCAAGAAAAAGATATTTCCACATTGTCAAGGTCCAAAAATGCAGGACTCATTCTGCATCTTGAATCTATTATCTCTTTGTGCAGAGATGAGTAGTATAGTTTATATCATTAGTCCTCTTGAATCATGGCTGGTTATTGCATTGATCATAGTTCTTAAATCTTTCAAAGTTGTTTTTCTGTACGATATTGTTGTTGTTCTCCTGGTTCTGCTCGCCTCAGTCTGCATCAGTTCATGAAAATCTTCCCAGGTTTATCTGAATATATCTCTTTTATCCTTTTTTTATAGTACAACAGCATTCCATTACCCTTCTATGCCAGTTCAGTTATTTCCCAGTTAACAGTTTCTAGTTCTTTGCCACTATAAGAACAATTGCTAGAAATCTTTTTGTGTGTATACACGTATGCGTGTGTATGTGTGTGTGTGTGTATCTCCTTTTTCTCTTTCTTTAATCTCTTTAGGGTACAGCTCTAATGGTGGTATAGCTGGGCCAAAGGTTATGTATAGTTTATGTACAGACTTTTGGGGCAAGTTTCAAATTACTTTCCAGAATGGCTGAACCAATCCGCATCTCTCATTTAATCCAAATTATCATGAGGTAGATGCGATTTTTATACCCATTTTACAGTCGGGGAAACTGAGGTAAACAGAGATTAATTGACTTGCCCAGGGTCATATAGCTAGCAAGTATCTGAGATCAGATTTGAACTGAGGTCTTCCTTAGTCCAGACCCAGTTCTTTATTCGCTGTACCACCTAGTTCTTATTCCTATAAATCTGCATCAGTTATTCATCTCAGAAATAATGTCTTTATTAGAGAAATGTGTTGCAGTGATTTTTTTCTCCCAGTTAACTGTTTCTCTTTTAATTTTAATGACATTTCAATTTTGTGCTGTCAGAATGGTCTTCCATCATCCTATGTTTGGGCATGAACCCTTCCTCTAGCCACTGATGCCAAAGGAGATTTCTTCTTCCTTACTCTAAATTGTTTCTGTTGTGATCTTTTCTATCTAAGCTATATATCCATTTGGAGGTGGTCTTGATTGCTGGTGCAAGGTATTGAACCATGGTGTTACTACTGTCTCTAATATGCTCTTCCCATCTGTTTTCTGCCTTTCAGAATTCACATGGTGCTGTGGTGAGGTAGAACACTATACTTGGTATCAGGAAGACCAGGATTTGAATCTGACCTTTGACATTTACCAGCTGTGTGATCCTGGGCAAGTCACAATCTCTCTGAATCTCAGTTTCTTCACCTATAAAATAAGGATAATAATACTGTAGTACTTACATCACAGGGTTGTTGTGACGGTCAAATGTGAGAAAACACAGGAAGGGCTTTACAAACTATAAAGCATCATATGAATGTCAATAATTATTTTTTATTCCTGCCT
Source organism: Trichosurus vulpecula (assembly GCF_011100635.1). Lineage (NCBI taxonomy): Eukaryota > Metazoa > Chordata > Mammalia > Diprotodontia > Phalangeridae > Trichosurus > Trichosurus vulpecula. The sequence goes on from NC_050581.1 coordinate 132,375,959, forward strand.
TCTAGGCTTTCTCTGTCCTTAGTAGTTGCATTCTTTGTGCTGACCTGATGCCCAGCTGTCCCTTTCTTTCTCTTCCCTCTCCACACAAAGAGGCTCGACAACTAAAAATACTGTACAGATAGGGCAGGCCTGAGCATGTTGACTAGACAAAGCAACTCGATCAAAAGTAAGGCAGTGCCCTGGCCTACAACCAGGCTCTGAGTTGGTGGTGAAGGAAAAGCCCCTTGCTCTCAAAATGGACCAGAAGGTAGCTCTGACCATAGCACCCCCTCCCTACCTCCCAATGGCTCCCTATTATCTCTAGGATCAAATAAAACTCTGATTGTCATTTAAAGCTCCTCCTAACCTAGTCCCTTCCTGTATTGCCAGTCATCCATGACTCTGCTCCTGTGCACTATACAGTCCAGCAATACCGGCCCACTTGTCTTTCTTTCCACAGGACCTTCCACCCTCTTCCATCTCCAGGTCTTTGCACTCCACGACTCCCATGCCTGGAATGCTCTGCCTCCACACTTTTGCAACTTAAAATCCCTGGCTTTCTTAAATGCCATCTTCTACACGAAGCCCTCCCACCTTAACCTCCCCCTCCCCAAACTTAGATATTCTCTATGCATTTTGCACGTACCTATTCTTCACATACATGTTCTCTACTCTATTAGAATGCACACTCACTGTGAGGGTGGGCTGTTTTTACCTTTTTTTTTTGGATCACAGTGCTATACACATAAATGCTTAATAGATGTTGACTGATAAAACTGATGCAGGAATAACAGGCTAAATACTACAGCATCTTAATAAAATTTCATGCATTTTCAAAGAACTAAATGTCAAAGTTGGATTATTTTTTGGCTATAGTATCTCATGAAGTCAAGGTCTCAATTAGAGATCACTTAATTCTGCTCTCTCATTCTACATATGGGGAAACTGAGGTTGAGAGAAAGGAAGTCACTGGCTCGAAGTAATGCAACTCCTTAAAATCAGACTCCTAACTACAAGGCATACTTTGCCACACTGGTGCACTGTACTTAACAGTCTTTGCTATTTATAACTGAAATAACCAGCAGGATCATAGATTCAGAGATTAAAGGGATATTAGAGGTCATCTAGTCCAACCCATAATCTACCATTTGCCCAAAACACACAGGTATCAAGTAGATGAGGCTGAATTTGAATCAAGGTTCCCTCTGTTCATAGACTCTGACGGCAAATACAGCAGTTTTTCGGGCCATGTCACACTGCCCCCACGATTGCTCTAGATTTTGGCAAAATATTGTCTTCCCATTTTTCCTTACAGCTGCAAAATGCTCAGAGGATACCTTTTGCCAAAGTGTTAACAAGTAAGGGTGTAATTAAGATATTTCCCAGTGACAGATTTCTTGAGTTTTATTTTGGTAGTAGATTACAATTACATTCATCTTAAGATTCATGGCATAGCCTAAGCCATAATTCGGTAGTGATTGTTAATATAAATCTACTTTGGAGATATGCAAGTACAAATTACAGAATGTCAGGGTACAATTTGATGGGAAGTGCTTTTTCACTGTTATAAATAATGAAAGATGCTAAGAAGGTTCCAGTTCATTCAATTGAATGTAATTAAAATCCTCAAGCTTGTGGTTTTACAACATTTGCATTTGCCCATTATCTGCGGGAGTCAAAGATGCTCTCTGCCTGTGAGATTCAGAGGATATTCAACACTCTTTTCCCTCTCTCATTTCTGAACAGGAGCAGGGCAAGACAATTCGTCCACCTCCCCCCCACCTCCTCCAACTCTGAACATCTTTAGGACATATACTCCAGTTAAGATCAACAAGCAGGTTATTATGTACCTACCACATGCAAGGCATTGTGCTTGCTTGTTGCTTGATTGATTTTACTTACATTCATATAATCCTTAGTTCCTTAAGAAGTGTACCAATGAGGATGCAATCTGCCTAACACCACAATTCTGCAGGAGGATGGCATTTATCTGCAGGTTTGCAATAGCTTTGCTGGGGTCCATGTACCTGTAAATGTTATAGTGTATGGGAGAAATCATACTGTGTTTTTAAGATGGTAGGGGAAATTATGAAATAGGTCTAGCTAGTTTTCCAGAATTTCTTGATCTGAGCATATCCCTTATCTTTCAGGCTCCCAAAGTCATGTTCTCCTGCCCTGACCTTTTTCAAAACCTGATCTCAAGAGAAGGTGTGATAAACTCATCCAATTAAATATTTCTAATGAGTCTTGATTTTATCTCCACGTATTCTCATTCTACTCACACAGTCTGTAGCCTTGTCTTCATGGATCTGTGTGGTCCTTCCAAAATCATCACCTACTGACAAAATGTCTATTGGTAAGTTTCTTTGAACTTAGGCTGATCTTCACATGACAGACATACTTATTGCTGTGGCCCAAATTCAATACCTTTCAGATTTGAAAGGACCTACCAGAGCTTCCCCTTCACTCCACTGGCATTCAAGACCTCAAGGTCACTTTCATGACAAGATGAACCATCAAAGTAGGGCTTTAGTGGATGAAAATAGATGTAATAGATGAAAATGATTCACACTTCGATATAAATGACTGAAAATGAGTCCATGATGTCTAGTAATTATATGGAAGAAATCACTGGGAAGAATGCTAGAGATTAACATTTAAAGCTTCAAATCTGTGCATCAGTGAATGGAGAATGGATAACAAGTCAAAGAAGTTTGACATTTTAAATACAAGAAAGGAAAAACAATATCATCCTGACTTGATAGGTTGGGACTCACAACAGGATGATGGTAAAGCAAAGCCTTATCAAAAGAAACATCTGTCAGAAGAGATAGTGGTGTAGCATTGTACAACAGGAAAACATATACCACAGTCCTAAGAAGGGAAGAAGGGTGACAGAATTTGGATAAGAATAAAAGGAGAGAAATATAGAAGTAATGCCCCTGACCTCCTAGTCAGAGGAAGGAAATGGCACACACACACATAAGATAGAATAGTAATGAAATAACCTTCCTGAAACATCTGCTGAAAGTCTAGTTTCCACTGGTTTCAGTGTGTCTGATGAAATCTTGACTAATCTCGTTAGGGTAATGGGAAGATGCTATATGTCCTAACATATTTATCAGGCGAGCATTCATCTCAATTGTTCACTGGGTGTGAATATGGACTGGACACCACCCAGGTATGAGAGAAGTTTGTTAAGAGTTATAAACTTGGGTTCTGAGGTTTTAGCACTGAGTTAACAACTGGAAGGAGAAATGTGACTGCCTAGGAGCAGAAAGGAGAGAATATTCCAGCTAAATCCCCGAGGACTTGATTGAAAGAGAGAAGCAGAGTTCTGGGGTTTAGCCTTAGTCTCCTTTCTCTCTATCCCCTACCCCCATTCTTAGCCAGAGGAAGCTCATGAACTTTGAAAGGTCCAGAGAATTTGACCTTTTTCTTCAGCATGCTAGAAGTGTCCCTAGAGTGGTTGATGGTATTATTTGCATTAGAAGCCATAGAAACATACGAATTTGATATTAATTCCTTTATGAAATTCTAGAATGTATTATTAAACACGTTTTATGAGCATTAGGAAGGGAAGCAGTGATGAAGAGGAGTCCACATAGGTTTACTAAGAATAAATCATTCCAGACAAACTTCATTTCTTTAGATAGGGTTACAAGTCTCGTAACTTGATGGGGAGGAATCCATAGATGTAATATGTCTTGGTTTCAGCAAGATATTTTACATAATTGTTCACTGTAGCTTGTGGACAATAGGAATAAATGTTGACTTGATATATCACTATTAGGTTGATAAATAAAATTATCATGCTCAGTGGTGATTAATAGATCAGTGTCAATATGGACATGGAGAGGTAAATGGGCGAATATGAGCCAGCTGTAACACATTATAAATGAAGAATTATGTAGGAAGTGTAAAGGATTTCATAGGAGAAATATATGACTGAAATAAACAAAGGGCTAATCGTGTAGCCACTGTTGGACTGACTGTGTATTCCACTGACTTCCGTTTAATTTGAAGAGAATCTAAGGAGAGTCACTAGTATATTGGATGGACTCTCTGCAATGAACTTGTGGGAGAAGAGGAATGAAAATAGTTCTGGATGGACTGGCATGGATGGGTTGGGAATTATACTTTTGGAAAGAATGTTCATATCAGTGAGATCACAGCTTCAATGAAGTGCCAGAGCCAATATGGAAGATGGTTTCTACGGGTTTTCTGTTGGGCTTTGTGTTCAAACCTTAAACAATTTTATCAATAACTTAGATGGGCTTATGCAACATGTTGATTAAATTTACAGATGATGAAAAGCAGGGAGGGATAGCCAATTCACTAAATGAGAGAAAAGCTATAGACAGACTGTAATTATAGCCAACAATAATGGCTAACAAGATGGAATTTAATCAGGATAAATGCAAAGTCCTGCTCTTGGGTTAAAAAAATCAGTCACATAAATATGGATCGACAAGACTCCTTCATAATTTTTTATGGAAAAAATATAAGAGTTTTAGGTAATAGCAAACTTTGTACAAAGCAACAGCATGGTGAGGCTGAAAACAAAACAAAACATAACGAAACAACTAATGTTCACTTAGTGTCCTTTAAAAGAAACAGAGTATCTAGGACAAGAAATCTGAGAGTGCCATCATACTTTGCCTTGGTCAGACCACACGAGCAACACTATGTTCAGTTCTGTGTACCACATTTTAAGAGGAACACTGGCAAACTGCAACATGTGTGGTGGAGTGTCACCAGTACATTGAAGAAACTTGAAAACACATCATAAGAAAAACTGATGAAGGAATTGGGGGTATTTATTCTACAAAAGAGATAATTTGGGGGCCCTGAGAGCTATATTCAAATAGCTGTGAGAATATAAAGTGGAAGAAGGAAGCTGTGTGGTCATAGAGGGCAGTACTAAAATCATTGGATAGCAGTTCCCAGAAAGTAAATATCTACTTGATATAAGGAGCTGTTGAAATCCGAATGAAATTGGAACACAAAGAAGCATGAGAAGGCATGAACTGATGCAAAGCAAGGTAAATAGAACCAGGAGAATAATACATACAATGTGAATGGTAAGAAGAACATAAAATAAAAAGCCACTGAATGCTATGATATGATAACCTTAGCTGGATCTCAAAGAGAGATGAGAATATAATTCCTTCCCTAGTCTGTAGAGGTAAGCAACTATGGGAATGGAACACTGCATATCATTTTGGACTTGGCTGATGTGTTGATTAGCTTTGCTGAATTGTTTTTTTTTCCCTTCTCATTATTTTCTTTGTTATAATAGATGGCTCTAGGTATATACTGGGAAATGAAGTCATAAAAATAACAATAAAAATTAAAAAAAATTGGAATAGGCTGCTTCATGATGCAGTAAGTTGCCTATCACTGAGTATTAAAAATAGTCTTCATGACTATTATTTAGGGGATTCATGAAGCAAATAGGGACTTTTTTAAATTTTAAATTTTTAAACCTTTAAATTCTCTTCTAATTCAAAGATTTGGGCAAGTTATTCTCTAGGCCTGTGTACTCCTCTGTTTAAAAAAAAGAAACAGGATTGGACTAGAATCAGGGGTAGGGAACCTGCAGCCTCGAGATCACATGTGACCTTCTAGGTTGCTTTTGACTGAGTGCAGGTTTTACAGAACAAATACTTTTATTAAGGGGATTTGTTTTATGAAGTTCTATTCAGTCAAAGGGCCACACTTGAGGACCTAAAGGGCAACATGTGGCCTTGAGGCCGAAGGTTCCCCATCCCTGGTCACTAGATGATGACCTCTTTGGGTTTCAGTTTTCTAATCTGTAAAATAAGAGAGCTGGATTAGATGGCCTCCAAGGTCCCCCTTCCAGCTCTAGATCAATGAGTCTATGATCCTATAGTCTCTAATTTTCTTCCAGTCATCCTCAGGAGTATTTACATTTTTAACATCGGATGGGAAGACATAATTGTGGAATTTCAGATGTCCATGGAGTAGATGGGAGAGATACTATGAGGACAGCAAGACCTTCTCTGTATTGAAATCATATTAGATAGGAAATTACCATTGAGTAAGATCCACCCTGTAGATATATGTAGTGCCCTTTGGTATTATTTCAATGTTCAATCTCTAGCACTTGGAATTAAACTAAATATAAATTTTGGGGAAATTAACACTAAAGTTAGCATAAATATGAGGAAACCAGCGTAGCCTGTAGTTAGATAATGAATAATTATTACTGGATGGCAAATGGTAGGATACAGGAACAACAGATTGTAACTTTTATTTTTAGACAGTTCAACCATATAGTACTTACAATCAACTTCTTACCTGCTTGGTCTCGGTCATAGCATAGCTTTCTGGTCCCAGTTTCCTTAGCTGTAAAAGAAGGGGGTCAGACAAGCTCAGTAGTTCCAACCTGTAGTCTGCTGATTCTTGGACGGTGGTGGTAAGGACTGCTATATAATTACTGCAAGGAGTCTTCTAATCCATATATGTACCAAACATCTCATTTTAATCCATATTAGAGTCTAATTAAATATACAGCATTCCAGGATGTGCTGGTAAGTGTTCACCAGGAAAAAAAGGTACTTAAGACATATATTAAAGATTAACCTTCATTACTAATATTTTCTCTATTATTTAAGTCTAGACAATCAACAAAACAAGAAATCAAGCCCTGATTTAAGTTGTCCATTTCAAATGAAATCAAATGAGTTAATAAGGAATAAGGAAGATAAGGAAAATGCTTAGCACAGTGCCTGGCACATAGTAGGTGCTTAATAAATGCTTATCCCTTCTACGTACCCATTTCTGAGGTATAAATTCTCACATTGAAAATTGAACAGTTGGTTCTCACTAACTAGTGAGTCCATTCTTATTTTTTGTCATGTATTTTTCAATCAATGGGCAGTAATAATAACACAGATACTACCATGTGGGTGTCCTCTGAATTATTTTTTACCCTTAAAAAGGATTAGTCAGACTCAGAAAGATTTGGAAACCCCTTGTCTAGATGACAGATAATTAAAGTATTTATTAGCTACTTGCTCTGTGTCCAGTATGTTGCTAAGTTCTGGGGATACAAGCTCTCTGCCCTCAAGGAGCACATGCTTAAATGGGGAAAGAAACACATAAAGGGCAGCTGGAAAGAAAGTGGTAAGGAGGGAGCACATTCACCGGGGCCTGATGTGGAAGAGTCAGAAGGATAAGGTGAAAGCTCACCTATCAGAGTTGAGAGACTCAAGAAAACAGGGCTGAGATGAGGACAATGGGCAGAGTGTAGGTAGCAGGGTGAGTTGATGACCTCTAAGTTCCCTTGTAATTCCAAAGTCTAAGACAGGAAGTAGAATGTGTTAATGATAGCATTTACTATTGCTTTTTTCTTTTATCAAAGTAATTTGTTCAGTTGTCAGTACCTGTCCCACTCTTCATGACCCCATTTGGGGTTTTCTTGGCAAAGATATTGGAGTAGTTTGCCATTTCCTTCTCCAGCTTATTTAACAGATGAGGAAACTGAGGCAAAAAGAAATTAAGTGACTTGTCTAGGGTCATACACCTAATAAGTGTCAGAGGCCACATTTGAACTCAAGTCTTCCTTACTCTAAGCCCAGGGCTCTGTCCACTGCACTATCTAGTTGCCTATATAGTGGACACTGAGATGGTCTAAGAGCCAGGACAATCTAGGTTCAAGTGTCAATCCTGTCATATACTAGTTTTGTAATCCTAGACATGTTCACTTAACTTTTCAGTGCCCCCAGGGAATGCTCTAAGACCACAAAATCAAGGTAACCAACAAGCGTTTATTAAACCTTTATCATGTGGTAGACTTATATAAATATAAGCTGAAAGATAGTCCCTGACCTCAAGGAACTTAGATTATAAAGTGTAAAAACTCATAAAGGGAAGCTGAAAACCAAGGGGAGGAGAGGATGAGGGTACCCTACAAGTGGCATGGTAGAGAAAGCCTGTAGAGTCATGAGTGCAGCCTGGAGAGAAATAAAGACACGGCTGGCTTTATCCTCCTTAAAATGGAAGGTCTGGGAAGAACCAGCCAATCAGAAGAAGAGGACGAAGAGGTGGAGGGTCCTTCCACCATGAGAAGTTCAATGATGAGGTATGTAACTAAGGTGAAGTAGCTTCCCCAACATAGCAGAGAATATTGTAACTAATTTAAAGTTTGCCTACTCCCACCTCCCTGGGGAGCTCTCCACCCACAGGTGGGAGTGGATAGAATTTAAATTAGTACCTTTTGTTTAGAGTGGGATTAGTCTTCAAAAACATCTCCATTCAAATTTATTCTCTTGCTCTAAATTGAAAGAAAGCTAGCCTTCAATCTTCAGTTCACTGAAATACGATAAGAATAGCAGTATGTAGACCCAGGACAGCTAGGTGGTACAGTGGATGGAGTGCTGGTCTTAGAATCAGAAAGACCAGAGTTCAAATGTGGCCTCAGATACTTACTACCTGTGTGACCCTGGGCAAGTCACTTAACCCTGTTTACCTCAGTTTCTTCATCTGTAAAATGAGCCGGAGAAGGAATGCCAAACCACTCCAGTATCTTTGCCAAGAGAACTCCAATTGGGGTCACAAAGCGTTGAACATGACTGAACAACAACACGTGCAGAACCGAAGAAAATCAGCCAATTGTCTAAGGATTATAGGGTCACAGAATTGGAAGGGAACATAAGAACATCTAGTTCAACTGCCTCACTTTATAGTGGATAATGAAAATAAAGCCCAGAGACACAAAGCAATTTGCCTAAGGTCACACAGTGACTAGGTATTAGGGCCAGAATTTTAATCCAGGTTTTGGAACTCCAAATCGAGTGTTCTTTTCACTGCACCATTGGGAAGAAGAAACAGTACTTTTTTTGACAATCCTTTTTTTCTCCTTTTCCAACTACTCCCCTCAAACATTTATTTTCATAAGGAGAATACTGAAGTTTAAAGAAAGCAAAAAGGAGCAGGGGGAAGGCAATCTACAAACAATCACAGTCTGGTCACCTGGTTTGGAAGAATTATGTTTGGTGGTATCAAAGTTTCCCAGTCTCTATGAAATCAGCCTCCTTTTTTGGGGTGGGAGAGAGTACAGGGGAACCTGAGTCTCTTGGCATGGAATGTTTATTTGTTCATATCACAAGAATTAGATTTTAAAAAGAGTCTATGCTCAGATCCCAGTTGAAAATAGTTCCCACAGCTGCCTGCCCACAGAAATTCTACAGACCACCTGTTTTCCACAGCCACAGAAACGAAATGTAACTCTTAAGGGGTCATTTCAGCTATCCTTCAGCAGCTGTGGAACATCTCATAGGACATTCCCTCCCCTCCACCCGCACCCCAGTCCATGATTATACCCAAGGCCACTCACTGTTGGGAAGGATGTGGGAGAGGAAGCAGGTGGTGTCGTAGTTGGGGGCAATGAAATCTTTGACAAAAAGCAGCTCCAGGTTGGTGACTAGTCATCAGTTTGGTGACCTAGTACTTACTAGTGACTGAACCTGGACTCAGATAAAAATGATAATAATAACAGTAGGTATTTATATAGTGCTTTAACGTTTGCAAAACACTTTGAACATATTATCTCATTTCATCCTTACAACAACCCTAGGAGGCAGGTGCTAGTATTAACTTCACTTTACAGATAAGGAAACTAAAGTAGACGGAGGTTAAGAGACTTGCCTGGGGTCATATAGTAAGTTGTCTAAGGACAGATCTGAACTCAGGTCTTCCTGAATTCAGGTCCAGTACTCTTATCCTCTGTACTATATAGTGGCCTGTAACAGCAAGGCAATAATAACAATATAGATGATAATTGTCAAAATGCCTATGTAGTTCTGTATCTCAAAGTATATGAGACTCTCCAGAAGGTAGAGAAATAAACCATTTATTCAGACACCAGAGAACCATATCCCACAAGCCACTTATCTAGTCAGTTCACTTTATCATAACAGCAAGGAACCTAAAACATTCAATACACAATATCACAACATGGAGCCTCGCCACCCCAAAACCTCTCCAACTCCCTGCTGGGGTCTTCCCCAAAACAAACTCACAGTATAGCTAAGTCGGCCCGTTCAATTCTAACAGTCACAAGGGCGGCCATTAGCAGCCATAACTGCTCTCTCTCTCTCAGCATTTCCTGTGACTTAACTTCCTTTTCCCATCAGGAAGCTCCTCCCACCACATGTCTTAGGCTTCCTGTGATGTAAGCAGGTCACATGGCCTATCAATGGGTGGGAAAGATCTTCAAATCTAATTGCTACTATATAGCCTTAGAGCAAAAAGCCAATCTCTTTATGATGATGGTTGTCTAATAAAGGCTCCAGGGTAGAATAAGACTGTGCTGCTTCCATGGAGCTTCCAGCTCATAGAAACGTATACTTCATGCACAGTGTTTGGAACACTGGGTTTGGCGACAGGAAGATCTGAGTTCAAATCCAGCCTCAGACCTCCATCTACTTCCTCAACTACAAAATGAAGATAATACTAGCACTTACCTCAGAAAGTTGTTGTAAGGACATAATGAGACACTGTCTGTAGTATGCTTTGTACGGAGCCTGACGCAGGCTAGGTGCTTGATAAATCCTTCCTTCCTTCCTTTTAAACTTTTGTCCAGGGTTTCCAGTTGCCTATAGGCCAACCAGCACTAGCTCTGCATGGATTTGGTTTCACATTTGCAGGAGGTATTTTTTCATCAGCATTCGGGTCTAGATACTCAGTTATTACTATACTAACAGAAAGCTAGGGAGCAATAGCATAGAATCGGCAGTAGTATTTAATTGGAATGCAGAAGACAATGAAAACCAACAACGTTCTCAGCTACCACTCTATACACGAATGCATTTTCATTCTCGTCTTGTTCAACTGTCCAGATAGGAAACTTCCAAGCCCCAGGTTCTCTCCTGGAAACTGAATAAAAGGAGGTAAAGTCTCTGCTGTCTTAGGCATCTGACGCTGGTAGTCTCAGTGGTCATTCTACTCCCCTTCCTGGTTATAGCTGTCCATTGTTTCCACCCAGCACTGGCAGATCTGGGAAGTTCCCTTGCCTCTGTGTCCCTCTTTTGTTTGGCTTGCAGTTTGATCCTATAGTCTATCCATCGCACTGTTTCTAGTTGGCTCTATGACTTGGGAATTCATCATTTTAGCCCCATAGCCAGACTTCTACTTACTCTTCCTAGCTATTTCTTTGCCATGATGATATCTTCTCACTCCTGGCACAGAATCCTTGGGGAATTCCAAGTCTTGGTTTCCTGCTATCAGGCCTGACTCTTGTGCCCTGATTGGCATTTGCCTCTCTGAGACCACTATTTCAGGAAAAGTCCCTGCCACATTTTACTTCATTCTTGACTCAATCTCTATTCCATAACTTCAACAGTCATCAATCTCCTCATCCTTTCTTCCCTTCTTTCCCAAGTTCTGGAACCCTAAACCACGATCAAATGAACTCTGCCATTGATACTGGATAGGGTATGACAACCTACTCCCTCACCATCCCACTTACCATCCTAATAATTTTCTGTACCAAAGGGTCCCTCACCGACCACTATTCCCTTCTGTGCATTGACTTGTCTCTCAGAATGTAAACTCCTTCAGGCAGGTTAATTGGCTTAAAGTGAGGCATACTGCACAATTATTGACCCGGGAAGGCATCTTTACTTTTATTTTTTCTTTATATTTTCAACATGTTCAAAATATGAACTTCCATGTTGATCTGATTATAGGTCACTTTCCCCTCAAAATCTGACTTGCATAATAAAACCCCAAGGTTTCAAAATCTTAGTAGCATACAGAGTGTTTCAGCCTCTGATCTTCCAGCAGCTGCACCAAGCAGTAGCAGCAGCTGTTTATCACCCACCCACAATATACATTGGAGGAGCCAGCCTGTACTAAACATCGATGCTACTGGTACCATGGAAGTAAGGAAGATAGCTCTCTCTTATTTCTGTGCTTCTGGTGAAGACCTAGACTCCTTACCTAAGTCCTTTAGAGATAAGGATCATATTGCAAAATCCATCAATTCTCCAGCCCCTGATGCCAATGGCCTAAGAGAATACTTAGTAATGGGTCATGAGAGCAGGACCTGAAGTATGCTGGGGATTTGTCCTTTGTATTACAGTGGGCTTTCCCACTGAGAGACAGATGCAAACACAACTTTGTGGTAATCATTGTCACAGAGGATGTAAGCAGAAGTGGGGGAGGGAAGGAGGGCTGGTGGGTCCCTCAGACTAGTGGGAATTCCAAGCATTACATTTTGCCAGGAATAAAGGGCTTCCCTAGTAATGGAGTAAAAGAAAGGTAAGGGGTAGGATGGGAATAGGGGAGGTGAGACTCTACCTTTTTTTGATGTAAAATACCTATTGAAGGTCTTAGGAACCAAGTCTTCAAAACAGGAAGATAGTGGGGAGTTCTTGATACCAATGTCTAGGTATGGAAAAAAATAGTACCCTTAGCTCAGAGCAGTTTCAATACATTATTGACCATTCGTTGTTGTACCTAGTAACTGAAGAGGACCAGAGTAACATCACGATGTTGGGGTCAACGTAGAGAGTGTCTGACTGTGGCTGATCAAACCAATGTGATTTCGGAAGGCTCTATCATAGGTTGGGCATGAATAGTCTGTATGAATATTTGGGAAGGAACATTACTGACCACAAGTTATATGAAAGAAGTGGCATAAAAGATGTCATCAAAGAGAAGAATGATTGGAAAAAAAGGTGAACTAGTTTGTGGTGAGAGGAAGGAATAACTGATAACTCATATATCCAGTGGCATCCTTGAGATAGCAGCAGAACCACTATGTCAAGGAAGGCATCTAGCATGTTGGATAAACATCCTATGTTGGAAGTATGGGAAGACATGGACAAGTCACATGTGAGGAGAAGGTATGCATGTGCTGTGAACTGCATAACTGAAAGGTGTGCCTACAATGATAAGATCACAGATCCATCAAATTAACCAAGTGATATTTCTTGGTTTTCTCCTGTTGTCTTTGTTTTGCTGTTGAATTTGTCTTGAACATTATACCAATACATAGCACAAGGCTGTAGAATTTGGGAAATCTCAAATGTTGCCATTGGTGTGCGGATGACTGAGGTTCTAGTTTAAAGTGAAGAGCCTGCTAGCAACTGTAGTGTATTCCCCCAAAAGCTGTATTTAAACGTTTTTCATGTAAAGTCATTAAAGGACAATAGGATTTTATACCTGGAAGATGTAAGATCATAGATCTACAGCTAGAAAGGGCCACAGAGGCCTTTTAGACCAACCCCCATATTTTAGAGTTGAAGCCTTGTGAGTCTAAGTGACCAAGATCATACAGGTCATAAACGTCAGAGGTGAGATTTGAACCAATTCCTCTTCTAACTCCAGAACCCATGCTCTTTCCACTGTGGTAGAAACAATTGCTGCATCTTACAGATGAAAAAACTGAGGTCCATAGAGGTTTCACAAGTCCCAAGATCACCAGAGGGGCAAGTAGCGGAACACCTGGATTCATCATAAACTTAATTCTTTGGGATTAAAAAGATAAATTCTATTTCATATTAACAAAGCTGTATTTCTTTTCCTAGGTCCCCTTTAACTTGCTGGTATTTGTGTGGCAGAAGGTTATGTATTTATATTTGGAAAAAAAGACAGGTTTTTTTCCAAATAGTTTTTTTTAATATGATAATTGTATATAGTTATTATGACCATTTGCTTGTATTTTTTCCCTTTCAAAGAGATTTCATTTTAGGAGAAAGGCCTATATCTGAACCAAGAGAGGCCAATCAGTCTTTGTAGCATCCACAAATGTCATTCTTACTCCTTATTTCTTAATGTAAGTAGCAAACAGCGGGTCAGTGAAATAACCTTTTTAAATTTTTTTTCAGTGAAATAACTTTTGAGAAGATGGGGAAGATATGTGCTAGGAGTTCACAAAAGGCAGAGTATAGAGATTGGGGAACATGTTGGGAAATGAGATGAAGTTTTATGAACACAGAGAACAAATCAAATCAGCCAACAAATAAACATTTAATAAAGCTCTTACTATGTGCTGCGCACTGTGCTATAAGCACTAGAAGTAAAGTAGGAAACCAAATAAAGAGGGAAGAAGGATTACTATAATTTCTTACATGTCTTTTTTTTAAAGACTTAAACCAATATGGAGATGTTAATTTTTGAGGAGTCCTGGGTTTTGTACAATGAGTAGAATCCTATTTATGATACATTGATCTTCTCATGGTCCCTTTTGTTATTTTGTGCCTGACATAATGCCAAATTATTAGCTATGCCAGGGATTAATGGTCCTTCTTGTGACAAATAGAGTCCCCTGAGGCATCTGTAATCTTAGAAATGGTTAAGGGATGCTAAGCATGGCCGTTTTTTATTTTTGGAGGCAATCTGGCCACCTTTTAGCAGCTGAGAACACTGGCACATGCAAGGGGATGAAAAAGGCTTAAGTTACACAGATTCCAATCCCCTGCGTTCAAACTACAGACTTCAAGGCAGTCGCATGGGTGAACCGTCCCTTATGTTCCCTGCCAGGGCCTTATGTTCTTAAAAATAATTCAAGTCGTCTGCTTCAGCTCTAATATACACAGACCATGGCCTTCTCTCTCCACATACCAATTCCCCTTTCTCTCAGTACAGGGGCCCAAGTTCTGAAACCTTCACAGACACAGAGTACAGAATTTTTGCAAAGGTAACATCTTTCCCATCAGATTTCATTTTTAAACAGGTTTAGGAAGTTAGCACATTTATACTCAAAATGTTCTTTGCTTTCATCTATGTGGATGATGAATATTGCCTTTAGGGATACAGATGGCAGCCTTTCAATGTCACGCCTAACCCGTGGGCTTTTTTGTCTTTCTATTGTTTTGGCTCAGGGCATCCACTCAGTGTGCTAGAGGACTTCCTGCCTTTCTTTCCATATCATGAAGATATCAGTTTATCATATGGACCATCCAGCACTTATCCCTCACTCTCACTACATGACCCAATCGACCTTCTTTTCTGATGATCCATTTCTTCGACAACCTCATTTATCGTGGTATTCTCTTTTTAGTCTTTTTCTTTCTTTGAGGAAACTGGCAGGCACCCACCATCAATATCTGTATCCCTATGCATGTCCATATAATAGCGATAGAAATTAGAACTGGGATTTCTTTGGTATAGGAAACTCCTAGAGAAGGAAACAAACCCTAAAAAAGCATGTAGACACCAGTCTTTGCAACTGAGAGTTTGAAAAGAGTTCCCTAGGACAATGAGAAATTAAGTAACTTGTATAGGGTTGCATGGCCAGTTCATATCAGAGAAGAGACTTGAAAACAAAATCTTCCTAGTTTCAAGGTTGACTTTTTATTCCCTGCTTCATGGTGCCTCTCTCTCCGTACCTTTATCCATTTGTATATCTGTGTCCATACTATGCTCACATCCATATCTATATTCATTTCCATATTTTTATCCATATTCACATCTATGCCCATATTCATACCTATACTCACATCTATACCTATATCTATGCCATGTTTTAGAGTCAGCAAGGTGGTACAGAAGATAGAGTTCTGGGCATGGAATTAGGAAGACCTGAGTTCAAATCCAGACTTAGACACTTATTAGGTGTGTGACAAGTCACTTTTAACCTCTGTTTGCCTCAGTTTCTCCAACTGTAAAATGCAAAAATAGTAGCACCAGCCTTCCAGGATTGTTGTGAGTATCAAATAAGATGATATTTGTATAACATTTAGCACAGTCTCCGGCTTGAAGTAGGCGGGGGATACCTCATTTTATTGCACTTTGCTTTATTGCATTTTGCAGGTATTCCATTTTTTACAAGTTGAAGATTTATGGAAACCCTGCATTGAACAAGTCTATTGGTATCATTTTTTTTCTAACAGCATGTGTCTCTGTGTTACATTTTGGTAATTCTTGTAATATTTCAAATTTTTTAATATTTTATTTTTAACTTCTTAATTATTATTTATTATTTTATCTGATTTGGTGATCTATGGTCAGGATCTTTGATGTTACTATTATAATTGTTTTGGGGTGCCACAAACCATGACCATACAAGACCGCAAACTTAATCTATAAATGTTGGGTGTGTTCTGACTGCTCCACCAACTGCCACTTCCTAATCTCTCTCCCTCTCCTTGGGCCTCCCTCTTCCCTGAGACACAACAAAATTGAAATTAGGCCAATTAATAATCCTACCATGGCCTCTAAGTGTCCAAGTGAAAGGAAGAGTCAATCCCTACAGCAAACTTCTAATTGCATTGTGGTCTTATTTTAAGAAATTGCCTTAACTACCCCAGCTTTCATCAATCACCACCCTGGTCAGTCAGCAGCCATCAACATCAAGGCAAGACCCTCCCCCAGCAAAATGATTATGACTCTGTGGATGGTTAACATTTTTAAAATATGCATGTTTTTTTTAACACATAATACTATTGCACACTTAATATCCTACAGTATCATGTAAACATAACTTTTTATGCACTGGGAAACCAAAAAATTCATATGACTCACTTTATTTTGATATTCACTTTATTGGCAGTGGTCTGGAACAGAACCCACAATATCTTTGAGGTATGGCTATATATAAATGCTCATCTCCTTCCTATTTTTCCCTTCCCTATTCATTTCTCTTCTGTTTTTTCCTTCTATGACAGCCACCCTTGATAGTGTTGAATATCCTTGATGCTTTTCTCTGCTTTATGCCTCCATCTAATCCTCCACTACATTCAGTCATTTGCCAAATCCTGTTAATTCTACTCATACAATATTTCCCCTATCTGACCCTCTGATTGGAGGGTGGAGCAGAGAACTCCTCCCATAAGTTCCAGTTAAGGAGGTTGTCCTGACCAACCATCTCTTCACTTCCCACTAGGCTGTACTCCTTTGGAATTCTCTATCACGCACCCACTTTTTAACCTCTTTTTATATGTTGTCTTCCTTCTTTAGATTATATGCTCCTTGAGGGCAGAGACTGTCTTCCTTTTTCATATTTGTATCCCAAGCACTTAGTAGGTACTTAATATCTGTTGACTGTGCCTTCTCCATTTACACTGCCATCAACCCTAGCTCAGATCTTGGTCAATTCTGTCCCAGATTTTTGAAATAATTCTTCAAACTAGTCAACATGCCTCCAATATCTCCTCCCTTTAATCCATTGTTCAAGGGGCTGTGCTCTCCTTAATGGTGAGAATTCAGCATATCTAACTAGCCCCAGCCCCAGTCCCAGTCCCAGCCCCAGCTCCTTACTGTATTACACCCATGCTCCCACCATGTATAATGTCTCCCCTTCCTTTCCACTTCTTGCTCTGGGAACAATAATCAAATTAACACTACCATTCCTGGAAAAAGTGTGCCAATCAATCAACTTGTATTTCCACTCATTATCCTTGTGACTTCCCATACTGAAATACCCCTCCTTGATCAACACTCCCCTTATGTGCCAATTAGAGAGATTTTAGCCTGGTCAAGAAAAGATTTAGAGGAGTCAAGATCATTGTAGTTGAAAGACTGTTACTTGGAAGTGTAATTAGAGTTATCACATGTTGCCCTAAAGAATAAGGCTAGACTAAAAAGAACAAAGCCCCAGATTTAGAATTAATGTATTGTGTATAGTAGAAACAGGACTAAATTAGCCTGTGAAATGGAGATAATGATGCTTATACTACCATCCTTACGTGGTATATTGTGAAGAATGAATGAATGAGAAAGCACCCATTAGAATGTGTGCTTCTGGCTTTTAAAATTTGTATCCCCAGTAATTAGTAAAGGACCTGCAACAGAATAGGGGCTTAATAAATGTTCTTCATTCATTCATTCAACTGCCAGGATTATCTTCCATAACACTAATACACAGAAATCCTTAATATACTTGAAACCCTTTCTTAGCTCCCTAGTATCTACAGCAGAGGTTCCCAATCTGGAGTACACTTACTCCCAATGGGTTATGGGAAATATTTGGTAAGCAACTATATTATCCTATTGAAATATTCCCCAAGTTGTAGTGGTAGTGAAAAAATATTTTTATTCTAATTCTTACGTGCATATGCATAGTAAACTCCAGAATGTATTTCCTTTCATATTGAACAGGGGTCACAGGAAAGTTTACTAGAAGACAAGGAGTATAGAGACCAGAAAATGTAACTCTATGATCTCTAGGATAAAATACTAACTCATTAGATTGATATTTAGAGCTTGCTGCAACTAGCTCAAACCTATTTCTATCTTACTTTATACTATGTTTCTTCATGCATCCTTCGATATTAAATACTAGGAATTCCCCATGCCTAAAGGTCTATAAAACTGTGCATACCCTTTTTCTGTACTTACTTATTTAGTTTTAGTTTTCAACATTCACTTTTATAAGATTTTGAGTTCTAAATTTCCCCCCTCCCCCCTTCCCAAGATGGCATGCAATCTGATATAGGCTATACATGTAAAATCATATTGAACACGTTTCCACATTAGTCATGTTGTGAAAGAAGAGCAAAAGGGAAAAACCATGAGAAAGAAAAAACAAAACACAAAAAGAGAAAATAGCATCCTTCAATCTATATTCAGGCTCCATAGTTCTTTCTCTGGATGTGGATAGCATTTTTCATCATGAGTCTTTTGGAATTGTATTAGATCATTACATTGCTGAGAAGAGCTAAGTCTAACAAAGTCAGTCATTGTGCAATGTAGCTGTTACTGTGTACGATGCTCTCCTGGTTCTGCTCCCTTCACTCAGCATCAGTTCATGTAAGTCGTTCCAGCTTTTTCTGAAATCTGCCTGCTCACCACTTCTTATGGAACAACAGTATTCCATTATATCCATATGCTGCAACTTGTTCAGCCATTTCCCAATTGATGGGTATCCCCTTAATTTCCAATTCTTTGCCACCACAAAAAGAACTGGTATAAATATTTTTTGTATATGTGGGTCCTTTTCCCTTTTTCATGATCTCTTTGGGATACAGACCCAATAGTGGTACTGCTGGATCAAAGTGTATGCACAGTCCCCTCCACCAATTTATTAATTTATTTATATTCAGTTTTCAACATTCATTTCCATAAGTTTTAAATTTTCTCCTCCTCCCTCCCCAAGACAGCATGCAATCTGATATGGGCTCTACACATACATTCCTATTAAACACATTTTCACATTAGTCATGTTGCATAGAAGAATTATAACCAATGGGAGAAACCATGAGAAAGAAAACAAAACAAAACAAAGGAGAAAATAGTCTGCTTTGCTTTACATTCCAACTCCATAGTTCTTTCTCTGGATGTGGATGGCATTTCCCATCATGAGTCCTTTGGAAAAGTTTTCAGTCTTTGCATTGCTGAGAAGGTTTACATCTTTCAAAACCAATCCTCACACACTGTGGCTGTTACTGCATACAATGTTCTCCTGGCTCTGCTCACTTCACTCAGCATCAGTTAATATACGTCTTTCTAGGTTTTTCTGAATTCTGCCTGCTCATAATTTCTTATAGCACAATAGTATTCCATTACATTCATATACCACAACTTGTTTAGCTGTTCCCCAATTGATAGGCATCCCCTCAATTTCCAGTTTTTGGCCACCACAAAAAGAGCTGATAAATATTTTTGTACATGTGGGTCCTTTTCTCATTTTTATGATCTCCTTGGGATACAGCCCTAGAAGCGATATTCCTGGGTCTAAAGATATGCATATTTTTATAGCCCTTTGGGCATAGTTCCAAATTACTCTCCATAATGGCTGGATCAGCTCACAGCTCCACAAACAATGAATTCATGTTCCAACTTTCCGGCATCTTCTCCTACGTTTATCATTTTCATCTTTTGTCATGTTAGCCAATTTGATAGGTGTGAGTTGTTTTGATTTGCATCTGTCTAATCATAGTGATTTGGAGCTATTATATTAAAGCTATAGATAGCTTTAATTTCTCTGCAAACTGCCTGTTCATATCTTTTGACCATTTATCAATTGGGGGTGTACATACCTTTTGATCCAGCAATACCACTATTAGATCTATATCCCAAAGATATCCAAAAAAGGAAAAGGACTTATTTGTACAAAAATATTTATAGCAGCTCTTTTTGTGATGGCTAAGAA
The DNA here is from genome assembly GCF_011100635.1 of Trichosurus vulpecula. NCBI lineage: Eukaryota > Metazoa > Chordata > Mammalia > Diprotodontia > Phalangeridae > Trichosurus > Trichosurus vulpecula. The sequence continues at coordinate 132,396,006 of NC_050581.1, forward strand.
TTGGAAATAGAAGGGACGCCCATCAACTGGGGAATGGCTAAACAAGCTGTGATATACAATTGCAATGGAATATGTATGGAAATGGCAAGCAGGATGCTTTCAGAAAATCCTGGAAAGACTTACATGAACTGAGTAGAAGCAGGAGAACATTGTACACAGTAAGAGCAATATTATAAGATGAGGAATTGTGAATGACTTAGTTATTCTCAGCAATATAATGATCTAAGACAATCCCAAAGGACTAATGATGAAATATAATGTCTGCCTCCAGAGAAAAAATGGATATTGATTGAATACAGACTGAAGCATGTTATTTTTACTTTCTTTCTTTCATTCTTTTTCTTTTATTCAAGTCTTCTTGTACAAAATGACATATGGAAATGTTTTACATGATTACACATGTATAACCTATATCTGATTGCTTATTATCTCAGGGGATGGGGAGGGGCAGGAAGGAGAGAAGGATAGAATTTGGAACTTAAAACTTAAAAAAAGTTTAAAAATTGTTTTAACATGTAATTGTTGAAAAAATAAAATATATATTTAAAATATACTAGGAGTTCCTGACCTCTTCCTATCTTAATAACTGTCAAGAGAGGGGAAGGGAAGGGGTGTTAATAGGGAGACATAGGGGGAGCCCCAGTGATAATCTTCATCTACTGTACCCCACAGTGATAATCTTGATTTATAAAAAAATTGAACGTGATTTTAGTTGTCCTAGTTCATAGCTACTGTTTTCCTGATGAAAACCTTGTTTCTCTTCCATCCTAAAATGTTTTAGGTAATTTAGATTCTCTTCAATAGTCTTCATTTTAATATATAGTATTACACAGAAGAGATGCATCATGAAATCATAATCCTAAAAGGAAAGTGTAAGATAGAACAGTATATATTTTAAGATATGCCTTAGAGTTATTTTTATTGATTCATATTACTGAAGGAGACCTTCAGAGGCCATCTGGTCTAGGATCTGTCTTCAGACAAGACTACATCTCTAAAGGAGGACATCTCTTTAATTCTGAAGACCTCCAGAGTAGGAGAATTTGGATCAGTTACAAGTGGTGGCAAAGTGACTGCTTTTGTAAATATATAATAATAGCACTGCAGAAAACTAGGTGCCTGGGACATAGTGGGGAAACTGTGTAGGGATGGGTTGGAGTAGGTGGGAAGTGAAGAGTGGGCAAAGAAAGGAATGACTGGGAAGAAAGTGATTTGTGGAATCAAGATAATCTTAAATCATAATAAAGAGACACTTGAATAGAGACTTCCCAAGATTTCCTGGCAAAAGGGGAGAGAACACAGGGGTATGCTGGAGCCAGCTCCTAAAAGCCTGTTGTTAAGTTTTCAATGTGAGCATTTATACCTCCAAAATCAGCAAATGCTACAAATCAGGGCTTGATTTCTTGTTTTGTTGATTGTCTAGACTTAAGAAAGTTATGGAGAAAAAGTAAATAATGAAGATTCAGTTTAAAGTGTATTAAGCATATAGACTTTTTCTGTCCTTTCAAAAAGTTGAATGTTAAATATTCCCAGCACACCCCTGGAGATGAAGTTATACCAATCAGAAGAGGCTATATCAGTGTCCTCATCAGGCAAATAATAGTTCTACTGTACTTTAGATATCCAACCAGCTCTACAGCATTGTACTCAAGCCAGAGCATGACATTTTAAGAGGGATATTGACAAATAAAGCCATGTCTGGAAGAATGGTGAGGAATCTGGAATTCATATTCATAAAATCATGAAATTGGAGCCAGAAAGAATTTTGGAGATCATCTTGTCCAACTCTCTTAATTTATAGATGATGAAACTCAACTCAAGACCTTGTAACTTTGACCGAATCCAAACTTCACAGAACCAACTCTTCACCAGTAGATGAAGAACACCTATTGTCCTAGGCTACCCACAATATGTAGTTCCATAGACAATCCATGAAGCTAGTTCCTGGGTCTTGGTCAGATGATACAAATGAACAATGAGCTAGCTGGGTCAAAATTGAATGAGGGGAGGGAGAGTGGGAGGGATTGCCTTTGGGAAACCGCACAGTTCTTTTAACAACTCCAGGCATCTCCCTAAGACAAAGGGCTATCTTTTCAATAATGATACTCTTCAGTGATGTTGTTTGACTGGGAGCAGTGGAATATTATAGCTGCCAAAGGATTAAATTTAAGTTTAGCTCAAAGGGCAGTAGAGAGGTGAATGGGAAGAGACAGCACGATATAATACATTCTAAGCATGGAATTAAATGAGGAATGGAATAAAGGTTGTCATCAGAGAAATATAAGACCAGGAAAAAATGGGCCAGCCAGATAGAAAGAAACTCATGGAGAATGTTCCACTGTTATATACAAAATGTCAAGAGAACTAAAAAAGGCTCCCAACACCTTAGATGGACGTTCATTTAGTGAGTAGACGTCTGGAAGGACAGGGACTAGAGTTATCTTCATCACTGAAGAGGCAGGATGAGACACATCTTTTTGGACATAGCCATTGCTTTGCTTGACTATACATATTTGTTTTTTGTTTTTAAAATGGGTATGGGGGGAGGAAGAGAAAATACATTTTTATTCATGGAAAAATGAAATTAAAAAATTTAAAAGAAAAACAAAGATATCTCCATGACTTACTTCTCACTCTCCCTAGAATACCAGCCCATCTTTTTTGATCATATTTTTTAATGCATATACAAACACATACACATACATATTCACATAAAGCTGAGATATGGGAAGATAAATTCATGAGACACCCTGATGGTGTGTCTTTTAACAGCTAAACTATTAGAAACAAGATGTTTATTGTGTCAAGAGGAAAAATATTCAAGGATCTCCTGAAACAGCATTTTGAGAGTAGCCAACTGTTCTCTGTTTTCCACGAAAGTTTGAGAGCTGGAGAAAGCACAGCTGCACATCCATGCATATGCACATACATACAACACACACACACACACACACACACACACAAACCCCTCTTTCCTCCTCTTCAAACTCTCTTGTGTTGGTTGCCAGGAAATCTAATAAATAAGAGAAAGACTCCTTGAAAGAAATCGGCTGGTAAAACCATAATCCCAACTGTTTACTTTCCTCCTCAATGAATATTTGGAATTTCTTCCTCAGGAAAAAGAGTGGTAAATTTATGGATTCAATTCAACTGGCTCCACTGCCCTACGGTGGGCTCAGTGCCCAGCTGTTTGTGAAGCAGCTTGTTTGCCAAGTGCTATAATTTCTGTGATCCTCTAGTTCAAAGCATTTGTGGAGACTGCACCTTGGACATCTCTACCTGTCCCAGCTTTCTACTGAATTCTGCTTAGCTATCATTATTCATCAGCTTTTTTGACAAGTTACTGACACAACAGGAAAGTTATAGTTATTTTGCTGACCCTGTGCAACCTGCCAAGAGCCCAGCTAGCTCTGCCTGAGAAGAAGCCAGCTGAATAAAGCCATCAACATTCTCTTGACTATTTGATAATATTTGTACCTTGATAATGAAGAAAACTTGATAGAGACTCATATCTCATATGGCAGTGTTAGAGATAAAAACCAAAAAACCCTACCTTTTTTTAAGGACCATAAGATTACAGATTTAGAGCTGAAATTAACTTTTGTTGTTTTATGCTTCAATCTGCATTCAGATTCCATCAGTTCTTTCTCTGGAGGTGGATGACATTTTTCATCTTGAGTCCTTTGGAATTGTCTTGGATCAGTGTATCGCTGAGAATAACTAAGTCATTTACAATTGATTATGGTACAATGTTGCTGTTATTGTGTACAATGTTCTCCTGGCTCTGCTCACTTCACTTTGTATCAGTTCATTTAAGTCTTTCCAGGATTTTCTGAAAGCATCCCACTCATCATAAAATGACCACTTTTAAAAAATTGAATAAAAGTGGAAGGATGTAAGATTATCTACTGTAAGCTCACTGAAAGCATACTGGGGACAAGTCCAGTAGCAGACTGGACTATTGGGAATGATATGAACCTCATCCTGTTTCCTTGTGGTTTCAATTTCATCTGTGAGGTCTTTCTAGTTTAAAAGCTTTTTTATTCCTCATAGTTTGGAGATTCTGGATATCCAATATGGTAAGAACCATTAAAAATGTTCTTAAATTTTTGTAGATCAACATTATGTCCAGATATTTGTATAATTATTGGTTGTCGCTTCCTTTTGTTGGCATTCATATGTTATTGTTATGATCATTATTGTTATTATTAGGCAATCCCTGTTGCTCCCTGAGACTTAGTGTCTGCCTTTGTAAAATCATGGGGGTGGGCACCAGCTGTAACATACCATGATTCTGTGAAAAGTAGGTGCTGGCAATGGCTCCCTAAAATTTGCAGCTGCAGCTAGCTGCATTAACTACATGGGCTAAAGAGAGGGGCAAGTGGATCATCGAGTACAGCAATTACCTGCCTGGTAGATGCAGCTGTGGTACCTCTTTCAATTTATGAGATTCTGAGGCCATCTTGAGAAAGTGTTCCAGAGTTCTTTCAGCTGGGTGTCATAGCTTTTTAATTACCACTGAGTCTGCTTGGCAACACAGCCTTCCTTGGTGGGGTGTGAGGAACGTTTTTCACAACTTGGAGTGCAGACTAGTGCTTTCATTCCCTTGAAACAAACAGGCAAAAGAAGTATCATTTGTTTGCAGGAAGATGGGATTTCAGGCACCCCATAAGGCACCAGGCCAAATTCACAAATGAGGCATCTTGACGCATTGTTCCATGGAGGCAGTATGTTTGATTGAAGCTGGGCCCCGTAGACTACTTGGATTTGAGTGGGGGAAAATGCATCTTTATTTTCACTCATCTCCAACTGAAATTTAACATTTCCTTCCATTATGAATGTAGGCAACACACCATAACAGTATTAGGCTTTACCAGACTGCCACAGGGGACCCATGGCACAAGAGAAAAAAATAAAAATAAAAAACCCCAGAAGTAGGAGTGGCATTGGATTTAGGGTGAGAAAGAGTTGTTAGAATTCAGTCATACAGAATCATTGATTTAGACTTGAAAGGGACCTTGGCAGACCCCTAATCTGAACCTTGCATTTTACAGGTAAAGGAAACTGAGTCCCAGAGTGGTTAAGTGATTGCCCAATGTCACATTTGTGGTAGGATTTGAAGTTCAGTCTTCCAACTCCCTAGCCAGAATTTCCCTCCTTTGTGCCATGGTCCCTCTGACACTTATTACTATGAGATCCTGGGTAACCTCTCTGAATTGTAGTCATCTCATGAAAGAGCTGTAGATTTTCTCCATTAGAGGAGATCTCAATCCCTCTAAGATCAGGTTTACAAGTTGTAGAAAGTTGTCTGTGTCACCTAGTAGTTAAATGACTTGACCAGGGTCACAACGGCTAGGGTCAGCACCAATGTTATAACTCGCATCTTCTTGACTTCAAGCCCAACACTCTAGAAATGTGACTATTATCATAGAAGTCAATGTTATCACATTTTCAGATTTATCATGAGAGCAATGGTGGGGTATTTTTCTTTCTAGTAGACTTGAGAAAAAAATTTAGTGGAAAGTAGTAGGCACCGAAATCAAGGCCTGTGCTCTAGTCCTTTGGCCTCTGTTCACCTTTATTTGATTTCTTGTTCCTTGGAGTCGGCAGACTTGGGTTCAGATATTGGCTCTTCTACTTTCCAAACACACCTGTGTAACCTGAGGCAAGTCATTTAATTTTTCTGCACCTCAGTTCCCGCATCTGTAAAATGAAAGGGTTGGACTACATAGGACTCTAAGGCCTGTTCCACAGTGGGCCTGTTAAGTCGAGCAGAGGTTCCCTGGGTGAAAGTTAAACCAATGGGAAGACAGACCATCTGGGCATAGTGAGAAGAGTACTAAAATTTGAGTCAGAAAACCTGGGTTTCAAGGCCAAGCTCTGCCACTCGCTACTGGTTCCATCTCTTGTAAGTCACTTCATTTTTCTGTGGCCTAACTTTACCCATCTGTAAAATGAGGGGCTTGGATGAGATGAGCTAGAAGATTACTTCAAGATCCAACTGACTATGAATTTAAATGAACTGAGATCAAGGCCCAACAGTCTTTGGTCAATGATGCTAAATGACCAAGGGGATTGATGGTAGCCTATTGGGTAGTCATAGGGACAGAACTGGAGCCCCTCTTCAATCTCCTTCCATCCTGCCTACACAGGGCAACCTAGGGGCAAAGATAAGAGCCAGAGCATGTGAGAGCTTTGCCATTTGTACTGCTCAAATAACCCAACTAAAATGTTTTCAGAAGCAGATAGCTTTTTAAGTAACCCTTCAGGAACATTTGGTTCATGTTGTTCCCTTACAATGTTGCATCAGTGTCTCCCCAGTAAGATACTGATGCAATAAGTTAATGAAATATAAATATTCAACAGAGAAAACTTGTCTTTTAAATCTAATTTGTTCAAGTTTGCTGAACTCAGTACATAAACTTTTTCAGTAACTGAGAGACAGGTTAGCATAGCATAGGGGATAGAAAGCCAGAGTCAGGAAGACTTAGGTTCAAGTCCCTTCTCTGATGAAGGGACTGTTGTGTGATTCTGGGCAAGTCACTTAACCTCTTAGTGACCCAAACAACTCTTTAAGAGCAAAAGGTACAAAGCATTAGTTGACCTGCGTAGCTGGGTAGGTGGGGGATCCTTAGGTTCAAGGATGTGCTGGTAAATGTTTAACAACTGACTCTCTGGAGGAAAAAAAAAAGCATACACAACACACTTTTTATTTTAATCTGCACGATGAATATTTTCTCCATCACTTTCTTCAGTCTAGATAATTGACCAAATGATTAATCAAGCCTTGATTTGTAGCATCTGATCATTTCTGAGGTGTAAATACTCACACAATAAGTTTTCAGGAGCTGGTTAAAGTTAGATCCATCACACCCCTTCCAAAGTTGATAAAAATCACAGGTTCTGTGCCAAGAGATAAGTACCTACTATGTTTAGGACATTCTACTAGGCTGGAATTCTTAGCTTAATTTTTGTCTTTTGTCAGATTCCCTTTGGCAGTCTAGTGAAGCCTATGGACCCCTTGATTTGTTGCCTGAATTAATAATTGAAATAAATGCTAAATTTCAGTTAGAGGTTAGTGAAAATAAAGGTGTAATTTTTCCCCCAGCTAAACCATGAACCCCATGAAACATTGGATCTCAAACTAAGAAAACCCTGGGGATAGTAAAGATAAATTAATCTACAGTCCTTGACTCAGAGATATTTTGAGAAACATCACGTACACGAATAAGCAATAGTACAAATTTTTAAAAATATATGTAAAAGAGAGAACTCATTAAAAGCGTATGACAAATTTTGTCTTCGTGAATGACACAACACCCACATCAGGCTTTGAAAGAAGAGAAGAATTTTCAACAGTTAGAGTTGAGGGGTGGAGATGGGTAGGGCACAGAAAAGTTCATTTGAGGAATGAAGACTAGGGTAAGTGTAAGTATAGAGACAGAAGTGAGGAACACAACAATGAGGATCATGGGTAGTCTAATATGGCTAGAATATGGAATACATGAAGGGGTGTGATAATAATAGTTAACATTTAGATAGCGCTCTAAGATTTGCAAATCTATATCTGTCTATACATACATAAATAGCTTCTAGTGATCCCCACAACAACCCTTTGATGTATGTGCTATGATTATTCCCATTTTACAAATGACATAACTGAGACACAGAGAATTTAAATGACTTGCCCACTTACAAAATATCTAATATAAGATTTGAACTCTTGTCTTCCTGACTTAAAGTCCAGCATTCTACCTAACCAAGCCAGCTAGTTGGTATAGTGTATAAAGATAGGCTGGTCCCAGTGGTGGGATTCAGCTGGTTTGCACTGGTTTGGTAGAACCGGTACCTAATTTTAGGTTGAGTTCTTTGAACTGGTTGTCAGCAGGGGCGGGGCCTGCACCTGCCAAGTCAGTGGCAGAGGTGGTTCCTTGACTCAGTTCCGTGGAGAACCAGTTGTTAATTCATTTGAATCCTATCACTGGCTGGTCCTATTTTTTTCAGAGAGATGATGGACTCATGGACTGTGGATGCAGAATAAGGCAGATGTTTTCAGAAATGGCCAGCCTATTTATTTGTTTTACTTAATTGTACTCTTGTTGCAAGCTAGTGTTCTATCTGGGAGAGGAGAGTCATTGGAAAGTGACATCTAGAAAACGATTAATCATTGAAGGTTTTTGAATAGGTTAATAACCATAGCTAAACGGGTCCATTAGTAAAATTACTTGGGCAGTGGTGTGAAGGATAGATTGGAACAGAGAGAAGCTGAAGGCAGGAAGATTACTCAGGGGGCTATCACAATAGTTTGTGAGAAGAATAATGAGAATGTGACCTAAGGTGGGAGTAGAAAGGAGGGGAGCATTTTCAAGAGATTGCAAAGATAGAATTGACAGGACTTGGCAACGTATTGGATATAGATGATGAGAGACAAGAAACTGTATAAGGTGACTGCAATGATGGTAATTATCAGGGGAAATGGAGAACTGAAGGGGACTGGTAGGGAAGTGAGAGGAGCAGTTTAGGGAAGAAAGTGATGAGTTCTGTTTCCATGATTTTGACTTTGGAGTGTTGGTAGTATATTCAAGTGGCAATATCCAGTAGAACTTTGCATAAAACAGTATCTTAATACATATCTATTGAATGAATAAATGAATGAATATAAGAGGTAAAGCTGAAAAGGTTGGCTGACATCAGATTATGGAAGCCCTTGAATGCCCCAGTAAGGACTGTGATCATCTAATTAATTTATTTTCTAAAAATTCTTCTGGGCAAAACTCACCAGCACAATATTATTAGATTCGGACTCTAAAAGGAGAATTGTTAAACAGAAAATAATTCTTCCTTGACTCTGGAATTTTTGTTAGGCCAAACTAGAGCACTAGAAGATATAATGAGAAAGACATAAAAGCTTACCATTTTGCCGTCTTAAAAACATTATCATTTTAATATTTTAAAAGCTTGTTTAATGATGGAATAGTAATTTTTGAAAGAAGATGGTCACATTTCATTTTGTCTTGTTTCATTTTTTTCCTGCACCCCAAAACATACAGGATGGAATTTGTAAAATGACTTAAAAAGGCAAAATTTTCAAAGGGTAAGTGAATGCTTCACTGAAATTTTCAGTATTAGTCAAGTATTTGGGTGGCAGGAGAATATTTGGTTTGTTTTTGAAGAACAGCAAAATGTTATTTTTACTTTTAGAAGATGCCTATAAAGGGTAACAACCTTATGAGGCTGACCTATTGCTTCAGGGGTGGAAGAAGCAGTGCAAATATGTAAAATACTATTTTTAAATCCTCTGAAGACACTTCTGTGAATTTTGACAGTGAATTTTATTCCTCCTTAGAAATAACTTCATCTGAGGATCGTGTGAGAAACTGGGTAAAGCATGAGCTTAGGAGAGAGAGAGCATACATGGTAGAGAATCTTGTGGCACAGGAATGAGAATGACTAAAATGTTTTCAAAAGCAGATGACTTCAGTGTAACATCTCTACCTTTGACAAAACATACCTTTGAAAGACATGGAAGGAGCAGTGCACTATTTAATCTGATATACTCTGAACTAGAAACCCAGACTTATCACAGACTTTCCCCTATGGTATAACTTCATCTAGGCTCTGGAATAGCACTAAAATGGCAGCCCCAGGCAGATGAAATATAGGTGTGTATAACTCTTTCCTCTGGCTGTTTCCCCTCCCCACCCAAATCAAGCAGAAAACAGGAAGAAGGGAACCATTCAAAGAATCCCAAATCACTGCAGCTATACAGCTGCCCTTCACATCAGAGTGCAATCCTTGCTGTCTTCTCAAGTATCAGCAATAATAGGACTGTGTATAGTTGTGTAGGTTGATCTCAGTGAATAAAAGATCAAACCATCTCTATGGGCTGCTAGCTGTGGCTTACATATCCTGGTTGACTGCAGCTCAACTGGAACAATGAATGAAAAACTTACTTTGTCTGCTGCTTTAACTCCTTCCTGTTTTCTTCTCTTTCAGCCATGTTGTTTTCCATACAATCAGGACAAGTGGAGTGACACATTGGGGAGCTTCTATTCTGTTTCATCTTCCCAGTTCACTGGAACATTTTCTCAGAGGATATGGTGATCTTCTCTCCCATCAACTTCAAAGGGAAAATTTCAAGAGTTTAGGAGCAAAAAAGCTTTAAGAATGAAGAGAATGATTACAGTTATTTGTTTCTGAATTAAGAGATTTATCATCCACGGTTAAGAAAGAGCAACGAAAACAAGTCTAGGAATCTTTGCTTTGAGTTCCCAGCCCGAGTGCAGTGACTTTGAGAGTAGTCTTAAATAAAAAGTCATCATACTTTTAAGATGAAGGACTGCTTTGCCCAGTCTTTTAACAGGTTATAGATTTAAGTTCTTTGCAATCCAGTATAGAATATAGACTACTGGCTTTCATGGAAATTAACAGATTTCTCCCATTAATCCTTCCTATTCCTATATTCTTTTTTTGTCAATTGTCCACTGCTAAATATTTCTATTCATGTAGAAACAGGGTGGCTCTAGGAACAGGGAAGCTCTCTAATATAGTGTCCTTTGATGGAGAGTACTGTATTGAAAGACCCTGCCTACTCCCACTAGCCTCTCTCACTAGCCTCCATGCTATTACTTTCTCTTGCTGATGTGAAATTCTCACCACGACAGTGAGGATTATTGTTAGACAAAAAAGATGAATATATAATATTCATAAAGAAGGCAACTGGTTTATTTATTTATTTAGGTCATATTTTGAGATCTGAGTTGTCTCCCTCCCTCCTTCTCAACCCGGCATTAGAGAAGGCCAACATTTGATATAGATATATATGTGGAACCATACTACGATACTTCTATTTATCAGTTCTTTCTCTGGAAGTGGATAGCATTTTCCTTCCTAAGTTCCTCATAGTTAATTTGAATGATCATATCACTCAGAATAGCTTAGTCATTCACAATTACTCTTCAAACCATATTGCTGTTACTGTACATAATGTTCTCTTGGTTCTGCTCCTTTCACTCTTCACTATTTCATGCAAGTCTTTCCATGTTTTTCTAAAACCAACCTGCTTGTCATTTTTTGCAGTACAGTAGTACTCCATTATAATCATATACCACAGCTTATTCAGCTATTCCCCAATTGACAGGCTTTCTCTCAATTTCCAATTCTTTGCCACCACAAAAATTGCTGCTATAAATATTTTAGAACATATAGGTTCTTCTCCTTTTTCCCTGATCACTTTTGGAACTAGAGCTAATAGTGGTATTACTGGGTCAAAGGGTATACACAGCTTTATACCTCTTTGAGCAGAATTCCAGATTGCTGCACAAAATGATTACAACAGTTAACAATTCTGCCAACAGTGTACTGGTGTTCCAGTTTTTTCCCATCCTCTCCAGCATTTCTTATTTTTCTATTCTATCATTTTAGTCAATCTGATAGATATGAGATGGTACCTCAGAGCTATTTTAATTTGCATTTCTCTAATCGATAATGATTTAGAGCATTTTTTCATATGACTACAAACCTATATTTATCTATCTTTCTATCTTTAATTTCTTCTTCCAAAAACTACCTCTTTATAACCTTTGACCACTTAGCAATTGGGTAATGACTTATGTTCTTATAAATTGACTCAGTTCTCTATATATTTGAGATATGAGGCCTTTGTCCAAGAAACTGGATATAAAATCTCCCCCCCCCCCGCAAATTTTCTGCTTTCCTTCTAATCATTGCTGTATTTATAAAAAACAAGGTTATTATAATCATTTACTACTGGGGATATTATTTGATAAATACAAAAAGAGAAGAACAAGATTATATTAACAACATGAAATAGAATCTGGGGGAAAAATGTATGTCCAAAATTGTACGTTCTATTAAACAGCATCTTCAGCAAAAGTCAAAAGATTAAGGTAGTAAAAGGAGTCAAAGAAGTGTGAAGAGAAAAATAAGTAATTCAGGATCAATAAAAACTTTATCATAGAAATCTGTGAAGAAATGAAAAGGGAATCCTCAAAGAAGGAGAAATTTCTGGTTTTCTCTATGGTTTTAAGAAGCTCATTTCAGTGAAAATACAAGTTGGATCATAGGAGAAACAACTATTAATATAAGGAAAACTAGAATAATTATATCAAGGGAGGTGACCGAAACCATAACTTTTCAGTAAATTTGGAAAATTGTGAGATGAGTAAGATCTATAAGTGCAAATGCTTCATGGTAATACACAAATTATTGGCAGAATACTTTTCTAGACTCCTTTCAGATACAAGCCTAATCCCACCTTTCTTAACAGAAGATAACACTTCTCTATTATCAACAAGTGAGAATAACAGAGACCCCTCTGAATATAGTACAATTACATGTTTACATACTTTATCTTAAAAATTCAGTTGTTAAGTGTCTACTACGTGCCAGGCACTGTGCTAAGAACTGTGGATACAAATACCTCAAGGATCTTAAAATCTAATGAGGGAGGATAACACACACACACACAAAAGTTGGAAATGGAAGGAGGAAGGCACAAGGGAAGGAATTGGTGGAGAAGTCAAAAAAGTGAAAAATGAATGTGACCAGGTAGGACATGAAGAGATTCTCTCCTGGTTCCTCTCCTTAAATGGAATTTGAGGAGTTCGTGGCTCCAACTCTCAATCAGAGGGGAAAATGTAAGTACCAAGGCTGACTGGATCTTGCAAGATTGTATTATTCAATTCAAAGCTTGTATTAATTAAAAAATAACAACAACTGTAAATATATAATATAATTATACATTGAGAGGCTAAGAGGTATTTCAAAAAAAGTCCTAAGGGTATAAAAAGTTACTTAGTATCAATTCTATAATTATTGAACAAGCAGTTGAAAAGCATCCTACCAATCCTCTGGTATTGATTATTAAGAAGGCTTTGACTCAGTTCTGCACTCATGATTTATTCATGTACTAAAACCTATAGACACAAGTAGAGTAAGAACACTGGCATATTTGATGTCCACATGGAAAACTATTTTCTATTTAAAACACCCCACCTCAACAACAACAAACCAACACGATAACATTAAGAACAATTGATATAAAATGTGTCATTTTTTTCTGAGGGAGATAGTTTAAGCCTATTATTATTCTGACCAGCATGAAATCCATTTCCACTTCTCTTAAATAGAACTATGTGTTTTCCAAATAAAAAGAGGGATTTGAGCCAAAACATCTTATTGACATGTACATGACTGACATCAAGATATGTGGCTTAACAGGAAAACACAACAAGCAGCTCCTTCATTTTGTAGAGTTTTTTTGCAATAATGTCAAAACATCATTTAAGCTTGATAAAATATGCCAAGGAAAGATAGAGCCTGAGGGCTTTGAGTATGAGTTTGGAGGTCAAATTGAAACAATGGACAAAGGCAACACTTATAAAATACCTTGGTTTCTTCTCCAAGATACAAAGAGCATAGAGCTATCAAGGAAAAAAGCCTGTGGCTGAATAGGTTAACAGCCATTGCAGAACCAAAGCTGAACAGGAAGAAAACATTTAATATAACAAACACCTACATAACACCAGATAGGAATTTCAAAAAGCTCTTTTTGAACATGCATGAATTCAACTGGTCAACCAATTAATACCAAAACAGAGTCATTTGCAGACTTATGAGATATCAGTTTTGACATATTTTTTTGAGGAGTAAAATAGATGACAGTATAACTAGAACATATCCAGCCCCTCCCCGCATAAGATATTAATGAAATGTAGGACCTATCACCCCAAGGTTACTATAGAAAGATTAACCCTTCCTCATCAAAAATGGAGAGAAAATGATAATAATAATGATAATAGCATTTATGTAGTATTTTAAGGTTTGCAAAGTACTTTACAAATACTTACTTTATCCTCACAACAACCCTGGGTACCCCCATTTTACAGATGAGGAAACTGAGACAAAGTTTAAGTGATTTGCACAGAGTTACACAACTAGTAAGCATCTGAAGCCAGCTTTGAACTCACTTCTTCCTTACTCCAGGTCCAATGCTCTATTGACCACACCACCTAGCTGTCTCTGAAGTATTTCTAGAACATATGATAAGGTTACAAACCTATACAAATACTTCTGAAACAAAGGGACATCACTATCCGGAGCAACAATAAAGTTTGACAATAGGTATGGGACGCTGGGTTCATTGGATGTAACAAAGGATGTAACCTCTGCACAGAGCCTATAAAATGGCTTAGATCCAAGAATGGAGTTAAAGGGCCTTCCATGGGCAACAGCCACATGAGCTCAACCAACAAAATATTGGAAAAAAATGTTGAACAATTTACTGAGCTATGTAGATTTGTGTATAGAAAGAACAATTTATGACCGCAACCCAGGACCCAGTCACTGCATCAAGAAGTTACAGAAAGGTTATCCTGAAGGAGGTCAGACTTACTGAGTAATGCACTTTATGCAAAGAAACTTTATGCAAAGTAGAATTTGGGCAACGAATCATAACTGCAGGTTGGAAAAATTTAGCATTTATTCAGTACTGAGAAAGTCATAATCAAGTGGTCAAGATTTTACAGCAGACAATAATAGCTGATAAATTTCCATATTACAAATGTAGATTTTAAAATAGCCTTGAGAATTCTACAGATAAATTATACTGTAACCAGATCCTATTATCACAGACAAAAACAATAGTTTGTCACTTAGACACATCATAAAAATATCAAAAGGCTTTAATCGATTCCATCATAGAAATATTCAGAACCTCTAAATTATATGTAATGAAAAGCTTTCATAATATAGAGACCTACTAGAAGAAATAAAGACCATATGAGAATACAATGAAGCATCATCTCCATTGTGCTGTCTGCTACTGGAGAGAGAATGGAGATGTTTTCATTGCGTTTCCAGGAGACAATAACTTCTATTCAAATGCAAAAAGCAGTCACTTTATACTCATGCAATATACTCACAGAACATCGAGCATGAAAGAATGATAGTAGTGAAGTGATTCATCTCAAGATGACTATCTGAATTTCATCAGAAGAGATGAGAAAATTGAGATTATCTTTATCATCATAAAAATAATTATGAAAAGCAGTCATTTCATTCACCTGCACAATAATCTGCTATACATTAAACATAAATGAATAATGAGAGATAGAGATCTGTCCCAGGAATGTTTTTACCTGAACATCATGGAATACAAGTTGAGAACTGAAGCAATAGTACCATCACCAATAATGATAGCAATCACAACAATTCGGAGTTATATAATACTTTAAGGTTTGCAAAGCACTTTATATAAATTATTTCATTTGAGGTAAGTATTACTATTATCCCCATTTTATAGATGAAGCCACTGAGGCTGAGAAAGGCTTAATGTTTTCCCCAGGGATATGCAGGTGGTCAGTACCTGAGACAGGATTTGAACTCAACTCTTCCTGTCTTCAAGTTCAGCACTTTATTCACTAGGGTTATATAGAGCAGCTAGGTGGCACAGCAGATAGAGCAGCAGACCTGAGTTCAAATCCAATCTCAGACACTTATTAGCTTTCTGACCCTGGGCAAGTCACTTAACCTTGTTTGCCTCAGTTTCCTCATCTGTAAAATGAGCTGGAGAAGAAAATGGCAAACCACTTCAGCATTTTTGCTGGAGATCACAAAGAGTTAGACGTGACTAAAACAATTGAACAGCAATAACTATAGACACTTCGGAAGAATTTACTGGGACAGTGGACAAAAAATTACTGTAGGAAGGGAAAAAATAATCTTGATCTCATATAAATGGATTATTTGCTACCCTAGTTCTTCCCTTGGGAATTTTATTTTAAAAGTTATTAACTTAAAATAGAAATCAATAGCCAGGTGAGCTAGGCCTTACATTATCTAACAGCATAAATCCTACTGATATATATATATTTTATATATAATATGTGTGTATGTATCTATATATACATATACACACGTGTATATATACATATACATGTGTATATATATGTGTGTGTGTATATATACATATACACATACATATGTGTGTGTATTTACACAGCAGCTTCCCTTCCCAAAGTTCTGCTATGATGCCTCATTATGGTATGAAGACTACTCCAGTTTATCATAGGTTAGTGGAGTGTAAGTTTTGGCAGCTTTTATCATGCTAGCAACAGAATGTCTGCCTTCTGAGGACCAGCTTAGCTAACTATGGAGTGAGTCATGGCTGGTAAGCTGGCCATTTGGTGATGAATTCTTTGACCATGCAAATCCATGAAGCAGAAAGAAGCTTCACAAATCCATTCCCAGTGGAGTCACGCCTGTAAGTGACCCCAAATTTAGCAGAACAATGTCCAGCAGTGACCAAAAGATCAGTTTGGTACTGCCTGCAGAGACTTTATGGCATGTGGGGAGCAGGCACAGCCAGAGCAGTGCCATGGATGGAATTATTAGACAACATCAACAGCTCTGTGGTATCAGAGCCACGAGATGCCCTTCCATACTTCTGCACTGGCCACATGTTTCCCATATGCATGTCTCTCTACTGATGTACCCTGGCTATAATATGAGTTCCTCACATGTGTCCTCTATGCATGTTCTCTAGGTGAGTTCATTA
The DNA here is from genome assembly GCF_011100635.1 of Trichosurus vulpecula. NCBI lineage: Eukaryota > Metazoa > Chordata > Mammalia > Diprotodontia > Phalangeridae > Trichosurus > Trichosurus vulpecula. Next base: position 132,412,585 of record NC_050581.1, read on the forward strand.
TCTCTACAGATGGTGTACACATCTGTGGGAAAGAAAATTCATTGGGGAAATGCCCCCAGTTTTATGGGGCAAATGTTTTATGGCTATGCTATTTTATTAAATACCTTTTCATTGACCTAATCATGCTTTTTGGCTGCCAGGTAAAAGTAAACACATTGGAGTGTGTGTGTGTGTGTGTGTGTATGTGTGTGTGTAATATACATATAGACATATACACATCCATATATATATTCACGTATATAAATATAAGCCATGCATGTATATTCTTATATGTATATATTTATCATAATTTAAAATCAAATAGTTCACTTTTAAGACACTAAGAAGCTATGAAAGAGAATGATATTGTTCGTAGACAGAAGAAGCTTTCATTCAGATTACTTCAATGGTTCCTTACAGTTGATTCAAATTTACTTCATTTTGGCAGATCCAAAGTAGCGTGAACTAAGTCTGTACTTCCCAGATTGTTAACATGGAGTCCAAAGTATGTCTTGCTCATTTAAAGTATGGAACTTGCTCATTTGTCACATACAAATAGCTACAAATACATCCCTGAGCCATTTCTTAGGCTGATGGAAAACATTTGGACGGAAGACTTATCTCTGAGAGGGTGAGAAAGTCAAAACAGCTGAATCAAATTTCTTCGTTGATAATTCTTAGGAAATAAACAGTGTTACATCATTAAAGACCATCATGGATTATCTTAAAATGTTCAAAATATAGAGTTGGATGCCCTTAAAAGGATTTGGAACTTTAACAAATGAGAAGAAATGAGAAACTTTAAATTCTGATGAAATGAATGAATACAAGGTCTGAGAAAAGAACATTGGGCTATTCGGGTCAGGAAAACATTTTTGCAACTTTGACTTTTTTACCTCTTATGGTTGGTGCTTATTGTTTTCCATTCTGGGACTCAATTTCATCCTAATCCTTATAAGTCTATAATGTTATTCTTGATCATTGGATAGAATTCATTCTAAGGTGATCCAAAGGGGTGGATTGCCGTACTATTATGGAAAGAATGGCAGACTGGAAGACACATGCCCTGGGTTTGAACTGGATTCTGCCACTTACTGTGTCACCTGCAAGTCATTTCACTTTTCTGAGCCTCAGTATCCCAACCTGTAAAATGTGAATACATTTTTTTCCATCACCTTCCTCTTAGGAACAGCATGAGGACCAGCTGAGATAATGGATATTCTTGTAAAGAGCTTCATAAGCCTTTAAAAGCTATATCAACATCAGCTATTTTGGAAACATTCTTAAAATAACTTTTGGAAGAACATTATATTTCACACATACACACATATTTTCTATTAATGCCACAGATTTTATGCTGAGTCATCAATATTTTTGTATGCTTATTATTTAATTTCATTGACATAAGTTAAAATAATAGAAAGATCAGATGCTAATTCATTAATAACACATTTACCCATTCATAAGATTTTTCAGCCCACGGGTTTGGGCAAATGTATTTTAGCTAAATGAGCTGCACATGTGTATTTAAATTCCAAGCCAGTGGAATCCAGACTGATGACATCCAGACAAGATAATCTTTAAAGGCACTTCCTTTTTAGGATGGATTCCAATAGCTGGAGAGCATTCAAAGGAGGGCAAGCAGAGTGGTGAAGGGGCCCAATTTTGTATCATATGAGGATCAGTTGAGAGAATGATGGATTTTTAATTTGGAGAAGGGAAGACTTAGGGAGTGGGGCATGATATCTGTCTTCAAGTTTTTGAAAGATTGACACCAGAAGAGTCATTAGATTTGTTATGCTTGATCCCAGAAAAAAAGGAATAGGAACAGCAGCAGGTAGATGGATGTTGCAGAGAGGAAGATTTCAGTTATTTTTAATATAAGAAAAACATTCTGACCCTTAATATCTGGAGAAGAAATAACTCAAGGAGGACATGGTAGCTGTCTTCAAATATTTCCATGCCCATGGTAGACCAGAGTTCTGCTTAACTCCAGAGGGAAGAATTAGAAACAATGGGTAGAAGTTCAAAGAAGCAAATTTTGGCTGGTTGTAAGGACAAACTTTCTAACAATTAAACCATCCAAAAGTGGAATGGTATCTTTGGCATGTAGTGGTTTCCTCTTCAACAGAAATCTTAATGCAAAGACCATATGACTGATTATTGGGTATATTCTAGAGGAAATCATGTATAGGTTATGGATTGGCCTAGATGGCTGCTGAGGTCTTCTCCAAACTCAGAAGTTTGGTGTTTTAGCTCTAAAATTCTAGGCTTCCATAGAAATAATAGGTCTCCATTTTACTATTACTTCACTGTAACAATCTTGTATCTTGGACTCTGCCAATGCCATTTCAGTAACTCTCCAAGGTATTTCTCATCTAGGACATATCCTTTTCTTGTTTATACCTTTGGCCCTAGGCTTGGCTAGTAACAGGCTAGGTTGACTTGGATAATCCTACTCAATTGCTCCAGATAGCTTCTTCGGAATTTAAGAGAGAAATCTGGGAGAATCTGGAGAGCTTTGTCAGCTCCTAAACTAACAGGGAATATTCACTCAATTGGGGAATTCCTTTTCTGGGTGTCTGAAAGAGGAATTTAGTCAGTCAATAAGTGTTTGACAATAATAATAAAATTTAATGATAATATGCATCCTACATGCAGAGTTTTTTTTTTAACACTGATGATACAAATGAAGGCAAAACAATCCCTGCCCCAGTGGTGGGATTCAGCCAGTTCACACTGGTTCGGTAGAACTGGTACCTAATTTTAGGTTGAGTTCTGCAAATAGGTTGTTAGCATGGGCAGGGCTTTTGCCCCTCACGTCAACAGTGGGAGCGCCTTGGCTGGGTTCTGTGGAGAACCTCAAGGAACTCATAATCTAATTAGGAAGATAGCACACAAATAACTATATACACATGAGGAAGATGTAGGGTAAACTGAAGGTAATCTCAGAGGAAAGCCACTGGGGGTGGGAGTAGGGAGGTGGGATGCAGAAGTTGGGAGTTAAGCCGAGTCTTGAAGAAAGTCAGGGGAGCCAGAGGACTGAAATGAATCAGGAGAGCATTCCAGGCATGGGAGACAAGCACTGAAAAGGCATGAAAAGGGAGATGGAGTGCTCTCTATGAGGAAGAGAGGAAGGTCATTAATGTCCCTGTCTAGTAAAGCATGAGGAGGGGAGTAAAGTTGAGAAGCATAACAAATTTTGTAATCACCATATTTGAATCCATTGTTATTGACTGGGACACCTCTCTTGGGAATGAGAAGTCTCAAGATTACTGCTCCCTGGACAAGAGTTTGTAAAGCCAAGGCTGTCAAGGATAGGTCTTAGCTAGAGAAGATTAGCCTCATGTAAAGGAAGTGACTAGTTTGCAGGCACCGACCTAAACTATGATGAAGGAAGAACTATTCTTGATACCAGACTGGGAACACTTAGGAGGTACTGGGAACACCTGCAGTGAGTAGGGATAGCACTCTGATGACAAACAAGAGCCTGAAGAATGCTGGCCAATACTATACTTGAAAGAAGAGGATTCTAGCAGATAAACATGAGGAAAGAGTCTGTCTGGAGCATGGAAGATGCCCTGTGAGAAAGCACAGAGATGGGTGAGTGTTGGATGAGACTGAGAAATGAACTAATGTTCTAGATTGGCTGTAATATAGAGTATATGCAAGAGAGTGGAGTTACATATAAAGCTGGGTTGATGGGTTAGAGCCAGACTATTGAGAATCTTAAGTGTCAGGCTATTTTCTCTTATAGGCCCAAGGGAGCCAAAGAAGCTCTCTGAGAAACTGAGTGCATTTAGAAGCAAACCTGTGCATTAGGAAGATCATTTTGGCAGTTATGTGAAGGAAAATGTGGACAGACTGGAGGCAGGGAGACCAGTTAATATCAGACATGATTAATCAAAAAAAAAAAAAAGAGCGAACTTCCTTGTATTAAACCCTTTAGCACTTAAAAAAAAACCTCAATGAGTACTTCCTTGGCTGGAATACAGCTCTGTCCCAAGAACCATTCCCTTTCGCCCCTCAGTTAGAAGAGTCGAAAACACAAACTCTCCCTGCCAGCCTCCACCCACAGTCCACAAGATTTAGCTTATTTCTGAACTGTATTTTTAGTGAGAAAAATCTCACTTCATGAGAACTCAGAACACTTTTAACCTTATTTGAATTTTCTAGCCAAAGTGTGATTTTATTCCCCAAATAACTTTTTTTCCCAATTATCTGCCACCCCTTCTACCACCCCTAGCTGTTCAATAGTAGTTCACTGGGCCTAGGTCAAGGACATTTTGCTACCTTCTTTGAAAGGCAGATGAAAAAGATGTGACCTACTTGTATCTGTCTAGTCTAGTTTACAAGGTCATTTCATCGTTACAATTCCCTCCCTCCTGGCAGGTATCTGTAAAACCTGTCTGTATCAATTCACTTCACTTCACTTCAATTCAATCTAATTCAATTCCATTCGATTCAAGGAGCATTTATTAAGTTCTTACTTTGTGCATAACACTAAGCTAGGAGCTGGGGCTATTTCCCTCCTCACTTCATCTTCCCTCCTCCATTATATAAGGTGTTTAAGAACAGGGACTAACTATATTGCAGTGTGTCCTTGTCTCCCCAACACCCAGCACAGTACATCACACACAATAAGCTCTTAAATGTTTGTTGGATTAAAATGGGAAACTGAGGCTCAGGAAGTAATGAGGAAAGGAGATCCATGCTTTATTATTATTATTATTTTTAATTAGCAATGAAGTACTGGCTGCCAAAAGACTAACAAAGAAAAAAATAAGCAGTATCCTGACTTTGAACCAATTTTGTCTACCTCCTGTGGCTATATAAAACAGATTTAAAATCAAAACTAAAATATACTTTCCAAGTATAGCAATTTATGCTTAAAGTTGGAGAGCTTAGCCATAAATACTAAGCATGTCTATAGGATAGCTTAGCTCAATAGCTCATGTTCAAATAGCGCTTTATAGTTTACTCGCATGAGAGTTAGTTTTGCCTCTTCCACTCAGGAAGCCTTAGAATTTGATTTGGAAATCTGGTTTTGCTCTCATGCCAAGGAATTTTAGCAACAAAGTGTGTATTATTGAATTCCTCACGACTCTGTGAAGTTCAGAGAGCAAGCACGATCTTGTACATTTTATATGTTGCACCTCCTTGGGCCCCATCCCTTGGTACATGCTCAGCTGGCATTCCAGGAAAGCGCATGGAAGCTCGGAGTAGTCTTACTTCTAGACACACACTATGAAAGTGCTGCACTCCACTGCAGAGCAGTCACAGATACCCTCTGCTTCCTATCAATGTGATTGATAGCACCTTGTGGTGAAGAGTCTTCTGATTGGCTAAGGAGTCAGAACTCTGCATACAGAAGGATCCATGTGCTCCAACCTTAGTCCTCTTTATACTTTCCTTTTTCCCTGATAACTTTCATATGAGGAAAACTGCTGTGAACTACTGGTGTGGGCAGGGACAGTTGGCCATCCCTCTGTCACCCCCCCCACCCTCTGCAGCTCACCAGCAACCGTATGTCCCTTAGTGAAGAGGGCCAATTTGTGTGTGCTTTCCCAAATTTAAGTAAATCAATATCCAGATATAGAATAAAAATAATTATAATAATAAATAAAATAATTATAAATTCTAATAAAAATATGTACATAATAATAAGTATTATCTCATTTAGCCCTCACAATAACTTGGTGAAGTAGCTACTATTCTAATCTCCATTTCATAGATGATGAAAATGAGACACACAGACATTAAGTGCCTTGCCCAGGGTCTCATAATAAGAATAGATTTGAACTCAGGTTTTCCTGACTCCAGGTTCAGCCTTCTACCCATTGCTCCACTTAGCTGTCTATATAACTGACCAGATTTTGACCTTGTAAGTTCTAGAAAAGCCATCAGATGTCACCTCTACAATCTGAGTTGGTAGCAGAGATTATTAGAATTGAGAGCAATAGCCCTATCTGGTGAGGGATTAGCCTGGCTAATCAAGGGAGCAGTTCATCCATCACTGAGGCCAAGCACAGAAGCAAACTTGGGGGAATCTATGTGAATCAGGAAAAGGACTTCCTAGGGTGAGAAGTTCCAAGGTACTCTTGGCCCCACAGGTTCCCTACCTTTGTGACTTATGATCTTGTTACTACACATGAGCCCACACTCCCCAAGGAATGTTTATATGCAATGGGAAAGTGTTGCCATCCACCAACCCTGTTTTGGGGGATGTTTTATAACTATTGTTTTGCTTATACCTTCTTATTATGATATCCCTTTGTAAAAACTAATTAAGGTCACCTGGTTGATTGATAATGGGGGGAAACACATCGAATGGGAGCTTGTGAATAATTATATTAGAAACCACAACCCCTGAGGGTTATTCCTAAAATTCTGAAGATGAGAGTAGTAAGCTACTCTTTGGTGACTGGGAGAGTGAACTTAGGGCACGGAGAGCCAGTGTGTAATAAGGCATTCTTCCTGATTCTGAGACCAGATCTCTATCTTCTATCCCATGTAACCTCATAGAGATAATAGGAAAATTAATACGCTAATGAGAGTAAAACTCTTAAGCTCACTGAATTATAGTTCTTGTCTAACTCTGCTATTAACAGTCTTATATCACAGAGGAAGTAGGATGATATTGTCAGTTAATAAACATTTATTGAACACCTATTATGTGGGATACAAATATCAAAAAGCTCATCCCTGCCCTAAAGGAGCTTAGAGTCTTATGGACAAAGACAACACACAAAAGGAAGCTGAAAGGGGATGGGGGAAAAGGTGCCCAGTGCTAGGGGTGGGGCATAAAGGAGAAGTCCAAAAAAGAACAACACAGTGGGAAATGAGGAAATAGTTGATTTGGGTACTCTCCTTAAGTGGAGGTTCTGAGAGAAGCTCTCTGCTCACCCCTCCAATCAGAAGAGCCTGAGGCAAGGGGTACTGATGATGTGTGAATGCTAAGGCTGATCTACTTGCAGGATGATGAGGTTTCTGTGGACATGATGGAAAAATCCAAAAAAGTGTTGCTGAGTGGGAAGTGAAGAGAATCTTAAAGATTAAGCATTAGACTTTTAAAAATATATATTTTTAAATTTATGGAATAAAACAAGCATTTCATAACATAGCGCAATAAAAACATATTGTATATGTATTGTATATTGTATATTCCTTTCAAATATACAGCAAAATTATCACGTAAATTTCTTTTCCTTTTTTTTCTCCGCCCCCCCCCCAAGATGGCTACCATGATATGTATCTTCAAATTTGGAGGAAGATTTGTCCCTTAGAAAAAGGATTGAATTTCTTCTGTTTGTCCCAGATGGGCTAAAGGAGACCCAAAGAAACATAGTCTGATAAGCCTCCAAAATGTGTGGGGCTACAGAAAGGGAGTAAGCCCTTGTACTTGACTACTAGGGGTCTCCAGGCCAGTAGGCAAACCTTATCCTACAGAACTGCAGCCCATAAGGCTCTCACCATAAAACAAGCAGTCTAGGTCTGCTTAAAATCAAAAAGGAAAATGAAATGTTTGTTAAGAAAGAACATGGCATTATGGTCAGTTTTTGTGTCAGATTCTCCTGTGCTTAAGAAGTCTCTTGATCTTGCTTCAACAGATCTTGGCCTTATCTTCCTGGGACAAGTGGCCCACAGATAGGATTCTTTGCCAGGATCATTTTAGATAGTATTAGTAAACAAATGACAGCTTAGTTCTTGGCTGACTAGGTAAAGGGGTAGTTAATACATGTTTGTTGATTTTTTTTTAAAAGTGAGTTGTTCCTGCTTTGAAAAGGTTGACTCCAAAGCCACTGTGATTCTGTGGAAAAGACTTGCTAGACAGCTATTCCATAGATGTTTTATATGGAGGCAGTATGGTATAGAAGGAAGAGCACTGCATTTGGTGTCAGAGGACCTGGGTTCTAATGCTAGCTCTGTTCCCTACAACTTGTGGGACTTTGGGCAAGTCACTTGATCTCACTGGGCCTTGGCTTCCTCATCTATAAAGTGACAGGATTGGACTAAGTTGCCTTCCAGCTTGAAATTGCTCCTTCTGGATTCCCCTTTCCTTGCCCTGGAAGGCCTGATTAACACACCCATCACTTAGGGTGCAGTGGGATCCCTCAGCAGCTGCAGTTGCTTTCCCCCTAGAAGTGAGGAGTCAGTGCCTATGGACACATTCTCTGTGATGGAGCCAGGCAGAGATCCCAGGGCACATAGGAAAACAAAGTCATCCTGCCTCCTAACACACACTCCCCCTTGGCTCAAAGAAAAAATAGCTCCTAGCATCTGGCTTTTTTTCCTGGGCTTTCTGACAGGAAAGAAGAACCAGAGGCTATTTGATTTGTTTTTGGAAGAAAGCATATTTGTGTAGTTCCTATTACCTTAGCCCTGAGCACCAGGCATCATCCAGCTGACAATGTGTCTGCGAGATCCTTTCTTCTTAAGAGGTGGAGCCATGATAGTGGAGTAAAAGCAGGGTCTTGCTTGAACTCTCCCCCAAGCCCCTCCAAATACCCGCAAAAAATAATTCTAAATAAATTCTAGAGCAGCAGAACCCACAAAATGAGAGTGAAATAATTTTCCAGCCCAAGTCAACCTGGAAGGTCAACAGGATAGGTCTGTTGCACCAGTCTGAGAGAAGAGGGCAGCCCAGTGTGGGCCGCGCTGGCACAGACAGGGCGGAGCAGGCCTCAAGGGACCGAACCACTGGCAGCTGTGGTGGTTTCCAGACTTCTCACCCCCAAAATGCCAAAGACAACTCAGAAGGTCAGTAGAAAAAGTCTATCAGATCTGTGTGAGAGAGGAACACGGTCTGGCCCCGGCCCCAGGGCAGCAGTGGTGGTCAGTGGCAGTGGTAGTGGCTGCTTCCAGAGCTCGCAGCCCACAGAAAGTGGAAGGATCGAGTGGCTGATCGGAGGGAGATTGCAAAGATCTCTTTGCTGTCACTGAGGCAGGATTTTCTTGCTTTGCCTGTTCTTGGTTCTGGGTCATAGTCCTGGGTGGTGGTCCTGGGGTGAGAAGGAGAGCTGGTTGTGGCAGAGCTGTGGAGAGGGTATCCTCCTCACAGTTCCAAGGCAGAAAAGAGTGCTTGTTGTCACTCACAGACCAGAGCATAGGCCAGGAGAGGAGTAAACTCCTCTTCTTTGATCATATCACGTTGGAAGAGCTGAAAATTCACCGGTCTCTAGAAGTATCTCTGAAAACAGCTGCACAAAACCCCTGAAGCTTGGGATGGTACACTCCCTACACTGGAAGCAGAATCTGACCTTGACAAAGAGCCCAAAAGTCAAGTAATTGACTGGGAAAATGAGCCGACAGTGGAAAAACACAGACTATAGAATCTTACTTTGGTAACAAGGAAGATGAAAACATACAACTAGAAGAAGACAACAAAATCAAAGCTCCTACACACAAAGGATCTCTTGATCCTTTCTTCTTGATTATTACTTTCCTGGGGGCAGGTCCCCTACATTTTGCCAAGGAGGAATATTAGGCAGAAGGAACTCAAAGATCACCCACAGTGAAATCTTGCTTATTTCCACAGGTGGAATGATCCAAAGAGCAGTAGGAGTCTAGAAGGACTTTTCTTGCAATTTCATTGGGAAATGGTTGCTTGCTGTGATGGCTTTCTTTGTCCTCTTGAGGGAGATAATGCTATAGAAAGGCCCCAGCATGTGCGTCTTTCACCTTTCCTAGTTTCATAGACTGGGTCGGGAGAATCAGATCTAGTATAGAAAGTTTTCAATTTGGACACACAGTGGATTCAAATGCTGGTGCAACTGTGTGATGATGAGTAAGGTCTTAAATTTCTCTGGACCTCAATTTCCTTACCTGTAAAATGAGGGATTTGGTTTAGAAGATCTATACGATATTTCTAGTGCTAAGTCCCATGTTTTTTTGATTGTATGAAGAGCCTTTAATTGCAACCACCACCCAGGCTGCTTACTTCTCCAGTTACTACCTGATGTTTCTGCCCCTTTTCTAGTTCAGAGGGGTAGAGGATCATAGAGCTAGAACCAAAAGAGACCTCGGAGACCAGTCCCCTCAGGAAACTGAAACCCAAAGAAGTTAAGGGATTTGCCCAAGGTTGTGTAGGTAGTAAATAACTGAGTCAGGACTTGAACCCAGGTCCTCTGACTCCAAATATTGTACTCTTTCTGCTGTACGAAAGGCCACTCTCTGTATCACGTGGTTTTAGAATGGGAGACCAGAATTTGAATCCCACTTCCGCCACTAACTCACTGTATCATAGGATTTGTAAAAGACGCAGAAGATCATTTAGTCCTAGAGCCATAACTAGGGTGGGACAACTGAGGCTTTTTACATAAATTCGGTGCCAGATTTGGAGGGCACAGACGGCACTAATAATCAGTCCTCCAGCACTGTAGAAATGAGAGTTTAGCACCCAGTGAGCAAGAATAATTACTTAAAATAGGAATATTCCAAATGGTGGGAAGGGAAGAGCTGTTCCCTCACCCTGTGCTTCCCTGATCTTCACATGAAATGATCTCATGTTTGTATCTCAGGGTCTCTTCCTCTCTATATATTTATCAACTGGGGCAAACTTCCTTTTACTTGCTCAGGGTATAAAAATTCCTAGGTTTGACCCGGCCCTCCTTTTTCAGATGAAGAAACCAAGGTTCCAAAAGTGAACATAACTTAAGGACATATAGCTAGTAAGTATCGAAGCTGGAATTCAAACCCAGCACGCTAACAATTATTGATGTACGAATAATACTTTAGGGTTTGCAGGATACTGTATCTCCTTTGAGTTTCATGAAAACCCTAGGAGGTTGGCATGTTCTTCCCTTCCCCTTCCCCCGTCAATTAACTAGACCTGTGAGTTTATATATTGGGAGCTCCCAATGAAAAACTTTCTCTACCAAAGTGGAGCAATAACTGTTATGAAACTTAGTCTTAGACAATTGACTAGCACACCGAAAGGCAAAGTGACTTGTCCAGGGTCACACAGCTAGTACTGGAACCCAAGTCCTCTTGGCTTCAAAGCTGGCTCCTCAATTATCTATAGAGATGGAGATAATAATACTTGAACTGCCTGCCTTACTGCATTGCTGTGAAGAAACAGCTTTGCAAGCTATAAAATGGTGAGCCACTCTTATTTCAAGGGCCTTCCTCCAATTATGGACCTCATTTACTTCCTGCACAAGGAGGTGGTGGTAATAGCTGCAGCAGCAAGAACGGATAGGAGAAGGTTGCCATCTTTTTTCTTTCGATCTGCAATTCATGTGTGCCCATGACCTCATAGAAAGCAAGTGTTGGGGGTTGGAGCCAAATACAGATCTCATCTGATTCCAAAGCTGAAGCTCTTTCTACTTGGCTACCCTGCTTATGTATGCTTGATAAGTACAGAGAGCAGTATAAAGGCACTGGGCAGATAGAGGTACCCAGATGTGGGAGGGAGGTGCTGAAAGAGGAGGGGGAGGGAGCCAAAGTCCGCTCCAGAATGTTGTCCAGGACTGGACCTGTTTGGACAAGCATACCATGTCCATGAAAGCAGGGAAACAACCCTTTTCTGCCTTTTCACTCAGTGAGTGGACTGAGTGGTGGCTCTAGGGAATGGTCTTCCTGTCTTCACTTCAGAGACAGCCAGTGGTGGCTTGGCTGATTGCTGGTTCCTAATCAGCCAGTGTCACAGACTCAGTGCTGTTGGAGAGTTGCAGTACTTTGCTCAAAGCCTGATCGTCATTTTTGGAATGCCTATGAGCCAAGAAGCATTTGGACTGAGGAAAATCAAAACAAAAATAATGTTGGTAAAAAATGGGACCCACTGGGCCAAATTTCTTCCCACCAGGTTTGTGGAGAAATGAGATAACAAACTAAGCCTGACAGGAGAGGGAGGGTGTCAATTGAAAGAAAACCACAGCAACTTCTATATTCCTGTGACAGTAGAATATCCAGACAGAATGATGAGCGAGGCAAGAGATATATTACTTAATTCTGTCCTCTGAAAGTGTACAATTCAGACCATGCAGTGGAAAGAACATTGGCTCCAGACTCAGTGTTCGTATTTGTGTGATGTTGGGCGAATCATTTGTCGTTGTTTCTTCCTCACAAATGAGGGGGTTGGACTAGATGGCCTCTGAGGTCTCTCAGTTCTAGCTCAATCTAGATTAGGGATTCTTGGTCTTTTTGTGTGCATCATGGACAGTCTGATGAAGCCTATAGACCCTTCTCTGAATAACATTTTTAAATACATAAAATAAAGTACAAAATATTACAAAGGAAACCAATTATATTGAAATATATTTACATATATATAACTACACACACAGGTTAAGAACCTCTGATCTAGATCTATCATCTTCAATGAAGTGTTACCATTGGTAACCTCTTCGTTCCCTTTAGGGCCTGCCTCTATTGCCCAATCCTGAAAGATTTAACCACGGTCAGCTGTTGGTCCAGTAGAACCTGAGTACTGCCCTTGAGGCACTCGTAGAGATGCCCAATCAGTTGAAGTCTGTGGGGAATTAATACAAGGGTGCAGGGTAGGAATCATAAGTGAGGGCCCCAGAAGCAACAGCACTTCTGTTGTAACAACAGCAGAAAAAATGAACCAAGTGTTCTTGGCTGCCAGGAATCAGAATTCCAGTGTGGGCACAAGTCCTTCAGGGCTGAACTGGAAGTGGCTTAACTGATGATACAACAGGCCTGGCTGGGGGACAGAAGCCCAGAAATGCTTAGAATCACTAAGCATGCCTCTGTGCCCCACAACTTTTAGCAGCTTATAATCGGGAGGCAGAAGCACTCTTCAAAATTATTAAATGAAAATCAATTGTCTCAGGTACTGAAATTTGCCAGGCAGAGTAATTCCAAATCTCTTTCAGGGTCTCTAGTATATAAAATGGGAGGGGAGGTGGGGGGCAGAGGAAATAGGGCCTAATGGAGAGCTTTCCTATTGAGTCATGGACTCTGCTTCAATGCCATAATAAGTCGAGGACAGTCATGATCTTTGTCCCAAAAGTAACATGATAGGGTCATAGATTTAGAGCTCAAAGGGACCTAAGAGACCACCAAGTCCAACCTTCTCATTTTACAGATGAAGAAACTGAGGACCCATGAGGTTAACTCATTTTTAAACTATAGTTTTGCATTTTACAATTTTCTCATCTTTAAAATGAGGGCATTGGACTTAGTGAGGGTCACACAGCTACAGAAGTGGGGAAAAATGTTCCCTCTGTGTGTCTCAACACAAACCTCTGCTACTGGATGCCTACATTTGGTTTCTCTGCTTAATGAACATATCACCCACTCCCCTCAAAAGCTATTTTTGAGGCTTTTGATATTTCAAGCTGAAGAATCAGGGCTTACTTTATAGAAACAATTTGCATTGTGGGGTCACTTTGTCCTTTAGTCTCAAGAGCTTGACAAGCAATTGTCTAGGAATGGATAAATGTGAGTGTACTGCCTTTTTGTTTGTTTGTTTATTTGGGAAGCACTTAAAATGGTTCTTGGTTTGATGATATCTTACTTATCCTCAGAGGGATTAAATTGAAAATGTTTTTCAATTCTATGGGTCAGAGAATTAGACTATCTGTTCTGTAAAACTATTAAAAAATCTTTGCAAAGAAATAACACAGCAATTGGCTGATGGGAGCCAGACGAGAATATGCACATACACATATCAGAATTAAAATGGTTTGATAAGTCTGTGTTTCTAAAAGATAACCCCTATATTCAACTTTTTTAAAATTTTCCTTCAGTCTCTGTTCCAAATTTGGTTTTACCTTATCTTGAAGATACCCACAGGATTTTAATGAGTTCATCCTCCATTTTTATTCCCTTCATATGTTCTTTTTCCATTTATTTTTATTGATAGAAAGACATCATGATATAGTAGAAATAACATTGAACTCAGACTTATAAGACTGATTTCAAGTTCCAGCACTGGTGTTTACCATCTGTATAAACTTGGGCAAGCCACTTCAATTCCACAAGTATTTTTTAAGGGCCTACTATGTGTCAATATCCTAGGGGATGTGAATATAAAAACCAAACAGTCCCTGACTTCAAGGAGCTTATACTCTACATATCTGAACTTCAGTTTCCTCATCTGTAAAAAGGAGATAATGACACCTATATTACCTACCCCAAACGACCTTTGTGAAGATCAAATATGAGAATGTATGTGCAGTATTTTATAACCATGAAGTGGCATTTTTTTTAAAAAGACTGGGTCTCGTGTCACCGAGCTTGAAAATGCAGCAGCTTCCCACAGGCCTGATCAGCAGCTGAGGGCCTAATTATTCTGCTCAGTTTCTAACCTGGCCAGTTATCCCCTCCTTTGGTAGCCTGGTGGTCCTTTGCTCCCAGGGGCTCACCAATTGGTCCATGACTTTTTCAGACACCTGATTAGCTTAGCCCACTGCAGCTCAGAACTCCTAAGCTCAAGCAATCCACAACTTTGATCTCTTGGTAGTAGAGATTGCAGGTATACATAACCACGCATTGTAAAAAATGGTATTATAAATTATGGTAATTGAATTTGTTCATTGGTCATGAATATTCATAACAGATGTGCAAGAAATTATTTGTGGTTCCTTTGTTGTCATTATAAGATCATCTACCAATTCAACCTTGTAGAAGTAGAAAGAACCCTGGTTTTGAATTCAGAGGATTTGGATTCAGATCCCAGACCTTCCTCTTACTCTGCATAAGACCTTGGGCAAGTTCTCTTTGCTCATCTTTAAAATTAAATTTGATTAAATTAAATTAAAATTTAGCATTAAAATTGGACTAGATGGTCTCTCATGTCTCTTCCAACTTTAAATTTCTGAAAAAAGAGATATTTATATGCTGTACTAAATATGTTATCTGCTGACAAGAGTATGATAATAATATTGTTAGCAATCACAATAGTAATTAGGAATAGCACAGTTATAGCAGTAGCAACAGAAAAGGTGGTCAACAGGTACAAGCCAGTGAATTTGTTGAATATGACTGAAACTGGTACTCCTCATGATAAAGCCTATGAAATGGTCAAGATCTGAGAGTGGAATCAAGAGATCCTCCATGGCCAACCTCTACATGAACTCATCAACAACATGTTGACAAGGAAGCATCAAACACATTTCTGAGTCATGCAGATTTGTTTACACAGAGGGGCTTAGGATAATGGTTTAAGTCCAGGTCACTACTACCAGCAATAATTGAAAAGTTATCTTTATCAAGCCCAAACATTGATTAATGCCACTATGTAAGGAAATGATGGAAATCTTGCAGCATAACAGTGGAGAGGAAGTGTATGGAATTCACTTGGCCAAAGACCACCTATGCTCCCTCCCCACTCCCCTTTATTCTTGTATTTATTTTAGGTATGTTTGTTTCTATACTTGTTTTCTCCTGTGATAGAGTATAAGCTTCATGAGGACATTACCTACTCTTGGGGGTGGAGTTTAGGGTGGGAGGGTGGGTAAAGTAATACAAGTATCACTGTTTTGATATTCCAGCATCTAACGCAGTGCCTGGCCCATAGTAGGTGCTTAATAAATGCTATTGCTTGGTTGATTATGGTCTTAGAGCCTGGAGCACTGAGAGGTTAAGAGATTTTCCCAGAGTCATACAGCTATATTAGAGGCAGGGCTTGTGCCCAGGACTTCCTGACACCAAGGCCAGCTCTTTATCCATCCTACCATGTTATTATTCATTCATTAACCATTCATTTAAGTCCTGTCTGTTCCTCACTAAATGTATGACCATAGCAAGTGATTTTACCTCCCCAGGTCTCAGAGAGCTTGGTAAACTGGGAATAATCCTTTCTGAATTACCTACATCACCTTCTTATTTCTGCATGCCCATCCTGAGGGTTCCCCAAGGCCACACTTATGGAGGCAAGGTAGTTGGCCATTGGCACTGCAGCGGCTTTTCTCTCCAGGCAAAGGAAGAATCTTTAGCAGATGGTTTATCTTAGCCTTCCCCGGCTGCAGGTTGAGGTCATATTTATATTCCCTTGTCTACACTCCAAATCTGTCTAGTATCTTACTCAGTGAGTTATAACACTATTACTATACAGCTATATCATCTCGAGAACCCATTGCATTTCTAGATGTTGTATTATAAACAATCTTTATCTTTAGCCTCTTTCACAGTATGACTTTAAGAGCCTACTGATAATTCTCACTATTCCGCAGTAATTTTTTTTGGGGGGTGGGGAGGAATAAATCATAAATTATCCCACTCCCAGAACTTACATCATTCCCTTTTATCCCTAGCATCTGATTGATTGCAGACATCTCTGTTGGATTTGTCTTTAGGGTTTTTTTAATAATCCAGGTCCCTACAACACATGTGACCCTCTGCTGGCTTCTTTGAATCCCACTCCGAGAACAAATCATTCTCTGACAGGTTCTGTGGTCCTCCCTCGTGGCCTATGATAGTCAGCTCTCAGAGCTCATTCCCCACCTTTTGACTGATTCTCAATCTTGGAGAATTTATTAGACGCTAGGATCAGTACCAACCTTGACACTTCTTGAGAGATAAAGGAAACAGAATTTGGAATTAGAAGACCTGGGTTTGAATTTTGCCCCAGTTTCTTATGAACTATGTGACTTTGAGCAAGTCATTTTAGTTCCCTGGGCCTCAGCTTTCTCATCTGTAAAATGAGTGACTACATCATCTCAAAAGTCCCTTCCAGCTCTAAACAGCTCACCCTTCACCCAGAGAGTCCCCTACAGAGTATATTCTCAGGATAGTGATGATAAAAGTTTAATAACTGGCTCTTTAGGGGGGAAAAGCATGCATGACACACTTTAAGTTTAATCTGTATTGTTAACATGTTCTCCATCACAATCAACAAATCGATCCCTGATTTGTTGCAGATTTCCAAGGTATAAGGGCTCACAATGAAAATTTAACAATCTGCTCTCGAGTATATTCTATCTAGTGCACCCTTGCATATACCTCAAGGAGGTGACTGAAAAAGGAAAGATTTCATATATACGTGAGGTGGCATTGCTTGAGGTGACAAAGTCCCGCCATTGACCGGGGAATGGCTAAATAAATTGTGGCACATGAATACGCTGGACTGCTTACTGTGTTGTGAGAAATAATGACTAAGAGAAACATGCAAAGACTTCTATGAATTGATACAAAGTGAAGTGAGAAGAGGCAGGAACACAATGTACGTAATGGCTAGGATAATGTAAATGGAGAAAAAAATCAACAAAAACTTGAAATTGAACATTGCAAAATTATGAAGTCCAAGCTTAGCCCCAAAGAAGTGAGATGAGAAGTTGCCTCCCTCCTATTCCTTCGAGGAAGTAGGAGTCTATGGACGTGGAACACAGTATATACCATCGGGTTTTTTCAATGAGCAGAGATTGGTTTTACTGATTTTTTTGGTCTTTTCTTCCTACCCTCAAGGCCAAGGGGAATATCGTTTGGGTATCCACTCCCAAGACTATGGTTCATGAGATGCCACTGGTATGATTCCCATGAACAGTACACAAACTCTTAGCAGATAAGGTAAGAGCTGTAGCTTCCATCCTCCCTCCCCTCAGAAACCTGGGCTGCATCGTCTTTGAAATAACACACAGCAACCATGAAAACAGTGGGCTCAAACTTAGAGCCCAGTGGTGATGAGGAGGGACACCTATAGGATCCGCTCACAACTCCATTCTCTCAGTAGAATCTGCATAAAGCTTCCATTGATGTCTGTGCTAAATGGGTTACTCAAATGGGCTTGTTCTATACATGACACCGTGTGCTTGCTGGATTGTTTACTCATCTGGGCTTCCTCCCCAAAGGGCAGCTGTCATCTCTACCACGTCAAGCTTTAGATTCAAGTGCGGTCCCCAGCCGGGGTACTTGTGTGCTCTTTCAGAAAGAGCAGAGACCCACAGCCTATCAATGGCAGAATACTGTCCAATTTCTGAAGGCCTTGGCTCTTAGACTTAATGCCCTTTAGATATGACGTGGGAAACTGGTATTACAATAACAACTCTTTCTGGTTCAGGGTGGAGTCCCTTCTCTTAGAGCCTTCATTTTTGGTGAACATCCAGGAAATTTTCCAGATTTTCATCTCTGCAAACTAGGTCACAACCAGGCAATGGTTATTTACCCAATAATCATCACACAGCTCTTCCGCAGGCTTTTTTTCCTTTTTCTCAAATTTAAGGTTCTGGTTGGTCTGTGAATGTGCGGTAGGAAGGATAGAGTTGGACATCGTCTTTTTTATTATACTGTGTTATGGAAATGCTTGTTTTGTTGGCCGAGTTGAAAATAAAATAAATTTTAAAAAAAGAATCAATCTTTGGTGCAATGTAAAAACAATTGTTTGAAAAGATCCTTTGGTGTGTGACCTGTCAGCTCCCCTGGTCAGAGCATAGTGATGTGTCTTTATTGGACTCTGAGATAGGGAGAATGAAATTTATATATCGGCTATGTGATCCTCAAGACAATTAATCTCTCCATTCCCTGATCAACTCCCTAAGACAGTAAAATGCAGAGGTGTCATTCTGCATTGGTAGAGGGAGTTTCCTCTACTGGGTGCTACCTAGACCAATGAAATAATTGGTCCGGACTCCCTACCTTACAGATGGTAAAACTTAAACACAGACAAGCCTATCGGTAATTTGGCCAAAGTCTCGTGGTTTGTCCAGGTCAAGATTAAGCCAACATCCACAGTAACCTGATTCGCACATTAGGCGCTGTTTCTAACTCTGATCTCTCCACTAAAGCCTCTGTCTAGTTTATGATGGCATGAACATTGTTTAATCCTGAAGTAAGGAGAATACGTTCATCACTCTTCTCTCCATCTCAGTCACGTTGAAGCAGAGACATGATGAAGAGAATTGTCCAGGCACTCTAACTGGAGTGGCTAGAATTCTTAACACGGTGGGCTCCTCAGTGCCTCGGCTTCCCCACTCCAAGTGACCGTTATCTTTATAGAAAGACTTCTACAGATTTAGGGTTGAGGAAGGAATTCCAGCAGTCTCCTGTCTATTGTCAGTCAATCTCAAGGATAATTAAGTTCCTGAAGGCTCTTAATTACAGTGCTTGGCAAGGCTCCCTTCACTACAAAGCAGGGTCTATGCTAGGAAAACAGCGCTGGTGTTGCTCCAAATAGAATGAAATTGACTGCAACAATTGAGGTTGGCTCGCCACTTTGTCAGTGTTACTGAGATGTTTCCCACGAATCTGATGAGCCCACGTGCTAATAACTCCCTTTGGATTTATGGATGTAAGAGCTAAGCCAGTGACTTCAGGGGGCCAAAAGTAAATCCTTGGCCCAATATAACTCCACCCTGAGACGTGCGTGTTGTAATGCGCCCTGGGATGGAGTGCCACGGTTTGAGGCATGTAGACTGGAGGGAGGCCAGTACTTTGCTCCATGGCCCAAAGTTAAATGCTGTGGAATGAATTAATGATGGTCACTGACGCAATGGTTACGATGGTTTTTGACACTGCCTGTAAAAATAGCAGTCACGAGGTGGCGTTGCTTGAGGTGACAAGATGTACTGTGACTGCAAAGAGGCCCTAGTGATTTTTTTTATATCATTGCCCATTAATTACAGGTGTCTTTGGGAAGGACTTGTGATCCTCTTAGCATGTGGAGCTTCCAGTGTGGGAATTCCATCCACCACCATATGGCACTTGATAGCTAAATTACATAGACCACTGATTGGTTGTTATACAGCTTGTAAGTCTTAGAAGCAGGATTTGAATCCAGGTTTTCTGGTCTTTAAACCTGTTGCTTTGTCTGCTCTGCCAGCCCTCCAACCCTTTATTAATTGCCAAGTGATTTATTTGCAAAATAAAGACATAAGAAGCTGGAAGAGATCTTCTAGTCCTTTGTTTTGCAGGAGTGGAAACTTGCCCAGCATCCCACAGCTGTAAATAGCCAAACTCAGATTTGAACTGAGGTTCTCATTACCAGTCTAGTGTTCTTTTCCATGACACCACAGGGCCACTCCAGAATACGGCAGATATGGCAGTCAACTCTTCAACTGTTACTAGATAAGCCAGAGTTATTTATTTTTATACTTGGAGTGCCCCTGCATACCCCTCCCCCCACCTCCACATCCACTGATTTAAATGCGAACTATCCTTCAAGGCCTGGTTCGAAGGCCTCTTCCTTCATGAAACCTTCTCTGGTCCTCTAGGGGGAGCTTCTCTCTTATCTGTCTCATAATACTTTGTGTTCCTTTTATATATTTAACACATTCTACTTTGTATTTTATTTGCTTGTATACATGTCTAATCTCTCCTATCAGACTTCTTTAGATTAGAAGTTTCATGAAGGCAGGAACTGTACCTTATTTATTATTGTATGTCCTAACACCTCCTTTAGTTCACTGAACATACTTAAATCCTTAAATGGATTTATGATCTTATCAATTTGGAAGCTCCCCCCAGCAATGCAAATGGGAACCCACCAATGCCTTCCCATTCTAGAGTGTCCACATCCTCCTGTATTTTCACCATAGGGTTCACTCAACATGCTGGAGACTTCTACTTTCTCATGACATGTGAGAGTACCATTAGAACATTCTGTTTTTGCCCTCACTTCATGAGCAACCCATCTTTAACTTACTTTCAAACAATTCCTTGATGACATATTTGTTCCTATCCTTATTCAGAGTTCCTTATTGGTTATATTTTGCAGCCTGCCCACATCCATCATGTGCTTCTATTGTGTTTTATGTGGCATTTATTTTTAATTTTTAGAGATGTTTAACCCCATGCCTTATTGCCATATAGCAACACCAATGAAAATGTCTGTATTGGAAAAGAGGAAGAAGGAAGAAGGAAGAAGGAAGAAGGAAGAAGGAAGAAGGAAGAAGGAAGAAGGAAGAAGGAAGAAGGAAGAAGGAAGAAGGAAGAAGGAAGAGGAGAAGGAGCCTTTGGTTTCATGGGAAATGAGGCCATTAAAAGAGCTTTGCAATTTCTCACTCTCCCACTCTCCTTCTCCTGTTCAAATCTGGGTTTAACTCATTGCCCAGACAAACTCTACAGGTTGTGCATCCAAATTAATGCTACAATCTAGGCAATGGACATTTTTCATTCATTTGTTCCTTCATGTGTGATGGTCAGGCCAAATTCCTCTCAGCAATTACAGGTCTCTCCTAAGAGGTTTTACAGTGTTCTGGATCTTGATGCAATCTGTGTAGCACCATTCATAAATAGGAGCATTGCACAAGAACGTAAGTGGTCAACATTTCATTTTCTGGAGTACCACTACTTTCTAAGTTCCTTATTTTCCTGGAAAATATATTCTTTTATTCACAACTATTAAGCATCTACTCAGATATGTGTAAAGTAGATGTGAAGCACAATAATCTCTGAAGAATCAAAGTCTGGAATGACCCAAACAACAATGGAGAGGTGCATGACGGGTGTAAGGAAGCTGCTACATATTCCCAACGATGACCTATACTCAAGAAGTGACATGAAGGACATCCAGGATAATGTATGGTTGACAAAGAAGTGATCTAGACATTTAGGTGCATCAAAAGATAACCAATGGAGAGAATGAATACTCTCGTGTGAAGGAAATACAAAAAGACCAAGACTGCAGGCCTTTAGGTAGTTCCTAAGTGGAAGGCCTGTGAGATACAGATAACACAGATAAGACGCACATAAGACAAACAAGCATGGATGGGTTATGTTGAAGGAAATATCTACATACACTGAAGGATTTGCACTATAGATTTTTTTTCCTGGAGAATGAAAGGCAGTGAAGGCTATTCAAATATAATGCAGAGAAAGGTAATTTTAACCTTGAGGAATTTTTTTTTAAGTATTTGGTGGATTCAGGCATACATCCTTGTTATTATAAGAGTCTATGCATGTAGATGGCTGGTTTTGCCTACCAGGAAAGAGACCCCTATTGGAATGCAAAAAGCATAGACTGAGAAGGCTCCTAACTTCTGCCTTAACCAATCTCTTCACCATTTTCCACTCAAGCTTGGCATATGCATGTCTTTTATGCAGCGGTCACAATTGGGCTGAATGATAGGGATTGGACATAGGGAGTATAAGTTCCATTATCCTCTAACAAGAAGTTCGAACCCTTGGTACTGGCCTTATGGATAAAGCAGGAAATTCCTTACATATTTTGCTCTGAAATACACCAAAATATCTCCTCCACTGCAACTACCTAAAATTCTGCCCTTTGTGTCAAGGCATTGGGACTCTAAAAGGCCTCTATTAAAATATGAATGTGTTACCTGAATGGCATAACAGAGCTATAACTTCAATACTTTGATGTATCTGTCATCTCATCAGTGTGGGCACTTTGTCCACTCTTGCAAGATCACAACCCATCCATATCTTCTCAACCTGTATAGTTCTTGTCCATGTCCTTCTATAAATTTTCCATAGTGAATCTATTCAACATTCTAATAGTCATTTGATATTTTGTGGATCCCTAACGCTATACTCTGCATCTGTTATCTCTTAATATGAACAACTCAATTCTTTTCTGGTCTCATCTGTGATGAATAATTCTTTCTCCTTCTCCTTCTCTTCCTCTTCTTCCTTCTCTTCCTCTTCTTCCTTCTCCTCCTCCTTCTTCACTTTCTCTTCCTCTTCCTTCTCCTCCTCCTCCTTCTCCTTCTTTTCCTCCTCCTCCTTCTCCTTCTTTTCCTCCTCCTCCTTCTCCTTCTCCTCCTCCTCTTCCTTCTTCTTTTTATGTATTTCACTCAAGTCATAGGCATTATAATTAATACCAAGATCGAGTGACTTGCCCAAGTTCACACTGACTGCTCCTAAGTATCTGAGGTGAGAGTCAAACCTAGGGCTTTCTGATTCCAAATCCATTCTATCCTTGAAGCCATTCTGGCTGTTATAATTTAAAATGAAGGGGTTGGATTAGACCACCTCTAAGGTTCCTTCTGGTCCTTCCATACATTACTCTCTGACCTACCAGTCTTTTTGTACATTATAATCTCTTCTCCTTGAAGTCAGATGTGAATTTCTCCTAACTTTCCTCTCATTCTTGTAATAGCAACATTAGCTTTAATTTTTACTTATATAGCTTCATAACATCAATGGCAGGTGTTCGATCTGCTTTTCAGAGGCACAATTAGTTACCCAGTGAGGTTCTAAGGAAATGGACCAGAGGAGAAATAAATTCTTATGGGGGTAAGGAAGATAAAGATAAAGATATGGAGAATATGAATGTTCCCTGCAGGAATAGATTATGAGGCCCTGACATAGAGTAAGCATGGGATCACTTGGGGAAGAAGTGGGTGGGGGTTTGAGGAGATCTGAAAGGGGACTAAAGGCCATAAAAGATGAGAGCTTGATTTATTGGAGACATACAGGGTGCCTCAAAAGTCTTAATGCAGTTTTAAGCTTTAATAGCTTAAAGCTGCATTTTGTTTATTTAACTCTGCTCCCTCTGCCTCCAGCTCCTTTCTCTATATCCCTCAGGATGGAAAGGGCTGCCTAGATTCAGCTGTCTTTGAGCCCCACGTTCACACCCTCAGGTATCATTTTACACCATTTTTTGTTTCTATTAATCCCCTCCCCCCAACTCAGTTCCAAGCCTTCCTTCTGCTTTCTCACAGTGCTGCATTGTACATATTCAATTCTATTCTGTGTTCAAAGAATTTCACAAGATTATCTCTGGTTAGAATCCAACAAAACTAATAAATAGGCAAAAGTCCAGAATAAAAAAAGATGCCATATATATGAAAGGCGCTCAGCTTAGCAATGATGTGTAAGTCTCGCTGGAGAGGTGGAGGCTTTGTCTCTCAAATGCTGAGCACCTTCTGAGTTCTCTAGTAATGCTAGGATGGTACACTTTCCTTCACTTGGGTAAAGACTTATTCGTATGTTTCATTGTGGCATAAAGGTGGTCCTAAGTTTGTGAAGGTCATGCCAGGATATTGCAAGTTCTGGCAGGCCCTACCACAAGTATGGGCTAGAGGAGTATGGTGTATATTTCAGCCATCACCCAGCATAAGTGCCTAGAAGTTAATTACCAGAAGGCTGGCCACCAAGTGATATAATTCGGCCCAACAATCATTTATTAAGCCTTACTTCAGGCTTTTTAATGGGTTGTGGGAATTTGAGTGAGAGCAAAAATTCATGAAGACTTTCCGTTGAGGCCAAGAAGGATTTCAACCTATATTGGTGGAGGGAGAACTCATATCCACTAAGTCACTAGTTTTCTGAAAATATTGATGTATTCTTCTAGTCAAGCAAAAGAAATTCCCACCTCAGTCATGCCGGAAACTGTGTGCCTCATTCTGTATCTTTATCCATTACCTCTTAATTAGGAGGTGGGTAACATTATTCATCACTGGTCTTCTGGAATCATGCCTTAACATTGCATCCATCAGAGTTCTTAAGTCTTTCAACGCTGTTTGGTATTACCATGTTGTTGTTATAGTATAAATTGTTTTCCTGGGACTATGCAGATTTGTTACAAGTTTTTTTTCTTTTTTCTTTTCTTTTCCAAATAGGAGAGGGAGAGAAAAGAAATGCTTATCAATGAAAAATATATAATTTCATTTTAAAAAATGTCTTCTAAGCCAGAATTTGAATAGTATGGGAGAGCTCCAGGGTCTCCCATTGCATTTTGGACCATCTCCAGTCATCCTGATGAATATCTGGTCATTGGACCCAGATGGCTATGGAGGAGAAAGTGAGGCTGGTGACCTTGCACAGCCCTCCCTCACTCAAATCAAAGTCAACTGCAATTCATGTCCTCATCTCCCTGATGTCATGGTCCTCTTCAAGAATGAAGGACAAACATAACCTCTGAAACACTGAGGTCAGGATGATGTTTCCTTTCCCCATCTTGGTAGCTATTATTGTCTTCCACTTGTTCCCCTCTGCCAACCAGACATCGTTAATTCATAAGCCCCAACTACTTCTGCTTCCAAAGTTTGGTCAGCACACTTTTCTAGGAATCCATCAATCTCTTCTCCAAAACCCTCTCTGTAATATTAATCAACAGCAGCAGCAGCAGCAGCAGCAGTAGCAGCAGCAGTATTTGCTGCTACTGTTGGACTCCCAGAAGCTCAGACTGTGGTGCAGAGGCCATTCAGTTCAGCCAAACCTGAACAAGAATCCTTGCTACAACATTCTCAAGAGGTTCTCGACCATCTCAGTCACTCAATGGAGTGATTCCATGCTCAATACACTATGCCATCTAGTTACCTAGGCATTAGTAAAGAGTTGAATATATTGAATATTATATTTCACTTAGCTGATTAGTAAAGACATTTTGCCAATAATTAACTTTTAATCCATTTTCTCAACCAAATTTCTGTAGGATATGGATACATTTTATACATACAAGTGGAGAGCCATATCACAACTGTCTCCAGACTACACTCTGTCTAGAACAAAGCAGCGCTTCAGATCCTAAAAAGAAGATAGTTTTGTTGATATCTATGTCACTTGTCTCCTACAGGCAAATAGTTAAAAAGTTAATAGTTAATAATGATATTATTTAATATTGTTAAATATATTGTTAATATCATATCGTTAACCTAGACAATTAATTATCATAATTATATAATAATTAATACATTGTTGTAATTCTTATACTATAATTATTGTCACATTAAACTATGTTATTATTAACACAGGTAATTAATACATTACTAGATAATATATTCCTACCTATAATTAGATAATATATTAGTACTATATTGTCAACCTGATTCTACTATTAATAATAGGTGGTACAGCGACCAAAGCACCGGACCTAAAGTCAAGAAGACTTGTCTTCCTGAGTTCAAATCCATCTTCGAACACGTATTAGATGTGTGACCCTGGGCAAGTCACTTAACCCTGTTTGCCTCAGTTCCTCATCTGTAAAATGAGCTGGAGAAAGAAATGGCAAACCATTGCAGTGTCTCTCAAATGGACTCAACAGCAATAAAAATAAGATGGGGGGAGAAGAATTCTTGCTCTGATTGTATTTATACAAAATGGATCAACAAAAATTGAAGAAAATGCTCCAATTACTTCATCTCATTATAAAAAAATCATGAAGAAAACCAGTCTCAGTGGTCACATTATTGACTTTCCATTTTTATAACCCTACCTGTACTTCTCCTGTTGTTGATATAGCATCTATACCCAATCAGGGAGTTCTTGGGAGCTGAGAATTACACCTGTACTTCTCCTGCTACTGACAACCAATCAGTGGGCTCTTGGTTGGTAGCTGAATTCCATGCTATTTATTACATTGGCACTTCTTAAGTGACTAACGTTTTCTGCTGCTTATGTTCATAATAGCATTTTCAAAAGTTAACTTTGTTAATCTTCTACAATTTTCATCTCCTTCCAAACATAGCAAAGCACATTCTCCACATTAAGAACTAATTACTGGCCAATTTTGAGCTCTCCAAGTTCAGCTGTTTTTTTTTCTAGCTGAGTCAAAGAAAATTTCATCTCAAACTGAGAGATATGTATTTTTCCCACGTTCCTGAGCTCAGAAACCAAAGAAGGGATTTTCTACAGTCTTGGAATCAAACACGCTGCACAGCATAATCACTGTTGGCCTAAGTACAAAAGGGAAAGTTTCAGAATAAAATTAAATTTTTGTGAGAGTTGTGAGCAGCAGGGGGAAAAGGGCCATTTTGGTGGGGAATGTGATACTGAATTCGACTTTTTGATAATCTCAGTGGCTTACTGGAACTTTTGATTCTGGTTTAGCCATTGTATAGAGTTTGGCATTCCAAAGGATGAGGACTGCACAGCCTGTGTTATGTATGCCCTGTAGGCTGTTGTTACATAATAGATGTGGAATTATAATTCTTATTGAAAAATCAGTTCATCTAGTCTACGTTTTTGTGCTCTCTTCATCCCCAAATTTTCCTAGAGCACCTGGTCAAATGTCTCTCTTTGTCTTTTCTTATACTTTTCTATGTATATGTAGTATCTTACCAGCAGAACAAAAGTACCTTAAGGGCAAAGGCTGTTTTTTTATCTTTATATCACCCCAGTTTCTTTCACAGAAATAATTAATAAATATTTGGAGTATCTCTCTTGCCCCGCCCCCGCCAAACT
Organism: Trichosurus vulpecula; assembly: GCF_011100635.1. Taxonomy (NCBI): domain Eukaryota; kingdom Metazoa; phylum Chordata; class Mammalia; order Diprotodontia; family Phalangeridae; genus Trichosurus; species Trichosurus vulpecula. The sequence goes on from NC_050581.1 coordinate 132,439,552, forward strand.
TATCAGGAGGCATTCTATTCAAGAACATGGAAACTTGGGGCAGGCCGACTCCTAGACATGGATAGTGGAGCACCTCACCCCACCCCTACCCACTTCAGAGTACCACACATAGCCTCTGATTACTACGATGACTAAGGGGTTCATAGTGTTTGATGAGGAAATTTTAATTGGCTTCTTACCTGGAACTCCACAGATATATTAAAAGATCTTGTTTCCTTAGTCCTCTTCTTCCTTGCCTCACAATTTGTGAGTATGACTCTTTGGCCTACAGTGTTGGATGAAGCACTCCACACCCTTCTACCCCCGGCAAGATGGGGAGCTCATGGCCACCCAGCAACCTTGTGTCTAGGAGAGGACTGCATTCCATGTGTATCTCTAGTTTAGTCCAAGGCCTAGAGAGATCCCCAAAAGCAGCAAGCCTCTTCTCCTTCCTCCAGCACCCAAGCCGCAAGGTATTGGCTACTGCGGTGGTTACAGCAGTAATCCAAGATGGGCTGAAAGAGCACATCCTTATGCCCTCAGAGAAAACAGCGAGCCCACCTGGCATCGATTATGCTTCCTGTTCCATATTGGATTCATGTGGCCACTTTAGGTAGCTTTTTTTAAACTCTCCTCTCCCATGCCGGGAGGGATCTCTCAGGGGACAGGCCTAAACAGAAATGTTCTAAGCAGTGGCAACCTCAGAGCAATAAATCTAAGAGGGAAATGGGAGGACAGGCAAAAGATGGGGATAGGCAGAGATCATTAGCTTCTGTGGCCTCAGCTAAGTACATGACAAATTCATAAAATTTAGACTGGACCTAAGAGGTCATCTAGTCTTTTTTACTTATATGGTAACTGAGGCCCAGAGAAATTAAAAATTAGAAGCTCAAGGCTACTCACTAGATTGGTAGAGTTAGGATTTGAACCCAGGATCTCTGACTCAAAATCAAATGCTCTTCCCGCTGCACGTGAATCGACATATTTATTGTTTGTCCTTCATTCTCAAAGAAGACCGATGGCATCTGGAAGGTGATGTCTTGACTTACAAGTGAATTGTATTTGATTGAGGTAAGGCTACATGAAGTCACCAGCCCCACTCTCTCCTCCAGAGCCATCTGGGTCCAGTGGCAAGACACAGATCAGGATGACAGGAGATGGTGCTGGATGCAGTGGGAGACCTTGGACTTTTTAAGCTAAGGTCTTTCCCAGGTCTCAGTTTGTCTGAGGCAAGGGGGAGAGGGGTGGGGAGGGAGAGGGAGAAAGAGAGAGAATGAGAGTGAGAGGGAGGCAGGGAGGGGAGAGAGAATAAAGATGGTCTCTGTGAGAGGTTACTCCCAGTTGGAACTGGAGAAATTGAATATGTAGAAATGAAACCACTAGAGAACAATAAAAGACAGAATATAATTAGGTATTAAAGTAAAATGTGGGCAGCTAGGTGGCATGGTGGATAGTGTGCTGGGCCTAAAGTTAGGAAGGCTCATTTTTATGAGTTCAAATCTGATCTCTGTGACACTGGACAAGTCACTTAATCCTGTTTGCCTCAGTTTCCTTGAGTTGGAGAAGGGAATGGCAAACTACTCCAGTGTCTTTGCCAAGAAAACCCCAAATGGGGTTACAAAGAGTGTTGTTGTGACTGAAACAATTCAACAAAAAAGGAAACTACCCAATTTTAACCACTCTAAGAAAATTTAGAAATGGTGTTTTAGAAGGGTGACAGGGGATTTCTATGGGCAGATACACTACAGTAATGACAAATGACAGATGACACACCGATAGCAAAGTAGGTCACAGGAAAATCACACAAAATAGACATTAAAAACTCAATAATGCACAACAGTCTGGGGCCATTCAGTGAAGGAACAAATGAGCTCACCACCCCACTGCTCCACAGTCCCTGAGGGTATCACTAGGTTATGTGGGGACAATTACTGATAAGATAGTGTTGTGGATTCGAATCAGAGAACGTGAGTTCCAAGTTTGGCTCTGTTACTTATTAACCGTATGACATAGTCACATAACTTTCCTGGGCCATGGTTTCATCTCTCTGAAATGAAAAAATTTGGTCAAGATGTTCGCTAAGGTCGCTTCCAGCTCGAAATCCTATGATCCTACCCTGTACAGACAAAATATTGTCAGAGATCATGGTAAGCTGGAGTTATAGGGAAAATTTTATGCTGTGGAGCAACTTGAGACAGTCCTTGAAGAATGAGGAGGATTTGCATAGCAGTAATTGAAGGACAGTAAGGTTCCTCCAGGGTGCAGGGTTAAAAAAAAAACTGTCCTACCAGTCCTAACAATGAGAGATAGATGAAAATTTCTCTTCTTGTGTAACCTCCTGCCTTCCCACACCTGCCCTTGGGCCTGCTTCCACAGGTTTTTTACAGCCTGATTTCCAACTTACGGTTCAGAAAATTCAGCAAGATTTTCCATACTTTTAAAAATTATTTTAAATGTCAGTAAAACTTTAAAAATTTATGTTACTTTTTCTCACCCTGCTTGCTATACCAGGAGGAATATAAGCATTTAACTATGTGCCCTGCCCTGTGTTAAGAGCTGGGGAATACAAAGAAAGACAAAAACAGTTCATGCCCTGGAGAAGCATACACTCTAATGGAATCATTTCAAATTATTTTAAAGAGAAATGTTATAAAATGAAGTCAAATATTTTGGCAGGCCCCTTTGTCACTTTCATTTGAAAAGAATAATGATAGTAATAGGAATAACTTTTCTATAGTAATCTAAAGTTTATAATGTGCTTTCCTGACCTTTGTGGCAAGATGTTGCAAGTATTATTATTTATGCTTTATAGATGAGAAATGAAAGAATGAATGAAAAGCATTTATCAAGCACTTATCAAGCTCCAAGCCCTGTGTTAAGCCCTGGAGAATACAAATACAAAGAACAATAGGGCCCCTGCCCAAGGAACTTACAGTCTAACATGGATAAGGATTAGACCTGAGATTTCATTGGTATACAGAACTCTTAGGTGAGGTGACTCCCTCTACAAACGCAGATTATCAACCTTTTTTGCAGTTTATGGTTTTAGACAGTTGCACCCATTGGAGAATGAGGGAACAAAGTGTAGAACATGGATGTCATGGAACAGTATTGATTCATAAGAAATGACAAATAAGAGGAGTTCAGAAAAACGTAGAAAGACATATGAACTGATACAGAGTAGAGTAAGCAAAATTAGGAGAACAATGAATGCCTGGTGACAACTGTAATGTCAATGAAAATAACGTTAAAAAGGAGTTGAATTCTGATTAATTGTTATAACCAACCTCAGTCCTAGAGAAATGATGATGGAACGTAGCTCCCACTTGTTAGTAGAGAGATTAGGGATGTGGGGTGGCCTATGGATATAGAATGTGCTACAGATTGTCACATGGGTTTGTTCGATCAGTTGGCTTTGCCTAACAAATATTTTTCTTTGTTTCAAGGAAGAGTTTGATGGGATGAAGGGGAGTATGGGGGAAAGACTAGAGTAAAAACAAAAGACATCCATAAAACTTAAACAACAAATAAAAGTTGACTTACTAGGCATTTTGTGATGCTATGTCAAGAAATGTTGCCAACCCTGCTTTTTTTTTTTTAAATTTCCAAAGCTATCCAGCCCTATGGTTAACTTGATGTCATTATTAACTATTCAACAAAATTCATCCCTCCTATAGGAGTGGTAGTTGTCTAGGTCATACTCTCTAGTGGTAGATGTATATGTAGTTTAGTTTCTAAAATGATAAACTCATGTTTATTGCCCCTCCTCTTTCTTTGTTCATTGGGGCACTACCATTTCATTATGCCTCATTAAAAAAAATCACATGCAGGAGTTTTGCTTTAAGAAAGGCATTTATACAATATACAACTCTTCTAAAACAAACCTGCTTCACCCTTATCTTGACCTTTGCACTCCTGAAATTGCCTTTAAAATAGTTATTCGGTTTACATATGGCACTCCTGTAATGTGGAGGACCATTTTACAGATTTTTGAAAGGTTAAGCTCTAGCTGTCTGGCAGAAATGAGGAAGGGAATCAGACGATTTTTGCCAAGGAAGGTCTACCTACAATGTGCCAAAGTAATTGTGAGATAGGCCTTCTGGGTGGTAGTGAAAAAGACAGCAGAAGGAGGTGAGTCCTGGTGAGGAAAAAAGAGAGGTGAGGTCATATTATGAAGAAAAGAAGGAAAGAAAAGATGCTTGTTTGACACAAGAAGGGAACTCTAAAAATACCACAGAGAAAACTGTCTGGCAGGTGGAAACATTCATTTTTTTCTTGAAACATAGCCAAATAGTATAGAGCCATCCATTCGTAATCCGATACAAAAAAAGAAAGCAAATATGTAATTTTTAATGTATTCCAAGCAACTCTTCTACTTATTTTGAGCTCATAGTGGTCAATATTCATGAATATAAAACCTTATTCTTTTTCGAAAGTTCTAGAAGAGAGAGCAGCTATGCCTACTGCTACACATTCATAGCTGGCCCACAGACACTGTTAGAATATAAGCTCCTTGAGGGCAGGAACTGTTTCATTTTGGTCTTTTTTAACTCCAGGGCATAATAGCACTTAATAAATTCTTGTTGATTGACTTCTAGCCAGTATCTTCTTATTGCCTTGATCTGTCCAAGGATGAGGAGGCCTTCTCATGGCCTCTCTAATTTGGATCTTTTTTTTTGAGATGATATTTATAAAGGTTCAAAAGTTTGGATTATCTTCCCCTTCTCTAACGCTAAAAAAAGCAAGATTTTTTTTTAAAAAGTGCCGCAGACTAAACATTGTGACCAAACCAAAGCTTGCCACTAGGGAGAAGATCTGGAATCTTGCCAGGAAGAGAAAATAAAATACCATAGACATTGGACAAAGAAGTTAAAGCAAATAAATTATTTATTAGGTGCTCTCTCTCCTTTCTTCCTTCTCCACCCCATCCCCAAAATAAAAGGAAAAGGGAAGCCTACAAAAGAACTGGTTTATACTAGAATGATCTAACCGCACAGTCCCCAGATGAACTGTGCTTATTTTAGAGTTTGAACACAGGAGGAAGGGCTAATATAACAACAGCCTGGGATGATATGGGCTGGGGAGTTGAAAGGTCTGGAGCCACAAGCGTTTCAGGATCTACTTGTCAGTATGGACAATCCAAGACCATCCCAGTCCTGTCTCTGACCCCAAGCTGTGGTAATCGGCCCTGTTAACCTGATAAACCAGAGCTGTCAGGCTCCATCTACTCCCACTCACCCCTCGGGCTCGGGTGCTGCCTGGCTCTGGCTGCCAAGGAGTTAGGATGAGGGGGAGCTGTGTGATGTGGTCGGGGCTGGGGAGTGGGAGAGGCACGCAAAGGACTTGCTAGCTTCTGCTCGTGCAGAAAGCAGTCTGCCCTATGGATATACAGAAATATGATCATATATCCGCTACAGCATGGCCTTCCACTACTGCTCTCAAGTCTAGGAAGTTCAGACTGGACCCTTTGGGCATCATGGGGATTAAAGACTCCCTGGGAGTTAGGAATCTATGCTAGGCTCAGGATTTCCCTGGGCACCTTAGCTTTGAGATCATTATAAAGCCACTTTAATCTCAGAACACTGGAAAGAACAATGGATTTGGAGGCAGCAGACTCCACCTCTGCCACTTACCACCTACAATAGGCAAATCACTTAACCTCTCTAGGCCTCAGCTTTTTCACCTGTGAAACTAGGGAGTTGAACTAGATGGTCTGTGAAGTTCCTTCTGGCTCTAAATCTGTGATTCCATGATGGAGGGGGAACCAAGCTGAGCCAATATCTTTGGGCATTCAGGAACAGTGATGACCTGGGAACAATCCATTCTTCTGAGCAGTCTTGCCAATAGAAACATATACGCTAGACAATTAGGACCTGGACTGATACATATGTGTTACTCCACCAGCAACTGAAACTGGACCAAGCTTGACCAACAACAACTCAAATGACCTTTCAAATCACCTCATGCCATACCTCCTTAAGCATTAGCCAGTATGGTTGGGCAGAAGTGATGGGGTGGAAGGGCAATGTCAAAGGCTGGCCATTCTTCCATTTCTCTCCCCTTTTAATTGGTCCAAACACAGATCTCATCCTTTTCATTGTACAAGTCATGGTTTTCTCCATTCTCATAACAGAAACCCCTCTTGTTGTCAAATCACTTCCTTGAATATTTCTATGGTTCTCATCCCGTTGGAGTGGGCATTTTTAAATTTTTTTTTTTTGAGAAGGTCACAGCCCATCCACTGACCAAATAATTAGAAAGTGTATTCTTCCAGAAACAAATGTTGTGAGAGTAGTGCCCTGGCCAATGAATTCATCAACTGGTGGCCAACCTACTGCTGATGAATGTCTCTGGGCTTGGCTAGGCAAGTCCTCGGAGAGTATACATATTCTCTTGCCAGGATCTTACTGGAAGCTACTCTAGCATGGTGAAACCTGCTGGAGCTTGTGCTCTCTTGGCATAGTCTTCAAGAACCAAGGGTCACCTCATGCCTTGCTGAGGCGTGGGAGCTAAGAATGACAGCTAGGTGACATGGTGGATAGAGTTGTTGGGCTTGGAGCCAAGAAGACTAGAATTCAAATCCTGCCTCGTACACTTACTAGTTGTATGACCATGGGCAAGTCACTTAACGTCTCTCAGCCTCAGTTTCCTCATCTGTAAAATGGAGATATTAATAGCGCCTATCTCCCAGGGTTGTTGTGAGGATCAAATGGGGCTTTGAAAACTTCTAAATTATGGAAATGTTAGCTATTATCATTATTATTAATGTGACATTTCCCGAAACGGGGACCAATCATATTTTACCAACAAGTCAACAAACATTTATAAAATTCCTACTATGTGCCAGGAACTGTGCTGTTTCACTTGAATCTGCAGTGCACATCTAGCTTAACTATTCTCATTTTATTTTTCTTTTTTCTTAAGTTGGGGTAATTGTCAAAAATACTCATCAAACATCTACACTCCATCAATGGAGGTGTTCACACAGAAGCTAGAGATTACTTATTTGGAACATAAGAAGGGATTCTCCATCAGATACAGGTTGGATTCAACTAACTATAAATGTGATTCTTCCAACCAAAGCATCTATTTCAGTTGAGATATACTGTGTGATATAAAATAGATTATATCTATCCAAACAAGCCCTTACTTCCTTCTGACTAGAAAAAGGATTCTAAGACTCCAGATGGATGAAGAACATATTCACATCAACATGGTCAGTGGTTCAGTAGACAGAGTGCTGGACCTGGAGTCAGAAAGATCTGAGACACTAGCTGTATGACCCTTAGCAAGTCACTTACCCTCTGTTTGCCTCAGTTTCCTTAACTTTAAAATGGAGATAAAAACAGCACCTGCCTTGAAGGATTATTGTGAGAATCAAATGAAATATTTGTAAAGCACTTAATAAGTGCTTACTTATTCTCTTTTCTTTTTCTTTCCCTTCCCCCTTCCCTATCTGTGAACTCAGGTTCTGCCCTGAAGGACAAAGAAGAATACAGGAAAACAGGAAGGATGGAAAATTTCTCCAACAAAGATAGTTTAACTTTTTTCCTCAGATACTTGTACTTAGTCTGAATAGTTGGCGAATTAATTTGCAAGGTCTTGGTCAAGATTCTTCTCAGAGTCATGAAGATTTGTCAGAAACTTGTTCTGGAACCACACTGATTTATTAAATTTGGTGGCCACTGAAGGTTTTATAGATATGGCAAGTATCCTTCAGAGGAAGGAGGAATTTTAGCCCCAATTTTATGATGAGTGGTGGGGCGCTGGTGATGAAGGCAGGATGTCAGAATGGAAGGAGTAGCTGATGGTGTCTGTGTGCGTCCCATGTTCAGAGTGGAAAAGAGTGTGAGAATGAAATGTTTGAAGCATATATCCAAGCACAATTTAAGCTAGACTAGGTGTCACTGTTTAGCAGAAAATAAAGAAACAGACATTTTAAACATATATAATTTGTTATCTAAAGAATAATGATTACAGATCTATTGTTAGGATGAACCACTTGGCTCCCTAATCCCCAGATCCCAGAGAGGGAGCATGGCATGGGGCAGAACTAAAAAGTCCTCAAACTTTTTGGCCACAGGACCCTTTTACACTCTTAAAATGGTTAAATTGCTTTTGTTTTTGCGACCTATGTTTATCAATATTTGCCATATTAGAAATGAAAGCATCTTAGTATTCTTATGAAAATAGCTTTGACTTCATGGTCGAAACTCGAATGGCAAAAATATATTTTCACTGCCTCTAATTGAAATTTAATATTTGCTGCAATTTCTTAAAAACCTCAGTCTGAGAAGGCTTCCTCAGACTGTCAAAGGGACACCCCAAAGTTTAGAAATGTTTGGTTCAGTAGCTCACTAGCTTAACATAGAGCCATTCTTGCTACTGGTACTGCTGTGAACTTGGTGGCTCAGTTCCCCAATAACTTCTTCTCCCTTTGGACACTGGGTCCCTGCTATCCCCATTGTCCCCCCGCCCCTATACCAGAACTTTGGAGAGGAGAGAAGACGTCCCCCTTCCCCAGAGAGAAGATGAACATCACAAAAAAGCTTCTTTCAATTCACAATTTTGCCCTAAGTTCATTTTGCTCTGCCAACAGTTATTTAAAAAAAATTTAGAGAAAACAAAAAAGGGGAAAACAAATGTGTTCAAATTTGCACGTATCTACTGGTCTTTTAACCTCTGGCAGAGTGAAATCCATGACAACAATGCTCATGGCGCCCTCAGAGCTGTTAGGATGTCTGAACTAAGTACACGGTGGATTCAGATTTGATTTTTTTTATAATGTCCTTGCGTCTTAGCTCTTTTTCTCCCTTGTAGATATGGAGCCAAGTGCATAGTGTTCTCATATTTAAAAACTGCTCTCTTCTCATTTGGTGTTGCAGTGAGAAATAGCTGGCTCACAGACTACCTACCATATGGGCTTTGCATGAATAAGAAAGGACAGGATCTTTCTCGGGGTATTCAGTAGAACACAAAGCAGCAAGTATGTAAAGGGATCCCTAGTGACATAATGAGTGTGTGTGTATATTGGCTGCTTGCTAAGTATGCATTTAACATCATCAAAGGTCCTGCAGCTCCTGAGCCAACACTAGACTCAGAAATAGTTACCCAGCCAGTGTCCTGCCAAATCGGTGTAATCTGAGAAATAAAAATAAGACAGAGCTGTCAGGCTGATTGGATGGAGGCATCTGGGCCCTATATTTTCAAAATCTGACTTAAGCCTTGTGTTCGAGGTTGGAATAGAGTACAAAGTCACAAGATCAGCACCATTCATGGGGCTTATGGGAGCGGGGTGGGAAGAAGTCATGAACACTTGACTATTTCACTTTGGCCCCCCTGCCAAGTCTGTTAATGGAATTCCCAGGGTTAGTCAATCTAAGCCTCTCCCCTCTCCCATTCCCAATATAATAGAAAGGATATCGAATTTGGAGTCAGCAGAAGTGGGTTCAGATCCAGATCTGATATTTAGTAGCTGTGAGACTCTAGAAGAGTCGTTTAAACTCTAAGTTTCCTCATCTCTGAAATGAGTGTAACATTTTCACCTTACAGAGCTGATGTGAGCAAAGTATTTTGGGACTTGAAAGTGGCAAATGCAGGAATAATAATGATGATGATGATGTAAAAACCATCATCATCATCTTCTTCTTCTTCTTCATCATCATCGCCATCATCTTCATCATCCTTCCTCCCTGCATCCATAGGCTAAACGTTCCCTGGATGTCTATTAATGTATCCTAGGGTTAAATATCAAGTTCAGGCTAACTAAAGCAGAGAACAATCATAAAATGGATGAATGGGGGTTTTGCGCATGCTTGACTAGGCTTACCATAGTTTTTCTGTGGGATGTTTTGCTTCGAAAAAGTTAGATACCTACTAAACAACTAAAAACTGTTTTGATTTTCATAAATATGCTTGAATTTCAATTGCTTTGCTTTTCATAGCAAGATTCATGCTCAATCAACTTCTTTATGTAATCAAGTTGTGATTTTTTTCTTTCAATAGAGGACTATTCTTCAGAATAGAAGTTCAGGAATCCTATTGGGGTTTGTCTTCTGCAGACTTTTCTTGGGACACACATGCATGCTATAGTCATGTTTTTATAGTACTTCTCTATTCACATGCACCTGTGTCTGTGTGATCTTCCAAACTCCCTGTGCAATTTTATATTTAATGAATTCTTGTTAATAATAATGATCTGACCTGTTATTTGAAGTCCTCCTCCGGTCTTGGTGTGGAGGTAACATACTTTGTTCTCGAAGGTTTTGCCAGGGGGAACAAATTTCGACTGGATCCTACAAAACTGAAACAGCCCTGAGAAAGAATCAAAGGACCAGGGTTCAATTCCTGCTTCTGATACTTACTACCTATGTGGCCTTGGGCAAGTCATTTAAGCTCTCTGTGACTTGCCAGTCAGCACCCAATTGGGTAGGGACCAGTAAAGGTCTTCCCAGTTCTAACTGTATGATCCTCTGATCCCACAAGCCTACTAGCCTGGTAATAGATTCTGAGTGTCATCAGAGAGCTAGGTTAGCTAAGTACGAAGAGGCTCGTCATCAAAAAGTTAGCCACGGAAGCTCAGGAAGACAATAATAGTGAGGACAATCTTGATGATGATGATTGTGCCAATGATAATAGTATCTGACCTTAATTAGCACCAATCAGTTAAGCAATAAGTATTTGGTAAGTGCCCACTTGGGTCCTGGGATTTTAAGATTTACAAAATACTTTATGACTAGGTGTGATCTTTATCATTGGATGGAGTAGGAAATGCAATTGGATTGAAGAAGTCATGTTGATGCCAGTGATAAAGGGGGTGAAGCTGCATATTGCATTGCCCGAAATCTTATGATCACACGATCCTGGAACATTAGAACTGGCAGAGACCTTCCTTACAAAACAACCTAGTCCAATATGTACCAATATATACCAGTTACCTAGTTAATCCCCCTCTAATTTCCCAAGCTCGGCGAGAAACACGATCCTGCCTACTGTTTCTCCTAAAGCCCTTCCTACCTCTCCTCTTTCTATCACACGGTTTTAATAATTGTCCAACTTTTTCTCCACTCCTGGCACAAGCCTTTCACTCCTTGCCTTTCTGTCAGTGCCATTATGTACATTAAATTCTCCACACTCTAATTCTAGCACTTCCTTTCAGTGCCCTGCAGGAAACCATTTTCTCTTTTAGGCTAATCCTGTTTCTTACCTCCTGTCTCCATCTTCTCACCTTAACAGGGACTTAATTTCTCCCCTCCCCCATGATACCTGAAGCTCCTTCCCCTGGAAGCTTGTATGTTTTTTCACTCTACTGATCCATTGAGAGAAGAAGGAAAGTTGACATTTTCTTTGCTCCCCAGTGCCATTTCTGGGCCACTGATCTACCATCTTCTCTACCCTGCTCTTCATTCAATGTTTATAACTTCTTTTGATACCACCTGTCATGCCCTGCTCTGCTATGAGGCAGATCCTAATGGCAGGAGGAGTCTTAGATGTTTCACTGATCATTTCTGATGAATTCAGAGGCCCAGGGTCATCACAGACTATTCCCTACTTGTTTGAACTATGCCTGCTCTCCAAGTGTATCATATCAACTCAACTATAGACACAAGACATACCCTAAGGGAGAATGCACACATGACTGCTATTCAGACTGCCTTCAATCTGAGTAGCAGGGGACCTTGAAGGCCATATACATATCTTAATGAAAATAATCTCTATGAAATCTGTTTTATACTACAAATAGCTCATGTACATAGTTGTTTACATGTTGTCTCCCTCATTAGACTCTAAGCAACTCGAGAGCAGGGAATGTCCTTTGCCTTTTGTTGTATCTTCAAGAGCTAAAGACAGTGTCTGGCATACAGTAGGTGCTTTTAATAAATGCTAATGGCCTGACCTGACCCGAGATTACACAACCTTTGCTTGAAGACTGACAGTGAAGGAAAGCCCACCACCTCCCAAGGTAGCCCATGCTACTTTTTGACAGCTTCAGCTAGGTGGCACAGTGGATAGAGTACTGGGCCTGGAGTCAGGAAGACCTGAATTCAAGTCTAATCTCAGGCACCTACTAGCTATGTGACCCTGGGTAAGTTACTTAGCCTTGTTCACCTCAGTTTCCTCATCTGTAAAATGAGCTGGAGAAGGAAATGGCAAACCACCCCAGTATCTCTGCCAAGAGAACTACAAATGGGGTCATGAGGAGTTAGACATGACTGAAACAAGTGAACAATTGTTAGGAAATTTTTCTTTACTTCAAATCTCACTTTGCCTCTTTGCAACTACTATCTGTTGCTCCTAGTTATGCTTCTGGGGTCAAGGAGAACATGTTACATCTCTCTTTTATGTGTCAGCCCTTCTAATGCTTGAAGACAGCTCTCATGAGTGGCACTTCCTTCTGTATATGATCATAGGTTGTATTATAAGTTGTAGAGTGTCCAGCACTTGAGAGGTGTGTCCTGCCATCTGTGCCCCAGTGAGAGGGGGCCTTCAGTTGTATTGATCTATATCTTGCCACTGGACCCAGATGGCTCTGGAGGAGAAAGCCCACCCTCATTTAAATCCAATTCACTTGCAAGTCATGGCATTATTTTCCTGATGTCATAGTCCTCTTTGAGAATGAAGGACAAACAACAACCACCACCCAGTGACATCACCTCTGAAGGGGAAGGTCCCGTTTTAAAAAATACATTGATTGGAGAGCATCTAGGAAGAGGACGACCAGGATAATCAATGGGCTGTGAGATCATGCCGTATGAGATCAACTGAAAAACTTCCAGATGTTTAGCTTGGAGGAAGAGAAGACTCCGAGGAGGGGATGTAATTAGCCCTCCAGAAGAGTGTAATGACAGACGCAGAGAAGAGCAGTCACCTGGGCACCCAAGACCACCACAGCTATGTTGTTTCACTGGAACTAGAGTCCTTCCTACCTCCTTTCCCTTCTCTCATTCCACACCAGGTAAGCTGCATTGTAAAGGGCCAGTCTTACCTTGGACTCAAAATGGCTTCATCGCTGCTCCTGCTTAACTATATTGGTTGTATATGGCATCAGTGTGGGTAGAAGTGCCCTCATATTCTTCTGGCAAAACTGCCAAGGCTGCTTCCTTCCCATACCTACAGCTTAGCTGTGTTATCTCCCCAGTGGTGCTAACACCACACCCTCTAAATCAGGGGTGGGGAACCTGCAGCCTCGAAGCCACCACATGTGGCGATCTAGGTCCTCAAGTGCGGCTCTTTGAATCCAAACTTCACAGAACAAATCCCCCTAGTTAAAGGATTTGTTCTGTCAAATTTGGACTCAATCAAAAGGCTGCACTTGAGGACCTAGAAGGCCACATGTGGCCTCGAGGCTGCAGTTTCCCCACCTCTGCTAAATTATTGCTGTTGTTACCTACCTCTGGCATCTTCCTATATGATTCAGCTCATGTTCACATTCTTTCTCTCCAGGAACTCCCAGTCATTATCTTCGGTGACTTCAGCGTCCTTGCTGGTGGTTCATTAGACATGCAACCTTTTGGCTCTTACTCCACTGACCTACATCACTATTTCATACCTGTAACTAGCATGTTCACACACTGGACCTCTAAGATCACCTTCTATTTATTCATCATAGATCTTCTATGCACCTGGTTATTTGCATGTTGTCTCCCCCATTAGAATGTGTGATCTTTGAAAGCAGGAGCTATTCCAGTATTGTTTTTATATCCCCAGCGCTTACCATAGTGCCTTGATCTCATGACCAATCTTTCCATCTGAAACCTCCATAAAACCCAATTTAATCCAACAAACGTATATCAAGCAAATACTACGTGCAAGGAAAGTGTGTTAGATGGTCAGGATAGAAAGATAAATTAAGACATACTTCCTGCAATCAAGGAGGATATGAAGGAGGAGAATTGGGCATATTCCCAAATCGCAAGAGAACTCATAAGTATGTCGGAGAAAGGTAGGGAGCCATGAGACATTTGAGAAGGAAGAAATCCTCCTATATATCCTAGATGAGGGAAAGAGGTGCTCCTGGAGCTGAGGGGATGAAAAAGATTTCAATATGTAGAGATGAAGAGGTCCCTCCGCCCCAGGCAGAAGGGGATAGTTTATAAAAATGCCTGGACAACGGCAGAGGGTAGAACAAGATTGGGGAATGACAAGGCGTCTAGTGTGGTTGAACTATAGAATGTGAGAAGGATAAGAGTGTGAAATAAGGTGGACAAGATAGTATTTAACCTTTTTGTGTTGCAGACCCCTTTGGAAGTCTGGGGAAGCCTATGGGCCCCCTTTGCAGAATAATGTTTTCAAATGCATAAAATATATACCTAATATTGCTAAAGAAACCAATTATATTGAAGTACAGTTATCAACATGCTAAAGAGACCAGTTCACAGACCTTGAATTAAGAACCTCTGGTTTAGAGCCAGATTTGAAGAGCCCTTTATTCTAGATGAAGCAATTTCTATCTTATCTTAAAGGCAATGGGGAGTTACAGGAAGTTTTTGAGCAGGGGAATAAAAACATCTATGAATTGGGATAAGCTCATAGAATATGAGGGCTGGAAAGGGCCCTCCCATTTGATACGATATAGTCCATTACCTTCATTTCCCAGATGACAAAACTGAGACATAGAGAGGACGACAAGAGATTTGCCTAAGGTTATAGAGGTTGCTAATAGTGAGGAGAGACCAGAATTCAGAAGACCAATGTTCTTTTTTTTATTCCCGCTACATCATATTGCTTCTCTTTAGTTTCTTTTCATTCTCTCTTCATGTTTTCACTAAGGTCTTCTATCATTCAACTCTTTCATAATTTACCATCAATCCTTTCTTGGCTACACTAAATTTTCTACCCAATCCACCTTCGTGGATGAGCAGCTTTATTTTTAGCTTCCTCTCTTCCTTAGCCTAATTATCTTGATTTTTTTTACCTTATTTCTTTTCCCAACCTTGGATTACTCTCCCCATCTGCTTCTTTATTCATACTCCTAATTTGAATGGTGATGTTAGAGGAGCTTAAAGCATCCTGGAGACCCACTACATATTGCTGAGATCCAGCTTCAACTAAGCTAGCATTTCCCAAATCATGTTCATGAGACTCTGGTGTTTAATGCTGGTAATAGTTTTTCTTTTGAAATATTATATATGTTTGCACGTGCATGTACATTTATTAATTTTTCATACTTTTTCAGGGTCCTATATCTACTGACTGCCAGGATTCATTGACCTGAGATGCAAGCACACTTAATAGAAGAGGAAGTTGTTCAGAAGATGTTGCTGATGATGCCACTAACTGACCTTGTGACAAAGGTCATTATTCTCCAGGTCTTAAGATATAGTCTGGATATAGTCTGTGCCTAAGACATCAAGTACCTCGGGCACAGAACAATGCACAGAACCCTCCTTAGGGACACACACAAGAAAAGGAAACATAATCAGAAATAAATATAAAGCACCCTATGAAGCCAGACTCCCCCGAGATAATCTGTTCTACTCCTAAAGAGCCCTTACCTGGTTCTCCTGCTCTCTCCTTCCTTACCAGCTCAATTGCCACAGTTTTATGGACCAGCCTAAACATTAGCTCTTCCTATCTTGACGTGCTATCTTCAGGCAGCCTCGGAGTGGGAGAGAGGCTAGTGCCCTTTTCACAGCTATTAGCAATAGTTGTAGCAACAGCGTTCCACACAGGTTAAATTGCCTCGCTGGCCTGCTTGTGGTAACAGTATTAAAAAAAACCCCAACAACTTGCCATGTGATAGAATTGTAGTGGGTAGAGTGTTGGGCTTAGAGCCAAGAAGACCTGAATTTCAGTCCTACCTTAGAATTTGCTCTCTGTGTGGCAGGATCGTAGATTTGTAGCTGGAAGAGACTTTAAAGAAAATGGAATCCCTCATTTTTACAGAGGAGAAAACTCAGGCAAAGAGAGGTTCAATAGCTTGAGGAGGGTCACACGGGTAAACAATTATCTGAGGTGGGATTTGAACTCAAGTCTTCTTGACTCCATCTAGGGCCCTTTCCACCATACTACCATGTCACTTAACCAGTCTTAATTTCCTCATTTGTAAAATGTAGCTAATAATAGCATCTTGCTCACAGGGCTATTTTGAGAATTAAATGAGATAATATACGTGAAGCACTTTACCTCCTGAAGGTAGCACGCTGCCTGGAACACAGTAGGTGCTTAATAAATGCTTATAGACAGACTGCTATATAACTGTCAGCTATCATCATCATCATCATCATCATCATCATCATCATTATTGCTAACTCAGTACAGACAATCATTGCCCTCACTTCAATTTTTTTTTTAAATCACTTATTAAGTACCTACTAAGTTCAAGGAAGTATGCTAGATACTCAAGGTAAAAAGGCAAAAAGAAAACAGTCTTTGCCCTCAAGGAGCTTATATTCTACTAGGGGAAAACAATATGTATACAGAGAAGTCAATACTAAGAATATTTTTTTAAAAAACAAAGCACTTTCTGGGATGGGGAAGGGGAGCACTAATTACTAGAAGGTAGCAGTTGAGTTAAGCCTTGAAGGGACCTAGGGGTTCCAAAAAGTACAGATGAGAAGAGAAAGAGCATTCCAGGCGTTTAGAGTATCCTTTACAAAGAGACACAAAGGCAAGAGATGAAATATTGTGCATGAAATATTGTGCAAGCCAGTAGGCTGGCTTGGTAGGAACACCTCATAGTTGAGGTGGCATAACGTGAAATCAGCATTAAAGATGGTTTGGAACAAGATTATGAGGCTTTAAATGTAAAACAGAAGAGATTATACTGTATTGTGTCTTTGATTCTGTAGGGACCCACTAAAGCTTCTTGAGTAGAGACGTGGCATGGTTAGACCTATTCTTTAGGATTATTGGCTTTGACAGATGTCTGGAAAATGGATTATTGCCTCCCTATCTTTCTGTATATGTATGTATGTATAAGTGCATATGCATACACACATATATGTAAATATACACATATATACACATACATACATA
The DNA here is from genome assembly GCF_011100635.1 of Trichosurus vulpecula. Classification (NCBI taxonomy): domain Eukaryota; kingdom Metazoa; phylum Chordata; class Mammalia; order Diprotodontia; family Phalangeridae; genus Trichosurus; species Trichosurus vulpecula. Next base: position 132,456,508 of record NC_050581.1, read on the forward strand.
TACACATACATACAATATTTCAGTGGATCCATGATCTGATTGATGTGAGAACTGTCTCCAGTGGGGCAGATTGCAACCCATTCATGCTTTCTTGTCTCCTGTGATTCTTGTCCATATTCTTCCTTACATTTTTTTTCTGAGTGGGGAAGGCAGGGCAATTGGGGTTAAATGACTTGCCCAAGGTCACATAGCTAGTAAATGTGTCAAGTATCTGAGGTCAGATTTGAACTCAGGTCCTCCTGACTCCAGGGCCAGTGCTCTACTCACTGCGCTGCCCCGTTCCTTAGGTTTTAACAGAGGATATGCCCAGTGTCTTTTTGATGTTTCATGGAGTGGAACACTCCACATGTCCATCTATTATGCTTTTTTATCTCATTACATGACTGGTCCATCTTTCCCAATCAAGCCATAAACATTTATTAAACACCAGCTGTGTGCCAAGCACTGTGCTAAGCAGTGGACATACAAAAAGTAAAAGACACAGTCTAATGTGCCAGGGAACAACTTGTGACTGTTGTGCAAAGTGATACAATACAGCCTGCTCTCCTACCTTCTTCACCTGCTGGGCCCAGCTCATTGTCTATTGGCAATGCACATCCCAACGATATTACGGCTCACTGAACTACACGTCATAGTTTAGACAATAGGCATCTTTCATCCATTTTGTTTTTAATGTATGGATTTTTAGGTTAATCTCTTTTGAATAATCATTGAGGAAGCCCAGTAGTGTTCCAGGGCTTGATACACAAGATCATCTGCAAACAGGAGCATCAAGAGGACTGTACTAACATGTAGGTCAACTTGACTATGGCAGGAAGAGTATATAAGCTGGAATACTAGGAAACAAGACTAGAAAGGTAAATGGGAGCCTTGTTGTGGTAGACTTTAAATTCCAGGCTGAAGAGCTTGTGTTTTATCCCAGAGGCAATAAGGAATCAGTGATTATTAATATATCTGGTATTTTTAATAGAACTTCAAAGTTTGCAAAGTGCTTCATATATATTATCTCACTTGATCAACCAACCAATTATATTCTACTAGGGGAAAACAATATGTATACAGATACCAATAATCATTTATCAAGCACCTACTATGTGTCAGAAACTGTGCTAGGTGCTTAGGATACAAATACAAAAAAAGAAATAATCACTACTAATGATGAGTTCATGTTCTCATGTATGAGATGAAGTACATCAAAAATATGTACAGCATAAATATAAGGTTAGCAAATATATAAATACAAATGTAATATACAATTATATCTTAATAACAATATAATAAAAATTATATATATATATACACACACACAAGGTAGTCTGGGAGGGACTATCTCCCAAAATGTATGTATATGAATATATGTACATGTGTATGTGTATAGTCACCAGCAGTCTGGGAGGCGGGGCTCTAGCAGTTGGGGGGAGATCAGGAAAATATTTATGCAGAAAATGGTACCTGACAGTTGCATTTTAAATGAAGAGAGGTGCTCTAAGAACGAGGTAAGGAGGAAGTGCATTCCAGGCATTTGTCAGAGCAAAGACACAATAACTCTTTGAGTCTAGGTGCTATTACGATTCTAATTTTATAGATGGAGAAACTGAGGCTCAGAGTAAGTGCAGGAATGGAGTGACATGGTCAGATCTCTTTTAGAAATATCAGTTTGACAGGTCTGTGAGTATGGACTGGTGGAAGGCAGTAGCCCAGCATTCAAGGAGAATGCAACAGAATGATAGTCCAGAATGATAGAGGAGTGAAGGTCTGAACTAGGGATTGGTGCCTTTGTGAGTTGAGAAAAGGGGACATATACAAGAGATGTTTTGCAGGTGGATCAACAAGAATTGGCAACGTACTGGATATGGGAAGTGAGGGAGCAGGCAAAGTCAAGGATGACTCTAAACTTGCAGATTTGAGGGACTGGATGTTGGAGCAGACAACAGATATAGTCATTGGATCCGTTCTTAAAGTCTTGCTAGCTTGTGCTCTGGGATCACGGATTTGTAGAAGTCACCTCCACACCATGATAAGGCATTAAAAGAGTAGGTTAATGGAGTCTTATAGACTACTTGGACAATATCACTATATTTTATTACTTTAATTTCATTGGTGTGGCAATTCTTTTCATATATGTCCATCACAACCTCACTGGAATTCAGTCAATGGTCTTCAAGCGTTGTCGCTGTTAGAAAATTCATCGACCTGGTGCCAACTTGGAGATGAGCCTCTCTGAATGTAGCAGAAGCTGCACTCGTCCTTGGAAAAGGCCAGGCCCATCCCCTAAAGCTTTCCACCTTGGTCTAATCTGCTGGAGCTTGGGCCCTGCTGAAGACATAACCTTTAAGAACTCAGGGTCACCTTCATGTCTCGATGAAGCATCAGAGCAGAGTTTGTGTATGTGTATAAATGTGTATGCAAAGATATAGTCAGTAGTAAGGTCAGGGGTGGAGATGCTTCTGCATTTCTTAAATAGTGGCTTAACTGTTAGAAACCTGCTGATGGTACCTTTCAGCATATTCCCTTCAAGGGCTTGGGATTTCTTTGTTCCCTGTAAATCCCCCCACTCTTTTAAGGACACATGCTATCTCTCTCCCAACATCTGATTTCTTAAACATTATTTTTCTTTGAGTTTGGTCAATCCAGGCCCTCAAGAAACAGGGATGAAATGACTAACTGAAACATAATGATTAAAATATGAGAGGCTAACTTTTCATCTTCAAATTCAGATGACCTTATTAAGTGACAAGGCAAAGTATATGAAGTCTCCATATTTCATTGCAGTATGCATTATTTATGATGTAAAATGAAAGCAGGATTGCTCTGACTTTCAAGAGAAATGGAGAAAGATTTCCACTTTTACAGTCACCTTATGGGAAGAGTGGACCTGGCAACCTTCTATCAGGACAGAGAAAGATGATGTGGCATTTCACATGGAAGAATTACAAATGTAAATCCCATGGTAATGTACGTTGATATGGTGCATTTCACATTGTCATTTAGACTTCCAAATACCAGTCTGATGGATGACAATGTATTTCTTTTTTTGTCGTTGTTATTTGTTTTCCTTCCTGACGGGTGACCTTACCCCCAACTCTGCATGGGGTGTCAAAGATCATCATACCCAAAGAATAAAATTCCTGCCCGTCAGAGGCTTGAGTCATCGTGATTAGCTGTCTTTGATGTCAAGCCTGCTGTATCATTGACAGAATGGCCTTCAAGTGAACAGGTGGTCAAATCTCAAATCAGAGTGACATCTAGGGCATTAGAGGGAAAAGCACAAAGATGCAGCTTTAGAGGGCAGAGACAGTTGTCTAAGTCACAGTTGGAGCTCTATTAAAATCAAGTAATATTTTCAGAGTGCTTTTTGGGTGAATTAGGGGGAAGGGGCTCCTCTAAAGTGTAGTTCAATTGTTTTTCAGTCGTGTCCAACAATTCATGACCCTATTTCTTGTTGTTTTTTCTTGTTAAAGATACCAGAGTGGTTTGCCATTTTCTTCTCCACCTCACTTTATAGATGAGGAAACTGAGGCAAACAGGGGTAAGTGACTTGCCCAGGGTCACACAGCTAATAAGTGTCTGAGGCCAGATTTGAACTAGGGTCTTCCTGACTCCAGGACTGGTACATTACCCATTGTACCACCTAGATGTCCCCCCCCCAACTAAAGTGTCCCCAGGCTCCAAAATGGCCTGCATCATATATGCAAAGATACCTTAAAATTTTTTTTTACCTGTGATTTATTTCACTGGCATAGGGAATTCCCAATGTGAAAACTCCTTTTACCAACATAGCATATGGTCTTTTCATTTGAGACGGCTGTTTGCTCAGGGTCACATAGTCAATATGTGAGTATATTACAGGAAGACAACTCCAGATCTTTCTGATTGTGAGACCTTTTCTCTATTCACTACACCAGGCTGCCTCTCATGGAAAGATACCACATAAATGGATAGCCCATGGGCAGTGTAGGTGGATGGGGCTTTATTGTTAAAATATTTACCTTTTCAACTCAAAATAGAGAGGGTCGCTCTGTCTTTAGAATAAGAAAAGGTCATGGAACATTATCCTTCCTTTTCCTGAAAGTTCCCATAACATTTGTATGATACCTTCTGTATTAAGATACTCAATGCTGTTTTCCTGTTGCTTCTGTGAACCTTGGGAACTCTTTTACTCAGAATCTTTATGGGACAGAACTTATGATATTTATATGAGAATTTTAAACCATCCCAGTCCAGAACAGGCATTCATACTTTAGACCCCAAGTTATCTAGTCTGCCCTGGCACAGAGAAAGGATGTACTTTGTAGAAGAAAGCATAGATAACTGTACTATAGAAGAAGACAGCCAAACTGGAATGGGGCCAAGAGTGACCCCAAGTGCTTCATAATAGAGCAGAAGGGGAACAGAATTTGATGTTGAGGGACTTGAATTCTAAACTGAGCTCTGGTATGTGCTCTCTGGGACTCAGTCTCCCTTCTGCATAAAACGGGGGTAATAACACCAGAACTACCCAACTCAGAGGATTGCTTTAATGAAAATACTTTGTAAGCTTTAATGAGTTCTAAAAAATGTGACCTTTGGTAATTCACTTAACATCTCTAAGTCTTAGGTTCCTCATCTGTGAAAGGAAGGGAATTGGACTCTGGGTGATCTCTGAATTCACTTTTAATTCTAAATACTCTGTTCCTATGACCTATTCCCCAGTGTGGTTGTATGTTAATCAGAAACACAGAGCATATATTCACGAACAATGGGAGAACCCACTTCCAGAGGGAAAGAAGTAGATACTGGGGTAGTTGGATTGATCTCCAAGTTCAAAGGGGAAATGACTCCTCACTGCATATTTCAGTTGTGTCATTGTGACAAGGGAGTATTAAGTCTTGAGAAAGGCTGTAATGGATGATTTTGAGCCTGCAAGCATTTAAAAAACTTGGTAAACTCCCATTGACTTTGCATGCCCTAGGTCAGTGTGCTCCTTAGACTAAGGCGCACACACATAGTCAAGTAACTATTGCTTTGAAAGTCTTGGGGGAAGTTAGCATCGGGAAGTGAGTGAGTCTGGAGTTGAGATGCACCATATCACCACTGTTTTGACTTTCTTACAAAATTCTTCTTACTTCCCATAATTCCTAACCTTACGCCCTCCAAAAAGAGAGTTTATAATGACAATATTTATATTATTTGGAGATTTTTCTAATTATTTTACAATACCTCTTGGAATTGGTGTTGCCAATCTACTGAGACTGAGAATTCTTAACTGAGAATTACCGCTGTAGTCCCCCGACCCACTTGCCATACCACATATCTGACTGATAACAGAAGGGCCCATTCACACACATGTCTCAGTCAGATAACCTAGATATATTTTGTTTCTGAATACGGGTATATAGGAAGTCGAAAGGAACACTCAGTGAGGGGACTAGACCAGGGCAGCAGGACATTCTGTTTAATGGTGCTTCCCATAGTTACCCACTTTAATTGTATTGCCATTAGGGATCGATCTGTGAAAGATTTGTTGAGATCTAAAATGTAAGGGAACTATGTTTTCTTTGATATAAGGAACTCCCAGCGAAGAAATCCCCATACAAACGCAGGTAGGTTCCTGCTCTGAGGCTTCTAGTTCCTCCACAATCTATTTGGAAATACAAATTCTTCGTAATGAATTATAGGTGCACAGACAATATAACCCATTCTACTTTGGGGGCAAGAGTTCCAACTTTGTGTGTGTTGTGGACTCCTTTGGCAGTCTGGTGGAGTGGACCCCTTCTCACAATAATGTTTTTAAATTTATAAAATGAAATACATAGGATTACTGAAGAAATTGATTGTATTACAATAAGATAATCATTTTTTCTCAACAAATTCTAGACCTCCTCAAATCTACTCATGGATTCCTTGCAAGGGGAGGCGGGGCGGGTCTATGGACCATAGTTAAGAAACCCTGTCTTTGAGAATTATGTAAGGAACTGAGGGATTAAATGACTTTTCAGGTTCAACCAGCCAGGATATATCAAATGTAGCATATGAATTCAGGTCTTCCTGACTCTTGATACCAGCTCTGGTCTTGCAGTGATCAGTGATGTCAAACTAATAGAATTGACTTAAAAAAAACACAATTCAACATTGTCTATGTCGTATTGTATTTTATGTATTTTTAAATATTTTATGTATGTCTATGGGCATGTATTTTAAATTGATTTATGTTAAACACTTCCTAATCTCATTTTAATCTGGTTTGGGCATCACTGGGGAGTCATTTTAGGGCCACGAGTTTGAAAACATTGCACTGCCCCATGCTGCCTCTCAGTGAACCAAAGCTCTAACCCTCTCAGAAAGGGGATGTGTATGTGTGTGCGTGTCTGTGTGCGTGTGCATGTGTGTGTGTATTGTGTGTGTGTGTGTGTGTGTGTGTGTGTGAAAGTAGGGTTGGGAGTGGCACATGAATATTTTAACTTTTTTGTCCAATTACTCTCCAGCCTCCTCAGTTATAGGCTGCAGAGAAGGGAGATTCACTCATCTTTTCCCAGCCCAAAAATCCATCCAGTGGCTATTTGGAAGTATGACTACTAATTCTCAGTGATGCATTATAGGAACATGGACAATTCTACCCATGTAACTTTGGGCAGCTCTAATAGGGTGATTTCTAAGAAAAGAGTTACTAGTCTTGGGAAAAAAAAGTTAGTGTTAAGGGAATATGGTTGATTTGGAAAGAGTTGGGTAATAAGTAACTTTTGTCCTATCTTGAAAAATAAAGGGTTAATTCCTAAAACCAAAATAGCTCTAAATAGTTACTTTGGGTTACTTTTGGTATATGTGTTCCCATGAAAGATGAGATTGGAGAAAGGTAGATCATCAGAGCCCTGGGAGAATAGACTTATCTACCATATTTCCTAGCAAGGATGCAGCAGTCTTCCTGGAGACTGTGTAGAAGGCAGCTATGATAGAATGGGGAGAAAAATTCCATAGCCACTGAATAAAAGCTAGTGAAAATAGCCAATTTTATGATGCTGTTTGGTTCTAAGAAACATCATTTTTGCTTTAGACCCCAGGGTCTGGGCCCATAGAGGATATAGAAAGCAAAAGCCTATTAGCAGAGCTGTAGCCTACTACTTCTAATTAGGCTTTAAGGAGTTGGATTTATTTATTTTTAAGTATTTTATGAATGCTTAAAAAATTAATGTTACTTCTCAAAAACATTGTCCCCCATCTTAAAATCCTACAGAATCCACCTTGTAACAAGGAAATGGAATTGAACAAAATAAACCAAGAGGTTGGCTTTGCCTGACACCAGACGCCTCATTCTGTGCCTCCAAAAGACTGCTATTCTGCTGAAAGAAAAGAGGTAGTATGTTTCACCAACAGTTCTCTGTCATCAAGATTCATCACTATGTTGGTAAGATTTCTGGTGACTATCAATATTGCTTTCTTTTCCATCAACGTGGCCATCATGTACATTATTTTCTTGCTCCTGTTTACATGATTTCATAGAAGTCTTCTTGGGCACCTCTGAATTCTTCATACTCATTATTTCTTTTCTTTTTTTTTGTAGGAGAGAAGGGAAGGCAATTGGGGTTAAGTGACTTGCCCAGGGTCACACAGCTAGTGTGTCAAGTGTCTGAGACCGTATTTGAACTCAGGTCCTCCTGACTCCAGTGCTCTACTCACTGCGACACCTAGCTGCCCCCATACTCATTATTTCTTATGGGGAAACATCATTCCATTATATATGTTCCATTACAGGCATACTGAACTTTGTCTAGCCATACCCCAATTGGGAGGGCACCCTCTTTGTTGCTGAGTCAATTTGCTTTCTCCCTGGAAGTCTCTTTTGGTAATCAGTCACCATGAACTGAGATACGTGGAGGTGATTTTTTTTCTTATTTTATCCTTTAATCTCTCCCTTGTTGTAACTGGAGCTGAAGGACACTGGAGAATCTTGGGTGCTGCTGAAAATATCATACCACTGTAATGATGATGAATAAAGATTTTTTTTTAAAAATCAGTAATACTTTTTGGTTCTACCCTTTCCTATTCCATTTAAAAATCCTGGTTCATGATTTTGAGTGAAAAAAAAAAACCCGCCCCAAAAGACACGTCTTCTTCACTCCAGTACCCAGTAAAGAATTGGCTTAATTACCCAGCAGGACCCATTCACCAGCTCCTAAGCTGTATAAAATGAGATCAGCAACCCAAGGAAAAAAAAGAAAGAAAAAAACCCCTCATCTTTTGTTCCCAGCTTGAGAATGTACATCACGTTGCCAGCCTGGCTTGCGTTCTGGGAAATGTGTTTCCGCTGGTGAGATGCTCCAGGATGTGGTGTCTTGCTGGGGACCCACCCCCTTGCCCCTTCTGGGCACTGAACCTAAGACTTGCTCTGAATCAATGTGAGAGGACAGGCTGTCCCCCACCAGTGGCTTCCTGTACATTGGCTCTGTGCTCACTGAGTTTTGCCTTGCTATAGAATTGGGATTAACATCCACTGCTATTCAGCCATGCAGAGAATTGTGGAATTGTCCATCTGAGCTGATGACATTTTCATTGAGAACAAGGCTTGGAAAAGGCTTTAACAGTCAGCCAGGCCTATCATGGGACTCCCCCCTTCCTGAGAAATATTCAAGAGGAAGAATTGTAAATCAGATATGTTCTCCTGGGGGAGCTGGAGTGAGGCAACCCAGCTCAATGCTTCAACGATTCACACTCACAAGCAAGTTCCAGAGATGACAGATTAGGGGACTACATGGCTATGAGGTCCCTGGATTTGAGCCAACACTAACCCTAACACTTCAGGGGGCACCATGTACACCATGATTTTATCATGGTTTTCAATCTTTCTGACTCAGATTCACATTGTGCTCACCCTGATGCCAATAAAACGGGTGACATGGCTCTCAGAAATAATTTAGATAAGAGTATGCAAATACACACCAGTAAACCTTGTTTATCTTCTCCTCTTCCACCCCCAACTTCATTTTTTAGAAGTGAAGTATTTAGAACTGTGCTCTTTGTGAAGAACAACATAGTTCACTCAGAAACATAGCTATGACCCAACAGCTTTTGAAAAGTTAGGGCCAGAAAGCTGAATGTATCCGAAAAGGCTAAGCAGAAATTTGCAGTTTGGGGACTTTTGTAGTCCTCTACCTATCTTGAAATAAGAGGTCCAATTATAATTCAGCAATTCAACAAGTACCTCCCATATGCAAGACAGAGAGCTGGGCTGGGGTTCTGCTGATTCAGTGTAAAAATGTTGTCAGAGCCCTCTAGTTTCACCAAATATTGCCTGACACACGATCTTATTAGACCCCGTGAATTCATAGGAGTAACCCCACTTGATCATTACTTGGCTTCTTGATGGTGAATCACTGATGTGGTTGTGGTATGTATTCAAATTAAAGTTACATGTATTTATAATTTTTACTGGGACATAGGGTTAGTATTTCCAGACTGGCCAGAGGAGAGTCCTCATGGACCTCATCTGTAGACTGTTACCTAGAAAATTTGTGATATAGACAAGGCTTGACAAATAAGGAAAAGCTAATTTCAAACAGCAGCATCACCAGGATGCAGAGGAGCAAGCCTTCTGTGCTATCACCAGAGAAGCTGGGGATAAGAGGAGGGAAATCGCCAGTCTAGATGAGTAATGGTAGAAAGGTTTTGGCCTGGCCTCAAGAAACCAAAGCAATTTGGATTCAAAAGATGAAAAGCAGCAAAGAGGTTTATTCCTGCTTGACACTGGTAAAGTCAAAAGATACGTCCATGCAGCTGCCATGGGAATGTCTCAAACTCCCCACCGAAATGGTTTCATAAAATCTCATTTGACCCCTCCCCTGACTCCACCCCCACTCTGGAATGTTCTGGAATGTTCCTCCCACTGTTGTTGTTGCTTGATATAGCAGAATTTAATATTCCCCCAAGGTTTGAGTTACAGCCCAACAAAGGGTGCCAATGGAGTGGGGGACATGTTAATCCCTAAATACTATGGAATCTCAGAGTCGGAAGTGACTTCATAAATTGTCTGGTCCAATCTATATCAAAATAGGAACCTTGTCTACCACATATCTGACAAATATTTATCCAGCCTTTACTGGGACTTTACTAGTGATAAGGAACTTACTGCCTCATGAGGCAGTCCATTCTATTTTTGGATCACTTGGATTGTTTTGTTTTATTCTCATATTGTATTGAAATATCCTTCCACACGTTCCCACCTCTTGCACCTAATTCTACCCTCTGGGATTAAACAGAACAAATCTGATTTCCTCATCATGGCCCTTCATGTACTTGAAGCCAGTAATCATTACTTATTTCTTCAACCAGTTCTTACAGGGCAAAATTTCCAGTCTTCACACTATCTTGGTCACTCTACTTTGGATACACTCATATTATACTTTTGCCCAGGTCTGTGATGTTGTTGGAATTTCCAGTGAGAGCACTTTTTACCAATGTAGACCAACAATTGCTCTGAAATTTATAGTCTCAGAGGTACCTGGGGGTATTGAGAGATTAAGAGACTGGCCCAAGATCTTACTGGAAATATGAGGCAGATGCCAGATTTGAATGCAGGTCTTCCTGGTTCAAAGGCTAATTCACCAGTGGTCTTTCTCAGTGGTCTCCAGAGTGGAGGCCAAGCAGCATGAACTGATTCCAAGGGATGTATAATTAAGCAATTAGAGAGTAGGAAGGTGGGTTGAATTGCCTCTCCCCTCAATTGTAAATCTTGGCTTGTTTCCAGTGGAAGCACATAACCTCCTTCACCTATAACACCTCAAACAACACTTTCCCTCCTCACCTACTCCCACCATTGCCCTCCCATGGCATGTTGGCCCCTCAGAGCAGTGGCATCCAGGTGCCACTCAGTCAATGTAGTAAGTAGAGTAAGATTCTGCCCCCTTGCATACACACACAATCTTTGTCTTTTTTTTTAATAGGAGTGAGTGAATAGAACAGAATAAGCAGATGTAGATGGGTGATGATGCTTTTCACAGATCTCATTACCTTACCTTTCCCAAACCCATCTCTCTTCCAAAATGCCCTATTGCTTTGGAGGTCACCACCACCCTTTCAGTCTTCCAGGTTCTGAACTTTGTTATCCTTGAGTCTTCACTTGAGTGAAATTACTCTTTTCAAAGTTATTAGTGACTTTTTAAATGCCAAACACAACAGCCTTTTCTTAGTTCTCCTTTTTGACTTTTCTTCAGCACTTGACCCTGTTGATGACTCTCTTTCAGATACTTACTCTCTCCTGCCTGGGTTGCAGAAAATAATGTGTCACCTATGAATATTCTCATTTCTACACTTAAACTTGGAAAAAAAATTATAAACTTGTTAAAAATGTGCTTTAGTGGTTTTTGAGTCCATTTGAGCCCATAAAAATGCCACACTTTCTAATTAGCTTACAATCATAGTTGACAACAGGGAAAAATTTATTAAGTCCTTCTTCCATTTGGTTCTAGGAAGCAGATTCAATCGCATTGCTTTCCCTAAAAATAGGATAAGGATAGGGGCTGGACCAGTGTTTCATTGATATGGGGACCTCTCCAGGTGAGGAAACTCTCAACACCAATTCAGGCTGGTACCTTCTTGGTAACTTAAAGTTTTGGAAAGTTTTCTTAGAGCACTGAGAGCTTACTTGTGACCCAGGGTCACAAGTATGTGTAAGAGGTAGAACTTGAACCCAGATCACTCTACCTACCGTTCCATATTGTCTTGCTGAACAAAAAAAATAGCATTAACAATGTTTTATTTTCATATCTTTATCTTATCTTTTTAAATATCCATTTTGTGTGTTTTAGTTTTTATAAAGTATGCAATTTAACATAGCAGTATATATATAACTCATATAACTACAGATGTATATATGTATTTATATATGTATATATACACATACACACGTATATATGTGTGTATATATATGCATATACACACATATATATCTGTGTGTATATATGATATATGTATGTGTGTATATATACATATATATACATATATGTGTGTGTGTATGTATATATATATACATATATATATATACACATATATATACATATATATATATATATATATATATATATATATATAAAAATATGGTTTGTTGTTGTTCAGTGTTTTTTTAGTTGTGTCTGACTCTTCATGACCCCATTTGGGGTTTTCTTGGCAAAGATACTGGAATGTTTGCCATTTCCTTCTCCAACTCATTTTAGAGATGAGAAACTGAGGCAAACGGGGTTAAGTGACTTCCTGGGGTCACACAGCTAGTAAATGTCTGAGGCCAGATTTGAACTCAGGAAGATGAGTCTTCCTGACTCCAGGCCCAGCACTTTATTCACTATGTCACCCACTTGTACACACACACACACACACACACACACACACACACACACACACGCATACTCCTACACAGACAGGCACACATATCACTTCTTTACATTTTAATGAAGGTTGCATTTGCTTTGTACTTATTTAATAACAATTTTCATTTCATAGATCTAGAGCTGGAAAGGACCTCTGTGTTGGTCTAGTCCAATCCTTTACAGATGAAGAAACAGGCTCAGAGTCACAAGGACGAGAAGCAGTGGAGCTTGGATTCAGACTCAGGTCCTGTGACTGGTTCCAAGTTCATCACTTTTTCCATGTCGTCTCCTTGTTGGGTCTGTTCTATTGGGGCCCAATTCCCAATTATACAGGAACCCTAATGAAGCAGAAGTCTTCCCCTGCCCCCACCCTGACTAATATTCTACATGGTGGGTGATGAAAGTAGACTAAACCAACACTATGAAAGGGATTTTTTGTGAGCTGCCGCCTTCTTTGGCTACCTCCTTGGATGTGCAAATATCAACCCAATATCACCCCCTGCCACCCCCAGCCCCCCCCAGAGGTAGGTACCCGTCTATTCAGTTATTTAACAAGGGTGAACTGGTTCTGAATTTTTTTTTCTTGAAGGTCTATCATTTCAGGTTACCTGCCTCGCTGCTTATCAGACCAGAGAGGACAGACAGGGAGAAAAAAGAATGAGAACATGTAGTTCTCCAACTCCTGGTTCAGTTGGACTTTGGCCTGGAACAAGTGACTTCCCCTTCACTACCTTTCTAAAACAGAGATAATACCTCCTTAAGGCAGGCCGTTTAAGAGGAGGTTATGTAACTTGGACTTGGTGAGAGGCTTTTAAGATGAATCCTTGTTAAGTGCTTTTCCTTAGGAGTTTGTATACAGACTGCACTTATGGAACAGGAGCACCACATAACAATTAGCCTGAAGATTGTGGCTTGTTGTGGCTGTGGGGAAATGGATTTTGTACACTGAAATAAGGTAAAAACTAATTAACACAATTATGGAATAATACAGAACGAGCTGAGAGAGGGCTTTTAGAAAGTCAAAGTCCAAACTTCTAAACAAAACTATGTTAGGAAATGATCTCGGGAGAACATCTTAGGGACAGAAGCCAGGCAAAACTGTGAAGCAAGCCAAGGCCTGTCTTGAGCACCTTCCTTCCCCCTTTCTACCATATTGACATTCTCTGCTCTTCTGTCCCCAAAGGAGAGGGGTCATATACTCCCATCCTCACTCCAAGAGTCACACACAGCCTATATGTGTAAGTGGGGGCTTGAACCCAGATCATCCTAATATGCCAAACTATCCTGCTCATTAAAAATATTCTTATTATTTTTAGCAAGAACATAAAGTTTTATGCCAATATTTTCATAATACCTCATCTTTATCTCATCTTTTTAAATGTCTACTTTATAAGTTTCATAGTTTTTATATACTTAATATACCCTTGTATTGTCTGGGGTCCTCTCTACATAGGTTAGCCTCTTTAGACAGTGCCCCATGCTCTCATTTCTCTCCCTTTTGCCCTTATTAACACTTGACCTAGCCAACAACGTGGTCTTGTATCTGTTAAACTCATTTCCACTGAGGCCTTAATGATTGATAGCAGGTTAATATATTATCTCCATTCGAACAGGCGACATGCCTTTAACCCAAAGGAATAAAAAGCTAATGGTGGAATTTCAGGCATCTATAGCAGGTGTGTTGGACAGTGACCTTGAAATCATATGGGGTAAATGGCTACGTATTTGGCCCAAACACAAATCTGATCCCAGGTGTCTTCGTTCTGTGGACATACACCATTTTCACAACTATCAGCTCAGTTTGCCCTCATACATCTAAGAATAAATGCATCTGTCTAAAGAGCAGAAAAAGGCCTCTTCTCCATCTCTCTCTTTCCAATTTTCTCCCTCTAATCCAGGCTTATGGAGAGCCCAGAAGAATGCCTCTCCTCATATTACTTCTCTGTATCATTTTAAAAGTAGGGCTGGAAAGTGTCTGGAATGTAGCATGTTGTAGAATGAGAGGACAGGGAAAATGTCTTGGTTGTGTTCAAGGCCAATCTTGATCCAATTGGGGCTCAGGAAGAAAAAAGACATTCTGTCCCCTAGGACCAAGTTCAGATGATCTCTGGGCTCAAATCATTGGAGCCAAAAGACACACATCAAGAGAGTTTTAAAATTATGTGTATTAGGAGAGGCGGTGTAACATAAGAGAAATGGAATCCTCCTGATTCCAAGGCCAGTGTGCTTTCCAGTATAAACCATGCTATTTTAATAATTTGTTCTCTGAATATTGAAGCCCTTTCATGCATTTGCATAGGAAAAAGAGGCCCACCTTAGTCTTACGAAGTCTCACGGCTTCCTACTTTACTAAAACACACTTGGCTTTGGAAATTGGGCCAAATGGACTTGTCAGCAGTTTCTCATTTAATCGGTCTTTGATCCTTCAGCTTTGAACATATTTGCATTTTCAGTTTCACATCTCCTGGCAACATAAACACAGGAGCAACTGAAAGTAAGGGCCTAAAACCCGGGCCTTGCTTAGCTGCTAAAAAAGTCCTAATGTAGAATCTCCAACTAGTTCTGAAGGTCCTTTTCATTAGGAGAGGCCTCTATATTTGTAGGAAGAAAAAAGAACCCCACAATATTTTTATTTTTGCTTTAATTTTCTAATCGTTTCATCAAAGAGCATTGATCCTAGTAGGTGAATATAGTCTCTGAGGGATGAGGTTTTACCTGTGCTAGAAGTTCTCAGCAGAAAATATATGTGTATGTGTGTGTGGGTATATACACACATATGCTCATGTGTGCATATTTCTAGTTGTCATTATGACATTTTTATGGAAAGATAATTAGGTGGTCTTCTGTTTATTGGCCTCTTCTGACTGCATTTTCATTTTTATCTTTCTATTCTAGTTTGCTTCATTTTTTCATTTGCCTTGGTTTTTTCTTGATCCCTCTTTGAAATTTATCCTTAGTTAGGGACTAGCTTCAGAAAGCAGCCTATTTCCTATTATCAGCACCATTTTCACCTGGGCTTGAATGGGGCCCTACCCACACTCACCTGTCATTTTATTGTGTGGGCTGTGAATGAAGAAAAGCTTCATTGACAAGTAAGTGCTTATAGTAAGGCCACGTCCCCTGGCCTTTCCTGCTTTCTCCTACAATTTTGGCCAGTGGTGTGAATGGTGTATAGGCTGGGTCAGCCAACTGTTGGCTTATTATGGGTTTATTGCCTAGCAACTGCAAGCCTGGCTCCCATGTTGGCAGCCCTTGGGTGAAACGTTACCTGGCTCACTGCCTGGGGACTAGTGTCTAGTAGCTGCAGAGTAGGCCCATTCCAACTCCAGAATGGTTTTGGGGTCCCCAGATTTCTGGGGGTCTTGTTTTAGTCCAGACTTAGGCCAGATCATAAAGTGTGCATGACTGCCATGGTGGGGAAGTGGGTCAGTTGTCCTGACTGACTCTAGGGGTAGGGGGTTCTACCCTAAGGAACTGAGCTGCCCCGGGGTAGGGGGAGATGGTAACTGAGCAGGATCCCTCACAGAGGTCCCTCTTCTGAACCCAGAACAGTGGGTCTGGTTCTGATCTCCAAAAATCCCTGACTTAATTCACATCACGGTTTTGGATTGGACACCATTGAAAGATTTAAGAGACCTCTGCGGTAAAGCTGTACTTTTAGGGGGAAAAGCTCCAAGGGTATACTTGTGCCATGAGTACATAACAGTGCTACATACCCATTAGATGCACAATTGATTAATTTTGGTTTGTCCACTGTCTAGCCATTCCCACACTTGGGCTACAACTCTACTTACAGAATGAAGGCATGGGTAATTTATTGCAGCTGTACATATGAAAATATTTGATTTTTAGGGAGAAATGGTTCTCAGACCAGGCTCTAAGGTTGAGGGCCTAGGTAGAAGTTTAGAAAAAATGTCCATTCAGATGATCATAGACTAGGAGTTGGGAGAGACCTTAGAGGCCACTGAGTCATAGTATTATAGCTTTAGAAATGGCAGGGAACTTAGCAACTACCAAGTCCAACTTCCTCATTTTATAGATGAGAAAACTGAGGGGCAGAAAAGTTAAGTACCTTGCCTAGGGTTATATAGATAGTGTTTTTGAATTCAGGTCTTCAAACCTAATTTTATAGATGAAGACACTGAGTTCAAGTGACTTGCCCAAGGTCACACTGAGAGAAAGCATCAGATTTGGGCTTTGGACCTGGGTCCTCTGATTTCAAAGCCAGGGTTCTTAAGGCTACCACCAGCAGTTTTCAATTTCTCAGGCAGAAGAAAAAGGTAGATGTTGGTAAAGGTGGTGTTGGGTAATATGAGAACTAGCATCTTATTCACAGTGACCAGGTGCTTCTGCTTTTTAAATAGTTTCTGGACACTTGACAGGGTTCCTTATCTCAAAGGCTGCTGTCAGTGGTATTTTGAGA
The DNA here is from genome assembly GCF_011100635.1 of Trichosurus vulpecula. Classification (NCBI taxonomy): domain Eukaryota; kingdom Metazoa; phylum Chordata; class Mammalia; order Diprotodontia; family Phalangeridae; genus Trichosurus; species Trichosurus vulpecula. The sequence continues at coordinate 132,473,263 of NC_050581.1, forward strand.
ATTCTGTATTTTAAGAACAATAATGATACCACATAGCTATGCCATGGGTGGAGACAATGCCTGCTAAACACACCACCGCATGGTAAAAAGCTGCCTGCCACAGCAACATCAGCCTCCACTGCCAGGGTCAGATACTGGCATTATAAAAGGGCTCTGGCCTATTTACCCCGGTGGGTTAGAAGGTGGGATATGCTGTGAAATGAGACAAGCAACAATAGGACGGTGTTACAATAAGTCCCTAAGGGTTGGAAATCTCTGCCCCAGAGTTCCCCTCTTGTAGCCTGAACACAGGGCAGAGCCTTTGCTGGCTTTTCCCCCTTGGTACCAAATTCAACAAAGGCAGCAGCTTCCTGGGGCAGGATATCTTTCAAAAGCATTAACTTCCCCGATAAGATTCCTAGCATTCCTCAGTGGGTTCCTAGTACCATCTTGAACTGAGGTATGCTAGAATAGTAGAGTGCAGGGCTCACCGTCAGGAAGACCTGGGTATGAGTCTTGCCATTGACACACTGTAAAGGCAATCAGTGAATGGGAAGATCTTTCCTGCCCATTTGAGTGGGCTTCAGGGGCGGGGCTCTCAGGGTCTTGGGGAGAATGGCTAGGACTGGAGCCAATGGTAGGCACCTGAGTTCTGGTCCATGTGATGACATGAAGCCTGTGGTGGGAGGAGCTTGTTGAATGGTTAGAGCAGAGCTAAGAGGCAGTTGGTGAGAGCAGTTAAGAGCTGAAGGAGAGAGGAAGCAGTCAGCTAGTTGGAACACAGCTTGGAGGCTGCGGCGTCAGGTGCTACAAAAAAGCAGGACTGACCCTCATGGAGACCAGAGAGTGCTGAGCAGGGGCTTGAGGCCAGTGGGTGGTCTTCTTGCTGGAGGCCCCTGGCATTGGGAGGGGGAGGCACCAGTATGGCTTGGCTTGCTGCCATAATGTTTTTCTGTGGTCTCCTGGTCACTATTGTGAGATGGACGTACTGGTTTTGGAAGGTTCTTACCAGGATGTCGAATTGGGGACGCTGGTCTGTGGGTCTGCTACTTTTGAGTTTCAATAAATGCTTTAACTTCTCTGCCTTCTACTTAGAGAATTCCTTATATCCTGCGATCCTGAACCATTCAGGCATATTCATGGTTATCTTTGAAGTCATGAATTCTGCCTTAATGATATACACATCTTGACTGGGGATCCCTGGGCAAATCACTTAACCTCTCAGTGCCCTCAGAAAACTAAGACAATAAGTTTCAGAACAGTTGCTGATCTGCATTAATAGAGGGAATTGGGCCAAAAATTCCTCATACTAATAAGAAATCACAGGCCAAATACCCTTTGTAAAACCCCCTTTCCCCTCCTTCCTTCCCTCCCCTCCCAAAAAGGGCCAGGCCCTGCAGGAAAATGAAACCGTCTCTGACCTCAAGGACCTTAGATTCTAACAGGGGTGAATGAGAAGTACAAATATGAAATATTTATTTACAATTTCAGTGCGAAGGGGAACTCTACCAACTGGCGAAGTCAAGGAAGGTCTCAGGTGGCATTTGAGGTGAGTGTTGAAGGGAACTAGGGTTTCCATGAAGCAAAACTGAGGAGACTGGATATGGAGGGAAGCCTGGACAAATGCAAGGAGGTGGGAGATAGAATGTCATGTAGGTGGAACATCACAGAGGCAATTTGCCTGGAACACAAAGTGCATAAAGTAGGCTAATATCTAATCAACCCAGAAAGACAAACTGGAGCCAGACTGTGAAGGACTTCCAAGTACCTGAAAGAGGACTTTGTTAAATTACTAATCTCTGAGCCTCAGACAACAACTCTCAGAATCAAACAGGTTTCCATCTGCATTGGTGGAGAGAGTTTCACACTGGTGAAATCTACAGGTCCTGGACATACTGATCAATGGTAAACTGGTCCACTCAGAAGAATGATGTATCCTAAGCTGTTAGTCTTTAAGAACAAATTGAGAGAGCTGAATGCTAAGACCAGTAGATACCCCCCTTTTGGTGTTCTGAGTCTAGGGGAGCACCCATCTGGCACCTCCTTTGGAATCCTGATCCTCAACATAATGGAGGTAGTGGAAAGTTCACCATACTATACACCCTGAGACCCGAGCTCCAGAACCATGCATAACTTGCCATTTGGACAACTTGGACAAATAATTTAACATTCCTGGACTTTGGTGTGCCCATTTTTGAAATGGGGCTAATATTACTTGTTTTTTCCAAACAATGAGATAAAACTTATGAAAGCAACTTGAAAAAAAATGTTGGTTTCACAATAAAAGACAGCATTTATATAGTGCTTTATCTGTTCTGTAAAGCTCTATAACTCATTTCACATTCTATCCTGGTTTTGTTTTTGTTTGTTGAGACTCAGGTTTGTTCAAAAATGATTTTGAAAATTTGGGGTTTTTTTAAGCAAGGAAAACTTTTTAAAATGTTTTATTTACAATGTTTTGTCCTCTCTTCTTTCTGAGGAAACTGAAATACCAGGTGGCCATTCAACAGGAAAATATGACCTCTCTTCTCTGTGTTGTCTATACATCCTTCTGTATGGACAACACTAAGTAGTGTTGACAGTGTAACAGACATGGGAGATTCCTGGCTCAATCTTTATTGGAATGAAATCTCTAGTTGTGGGCAGGGTCAACAGATCTCTGGGTTTCTCTGCTCCCTAGAGTTGTACTGAACAGCCTATAGTAACTCAAAGAACTCAGGACACTTCGAGATGATCCAACGCAACAACTCCATCTTACAGAAGTAGAAACTGAGGCTTGGGCGGATGTGAAAGGGGAAACAAGGAATACATGAAGCAGTGAAGGGAGTGCACCATTCTAAGTTTGGTTCTGTGGCTTCAAATGTTTCTAAACTTATCAAGCATTTATTAAGTACCTACTACGTGCCAAGCATTGTACTAAGTGCAATAAATACAAAAACAAAAAAATGAAACCTTCTCATCCTCAAGAAGTTGAAATTCTTATGGGGGTGGGGACACACAATATGTAAAAAGTCAGAAATGAACACAACATAATTTTTAGGGGAAGGGTGCTAACAACTGGAGAGATCAGGGTGGGGCCAAATGTTAGAGGCGACACCAGAATTGAACCTCAAAGGCAACTAGGGATGCCAAGAGGTATAGGGAAGGGGGGTGGTATATTTCAGGCATAGAAGTGGGAGATGTCATACTGTTGAGTATGGGAAATAGCAAGTGACTTTTCCTGGAGTGTTTTATGGGGAGTAATGTGAAATATGTCTGGAAAGCTAGTTTGGGTCAGATTGTGAAAGGCTTTAAATGTCAGGTGGCGGGATTAGTTATCTTATATTTGAGGCAACTTTGAGTCATAGAGCGATATGGCCACACCTGTGCTCTAGGGCTATCTGCACCCCCAAAACAAAATGAGAAATGGAGTCATGGAAATTCACACAATTATAGCAACTTAATTTGTTTTATTTGTGGCACTAACAGTCAGATAATATAGACAGTTGCAGATAAAAGCAATTGGCTGAATGCTCTCCTCACTTTGGAAAGTTAGTGACATGTGTAGCTCTGGTTTAAGTTGAAGCAACGAAAAACCAGTTTTCCATTTTAGATGATGCCCAGAGCCGAAGTGATCATAAAAAAATTAAAATACAGATTTTTCTATTGCCTTTTTTTTTCAAGATGATATAGATCACAGGAAAAGAAATCCTCATGATTGCTATTTATCTTTTAAAGTTATTTCAATTTAACAAAATACTTTTAAGGATATATACAGAATGCTAGGAGAGTAGTTAAACTTTGTTATAAATACTGGTGACACCAAACAGGAAGCTATAAGAAGATTTATAGTACAAGGATGGGGAAGGCAGATCCTAAAGAGCAGGCTGAAAGGGACAAGCCTGAGTCCCCGATCATGAACCATTAAGCAAAATTCTCAAAGTCGTTTCCCAAACCAATTCAATCTCTGCGGCATGTAAACACATGATTTCCCTCTTCTTAGCACTCTCGGAGACCAGGAGGGTCTACAGATGTTCGTTGGGGTCAGTACGCAGCGCTGCAGTTGTAGCTTATACTTCATATCCCCACATGTGACAAGCTTCAGAGACAACCTATCCTATAGTCACTAAAGACTGCTCGCTGGTCCTTCTGAGGATCTGAAACTGTCTACCTTTTCATTGCCTCACAGCATGGATCCTATGCAAATGACAGAGTTTGATAAATATCATGGGATTGTGATAATTGGTTTAAAGAAAAACAGTGGGTCAGATACTGATCTATGAAACCCCGTGGGATTATGCTCCCCGATCTTTGCGGAAGCAAGAATCAGACAATTTCAGCTATGAAAAAGTCACAATGCCCTTTTCAAAATTCCTTTCAAGACATATAGGCCCTGTATTACTTTCCAACTGCATTTAACTGGTCACTGACCCTTTTATCTCCTGCTTGCAGATTTCAAATGAGTAGATGTTTTTCGAACAGCTGTATACGGTAAAAAGGCTTGGCGGTAGTCTGTAATCAGTGGAGGACAAAGACCTCCTTTCCATTTTGCCCAAATGGATAATTAAGTGTTAGTGCTGTAGTGCTGGGCTACACAATATTTATATTTTTATTAACCTGCCAACAAGAATAGTTTATTGGCAACCTTAAATATATTCAGAGGCAGAACACATTTCCTTGGCACACAGGCTGGGCAGCAAAAAGTATTTTTTTCCCTTTGAACCATTATACAGGAACATGCTGAAAATTAACTACATATATTTTGGCCTATAGACAAGAAAGTAATACCGACTTGTGATGTTCCTCACCGCTCCAAGTCCTTGAATGATGATTATGGGTGTGTTATGGGGTTAGCTTTTGCAATTATCTGTTCTTTATACACTATTCAAACAAGCAATGGGACCTGAAATGAAGAAAAATATATACCACCATTAAAATATTTCAAACCAAAATATAGATCTTATTTTATTAAAGGGCTAGATGATTTGGGTAAAATTAAAATCACCCTAAAGGAAATATGATCTGCTTTGGAAAACAAGGAGGGGAGGTAGTTTGGGGTAGTAGAGAGAACTCTAGAAATTCTGGAGTCAGGAACTCTGGGTCTGAGTGTTGACTGGGGCTGCATGATCTTGGATTAGTCAACATTTCCGGACCTTGGTTTTCTAAACTGTAAAGACTAATCAATACGTAAAAGGGAAAAGAAGTGCAGTGTAGTAGAAAGAACATTAGATTTGCAGTCAGGAGACCTGAGTTGGAATCCAAGCTCTCTTACCTGTGTGGCCTCAGGCAAACTGCTTAACCTATCCATTAATAAGCACTTATTAAGTACCGTTCTGTGCTTAGTGCTAGGGATACAAAATGGAACAGTCCTTGTCCTCAAGGGGCTTACATTTTAGTGAGAGAGACAACACGCATGCGTGCATACCTGTCTATCTATCTATCTCTGAATACTAAAAACAGGTACCAAGCAGGTATGGTACAGCTGGGGGAGGGGGGATCAGGAAGGCCTCATGCTTTTCCCAAGGTGGTGTCTGAGCTGAGGCATGAAGGAAACCCAGGATGTAATAAGGCGGGGGTGAGCAGAAAGTGCATTCTTGGTATGTATGATGTCTGATGTCGCTGAGTGTTGAGTGAGGAACAGCAGGGCAGCCACTTTGAATGCATATTATGGGACTTAGAAAGGGTAGTAATGTATATAACAAAGTGGAGATTCAGGATGGGGCCAGGTTGTGAAAGCTTAAGTGCTCTGGGACTTAATTTTCTCATTTATATAATGAAGAAGCTGGACTGGAAGATTTCTAAGTCTCTTTCAGCTCTAAATTCTATGATTTAGAGTACCCTCATTTGTTTTTGAGGATCCAGTGTGAAAGGCCTAAACAAATATAAAGATTTTAAAAAGCCAGAACAGGGCACGGCCCAGAGCAAGTGTTAATAAATGCTTATGAACTGAACTTCCTCTTCAGTATGTTTACTGACTTTTCTACTCTCAGGTTTGCATTCAATTTGAAGCATCATTCTAGACTTTGGCAGCTATAGCTTTCAAATCCTGTAACCATTGGCTCAACCCTGGACACTCTTCCCACACTGATCAACTGAGTAGAATTTGGTTTGTTGAATAATTTAGATGACAGATTCCAGGGCTCTCGGTTGTTTTAGTAAGGTTAGAAGTTTTCTTCCCAAATCCGCCCACCTCTGCTCCACCAGAGTCATGTTCCCCAAGATCTAAGAAAATTAAATTGGAAAAGAGTTGAGCTCATTTGCTATAAAAACTGCCAGCCAGTCTAGACCTGGTTTTGAATAGGAAATAAGATGGATCAGGGGCTGGAAGGAAGTCCCATACCACTACGGCAGACTTCACTCTCACAAATACCACTGCTTATTCTGGCTGGAATGCCCGTAGGAGGCTGGGCTTATACTGGGTAGGGCTTCTGTTTGCTGGGATCATGATGACTAGGTATTTGGAAGGTGGAGGACATTCTCTGTAACCTCCAAGTCTGGACTGGATTAAATTTCCTAGGGTAAGACCAAGGCAGACTGAGACCTACTGAGGCACTTTTGGATTATCTCATAAGGATGATAAAATGTTACAGTCAGAGAGAACATCATAGATCATTCTAGTCCAGGGGTGGGGAACCTGAGGCCTTGAGGCCACATGTGGCCCTCTAGATCCTCAAGTGTGGCGCTTTGAATCCAAACTTCACATAACAAATGCTTTCATTAAGGAGATTTGTTCTGTGAAGTTTGGATTCAGTCAAAGGGCTGCACTTGGGGACCTATAGGGCCACATGTGGCCTCAAGGCTGTAGGTTCCCACCCCTGTTCTAGTCTAAGCTAGAAACAGCCTTGTACAAGAAGAGCTTGCTGAATTTAGAGGAAGGGGATCTGAGTTCATTTCCTGGCTCAGTCTTTTATTGTCTGGGTGACTTTGAGAAAGTTATCTTATCTGTCTATGCCTCAGTTTACTCTTCCATATAATAAGGGAGTTGAGTGAGATGGGCTTTAAGGTCCTTTCCAGCCCTATGCCTGCGATCCTATGTCTCTTCCAGTTCTAAATCCTATGATTTAACCTTTCCTCACGGGCTTCTCTTTGTTAGTTAGTAAAGAAAGAGTGTTTTATAAAATGTAAGACCCTATAGAGATACAAAAGATTTTTCTATTTGGTTTCTATGAACCTACAGTCCTTTATATTAAAGACAAGGAAACTGGGCCTCAGATAGGAATAAATTTATCCAAGGTCCTTTTGGCCTTTGGTAGCATGGTACCAGCAATATTTGCCTAAGTGTAAGGAACCATCTTTTGCCAGTCTAAGTTCCTTGGAGCAAATTCCTAGAATAGTTGCTAATAGGGAGACTTTTCAGAAAGTGAGACTTATGTTCATAGGATCACAGCTCTACAGTGGAAAGGGATCTCACAGGGGATCTAGCTCAATCTCTTTATTTTGCAAGTGAGGAGCCTGGGGCCCAGGGAGTTTAAGTAATTTACCCAAGATCACAAAGGTTGTAAATGGCAGAGGTAGTACTTAAACCCAAGTCTCAGGACTCCAGAATCAGGGCTCTTTACCACTGTCCCATGGTGCCATGTTTCAGGCAGGCGTTTAACTGGGATGAGCTGAGAGGTGGCATATTGGAGACAGTGCTTCCCGCCTCGGATTGTGGGAGACCCGAGTTCAAATCTCACTTCCTGCATTTACTAGCTGTGTGACTGTAGGCAAGTAACTTCACCTCAGCCTCAGTTTTCTTATCTGTTAAATGGGAACAATAATACCTCTACTCTAATGAAGTCCAAGTAGGAATATGTATGTAAGTATGTATATATGTGTACATGTATACATGTGTGTACATGTGTACACACATAAAATTTGGCTAACTTTATATTATCTAAATGATTATTACTATCATTATCATCATCAGCAGCATTACTATATCTGGCATTTCTCCATCATCAGTATGGTATACAAAGGAATTTAAAAAATATTCTCTATCCACCTTGGAAGTAGCTATGGTGCCATATTTAATCAGAGACAATGGCCCGACTGCAAGTACTTATCGCCTTGCTCTATGACCAGAGAGCATATATGTAAAATGAAGACAGAGAGTGGTCCTATGAGGGCAACAGGAGTTTCTTGCAACACGTATATGTAAAATAAATGGACATTTTAACCTGAGTTTAATATATTCTACCTAAATCAAAGCTCTAGAATGACCATCCACATATTTCTGTTTCATAAAAGTGCATTTATACCAGCAGAGGAAATAGCCTTGGAAAGGTAGCACGGTTTCCTAAAGGAAGGAGAGTGTGTATTCACTTGCACACCTGGGCACAAGTCTCTAATATGCAAACCTATTATACACAGACACATCCTATACAAAAGAAACCGGATCGTCATTTTCATCATGACCTCCCATCTCTCATTTCATTCTGATTTCACTTGCCTCGTTACCTAGCTCAGGTCATATGTAGTTAAGACACTGATTTCAATATTAATACTACTCTTGGCATTTTTGTTCATCCCAGTCTTGGGCTCCATGTCCCCTTTTTCACCTCCTACATTCAAATGTTAATATTGTCAAGGAAAACCATAGAACTGGAAGGACTGATCTCAAGAGAGTGCTACAGTAAAAAGAGAACTGAGTTTGGAGTCAGAGAACTAGATTGAAACCCTTCGCTACTTGACTATCTCTGTAACCTCTGGCAAGTCACCTAACCTTTCTTGGCCTCAGGTTCCTCATCTTTAAAAGGAAGGGATTTGACTATGGGGGTATGGCCTGTAAAGTCCTGTTCAGCTCTAAATGTACGATCACTATGTTCATGTACCCACGTGAAATATTTCTTGCAATGTTTGGTCATTAAGTTTTGAAGTGCTCATGAGGAGCATGAGCAAAAAAGAAACAAAACCCAAAGATACTATGAATATAATGTCCGTTTATGCTCCAATATCTAGTATAGAGGATGAAGTAGAGAAATTCTAGAAGGGTAGAAGGAGTTGTGAGAGCTTACAAAATCTTATATTCTTCATATAAAAAGGATTGGACTAGATGGTCTCTGAGTTCCCTTCTACCTTTGACATTCAGTTCTAAGAAGAAACTAATAAGATCCTTCAAAGCTTGTCAACATTTGCTTTGATCATCAATGGCACCACGTGAGAATGGGGAACCAGGGGGATGGCAAAAACATATAGTGGGAAAATACGGTTTGAGACCAAGAAATTAAAAAAAAAACCAAAAGGCTTGTATCTTCCTCAGAAACCTGAAGTCTATTTATCACAAACAGTCTTTCTTTTAGAAGAGAGTTGGAAGGGATTGGCCATGGCAAGTACCCAATATCATCACAAAAAATGAAACTGACCATCTTAAAAGATGTAAAACAAATGGCTACTGGCAGATTTGTAAACAAGTTAGAAAATTCTGTTCCAAGGTTTTAAGTGAAGATTTCAGAGGGTTTTTACATGATTATAGGTGACATACATTGTTTTCAGCAACCCAAAGAGAAGTTAAGTGTTCAGAAGCGGAAGGTAGCCAAAAGTGTTAAATGCTGGGAGGGGTCAAGAAGTATGAGGATTGAGAAAAGGCCTTGAGGTTGGAAGTTAGGAGATCTCTGGTAATTTTGAAGAGAGCCATTTCAGTGGAGTGAATTCATTCCTCTCTGGGTCTATTCCAGACTCTCTGGACTTCCTTTCCCATGCCACTGAAACCTCCTGACCTTGGAAGTTCACTCCACCACTGGACTTTTCACAATGGAAGTGCCCTTTGTCCCTTCAACCCCTTCCTTTGACTGGCTGGTTCCTCCCAGAACCTCCATTTTAAGGGAAATGCCAAGGCGTTTTCTTTATTCGTCACCAGGCTCCACTCCTGACTCTTGGGACTTTCTCTACCATTCCCCAGACTTGGTACCACACCTTTGCAGTTTCAGCTTCCTTTTCTGTGTTGTTTTCCCTGTTAGTATGTAAGTTCCTCAAGGGTAGGGGGTATCTTTATTTCTGCCTGTTTTTATATTACCAGTGCTTACCATGCTGCCTGTCTCATAATAAATGCTTGTTGACTCGAGTGAGGAGTTAAACATAACAAGGAAATTGAGAACCTGGGAGAGGATAGTTGTGCCCTTCACAAAAATAGTGGAATTTGGAAGAAGGGTGGGTTTAGAGCGGAAGGAGGATGATGTAATGATGCAGCTGGGTGTCTTAGTGGATAGAGTGCTCGCCTGGAGTCAGGAAGACCCAAGCTCAAATTCAGCCTCAGACACTTACCAGCTGTGTGACCCTCAGCAAGTCACTTAACCTCTATTTACCTCAATCTCTTCATCTGTAAAATGGGGCGAACAGCACCTAACTCCCAGGGTGGTTGTTGTGCCAGTGCCTGGCACATACTAAGTACTATATAAATGGAAGTGATTATTATTATACAGTGAAAACTGTGAGGCACATTACAGCTTCTCTGTGTCTATTCATCCTGTCGAGCTCATGGTGTTTTATCTGAAATAGAAAAGCTTACCAGTCACTCCCAAGGAGTGCAGAACCCATCTTGCTGAGGGGCACCTAATACAGTCACAAAGCATGAGGGTGTTTTCCCAATGGCACCTTAGGTACCCTAGTTATGGTAAAATAAAGGGGCCAGAGATCAGCCCCATGATTAGCTATCTTGGGTAGTAGGATGGGATGCATTCCATCTACCCCCCAACTGCTTATGCCTTGGAGTCATTCTACGGTCCACACTTTGAAGATCACTGGCATAGATTATGATATACAACTGGATGGCTGCCCCCTGAGTTAGTCTTCATTTCCTCTATCATGGACAAGTGCATCTGGGACCAGAAATGACAAAGAAAACAGGCCGAATGCAATTTGAGAAACTGAATTTCCAATGATTCCAACTTGTTCTTTGACACAAAACTCTAACTTGGCTCACCAAAATTGTCCAGGTGATACTACAAGGAGAACACCACAGTCTCCGAAGAGTCAAAAATTGTGGGCAACTCAGAAAGTAATAGAAAGACACATGGTTGGTTTAAGGAAGCCATAACATATCACAATAACAACTTGTGCTCAGGAGATGGCATGAAAGATACCAAGAGACTCTATGATCAAAAAGGGAGGGGAGTGAGTTGTGTAACAAGAGCAGGAGATAGTGCCGAGCTGGTACCCATGAAATCTCAAAGACCCTAGAAGGCTGCTAGCATGTTGAATAGACTCTCTTCGAAGGATTGATTCTGCTAGGTGGTACAGTGGATAGAGTACTGGAAATGGAGGCAGGAAGACCTGATTTCAAATCCAGCCTCTAATATCAGCCAGTTGTGCAACCCTGGGGCAAGTCACTTAACCACTACCTGCCTCAGTTTCCTTATCTGTAAAAAGGTGATGATAATGATAGTATTTACTTCCCAGTGCCGCTATGAGAATAAAATGAGAAAATATTTGCGAAACACTGGGAAAACCTTAATGCACTATATAAATGTGTAAGGCCAATCAGTAAGTGAAAGATCTTTCCCCACCATTGAATAGGCCTCAGGTGAGGCCAAGGAAGGGAGGCCTGTTTAGAGGCAGGCCCACACCCTTTCACTAACTAGGTGTGAGGCCCCAGGCCCACACCCTTTTGCTGATTAAGCCCACATGGGTGTGAAGCCCTCAGGGCCCTAAGGGGAGTTGCTAAGACCAGAGCCAATGGTATGTACACTGAGTTCTAGTCAATCAGATGCTGGCTAGGACTGTGTAAAGAGAGTCCAGAACTGAAAGCAGCAGAACTGAGAATGGAAGGATTCAGAAGTAGACATCAAGAGAACATTGAGGCAGCAAGAGCTACAGGGATCGAAATTCATCCCAAGGAGAAGGAACAAGAACTTGGAGTCTACAGAGCTGCAGAAGAGAGTGCCGAGCAGAGAGTTAAGATTCATGAGTGATTGTTTACAGGAAGGCCCTAGCAGGGGGGAAGGTTACAGGATGACTTGGCTCCTTGCTATAATATTGTGTTATAATTTCCTTGTTGCTACATTGAGATGGGCTTACTGGCTTTGGAACATTATTACTACTATATGGAATTGGAATTACTGGTCCTGGGATTGGATTCCCTTGTGTCTAAATAAATGTTACACTTCCTCTGCCTTCTACCTAGAGAATTTCTTATACTTCGCGATTACAAACCATTCAGGCATGTTCATGGTTATCCTCAAGGGCATGAATCTTGCCTTATTGATATAAAATGCTATTATTATTACTACAGAACATGGATAAGATTCATAGATGAGAAAGCATGGACAGATTGGTACCTACATTGTTGGGGGGAAGAAACATGTTGATGAGAACATAAATCTATCAAAATGTTGAAGAAATATTTTCATTCCAATAATTTTTGAAAAGTATAAATATTTATCATATTTAAAAAAAACAGTCCCCATTTAGGTGAGGGGGGAAGTAAATATTGAAATTGGCTTTGATGTTCAAACAGTTGCAGGAAAGGTGAGTGTGAAAGGTGGCTGGTGTACTGCTTTTTGCCCTTGAGGGTTCTGTGATCCATCTAGGAGAACCCCCTGCAAACTTCCTGTCAAAAGAAAAAAATTAACTTTAATCAAAAACAAAAGTACTCTCGAGTTCACCAAAAACTCTTTGACCCTGCCTAAGAACTACTGGCTTGTATTCCATTCCTGGCACCTCTTACGATGTTAAGATGTAACATTAATGTAAAACTCTGATGCTAGAGAAGTGAAAAGGGAAGAAAGAAGGCAAAGGAGCCTTATTTTAGCTTGTAAAAAAATGGCTTGAAAGAAGGGAAGTCTTTGACTCAGTTCTGATTTTTAAGTAGTTTCTGGCCTTGCTTTATTCAGCATTTTGTTTTCAAGGATTTGGATGAAGGCACTATCCAATTTGCTGATGACACTAAGTTGGGAGGGGGAGTTAATGTGGTGGATGAATTCAAAACTCAAAAGTTATCTTGTCAGATTTGGAACATCCACCCAACTATGATTTGGAAGCTGAACATTGATATATACAAAATTGTGAAAATGGATAGTAACCTCACAAATACAGAAGGCGGGGGGGCAAAACTTGGGCTGGCAGCAGTTCATATGAAAAAAGACCAAGATCTAGTGTCCAAATCAAGGGATTTAACAGTTTCACAATGAGCCATGCTGATGAGACCACATCTAGAACACTGCATTCAATTCTAGGCACTGATTATTAAGAAGGACCTGGATGATCAGGATGGCAAAACCACGTCTTATGAAACATTGTGAAAGAAATTAGGGACCTTTAACACAGGGGAAAGAAGACTTGGGACTGGGGGAAGATAAAATAATTATCTTCAAATATCTGAAGAGCTATCTTGTAGAAGAGCATTATCAAATCACAACAGATGGGTGAAAATTACAAGGAGGCCAACTTCCTCTTTTTAATAAGAGGGTATCTCTTCTCTTCTTGAAGGCAGAGACTGTTTCATTTTTGTCCATGTGTCTCTAATGTGTTGCACTTGCCTTGGATGTGTGTTTAATAATAAATGTCTGTTGAATTATTTAATTGACCTGGATGAAAGAAAACTCTAATAGGAGCTATCTATCAATGAAACTTTGCTGTTGTTGTTTGGTTGTTTTCAGTCACGTCTGACTCCGCGACTCCATTTGGGGTTTTATTGGCAAAAGTACTAGAGTGGTTTGCCATTTCCTTCTCCAGCTCATCTGACAGATATGGAAACTAAGGCAAATAGGATACGTGACTTGTCCAGGGTCACCCAGCTAGTAAGCATATGAGGCCAGACTTGAACTCAGGAAGCTGAGTCTTCCTGATCTTCCCTGCACTCTATCCACTGCACCACCCAGCTGCCTCTACCAATGGTATAGAGAGACTTACGGTGATTTCTTCAACATTGCAAGTGTTCAAGGAGAGGCTAAGTGGCCTCAGACATAGATGCAATGGTCTCAATTTCTTCATTAGGAAATGGAAAAGACTTCCTTCTAAGGTCTTTTCTGACACTAAGATTTTCATAATATGATTACCCAAATTCAGGTGAACAATTTTGTATTTGTCTTAAGAAATCTATCTAGCTCCTTTACCATTACATTTCCCCAAATAAAGCTTTAACATTGGAATTTACTCCATACGAAGAGGCACATCTAGGATTGTCCTAATTTCTAGATTAAAGTAAAAGAAGCATTTTTTCACATTTACATCATTGTGTAACAAATCAGATTATACTTGCAAAGACAATTCTATTCTCAACTTAATTATCATCAGCTTATGGCATTTTAGAACTAAACTGGAATTCCCAGAGGCCCTGTGATACAATCTCTTATTTTTTGTATGCAGTACCTGAGAAGAGATTAAGTGACTTACCTAAGGTAAATCTCATAGCTAGCTAGCATCATTGGCTCTTAAATTTATGTCTACTAATTTCATCAGGGGTTAAGTGGCACATCAAAATGGTGTCTGTAGAGCCCTTTCCTGGTCGAAGAGCAGCCCCTGAACAAACCATTTAGCTGAGAATATTGTGTAAACAAAGGCCTTATCTGGGACCTTGTAAATCACTAATGGATAATAGCAGTTCATTTAAGCCTTGGAATATATGTATATTAAAAAGATACTCTATATGTCCTATAATTTTATTTGGTTTAATTTTCAGAGACCGCAACAGATCAATATTTTTGAATGACCAGACTCAGACTTCACTCTCATTCAATCATATTCCAGGAAGGACACCATGATTTACATGGAAGGAACGTCTTCTTGTTTTGTGCCTCAGGAACCCTGAGATCTTTTACAGCTCCTGGACTATTTGTTCAATGATTACTTAAGGGGCAGGGAGCAGACAAGGCCAAATCATATTTGCATGTTTATGCTTTACATCAGCAGGCTCTGGTGTGGGAAGAGAGTCATCTGTGTTTGCAGAGAGTTAGAGGTTTGTAGAATGGCCAAGGATTGCAGCAGTCTGGCCCAGATAAGATGTCTGACTCCTGGATGGGATACTCATCTGCTGTAAGATCCTGGGCAAGTCATTTACATTTCCTCTGCCCTACTTTGCTCTTCCACAAAGTGCAAAGTTCAAGTTCTTATTTCCTATCTAATGTCTAAGGGCTTCCAAGAAGATTTCTTACAGAATGTTTACTTTGAAGGAAAGATGCTTAGGCATGCAAAGAAAAAAAATTTCCCTGTCTAAAATAAACCTTTAAGTGCAAAAGACTAACAAAAAATACATACCTATTATAATTAATTTAGTTTTCATCGTATTTCATTTAGGTATTAAGTTCTATTACTTAACATCAAAGTGCCGATATGAAACAATTTTTGTCTGTTGTTCAGTCGTTTTCAGTTGTGCTAGACTCTTTGTGACCCCATTTGGGGTTTTCTTTGCAAATATACAGGAGTGGTTTGTTATTTCCTTCTCAAGCTCATATGACAGATGAGGAAACTGAGGCAAAGAGGGTTAGGTTAAGTGACTTGCCTAGGGTCACAAACCAGGGTCTGAAGTTGGATTTGAACTCAGGAAGATGAGTTTTCCTGACTCCAGGCCCAGCACTCTATCCACTGTGTCACCTAGCTGCCCCAGTATGGAACGATAAGGAACAAGATTTTAGGTTCAATGAAATGAGTCATTTTCAGGGATGGTAACAGAGGGAATTGGTACCAGAGTTTGTTTTGTATTTTGAATGCTGGTACTACATCAGATTGTGTAGCTGACAAGAAGTATGTAGGATAAATCAGAACTGAATATCGGGAGAAGGGTCTATTTTTTGTCTTTGAGGAAATAGCAAAAGGAATGGCCACTGGCAAGAATGCTTTATCAACACATGGCCTCATGGAGCAGAAGCAAAAACCAAAGGAAAAAGGATATTAGTAGAGCCATTTTAAACGGAAACTACCCAAACTATAACAGAAAAGTAGATGAAGTTTGAAAGGCCAATGGATTTGTGCCCAGGTTTTTAAAGATAGTTAAGTATCTTTGCTAAAGTTGGGACCTGTTCTATCCTATAATTCGGACCAGCACTTATGGTATCATACTGACTATAACTACCTTCCTGCTCTGTCACCCTGGGGAAAGCGTAAAAGGAGGCATTAGTTGGCCAGTCAGGAGATTCCACAGGCCTCAGAGATACCTGGGAGCTGAGAACAGTGTTCTTTAGCTACCATCAGGACACATGTAATCCTTCTGTTGTCCTGGGATGTTCTCATTGAAACACTGCCTCTCTGTACCTGAGTAGAGCACCCACCAACAGCCCCGTCTCAATCTCCCTTTGTGGGTGGGGTCTGGATCTGAAGTTAGATCACATATTCATTCTTTTTTTCCTGAAATACCTATTGACAATTGTGCCGTCTGTCATACATGAAAATCATACCATTGCCTAATCCTCATTAGAACACATGGCTTGCATTATTTTTCGAGATTCAATGATAGATTTGTACTGAGACATCAGTACTCTTAAATCTATCTTGCACATGACCCAGCTTGTATCCATGTGCATGGGCCAGGATAGGTGTTCTGTGAGTTACTACCTCGGAACAGCTATTCTGCAAGAGAAGCTAACTGGCTGCAAGCAGGGTTGAACCTGGAACCCCGTGTTCATTAAGGACCAACCTTCAACCAACTGAGCTATCCTGCCAACTAAGTTATTCTATCCAACCCAACAAGCATTTGTTCTCCTTAGCTATTGAACTAATTATTTTATTTTATTGTCCCAGTGAAGAAATCACTTTAAATTTGTTTGAAAAGCTTTTTATGATTTGTTTAGCTGTGTTTTAAATGTTCTGTTTTGGTGAGCTGATAAGCTAGAAAGGTAAATATGTTTGAAAAGCTATGGTCAGTAAGTAAAGCAGGCTGATTCAGAAATATGGTTTTAAGTTACCTGGAAGTCTTCGAGGGCCATTCTAAGGGAACCAGTAGAAAACCATTAACAGGGTATATCTCATGGTGTCTTTCAAATAAGCAACAGCAGATGCTCCAGCTTAAAAAGACAGAGAAACTAGCGGGCCAGAAACACTGTTAGGAGAGGGGCTTACATAGGACCAAAGTTCTATTCACTAGGAGGCTGTTTCTTTGTCTTTCTACTTTTGTTATAAGGTGAGGAAAGATAGATAAAAGCCATTTGAGGCTGCTTACATTTCTTTTTATTTCCAGAATATATAAACTTGACAAATCACTGCATATTAATTTCTCAATAAAGCCTGGACAACTGAGATTGTTGGCTATTACATGAAATTGAATCTTAAGCTCACAATGAACAGAATTTTAGATCTAGGAGGGTCCTTAGTAAAGGTCTACTGTAACTCTCTCACTTTGCTCAGGAAACTGAGGCCCCTAAGAAATGAATCCATTAGAATTTTGTGTTTTGTTATCACTTGCTAGTTTTCAGGGTGGTAACAAGCTAAGTTAAGATGATGAGGTAGAATTTTAGCAAATTGTTTAGAGTTGGTGATGGGAATAATTTGGATAAAAGGCAAAGATCCCAAAAGAAATATTTAACTGAGGATCATGTTTATATACATAAATATACATGACACGTTTATGTAAATACTTAGCTGTGCATGTATGTACATTTACAGTATGGCATAGTAGACAGAGAGCTCCAGCCTCAGAGTCAGAAAGACCTAGCTTTCAAATTCTGTCTTCGACACATACAGGCTGTGTGGCCCTGTGCAAATGGCATCACCTCTCAATGCTCTGGGCAATTGTCTAAAAATTTAAGTTAAAGGGGAGTTGCTGATTTGCATTGGCAGAAGGAGGTTTCCTCACAAGGTATTCTACTGAGCAAAAAAAAAAAAAATTCCACCTGTACAAAAATCATCAAATTCCAGAATCTGATTTAGTCAATGTGGTACTCTCTCTGCCAACTCAGGTCACAATATCTCTAGGGCTAAATAGACGGACTTTGGGAATTTCAGTGATTAAAAAGTTCATCCTCCTATTATCAGTTAACAGCAATGGATTCTCTCACTGGATCTGTATTCAAAGTCTTTCCAGTTTTGTAGGGCTGGCCACAGCTTCCATTTCTGTGACAAAGTCTTTGAGAACCAAGGATCACTGTTGGACCATGCTGAAGCATCAGTGAGGATTTGAGTGACACAGATACCCATGAAATATTTTAGACCTCACATGGGGAATAAAAAAAAATTCAACACTAAAGCGGCCTCTTCCTCCCCTGTATCTCTGCCAATATTTTCCCACTATGGAGGTCTTCATACGGATAGAGCTTTTTATTTTTCAAAGCATATTTCCTTTAATAAAAAAAAAACTGACAGGTTGTACTTTATTTACAAAAAATAAGGGGGGGTTGAAATTCATGCTAAGACTTTCTCTGTGTGCAAGAGCATGTGTGAGAAAAGCTGGTGGTAGATGGCACTAGGCTAGACTAATAAATGAGCAGGTTCTACTGGAGTAAAGTAAGAAAGGCTGATTTGAACTTCCTAAGTCAAGAACTTGGGTACCAGAAGATAAAAGAGGGAAGCATAAGAAGCAGGGCAATCATCAAGAAATGAACCCACAGGATGCTCCCAAAGCCAAACTGTAGGGCCTGATTATCCTGCAGGTGAACTGGATGGACTTGAACAACCCAAAGAAAATAAAATCTAGATTCTAGGTTTCATGGTTTATAAGATGGTTGGTGCAGGGACACTACAAGGTTCTTAGGGCCCAGGTTTAAGGAGGGAAGGAAGGAAGGCAGGAAACATTTATTAAGCACTTATTTTACTATGTGTCAGGCAGAATGCTAAGAGCTAGGAATACAAATACGAGTGAAAAGACAGCTTCTGCCTTCAAGGCACTTATATTCTAATGGGAGGAGAAAACACAGAAAAAGGAGTTGAAAATGAGGAGGGATTGGGATGAAGGTACCTGGCACAGGTGCATGAAGACATGAACAAGACTGGGAGGGGAATGAAGACCCCTCCACAAAATGGAGGCTTCAGGAGAAATACAGCAGTGGGAATAAGGGGTAGGCCTTACAGAGAGAGGTACCATGTTAAGAAGGCTGCAGGAGTAGTTGGATGCTACAGGATGAGGAGGCTCCAGGCCTTAATATTTGACGGAAATATTAAAAAGTAGAAAAAAAGCAAAACTGCATGCCTTTGGTCTCACCTTGGTGAGCTGTGTCATGATGCTTCCTTTAGTTCCACAAAATTATTTTCTAACTGGAAGTCCTGCATTTGAGCTGATGTGATGCGATCAAAGGATCTCCGATTTTGCCAGCACAAGGAACATGCTCCCATCAATATAGAAAATAACCTTCTATGACTTGGAAGATAAGTCTGAGAGAGTTGTCTGGGGCACACAGTAACTTGTACCTAGCATCAGGAGTGGGAGATGAACCCTAACTCTAAGCACAGCACCCTATCTATTAGGTTGACCATGCTTCTTAGAGCCTATGTGAACAGTACTCTAAATATTATTCCTTACAGAATTTACAGAAAAATAAGAGATTGCTATGATCAGCCTTCACTATTGGTCCCTCCACATGATGGCCGGTTTAGTGGGGAATGGAAAGAAAAGAAGGGCTTCTCATCAAGCAGGGTGTCCCTTATACTTAATAGCTTTCTCCTGAGACTGGATAATGCTTAAAATGCTAAAAAGGGAAGGGATCTAAATGGGTGATCATGGGTAAAGATTTGAAGTTCAGTCTAGATAAAATACTCAACAGTTCATTGGCCTCAGTAATCCTTATCTGAGACTCTATGATCTGTCAGCCTGGCAGGAAAAAAAAATCACCCGATAAAAGGCATGCTGGACAGATTTCTAGCCTTCCCTGCTTTTGGCCCAGTCTCCAAATGCCAGAAGAATAATCTTTCCCATAATGCTTCAGGACTTCTGGTGTCCAGAACAAATGAGGAACTGGGGGTGGAGGATGTTTTAAATGAACTCAGATAAATTCCTTCAAATCCTATAAAAACTTTGCTTCAAGTGATGGGTCAAAGTTTGGGTCATTTTGCATGCACATTTCCCCAATCTAAGTTGGAGAGTAGACATTCCCTGCTGAGAGAGCAACTGATCTGTTTATGGGACAATTGGGGCACATTTTCTTCATCAAGTTCTATTTTGTTCCAGGGAGATCTCTCTGGATGAGAAAGAGTAGGGTCATTTAGGTGCAGTGTCAGCAAAGACAAAGACATTGAGCAGTGTCCAGAATGGCAGGCTCATCACGCGCCTCAAAGCCAGACTTTTCAGAGAATTGCAGAACTGGAGAGTGGGAAAGGCCGTCGTCACAGCCATCTGGTCCAAAGCATACATGAAAGGAATCTCTGGTATAGAACATAGCCAACAAGTGCCTGTCCAGCTTCTGCTTTAAGGACTCCAAGGACATGGAAGCCACCATCACTTGAGCCAGTCCATTCCACTTATGGACATCTTGAATTGTTAAATCTAAACTGACCTTTTTGCAACATGGTTCTACCCTCTGGGGCCAAACTGAGTAAGGCTTTTCCCTCTCTCCTCAAGACAGGTCTTTAAATGCTTGAAGACCACTACTGTGTCCCCCTGAATCTTTAGAACTGAATGTGCTGAGTTCCTTCAACTGACAGTCCTATGACACAGACTTGAGGCCCTTCACTGCCTTCTGGACATTGCATTTTATTCATGTCCTTCTTATACTTCTTGTACCCAGAATTCAACATAGCACCCCTGATAAGACAGAGGACAGTGAGACTTTTAGCCTGGGCAAACCTGTAAACTGCTTAGGTCATCAGAAACAAAATACTCTGAAGGCATTCAGAGCAAAAGAGGCAGAACGTCAACTACCAGAAAAATTCAGACTATTTTTAAGAAACCATTTGATACCGGCTTTTCTGATGTAATTTCAGGTTGTTGAGAACGCTATTTAAAAAGACACATAACAAAAACACATTGCCTTCCTACTTAACCTCTCCCCTTTCTAATCAGTTCCATGTGCTACAGTCAAAAATCACCTTCCTTCTTTGCTACTAAAAGCTTGTGATTTTCCTCCTGAAACCCTGTGCTTCTGATACACATCCCTTATTCGTCATCAGCCTTAAGCTACTTTTCTGTCCAATTCTTCTAATGTCCCATTAACAGCTTCCTTCAGCCTCTCAAGCCTACTTTCTCACCTTAGAGTTTCTGTATGCTTATCAGCCAGCACTTTCCTTCTTCATAACCATTCCCTAAAGTTTATCCAACATCCCTCTCCTTCTTAAGAACTTTCTCATCCCTATTCTTTTCAGAACATGTTCTTTCTAAAAACACAATGGGAAAATCGCCCCGCTAACACCTTCATGATTTTAAGTTATGGCTATGTTATCCATATAGCTCTTGTCAACCAAGTTATAAATTCCTTGAAATCTGGCAAGCCTACTTTTTATAGTTACATAACAAAAGTTACAATGTCTAATACTTAGTACAATGGTTACTTAACTAAGATTAGTGTTTATGCCTACAGGTTAAATACCAGTATCAGTTACCAAGAGAAACTTCTAAAGAACTTTTCTGTAGAGAAAGAACATGGCTACTGGTCAGTCGGAGAGGCAGGGCTCAGAGGCTGCATGGTAGAGAGACAAAGGCATGAGATTTGGAACTAGAAGGACTGATTTCAAGTCTCAGCTCTGCTACTTCCTACCTGAATGACCATGGGTAAGTCATTTAACTTCTCTTGGGTGTCATTTTTCTTATTTGTAAAATAAGAGTCTTACGATGATCTCCAAGGTCCCTTCTGAGACTAAATCATGATTTAGATCCATCCATGTCTTAATGTAGGGTGAGTATACCCCTACATAGCTGATTGATCAGCCAGTTTGGGAAAATGTCCTGTCATACTAGTATCAGACTCTCAGCTGGGAACCCCTGGTTCTATGGAGGTGCAAGAATTGCTTTCATTTCTCTCCTCTTCTGTCTTGATGGAAGGGGAAGGATGGAATGGCTTTGCCCTTCTATACCCAAATCTCCTAGCAGATTCGGCATGGTATGTTTTTTCCCTCATAATAGAAGGTCATGGTTTTGCTATTCTTATTCTTAATTCTCCTAGGAGGTTCGCTGTGGGATGGACATAACTAAGGGCCCATTCACTCATGAGACCACTGGCTCTCAAAGAAGTAACTCCTTCCATAAATATCCCTGATTTCTAGCTTTGGCTTGACAATCATTCCATTGTTAGCTTATCATACCTCTCCAAGTTGCTTTGTGGAGTCAGACAGGGAGTTCTGGATACAGAAGACCTTGCTAAGTTTTACCTCTGATATCTGATCATGGGATACCTAATGTTCACTTTAAAATGCACTTTCTTGCTTATAAATGATCGCAAAATTGGTTATTTGTACCTTTTTCAATCTTGCAGCCCCTGTGCCAGAACGAATAGCATCCATCAGAGCCTGCCTTGCATCTGCAGGATCACTCATGGGGCCCGTAGGGAATTTGGGTGTCATCTTTGACACAATGGATATACTGGAAACATGAGAGGGCAGTGGCGGTGCTACAGGTGGAGGCGGAATGTGGGGCTCTTCTTCCTGAGGAGGGGCTTCTACAGCTTGTTTGGAGAGGGCCGCTTCTCGGAAGCTCTGAAGTTCTCCCGAAGCTGAAGATGAGACCTATGGAGGAAACAGTTAAGTGAAAAATGACCAAGTCAGTTCTGGATAGTCCAAGTATCTACCCCCCGAAGTTCACATGGTTCACTGGCAGTCAGGCTGCGGAGCCTTGTTTATCCACTAGCTGCAACATCTGGTACTGTACTTTCACATCATTCAATAAGACTGATTATCATCACATCAAGGATTTGGCAACAACTTCATCTCAGAAAGGCAATATACTACTTTTCTGAGAACTCCTCTATCTTGCAACTTTCCTTGGCATCTGAGGACAGCAACTGAGGCTGGCCAGAAGATATTACTCTTGGAAAAACCCATTAGGATTAAAATCCCACTGATCCAGCGGCTTGCTGTGCCCTTGGCAATGGCTGACCCACTGTGCCGGCAAATTTGTTGGATTCTCTTGGTCCTTTGAGCAACAACTAGTGGTATTTATGCAGCAACCTTTATTCTTTATGTCTCTTTAACTATTTCTCTTGTGTCCTTACAGGACCAGGGCGATTCCTTGGCTGACCAGTTGAGCTTTGGAAGCCGTGTTATCTTATTCAGGTCACCAAGAGGGGCACTACAGGGTAATCAATAGTTGCTCACATTTACATGGAGTTTTACAGTCTGCAAAATGCTTGGTTCACATCAGTGTGCAGCTGTGGGAAGAGTCCTGGGCTTGCAGTCAAGAGAAACCTGTGTTCAAAACCCACCTCTGACACTTAGGAGTTGTGTGATCATCAGGGACAAATTGTTTAACCGTTCTGAACCTCAGTTTCTTCATCTTGGAAATGGAGATAATACTACCTATAGCACTTAGCCTCAGCATTGTTTTGAGGTCTAAATATAAGAATTGCTTAAATCACTAAATAAGCATCTGCTGTTATTATGATTAATCTTGTGAAGTAAGTAGTAGCCCAGTGGTCCAAATAGAAAGAGCCTGGGATTTGGTGTAAGGGTCTGCATTTGAATCACAACTCTCCTATTTGCTACCGCTATGACCTTGGGCCAGTCATTAATCTGTTTGGGCCTCGGTCTGCTCACCTATAAAATGAGGGGTGTTTAGGAATAGCACCACAGGTCCTGGCGCTCAGTAGGTATGTTAAAAAATGTTTACTGAGTGACTAGACCAGATGATCTCTAAAGTATTGTCTGGTTCTAAATTCTATGCTAATACTTAACATCTCCATTATCATATCCGGGAAATTGAAGCTCAGACACATTATGTGACTTGGCTAGTTACCCAGCTAGCAAGTGATAAAGTCAGGCTCTAATCAGATAACAGATGTACAATGCTTTTCATACCTTCAACCCTATGTAAATGCTAGGTGTTGTTGCTGCTGCTACTACCACTATTACTACTAGACCTAAGGCTTCAGCATCTTCCATAAAGGAGGAATTTTCAGGGACAACTATAGATATGTGTGTCCTGATGATTGTAAGCCCCCCAGAGGCAGAGAGAGTATCTGATTTTTATTTCTGTTTTCCTCTCCTCATTAGTGTCCGACAGCACAGTGCTCTGCACATGGTAAGCACTTCATAAACATTGGGTTGAATGAATAAATGAATGAGGTCAGTGGTCACTGCTTCTAACCTTCATAACCCTCTACCAGCTGTTCCACTTTAGGTGGGTGACCCTTTAAGTGCCTATGATGTCAATCAGCTGAAACACCCTGGTGACTCACTGGTGTCAGGGTAGTGTAGTTGTGTCCTCCTAAGCAATAACAAAATCCTCTCTAGTAGAGGACCCTGCGATAAACTGTAATTAAGTAGCATCTGGCTAACAATCCAGGGGTAATTGAGCTCATTAACTCATCGGGAGAATTGGACTCATTAACTTATTTACTCTCACACATCTAGTAGCTTAAATGAGGGGAAAAAAACAAGGCAAGAGACATTCTGTGTACCATTTAAGCTCTAAATGCAAAGAAAGATGATGGTTTAATGCCCATATTTAATAGGCAAATCTACTGAAAGGTGGAGGGTTGATTTCAGTACTTCCTGAAAAGAAGTGGAACGAAAAATAATGTCTTCTGCCTCTTTTTGTATCTGCTGTGCAGGTAGAATGCACTTAATAAATGTTTACTGATTAAGAGGGAGAAGACCCAATGTTCAAATTCTGGATTGATCTATCACTTATTGACGGTGTTGTGAGGAAAGCCTTTCTGAGCCTTTCCTCCCCCCTCCCCCATTTATAGCGCAGGAATAAAAGAACTTCTACTATCTGCCTCACCAGGGCTGTTGTGAGGAGGAAATGAGACCCCTTTTGGAAAGTACTTTGTAAATTACAATTTCCCAGGAATAGAGATTAAAAGGTAAAAGACTTCACCTCCTCCAATCCCCTCAATTCACAAAGGAGCATGCGGAGGTTAAACCCTCAAGGTTGAATAACCAATCAATCAAATAAGCATTTATTATTCACCTGTCATGGGTCAGGCACCAGGTTGGGCACTGGAAATACAAAAATGAAAGAACAACACTCCTTGCCCTTGAGGACATATATAATGACTAAATAAGGAAGATGGTGCATTGGCTAGAGTGCAGCATTTGGAGTCATGAAGACCTGAGTTCCAGTTCAGCTTCAGACATTTACTAGTTTTATGACCCTGAGTGAGTCATTTAAGTGGTCAGTATCTCAGTTTCCTCATTTGTAAAATGAGACTAAAAATAGCACCTACTTCATAGGGTGTTGGTGAGGATAAGATAAAGCAACATACGTAAAGTGCTTTGTAAACCTTAACAAGCATCCTATAAACACTACTACCATTAATTATTAATGTTGTGGTTAAATAAAAAACACATACAAGGAAGTTTTGGAGGGAGGGCACTTGCAGGTGGGGATGTGAGGCTCAGGAAATACTTAAGGTAGAAGGTGGTACGCTTTTTTGAAATTGTTTTTATTGATTTTTTTTCTATTATCAGTTTTCCCCAGTATTGCTTCGTTTCCCCTTCCCTTAGAGCCACACTAAGTAGTATTTTTAAAGACAAAAATAAAAAGGAAAAAAATCAGTACAACCAATTAATACAGTGAAAAACTGTGAAAACATGATGTGCGACCCTTGTCCTACCTCTTCAAAGGGGTGGGCTGGGAATATTCTCTTATATTTCTTCTTTCCAGCCATACTTGTTCATTAAAATTTTGCAACATACATTTCTGACAGTTTTGTGTGTGTGGCTGTTCTATCCCTTTGTGTACATTGTTTTCTTGACTGTTATTGTCCTTTGTCTTTTGCTCTCAAAAAGGAGCAATGACATCGGGAGAGAGATATCTTGACTTGCAAGTGAACTGAATTTAAGTGAGGCAGGGCTGTGCAATGTTATCAGCCCCACTCTCTCTTCCAGAGTCATCAGAGTCCAGTGGCAAGACATAGGTTGGGATAACTGCGGATGGTCCAGGACGCAGTAGGAGACCTTGGCCTTTTTAAGCTAAGGTCTTTTCCCAGGTCAGTTTGTCTGGGGCAATATCCATTCAGTAGCTAAAGTCAAGGTAAGAACTGAGGCAAAAGATGGCAGAGTTCACCTTCATGAAAGAATCAATACGGGAAGGGAAAGCCTTCAGAGTTTCTGGCCAGAACAGAAAACAATTGCTATTTACATTCCTTCTGAGCCATCAAAATCCAAACAATGGGCAACTGACGCTTCAGCTGGGACCTATTATTGGTCAATCAGTAAGAATCAGAATGATTGGGCTTGGGGGGCAGAGCCAAGATGGAGGCTAGAAAGCAGGGACTGGCCTAAAGCTCTCCCCCAGGACCCTACAAACACCTATAAAAATGGCTCTCAACAAATTCGAGAAATGCAGAACCCACGAAATAGCAGAGGGAAGTAGGGCTCCAGCCCAGGACAGCCTGGATGGTTGCTGGGTAAGGTCTAATGCTCACAGAGCTGGGAGTGGAAGGCAGTAGAGCCCAGCGTGGGCTGTGCCTGGACCAACCAGACAGGCAGCCAGGCAGAACAGGCCCTAGCACCCTGAATCAGTGAGCTGTGGCAGTAACCAGACTTCTCAACCCACAAACACCAAAGACAACAGAGAAGGTTAGTGGGAAAAAAACTGCGGGGACAGAGCGAAAGGAGTTCTCGGTTAGGCCACCTCCCCAGGGGCAGCAGAGGTTGTACAGCTACAGAACTACAGCTGCAGTTGCTTCTGGCCTCAGGACCACCTGGTGGGAGTAATTAAGTGGCAGATCAGAGCAGAAATGCAAAGCCTGCTCAGATCCCAGTCGGTGGTTCTTGGGGAAGAAGGAACGCTGGTGTGGCAGAGCTTGCTGTGTGGAAAAAGCTCTGAAAACAACAGTGCAGCCCCTCAAGCTTGGGACAGAGTACTCTCTACTCTACAAGAGGTCATACTCCAACAAAAAACTCAGGGGTCAAGTAGTTGGCTGGGAACATGGCCAGGCAGCGAAAATGGACTCAGATTCAGACTCAGACTTTGGAATCTTTCTTTGGTGACAAAGAAGACCAAAACATACAGCCAGAAGTCATCAACAAAGTCAAAGAACCTACATCAAAAGCCTCCAAGAAAAACATGAACTGGTTTCAGGCCATGGAAGAACTCAAAAAGGATTTGGAAAAGCAAGTTAGAAAAGCAGAGGAAAAATTGGTAAGAGAAATGAGAGTGATGCAAGAAAACCATGAAAAACAAGTCAATGACTTGCTACAGGAGACCCAAAAAATACTGAAGAAAATAACACCTTAAAAAATAGACTAACTCAAACAGCAAAAGAGCTCCAAAAAGCCAATGAGGAGAAGAATGCCTTGAAAGGCAGAATTAGCCAAATGGAAAAGAAGGTCCAAAAGACCACTGAAGAAAATACTACTGGAGTGATTGGGCTTAGTCAAATAGCTCCATATGAAACCAAATGCGCTTTATCAAAGCCTGGTTTTCCAGAGCTATATTTCAAGAGATCATAAGTGAAAACTACATGAGAAAAAAAGAGTTAATTGTCCCATTTTTTTTTTGAAAAACAATGATAGAGTAAATAATTAGGAAAGAAAAAACTCCAGCTCCCAAACTCCCAGATACTTTGTGAAGCATAAGTCATCAAAATTTATATTTCATTGGACAGAGCACCCATATGTGAGGTACCGAGGGAGAAGCAGGCTTTTAAAAGAAGTGGAAGAGAAGGATGAAGCAAATTCCAAGCATAAGGGATGACTAGTGCAATGGCATGGAGATAGGAGACAGTGTTGTGCATGAGGAACAGAAAGAAGACCAGTTTGGCTATGCCATAAAGTGTGGGAAGGTGTGTAATGTACAATGTGGCTCAGAGTCAGGTTGTGAATACTGTGAAAATAACAAAAACAACATGTAATAAGAGAGAAAGCCAGAGTCAAAGTCATGTCCTTTGAGAGGTAGTGTAGCATAAGTGCATAGGGTACAGAACTAGGAATCAGAAAGACCAGTGTTTAAATTCTGCCTCAGACAAGTGTCTGCCTGACTTTAGGCTAGTCACTTAACCTGTCTGGGCCTCAGTTTCCTTATCTGTAAAAAAGAAGGGCTTGGATTGGATGGCCTCTAAAGTTCCTTTCAGCTCTGGATCCATGAGCCAATGAACCCAGATGCAGCTCTTTCACGTTAAATATAAGGGGCTGTCCTCCTCCTTATCATCATTATATTCTTAACTCATTCTCCCCTACATCCCCTTAAGGCCAAGATGGAAGAAAATAATATTAGAGATTTGGAAGCTTCAGCACCACTGGGGTGGAGTGGCTATTGTAGGAATCTACATGGAGGTGGAGGGAGGGAGTGTCAACCAGATGAAAAACTATGAGAACCACTATTTAAATGAACTGTTGGTCTTTGCAGCCTAAAAAGCCCACAAATTTGACTTTCACTCTGGGCCACGCCTAATCCAAAGGGCAACTGGAATTAAAAGACTTCTTTCAACCAACAAATGAATTGTTATAAAGCTGGAACTTAACCCCTAATAGACCAAGATCAGTCACCTCACCCTCTGACACCTATAAGAAAGTGCCTCAGATCTGCACCTAAAATTCCACTGGTTTCCTTGCGCTTTACTTCTTAAAGAAGGTGGTGGGATACAGCTTTGTTCAGTTGCATTCCTCAGTGCTCTTCCTTTCAATTCATTATTTATTATATTATTAGATATGCTACTCTTTGAGTGTACTTAAGCCATTTGGAGTCTGTGTGATCTCCTGTAATTTAACTAGAAAGCTCAGGAGGGGGAATCACGTCTTCAAATTCTCTCTTATCCCTCATGGTCTCTCATCGTCTTGAATGACTGTGGATGTAAACCTCCATCTCTTTTTGTATAATGATGGTCTCTAGAAGAGTTTAATAGTTTTATGTACCCAGCAGATCTGGGAATGCTTGTTAATTAATACTGTTGTTGTTCAGAGTTGTGACTCTTTATGACTGCACATGGGATATTCTTGGTGGCAAAGATACTGGAGTGTTGTCATTTCCTTCTCTAGTGGAGTAAAGCAAATAGAGGTTAAATGACTTGCCCAGGGTCACATAGCTAGTGAATGTCTTAGGCCAAATTTGAACTCAGATCTTCCTGACTCCAGGCTCAGAACTTTATTCACTGAGCCACCTAGCTATCTCAGTAATTAACACTACTTCATAAATATTAGGGGAATGTTCCTTTGATCCTTTTAATGCACTTTAAAAGACTGTGAAAGGCATGGACAACATATAGCCTAAGGGAGGGGATTTCAAAGGGTGAAAGTCCCTCAGCCTGAAGCATTCTCTTTTCTGGGCCAATCAATCAGCAAGTATTTATTAAGCCCTTATCAAGTTGCTTCAGTTCTCAAAAAGTTCACATTTTAATGGAGGAGACAAACACACAAAAAAATGTACATAAAAGATACATATATGTATATACACACATATATACACACATGTATATACATACACATATATGTTTGTGTGTATGTGGTGTATGTGTGAGGTGTATGTGTGTGTGTATATACAGTTATCCCTGCCACATAGTGTGTGTGTCGGGGGGTGAGGTTAGGGTTAGATCATGTTCCCATGATCTGAAAAATCCACATAAAAATTTTTCACCCTCCCTTCATACCAGAGAAGTCTAAATTATTATGGTACCAAAAGATTAAAACATGTTGATTTTATACAATACTATCCATATATTTTATGCATGTCTGAGTTTCTAAACATTTTCTGTGTCCTCTGCTGGCCTTCAAGTGGGTCCTGCAAAACTCCCCCCAAACTCCCATTTAATTTCTTATGCTAACCCTTGATATATCAAAACTGAAATGGGGAAAGTTACAATGTGGAAGGGATAAGTGTACACATCGTAGATGGAAGATCATCTCAGACAAGAAGGCATAGCATCCAGAAAAGTTCTCCTGAAGAAGATGGAATTTGAGCTGAGGTTTGGAGGACTTCAGGGAAAACAGTGGAAGGAAGGAGGGAGAACATTTTGGTTTGGAGTGGGGATGGGAGGGGCAGCTCATGAAAAGGTTCTGGGTTGGGAGGTGGAATGACCCAGCAAGTAGACCAGTTAATATAGATATATTATAGACTGCTTAGAGTGGAATAAAATGTAAGAAGACTGGAAAGGTAAGAAGGGATCACATTGTGAAGGACTTTACATGATAAATGGGATTTTATATTTGATCCTGGAAGTAACAGGAAGACACTGGAGCTTAAGGATGGGTAGGGTGACATAGTCAGAACTGAGCTTTAGGAAAACCAGCTTGGCAGCTAAACAGAAGAAAGACTGGCATAGGGACAGACTTGACATTGGGAGAGCCATTAGAAGCAGGTTATGGAACCAGTTCAGGAGAAAGGTGATGAGGGCCTGAATTAGAATGGCAGCTGTGTGAATGGAGAGAAGAGCATGGACATTGTGAAGGTAGAAATGACAAAGCATGACAACCAATCAGCTATGTGAGATGAAAATGAGGAGGTCAGTGGGCATCACTTACCTCTCTGAAGATAAAAAAGGGACAAAGCCTGCAGGGCTCAGTGATTTACTTTGAAGGACCTCCCTCCTCCCTATGCCTGAATGAATGTGTTGAGTTTCTGGGAAAATGGGAGCTGAAAGGGATTCCACAATTAACAAGCATTAAATAAAAGTGTTTATGAAGCCTCTACTATGTACCAGGCACTGCATTTCGTGCTGGGGATTCAAAGACTAAAAAAGAACAGTTTGTGCCCAAGAGGAGACATGACTGAAGATAAACACAGACACTGAAGAGTCTTATTCAAGATATGCCATGCACTAGCCATCCTCCATAACCAGAATGCACTCTCTTCTCATCTCCTGCTCAGAGTTCCATTTACTTTATTCCATATCTGTCTCTCTGGGTCCCTTCAGCTGCTGCCACCCTCCCAAAATTACCTTGTATTTATTCCGTATCTACTTCTTGGAAAGAAGACCATCCCAAAGGCTTTGCTAGCAGTTGGCCTTTTGGTTGACCATGTGTACAGGCTCAGCACTCACGTCCTTTGGGGATGACCACCTGACATGTGGTGACTCAATACAGCAAAGAAATGTCACTCTGGTATAATGCAGAAAATCCTACATGGTCCCTCCATTAAAAGATAGTCTGTCTTGCTTTTTCCCCACCCCAATCAACCATTATGCTGAGGCAGCAATTTTTGTTCCCTGAATGTCTCCTAGAATCACCTCTGAATCCATGGTTTCTTTGCAAACATTCTCCAAGAACCCCTCTTTCTCTCCCAGGGTGGAGAGGAAAACAATGCATCTCTTTGAAGCTGCAATTGCCAGCATCCGCTCAGGTTTCAGTGCCTTTCCTCAACTGCACAGAGGTTGGGGCTGATAACTTTTTGGACTAACATACCTATATGTTGTCTCATTTGAAGAAATGGATTCTTGAGGGTAAAATTATGTCTTTGTTTTTGTATCCCTAACACCTAGCACAGGGCTTGGCACATAGTAGGTGTTGAATAAATTCTTGTTGATTGGTGCTTATTTATTGGTGGGACACTCCTGTTTTTAGAGACTGAACTCATTAGCATAGGCACTAGGAGGAGGGAAGTCCTTGAAGCAAAACCCTGGAGCTCTGAAGGGCTGCATCGTGCAATGGTGTGCAGTTCATTGTTTTGTTTATCTTTGGGGCAGGTGAGGGAAGCATTCTTCCTGGATATGCCCAAGAAGAGAAAATGCTCTATGCAGAGGGACCTTCATTATATGTCCAAATTCTCCCCTCCCCCTCCTCTCATCCCTGCCTGTTGTTCTGTAGCATCCACCCTAGAATATGCCCAAGATAATCAACAAAATGGCAATTTATTATTTTATAATAAAGGAAGAATTGTTCTTTCCTTACCTTCTTCAGGCTGCTGGCACCACTGTGACCTCTGATTGCTGCTAATAGGGCTGACCTTTCACTCTCAGGCTCCGTGTAGGAGGGCTTCTTTAGACTTCCCTCTGGGCTGTGTTCCGCAGTCTAGAATATTAATATGTTTCAAGAGATTTTATTCAGTGGTTAGAAAATGTTTACGAGGGCTCAAAGGAAAATCAATCGCTGAATACTGCTTGGGGCTAATGTAATTGTTTTTTTCTCCTAATTTTTACCGGTTGGATTATATTAAACCATTTCTACAGTTTGCATCATTAAAATCCCGTTTTTGTAATGACCTTTAACTACAGGTATTCAGCATTAACTGCACTTTCTTTCCTCCTAACATGTTCCTATTTCTCTTATTTCTCTTCCTGGTATAAAAGGATGCCATTGTATAACAACATAGCATTTGCAGAATTATAAGGAGCTCTTGAATAATACAACAGAGCAAGATGGTTAACAGAAATTCTTTTGTTCTTATATCATTAGTTTTTAAAAACTTCTGTCATTTATTCAAGCTCTAGACTGTACCCTAAAAGGCTTGGAAGCCTGGTGATCTTGCCTCAGTATTACTCAGAAGCAACTTTGTAGATTATTCTGCTGCTCTTCCCTTCTGTTTCCAGGGACAGAGAGAAGTAAGGAAACTCCAACCCACTCAACCGCCTCTCTTGGCAGCTAAGAGGTGTGTACAGAATCCTGGACATGGAATTTAAAAACTAGCTTTAGACACTCACTAGCTACATGATCCTGGGCAAGTCACTTATCCCCTGCTTGCCTCAGTTTCCTTAACTTTAAAATGAAGATGTAATAACACCTCTGCCCCAAGGTTATGAGAATAAAATTGGGTAATATTTGTAAAGCACTATGCTACCTTAAAGTGCTATAACAATGCTAGCCATTATTATAATATATGTGATTATTGTCAATGTCTTTGGTCAACTATTTGGTGGGGGATCAGGTTAAAATTACAAGGAAAATAAAAGTAATTATATGTAGATGTTGCCTTATCTGTACTGTCTCTGCCTTTTCCTCTTTTCTAGGTATAAGCATAGCATGGTTATAATGCCAGCTTTATTTAGTGGATACAGAATTGGTCTGAGAGCTGAGAAAACCTGGGTTCAAGCACTGCCTCTGCTACATACTGGCTGCATGACCACAAGTCACTCACCTTTCCACTACTCTAAAAACCTCTCTAACATCATGAGTTGTCAAGAAGGTGTCAACCTGCATTGGTAAAAAAGGGTGATCTTACCCAGGAGTTCCCCGCATCAATGAAATCACAGGTACAGTCCCTTTGCCCTACGGTAGCAGTAGGCACAAAATTTAATGCTGACACATAGAGCTGATAATACCCCACATCTCGTGCCCCAAAGCCAAGCCATTCCTTTACCTTTCTGAGTTTTTCCTTTCCTCCTGCAGTCTGAATGGCTTCCATCAAAGCACTATGCAATGAAGTGTCTTTAGGTGCTGGTTTCTGGACAATGGGTTTGAATTTCTTCTTGGGTCCAAATACAGTGGCTTGTAGAGGACTCTCAAGTTCATTCTCAGGAGCAGATAAGGCATCTGGTCTGTCTTCCCTTTTCAAAACACTCTGGCCATTTACACCTGCAGCATTCTGATTATTGTTACTGACACAAGGCCATTTAGTGGAGCTTGAAGTAGAGCCGCTGGAGGTTTGGAATCCTGGTGACCTTGCCAGAGAAGAAGAATTCGCATTGTCTGTCTTGCATTTTGGGTCACAGACAATACTGGTCTTTTGGTAACTGTAACTGTGTTTTCCATTGTAACCACAAACTTCTACAGAATAATCAATATTGGGGGAAGATTTAGTTAGTGGTCCAGTAATGCTTTGTTTGTAGCTGTCTGCAGAACTGTCTTGAGCAAAGGGCTTGATATTCACTTCTCTGTTTTCCATCTCAGAAGAGGCTCCAATGGTAGGTTTAATTGATTCTTTTCCATGGCCAACCCAACAATCAGAGTATGACCTTTTGGGATCATTTTTAGATGCTTTTGTTACGGGATGTGTACAGTTTAATAGAGTCTCCTTCTCAAGAGGAGGTGTTAAGTCTTGTCTGAGCTTCTGGTGTTCCCATGCGCTCTGCTCTCTCTTACTCTTGCTAAAGGAACTAGTGTTGACTGGAGGAGTTTCCATCCGTTTTGCAATCGCAGAGGCAACATACTGGCTTGATGTTCTTCTCTGAGGTTTAAGAAAAGGGAGGGTTTCTCCCATAGGGTTAGCTGGTGTGGCGACTGGTGCTTTTGCCTGAGTTGTGCTGGTGACTGACATAGTAGGTGGCTTGCTTTTGTCCAGTTCAGAATTGTTTTCAACCACTCTGTGGGAAGCCGGCTGTGATGCTTTCAGCTTTGGGTCCAAGAATTCTGGTTCTGCTTTGAGTTTCGTTTCTTTATGGTGCTGTTTTAGTGGCAGAGTAGCTGTACCTCTTTTAGTGCAGTCTACGGACCCATCAGGATGTCTCTCTATGGAGTTGGACCTCCAGAATTCCTTTACTTTCCCAATGGGAAGTGTCTCCATTTCACTAACAGAAGGTATCAAGGTGCTCTTTTTCCCATTAACATGTGGGTTGACTAGATTGCCTAATTCATCTATCTTAATGGCACCAGTCGTGAGGGATACTCCTCTGTCATAACATTTCATCTCTGATTTTGGAGGAACAATCTTGTAGGTTGTGAGGCCAGCTTTAGGTCCTACTGGGTTTTGGCCTCGGTAATACCATGATGATGGCACTATGAGATCATTTTTATCACAGGTTTGCTTTTCCATCGTCAATTCTGAAATCATTTTCTTATTCATGTGGGATCTTTGAATGCCATTTGACTCGTGGCCCTGACTGTTGTTTTCCTTCAAAGACAGGTCACCTATTTGAGGCTTAACGGTAGAAGAAGCCACCATGGGCTTTAGTTCACCTGGACAAATATTTTTGCAGTTGTTGGATGGTGCCAAGCCCTTTTCTTTGCTCATTTCACATGAAGAAACGTAAGATTCAAACACGTTCTCCCTCTTTTTCACAAGCAGATGGTTAGTTTTTGCCTTGTAGGGCTGGTCATACACAGGGCTCTCAGTTATGTAGGTTGCTTTGTTAGCCGCATGTTCCATATCAAAAGAACCTGCATTATTGTTTTTATTGATGAAAGTCCCCAGATCAACAGGATCATCTAAAACTTCCCCTATAAATGTAACTGGAATTGTGTAAGCATTATCTTTAGGGACTATGACCTCTCGTCCATGGGAACTGGGCACACCACTTGTGGAGTCTGTTAAAGAGTTGGTATCTGTTTCATAACTATCTTCCAGTTCTGCAAAAAAAAAATGTACAAAGGAAAATTCTCTCAAATTGGCCCTGGTGGTATAGTTCCTATGCCAATTCTTTAATGTAATCATAACCATGAGGTTGGTTCCCTATGGTAACATTTGTATAAGATATTTACATACATTTACAAGTCATTCCAGTTTACAATCTACATATATCCTGGGCCAGATTCTTATCTTATGTAATGTGATGGGAGAACTGTTGGCAGTTTACTATGTTTCCAGGTGAGGTGCTTAGTTAAAACAACATTCTGCCATTGTTTTTACAGTTAAAAAATAGTTTTCTAAATCTGAACCCTTTGTTTAAACAGCTTTAGAGCATCAACATTCAAAGTTCATTTTGGGTTTTTACCTCCTAGTTCCTCATATGATGTCAGAAGCAAAGCAAGATAAGACACCAGAGAGCTTGCTCCATCCAACTATCACGCCTTAATGGAATATGGGGCAACAGCTTGAGTATAAAGGAACAAAATCATTATAAACATTTCTCAAAATCCCAAATTATGAAGCAGGCTTTAAAACACTGAGGCTGTGACAAGACTGACTTTGAATCTGCACATACAAAAACGAATTATATATCACATTAAGTCCTTCAACTGTGTAACTATCTGAACTGGTCAGGAACTCAATGTAAAGTAGTTTACTGAAGATATTTCAATAAAGCCTGGTAGAGTCTGTCTTTTTTTCCCCTCAGTTGTGCTGCATTTGATTTCCAGTTTCGCAACTTTGTTTTGAGTTTTGATGTGGAGAATCTAAGTTCTTAGAATAAGATCTATATATCTATATATCTCTGTGTGTATGTATATATATATACACACACGTGCATATATGTATATATGTAAAGTTTTATACATATATGTGTGTGTGTGTATCTGTGTGTATGCGTATCTGCCTAGCTATCTAATTTATTTTAGAATAAGTTCCTTAGTTCCATAGAACAGCAAAATATAAATACAGGTTTTACATGTTGCATTCCCTGACATGTTTCTCGCCCCCCCTCCCCACTTTCCCCATTATAATATAGGTTCCTGGAGGGCACTAACAGTTACCTACTTTGTATTTATTCTCTTTGTAGTTATTCTGCACAAACATTTATGTACTCACTGTTTCCCTTCATAATACCAGCTCCTTTTGGATAGGTATTGTTTAGTTCTGAGCACAGTGACTGGCGCACAGTAGGTGATGAATGTTGACTTTAAATCCACAGCACCAATCATAGAACATTGTATATATTAGGTACTTATATTCATTAATTTAAATTGAAATTACATCTACTTTTTTTTAAATAAGAGAAGCAAATAACAGAAAATCATTTCTATAGTATTAGTTTTACAGTACAAATGGCAGTCTCCTGATACTAGGAAGTGGTGGTTCCCCCTCATTAGAGATCTTTAAGCAAAACTGGATGTTGTATAAACTGTCTGGATACAGACTGCACTAGATGGTCCTTCAGAACTCTTCCAGCTCTTGGCACACTAATGTTTATTCATTAATGATGCACCCATCCTTCAAATATCCTTCTAACCCTTTATTCTAATTCATGCCCTGTCTCCTGCAAAATCCCACTAAAACAACATTCCCTGCTTAGTCCCATCTTGCTCAGTACCGAGTTTCACTCATTTAATCATTTAGCAAAAATTTCTTGAGTTTGTCATATGTGCAAGCTACTATGCTGGCCACTGGCAGGAATAAAAAAAGATAAATAAGACAAAGCCTGCCATCAAGGATCTCACCATCTAGCAGGGAATGGAGTGTGGGTAAAGAAAGATGTACACAATGAACTACAATAGAATACAGAATATAATTAAAAAATAAAGGATACTTAAAGTACCATAGTATTTCAATTGTCAATGAAATCTGGGAGAGAGGAAGGGAGATAAAGCAATGCTTAAAGAAGAGACATCATTTGAGCTCCATCTTGAAAGATGAGTAAGTTTCCAAAAGGGAAAATTGGGGCCAACAGAAGGAAGGCATTCTAAACCAAGGTTGTGAAGATGGCATGAATAAATTTGGGAGGGAAAAAATGAGAGCTGGTCTGTGAATGGCAGAGGCAATGCATTAGTGAACAGAGCACTAGATTTGGAGTCAGGAAGACCTAGGTTCAAGTCTCAGCTATTTACTAGCTCTATGACTATATAAACATGGCACTCAATCTCACTGGCCTCAGTTTCATCATCTGTAAAAAGGAGATGTTGGATAAAATGGTTTCCAAGTTCCCTTCTACATAGGTGATCCTGTGACCCTAAGTCATGTAGCCTCTCTGAACTTCAGAATTTCAGTTAATACTCTAAGGCACCCTATGGGCTGTGATCTGTGCTGATGGAGACAGTTCCCATATTCCCCAAATCAGAGGCCTTCGACATTGAGATGTGTATTTGGGGGATGCTGAGTATTCCAGTATGCACTATGTTGCTTTGTACTTACTTATATGTTATATGATACACGTGTACTTTGTTCTCCAGTTGGATTGTAAACGCCATGAAAATATTTGGCACTCCCGTACTGTGTCCACACACAAGATGGCAAAATGATTACATAACTGTTCCCAATTGTACTTTTCAGTTAAATCAATCAGTCATGATCAGTCCACATGGCATGTGATTGGCAAAGGCTCCAAGTTACAGTTGCTCTGAATGGGCTGCTGAGAAGACAGACCCTGGCTGACTGGTTTGACTTAAAGTTATGGTTGGGACACTCCTGTTCCATGTTAAGTTGCCATGAATGTAGCTATAGGCTGGGTTTTCTACCTTTCAACAGCATCTTATATGATGTTCTGCACACATTAGCTGCTCTGTGAATTTTATTAACTGATGAACAAGAAAAAGTCATATATATGATACGTGAAGTTCAATTATTCTGAATATACATGAGCAAAGCTCCCTATTGACTCATTTTACAAAATTCTCAGCCTCTTCTTATTCTTTTCTATGAATTTCAATGTCCTTTGGTTTCAAAGCTATTTTCATTGTTCACTGAATTGAATTAAATTTCCTTCCCTGAAGTTTCCCCTTAAGGTAGGAGGATATACCTCCCCACCTCCATTACTCTTAGAAGCCAGGTTTGGAACTTTAGTGGCTTCTTCATCTGCAGAAGGACTGAAGGAAATCATATCTCTAATCCCCAAGATACTAACCTTCAATGTAATGATTTCACTTGTCTCTGTCTTTAAAAACCAATACTCTACCATGCAATATAGATTTTTTTTTGAAGTTGTGTGTTAGTCATCAGGAAGATGCATCAATCTTACCTTGGAAATCACAAAAACCAGACTATGGTTTCATTCTTACACACTATGATTCTTAACAAGTAGAAAAGCCAGCTAATTTATCATAGTTACATCATGAAGA
This sequence comes from Trichosurus vulpecula, assembly GCF_011100635.1. NCBI lineage: Eukaryota > Metazoa > Chordata > Mammalia > Diprotodontia > Phalangeridae > Trichosurus > Trichosurus vulpecula. The sequence goes on from NC_050581.1 coordinate 132,511,663, forward strand.
AATTATTTTAGGAACATATATTCAATTATCAACCTAGACAACAGAAGATCAACAAATATATACACACAGTATTTTATTTACAAGTCTCTCGGTCTCTCTCTAAAATATATTGTGGAGCTATAAAGGATGTGTGTGTGTGTGTGTGTGTGTGTGTGTGTGTGTGTGTTATATACACATGTACTTACAATGTATAGATGAAAGATGCCCTGTTGCAGTAGATAGAGAGCTGGCCTTGGAGTCGGAAGATACGAGTTCAAGTAATGACTCTGTGACTCTAATCAAGTCTGGTCTAAGCATTTTCTTAGACTATAACTTGCAAAAAGTTGTTATGTAGAACTGACTGGGGGAGTAGCCTCACCTAAGAGCTCCCTACAGTGATGAAATTATGGGTCTGGACTAATATACACATATGCACATTTTTGTGTGTGTATCTCTAAAAATGACACCCACCCACATATATATGTATATACACACCCACATATATACACACATATCTCTATATGTGAACACACACATGTACATATATATATAATACATATAAATACATATACATGCCTGTATGCATGCACATATATGTAAACTGTACGAATTTATAGCTACATAATACCACTAAAATTGGGGGCTGGAAATAGAGTTACCTTCTAGATCTTCATCAAATTTGGCTTCAGTTTTCTGGAGCTGTCCATTAATAAAGATGTCATCATCATCCTTTGCTGTAATTGCTTTTTCATTTCTGGAGAAGAATAAAGAAAAATAAACAGATTCAGCCTCCTTTAAAACTGTATCTAAAATCCATTCCAAGAGACTGAATAAAATAGCAGCTAGAAGGGCCAACACTAGAGTGAGAAAGACCTGGGTTCAGGTCCTCCCTCCGTCACATACTGGCTTGTGTGATTCTAGGCAAGTCATTTTACTTCTTGGTACTCCAGGCAAATCTCTAAGATTGTAAACTGCAAGTGCTTATGATCTACATTAGTAGAAATTATCCCTATACTTAAGAGTTCCCTATACTGAAGAAAACACAAGTCTGGACCAAAATTTTTTAAAAATCCATTCATTTTGGCAAACACCCAGGAAAGACTCTAATTCAAACCAGAAATGGTCATGCTACCCCTCTGGCCCACCCCTATTTGTAGGTTCACCAGTTCATTAAATACATCAATCTAGGATATATACATAAAGGGTTAATAAAATCTCTGTCACAAAGAAACAGTTCCCATTCAACCTGGAGTCAGTGAGTCTGAGTTTTAATTCTGATGTACAAAGAAAACTTAATGTGCAAATAGGAGTTTGTTTGCACATCTGTGTCATTCTAAAGCAGTCACGACAAATGGTATACAAATACACAAATCTGAGTTACAATAAAACATTCAGGCAAATGGAGTGCAAGACTATTGGATGGGCAAGAATACTGCAGTGTCTGATACTCTATGGAAACTTCAGAATTATTTTGTTTCCAAAGTCCATGATTGAATTTTGCAGCATTTCCTCAGCCATATTTATTACCCTGGGATTCGCTCTTTTCTAGAGCAGAGAGGTTATCCAGCTCGGTGGGCTCTGTGCTGTTGAATTTAGCCATGTGGCCAAACTACGGAGACTGAGGGCTCTCTGGGTCTTCATATGGAAGTCCCTGTTGGGTGGACAGAATGAGTAGGGCAGGTAAAGCTCACTGTGACTGAACTCTGGGATCCTACTTTTCAAGCTGAGTATACCTTTCACATTACAACACAGAACCCTAGGTGAAAACTGCAGGCCCTATTAAGAACAGGGGTGTCTCTTACTCATTCACCTGTTCCACAAGCCTTTTTTTAACTGCCTCGTCTGCTCCAGACACCACAGAAAGTGTTGAAGATAAAACATCAATTAGTCAGTCAGCAAACATTTAAGTCCTTACTATGTGCCAGGCACTTAAAACCTACAGCTACAAAGACAAAAACACATTTCCTGCCTTCAAGGAACTCATATTCTAATGGGCAAGACAACATGTAAATAACTAAGTACTACAAAGAGTAGATGGAAGTTCATTTTAGAGCCAAGGCAGAGGCAGGGCAAGGGAGAGTGGACCAGGAAAAGCTTTTTGCAGAGGGTGAGATTTGAGCTCCTCTTGAAGGAAATCAGGGAGGCCAGTTGGCAGAGGTGTGGAGGGGAAGAATAGCAGGCATGGGGACCAGTCAGGGAAAAGGCATGGAGTAGGGAGATAGAGATGGAACCTCCTGTGTGAGGGATAGGAAAAAGGTTGGTGTAGCTTGATGGTAAAGTTCATGGGGAGGAGTTGAGTATAAAAAGATTGGGGAAAGCTTTCATAGGTTGCCAAAGTAGGTGATATTGCCCCCAATAGGGGCACTGGAATGATCCAGGGAGCAGTAATACCCTCAAGTGCATTTGGGAGGCATTGAATAAAAGTAAGGGGTAATGGAAGTGTAAGGAATGAAGAGAAGATAAGAAAATTTTGAAAAATCATTTGTACATGTTTCATCTGTTGAATAAAAGAATTAAAGTCTTAGTGATTACATTGTTTTCCAAATAAACACAAAATGCAAGTTTTAACAGATCAGTGGTCAAGTCCAACAACAGGTCTTAATAAGCAAGTGTTGGCAGCCGAGCATGTCACAAGTGTGTCAGGAAATCCAGTTTCCTCATCTGTAAAGGAATAGGTATGTGTAATGACTTGTTTACAATACAATACTATACAGTTACATGATGCAAAATAATGTGTCATCAAAATTTCAATGAAGGAAAAAAATCCGCAAATTTACAATAAATTATTAAATTTGGGATACATCATTTTAAAAAAATTATGTATTTTTGAAATGATGCAAATTTTAAAAAAAGTTAAAGGGTTAAGAAAGTAGATTTCCAGGGAGCTGCTGAATTTTTTTTTGAAAAAGGGGTGGGAGGCCAAATAAGTCTGGGAACCTCTGCTTTAAGTGATAAAAAGATGGTTTTATATTAGATTCTAGAAGTACTCAGGAGCCACTAGAGCTTACGAACAGTACAATGACATGATCAGACCAATGTGTTAGGAAAATTACTTTGACAGCTGGGTAGAGGATGAACTGAAGTTGGGGAGAGACTTAAGAGATGGAGACAAAGATAAATACTGAACAGTCTCTTCTCTCAAGAAGCTTCTATTTGACTGAGGCAACTTTTCATTTTAGGGCCCACTTTGAATGTCTTTATGTACCTTCATTTCACTCCTCTCTCCAATCCTGGGGTATTTATACCGGGCAGACGGCTTATGGTGCCATGTCTCATAACTTTCAGGGGTGAGCTCCAGCATCCCTGCATCTAATAATCTTGAAATACATATCACTGAATGTTTCACTGTAATTAAGATTTATGGCAAATCATTAAGGCTCACCTTACAAACAGGGAGCTCAATCTTGGGAGGCTTGTTACTGGGAGCTGTGCCCAGCACAGTTTTACCCAGATTTGAGGAGAGAAGTAGTATCATTAATTTTTCCTCTCTCAAGACTCCTAATAAGAAGGTTTTGGACTCAAGATGCAGAATGAGACACATGCTTTTGGATGTTGCCAAGGCGAGAATTTGCTTTGCTTGAGTATGCATATTTGCCACGAGGGTTTTTTTTTCTTTTTTGTCAAATAGCAGGGGTAGAAGAAAGGTGGGAGGACAGAAAAATTCTACTTAATTGATAAAAATAAAATAAGTTTAAAAATTATCTATAAACAGACAGTTCTCCTTTAGATAAGTGGCACCACATGATTTGTTTCACATAGGCAGTAGAAAGATGAGACCAAAGCGCATAGATTTCAGGTTGTGAAATCTCTTGAAAGAAGTACTGTATGCGCTATATGGCTTTCACACTGTGCCATCAACTTGAAGATATTTCTAAAGTGATTAACTGCTGATAACTAGTGAAGTCTAAAGTAGTATTTGTTGTGGGCAAAAGTGAGCACTGACTTCCACTGATGTGAATTCAACTCACAATTAGGATGTATTGAATATATGTTCCACAATATTTACTTAAATCCAATAGTTTGGTCTGATAAATTGATCTTCTTTACTAAACACTCTGTTTTTGGAACACTCTAGCAACTTTCCAATTTGCCATTTGTCAAAACCTTAGGTTCTTTCTATTCAGCATTTCTATGAATTCAGGGTGTGACCATGAATAGGTCACTGAACCTCTCTAGGCTTCCTCTGACTCAGCCACTAAATGAGAGGGTTGCTCACCTGTCAAGTAAATCGCTAAGCACTGTTGCAGCACTTCTATTCTCTAAGTTCAAGAAGTCTACATGTACGCTGTGTACATTTGCATATTTATATTATAAACTATAAATTGCATAAAGAAGTGATGGAAAAATTACTTTTTAAAAGCATCAAGTTTTTGGTTTTGGTCTTAGATTGCTTAAATGTCTTTCTTGGGATGATTCTTTTCTTTCCCCTACTTTTTTATCCTCCATGAGAAATTCTACATCATCATTTTAAGTGAATTTAAATTTATACGTTTAATTTTAAAACATGAAGAAAGTAATGGAAAATGAAAATAGCATTTTGAATGCCCCCAACTAGTTATGCGGTCTTTGGCAGGGCAGTTTCCTCATCTATAAAATGAAGAATGTGACCTAGATGATCTGGAAAATTTATGCTAGTTCTAACATTCTACAAAAACTACCAAAAAAATTTGCAGGCATCTGGGGCCTAATTTAAGGCAAATGATTACTATGGAGAAAGAGGGCTCTATTTTCCATTAGAATGTAAGCTCCTTGAGGGCAGGGACGATTTTGGCTTTTTCTTTGTCTCCCTAGTGCTTAGCACAGTGCCTGGCAGAGAGTAAGTATTAAATGAATGCCTATAGATATATTTGTTTTAGACTTGAGCTTTGGTGTCGTTGGTGTAGGTAGCTTCCAAGGAGGAATTTCCTTGGTTAATTCAGGTTAGCATTTACTCTATGACTTCTAGTCTCAAGAGATTTGTGTAGGGGAGTTTTCAAAAATTTTAGAAACTTCTTGGCTTGTTCTTCATAATTTTGAATATAATCACATCCATACTAGATAAATGTAAAAAACAGAGCAGTGTTCTTTTCAAAAAGCTTTCTGGCTCTGTACCCAACACTGAGACGCTACATGACTTGCTCAGGGTAACATGTCTAATATATAACTCAGATCTTCCTGGTCAGCTTCCTGTCCATGATGATACACTGCTTCTCAGGAAAAAAAAAATATATATATATATATATATATACACACATATACATATATACATGGTGTGATATTAAATATTTCATTTCATATTACAGACTTGATGTAGTGAGGTACAGTTTCTCAGCATTGACATCAAATTTATTGATCACTGGTCCTGGAAAAGACCAAGATGGATGAGAACAGAGAATGGATTTTTATTTTAGACACTCACGGTCCCATTTCTAATAATGGTGCCTACATTAAAGAAGGTTTCTCTTTTCAGCTACCTTTATGGACCAGAATATGATGCATTATTTTGGAGCTGAAAATACAAGGCTCCAAACACTTTGCTATCAATCCCATGGCTATAAAAGATTGAAGTTTTTGTTAAGCAGGGAATGGAACCCAGAGGACTGAGCCATAACCGGGGTAAGCCTATCTTAGCCTCAGAGGTCTACCACATCCCAGTCCAATCAATGATAATTTGAACAGAAAACTAGGGACATCAAACATGGGCAAGGAGATTACTGGCTAGGCCTTTGTTGTTCTTTCTTGCTCAGATCTTCCTGGTGCAAATACCTAAATGTTCTCTAAGTCTCTAAATATGGCTCATTTTGTTTTCCAAGTTAATAAACTGGGAAGTAATGAAATGAGATACTTCTGTCTTTCCTCTCCTAAACTCATTCTTTCTCCATAACATGACCTTCCCTGCACACTCTTTTTTTTTATTTTTAATTTTTTACAGCGGGGAAGGATGGGCAATTGGGGTTAAGTGACTTAGTCAAGGTCACACATCTAGTAAATGTGTCAAGCGTCTGAGGCTGGATTTGAACTCAGGTCCTTCTGACTCCTGGGCTGGTGCTCTACTCACTGGGCCATCTAGCTGTGCCGCCTCACCCCCCCACGCCCCGGGCACACTCTTTTCCTGATGGTTGACCACTCAACTATGAACTACTGCTGAATTCCTTGCTCCTTGTCTTACGCCAACCACACCAAGTCATGCCCCAAACCCTGGGCTACTCTCATAATCTACCTTCTCCATTCCTGCTTGAGGACTTGCATAAAGCAACTAAGTTGGAATCCCACTTCAGATACTTGATAGCTGCATGACTCTGGACAAGTTACTACCCTCTGTTTGTCTCAGTTTTCTCATCTGTAAAATGGGGATAATAATTGTACCTACTCCCAGGCATTGTGAAGACAATGAGATGATTTATATGAAGTGCTCTGGGAAGCTTAAGATACTATGCAAATATTAGCTATCATTATCATGATCACTATTATTACTGAATTTAAAGTAAGAAGGCCTGTCTTGGGCTTGGCAAGAGAGGTGTTAAGGACATAAGTGTGAAGATTTAGTTGCTAGCTTGAAGCATTAACTAATTTTAGGTTGGGCCACACAATAGCCCTATAGCAGAAGTAAATAGGAGCTTAATATTTTCCCTCAAAAATTCTTCCACCCCAAACCTAGAGAAGTGTTTCTTGTTGACAGTTTTATTTTGGCTCAAGACCAAGAAAAATAGGAGACAATTCTGAGATCAGGTTGTATGTGTTGGATAAACATTACCAATGGCATTTTCTCACACACAGTTTGTGATTCTGTAAAGAGCACGATAACCTTCAGGCCACTTCTGTCATAAAATCTGAGGTACTCAAATGACAAGAGCTGGTAAATCTGAAGCCAAAGCATGAGAAAAAAAAATCGAGCCAGGTCCTAGCCCTTTGTGGATTTGTCCAAGAGAGAATAACAGAGGTGAAAGGATAGCAGAGCAGCAGGGTTTTGTGTTCCCCTGAGCCGAGGCCACAATGCCTAATTAGGCCTCAGCAATCATTTACCCAGCTGGAGACAAAATTAAAGTTAGGGCAGCAGTTATGTCAAATTAGCACCATGGGAGATGGGTCTTTATGACAGTTTATTAAGTGAAAGAGATAGCTGTTACTGGTCCATTTTGAATTATTTTTTAAGCAAAGCCATGAAACTCATGCTATTTCTCTCATAAGAGGTGAAAAAAGATTCTTGAGGGATTTGAACAATAGCCCAGTCAATACAACTAGGGTGGGGAGGTAGGAGTAAAATTCAAAGTATTCTTAAAAGAACCAAAGGAATGTTCTTATTTTGGGGAAAAACAAAACAAAACATTTTCAAAATGAAAGCTTTGTAACTGAAAGGTGAAAAAAGGGAAAGACCTAAGCCATTTAATGACATCTATCATTACTTATTTGATTTTAAAATTGTTTCCTTAATTAAAAAGAGTTGGGGTTCTAATAAATGAGCAACACAAATGGTGTTCTGCTCAAAGGAAGGTAAATTTTGATGGCCAAAAGCTACTTAGTTTAACTTGGGATTTACTGGCTAGATTTCATTCTCAAAGACCAAGCCTTAAACCCAATTCACTCTGGATCTCATGGATTGGACAACAACAGTCCCTTCCCAAGCACCCCTTAAGGGTTATTTTTTGGGCTCTCTTGGGCTCAGAGTGAATGTAAATAGTAATTATTTCTCTTTTGGCCAGCAACCTGGAGGGTTTTCCCCTCCCAGGTTGATTTTTTTTTAAAGGGCCCTCCCTTGACTCACTTCTTAAAGAGGCCTATTCACCAAATAGGTGTTGCCTCACTCAAAGTGAGAACTTGAAAAGACCTTAGCTTAAAAGGGCCAAGGTCTCCCACTGCATCCTGGGCCATCTCCAGTCATCCTGATAGATATCTAGCTACTGGATCCAGATGGCTCTGGAGGAGAAAGTGATGCTGGTGACCTTGCACAACTTTCCCTCACTCAAATCAAAGTCAATTGCAAGACATGTCATCATTTCCCTGATGTCACAGTCCTTTTTGAGAATGAAGGCCAAACACAACAACAACTTTCTTAAAATTAGAACTGGGGCCTACCCTCGGGCATTAAGGAAAAGACTAGTGTATTTATCTAGGCCTTGATTTTGTCTCACCTTTCCTATTACTTCACCTCTTTTATAGGGCACCCAGGAAAAGAGAGAAATATGGAACACTTATAAAAGATTTGATAAGAAAAGACACTAACAAGTTTTATGTCTTGGCCTTGATTTTCACAGAGGAATGTTTTTAGACCTCTCCTTTGCTCCCGTTGCATTCCAAATGATTGTATACTTATTCATAAAGAAGCAAGTTTGCTCCAAAATGTCCTGGGTAGGTGAGAACATTATCTAGAGTGGAAAAGTTGTATTTTATAACAGCTAGGGGTGCAGCAGATAGAGCGCTAGGACTGGAGCCAGGAAGACCCAAATTCAAATCAGGCCTTGGACGCTCAGCAGCTGTGTGAATCTTGCACCTGAGTCATTTAAGCCTGTTTCCTCAATTGTAGAATGAGGTTAGTAACAGCACCTACATGCTAAAGTTGTTGTAAGGATAAACCGAGATATTTGTGAAGTGCTTATGCTTAGCAAACACTGGTTTCCTTTCCTTCCTAGATTTTTATGTCTTGGATATACAAAAAAAAATGAACTGTTTTATCATGAGGGGGTCACTGTAACTTTGAAATTCAGGGTTTCAGAATATCAGAAGACTTGGCTGACCATGTCCCTCAACCAGAACAATGGTTTTGAAGGCAGGGAGCCTGGGTTTGAATCTTAGTTCAAACATGCGCGCGCACACACACACACTTCCAAAAGTCTCAGTGCAGTTTTAAGTTCTAATAGTGTTTATAAATAAAATAGAAATATTTTTATGATAGTAAGAGAGGTTAGGCTGATTTCTAGAGTTATAGATTTAGAGTCTGAAGTGATATTAGAGATCAGTTAGTCTAAATTCCCTCATTTTACAAAGGCAGAAACTGAAGCCCAGAAGGATCGAATAACTTACTCAAGATCACACAAATAAGGAGAACCAGGATTCAAACTCAGGCCCCTTTTCCTTCCAATCCAGTATTCTTGCCAGAACTTCATCCTGCTAGAATTTCTTACCAAAATCATAGAGCTCAGGGCACAGATAGGTCCTCGACTTTTCTTCCCTTGAAATAGAAAGGAAATCCTTACTGTCTATATCAAACACTCAATATTCCTTGGAGAACTAGCAGAGAGTAGTAGAAAGAATCCTGGATTCAGATGTTCAGGATTTGAGTTCCAGACCCAACTCTGCCCTTACTTAGCTGTGACCCCCGGCAAGTCTTAGGCTCAGTAGCACTACCTACCTCACAAGGTCTTGGAGAGGATTAAAGGAGATGACACTGCAAAGTACTTTTTACCACACACCCTTAAAGCTCCACATTAACTCCTTTTCTTTTTCCTCTTCTTATTAGTACCATCATGACCAGTAAACCTACCCACTCATCTAAACTCATTAGGTGTTTTTTTGGGTGGTGCATAGGGTCCTGGACTTGAAGTCAGGAAGACATGGGGGAGAATCCTGCCTCTCATACGGTGGTCGCATGACAGTGAGCAAGTCACTTACACCTCTCTAAAGCTTGCTTCTTCATCTTCCAAATGGAAATGACACTTCACAGGGATATTGTGAGAATCAAATGAGATAATGTATGCAAAGTCATCTGTAAACTTTAAAATGCAATATAAATGTCAGCTATAATCATTATTATTCCTTTCCAAAACTTCAGACTTCAGTCCTACTTAATATCTCAATAAATAATCCCCCTCCCTATTGATTTTTTGTATGGGTCTCTCTATGACAACTTTTTCTGGGCTCAGAAATGCCTCATATTTAGACCTCATATTCTAGTAATTTTCATGTCTATGAACTTTAACAAGGAACTTTCAACTCTAAGGCTCATTAAATAAAATCACTTTCCTTCCTTTGGCATATCTAGCTCAAGGGTTAGCTTCTAAGGATCTGTGTGGTCCATGAGAACAGAGAGCTGATGGTCTAGAGCTCAAGTTCTTAACTTGGGGTTCAAGTATAGACTTCAGGGGCAGAGGTCCATGAACGTGTGTGGAAAAAATTACATCTTTATTTTTGTTAATCTCTAACTGAAATCTAGCATTTCCTTTAATTACAAATTTAAAAAAACATTATTGGGAGAAGGGGTCCATAGACTTCATCACACTGCCAAGGGGATCCATGACATAAAAAGAGTCAAGAACCACCAGTCTACCAACAGAGGTACCACATGGTTAGTTACAGATTTGTGGGTCTTACAGCTTATAAGAAAAGACATTTTTAACAAACCAAGGAACAAAGAACATCTTTGCTGAGTCAAAGTTTGGATATAACTTAAAAATGATCCTCCCTGAGATATTAACATTCTTTTTAAAAGATTTTTTAAATATTAATATTCTCAATGCCTCAAAGGATCTGTATTACAGGCTGTGTGGTTTATTATGTGAAACTAATGATGGCTGGTTGATCTATTAATTGCAGTTTTATGTTGGAACCTTCCTTAAGATGCTCATAGTCCTGTGTTCAGTCACAGATTTTGGATTAAGTCAAGGGATCATAAGCTTTAAAGGTAGAAGGGACTTTAGGGATCTCTGGGATTTAGGTTCAATGACGGGTGGGTAAAGACTTTCAGTAAGTACAACTTATTTTACTATGAGTAAATACTTGGATTTTAGCAAACACCCCAAAACCCAAAAAACTTTTTCTAGCTGATGGTGCTGCTAAATACAGTCTTTATCTCAAAATGTTAAAAAACATACTCATCCTTAGTTATATATGATGATTAGTTTTCTTTATACTTTTAAACTTTGAAACCTTGGTCTGAATAGCCTTAGGCAAAGTGTTGTGTTATTAATGAAACAATCAGAGCTGTAGTAATGAATAAAACACGTAAACAGCACAAAAACAGTAGCTTAGTTTTGCCACGTGCCATATAATTAAGTTGAAAAAGGCAGGCTTTTTGTTAGAGTCAATGAACTGGTGCTTTCTTGGTGATAGGAAGCAAAGATTTCTGAAGACCAAATTCCTTCCAGGAAAGTACCCTGGCTTTGGGAAACATGTAAATCTGGGGACCATCTTACTGAAGTGTCTTTCTTGACCTTGATATTTATGAGGGTGCAGAGAGGAGAGCGCCAGATCATCTTCCAAGAAACCAAACCCTCAAGTAGACACGCTTCATAGATTAGGACTGATACAGCATCAGTTTCATGAATTACATTTAGGAAGTAAGGTATGTCTCAAAGGTGCTAGACAAGTAGTTGAGAGGGTACCAACAAAAGGAGAATTATATCAAAGTTGAGAACTAAGAGAAGGCAGTCATTCCCTCATAAGGGTCTGCCTGGTTGTGTTGGTAACCAAAAATGGGCTCCTTAGCACTTAGTCAACAAGTGCCCTTGACTAGTTTGGCTTTTTCCCCTGAACTGAATGTGGTTTGTATGTTGGATTGGAGTAAGCTTGTCGGCCCCTTCACCTTGCTTCCCTTGCTTAAGCTGATCGAAAGAACCTGTGCTTTCCTGGTCAACCCCTTCACCTTGCTTAAGCAGATTGAAAGAACCTGTGCTTTCCCCAGCATACCTTATACCCCCGCAGAAGCTGGATGGTTAAAAACAGCTTCCGTTGGAGCCAGAGGCTGCTACAGTTACAGCCACAGCCGAAGCTGAAGCAGGAGCTGCCGGTAGCAGAGCTGATCTACGGGAGGAAGCTGAACAAGGACTTGAGGCCAGTGGGTAATCTTTTTACCACAGAGGGGAAGCATGTATATGATTTTGCTGTACACCATCATGCTTCTCTGTGGCCTCCTGGTTACTCTTGCGAGGCGTACTTATTGGGCCTGGAAGCTTTTGATCAATATATCAAAATGGGGATGCTGGTTTGTGGATCTGTTACTCTGGAGCCTAAATATATGCTTTGATTCTTCTGCCTCCTACTTTAAGAATTTCTTCTATCTGGCGGTTCCGAATCTTTCAGACATATATATGAGCCTCTTTGAAATTATAAACTCTGCCCTCCTAATACACTGGTCAATGATCTAGGTTTCTTCTCCTATCCTCTTAACTGAAATCAGTTAAATAGGTACTTAAAGTCCTGGCCTCCACACTCTAGTCTGTCAAACAACTAGCCCTTAATAAGCACCTACTATGTGCCAGGCACTGTGCTAAGCACTGAAGATACAAAGAAAAGCAAAAATAGTCCCTACTGTCAATCTGATGGGAGAGACAGTATGTAAACAACTATGGATGTATATGTGTGTGAATATACACACACACATACGTTCATACATAATAAATTAGGGATCATCTTGGAAGGTTGGTTGGGAAAGACTTCTTGAAAGAACAAATCACATTAAAGTTAGCTGAAACTTGAAAGAACTCAGAAGACAGGTGGTGGAGATGAGGAGGGTATGTGCTGCATCTGACAGGGATTTTATATTTTGATTAAGCTGGTAATACCCAGTTATTTTTGGTGCAACTGTAATTATCAGGCAGAGAGCCCAAGCTGCTACAGTCTGGCCCCCACCTCTATAAGAGACAGTGTGGAACAGTGGATAGAGTGTTGGACTTGAAAGTCAGGAAGCCCTGAGTCTGAATCCTGCCTTTGGCCTTTACTAGCTGTATAAGCTTGTCATTTAACCTTTCTTTCCTTCATTTTCCCCATTTACAAGCCAAAGATAATAATACTCGTAGCATCCATCTATCTCTCAAGGGAATAATAAAGTTCAAATGAGATAGTAAACTTTAACGTATTATATATATGAAGTTTTTAAAATTGTAATGCAGTTTTATTTGGATTATTCATTGCAGATGTTATGATTACTTCATTAATAACATTATCAGCTAATTTTGTGATATATCATGATCTATGAGTGTCCCTTCTTAGGGGCAATGAACTGATGCTTTCTTGGTGATAGGAAGCAGAGATTTCTGAAGACCAAGGTCCTTCTAGGAAAACACCCTAGCTTTGTGAACTGTGTAAATCTTGGGACCAACTTACTGAAGTGTCTAGCTGGACCTTGATATTTATGAGGGTGCAGAGCAGAGCCCCAGATCATATTCCAAGAAACCAGACCCTCAACTAGCCAAAAGGCTATACGGGTCAACCTAACACTTTAGGAGGGTTCAAATACCAGGAATTTGAATCTGCCAGGAAGAATTTTACTGTGATCTACAAAAAGTTAGACATAATTTCTGGGTAGTTATTTTATTAATTATAGCTAGTGGATAATTAATAAAAGGGTCATTTAGCTGTCTCTCCTAAACCAATGACCCCTCATGGAACCCATTCAACTCTTATATGCCTTTGGAAGAGTGGGTGTTCCTGAGGGTGGAAATCAACTTTGATTGGTTGACAAGTAATGAGCATGAATATTATAATGAGAGGTGGGCTTATTCTAATGAGGGCCTGGGGGGATGTGACACTGATCATTCAGTCTTGGACAAAGAGATTTATCTATACCAGAGGACCACCTATTTAGGGCAATCTAGACAAAAGGGGGAATCCACTTCCACCCAGATCTGTCTGACTAAAACACAATGGGCCTGAATCCACCAATCTACCAAAATTAGAGTTTCTTTACCTTTTGATCAGATCTAAACTTCCCAGTTGGGTAGAGTCTGAACAAGATAGAGGAGAATGTTAGAGAATGAGGAAATAGGAAGGAAAAAAAAATCTCCCCAATAGTAAATGGTTATTAATATAATAGAGAAATAATCATTTCTCTTATCGTTAGTGAAATCCAGGACTTATGGACCAGGCAAGATCAGATTGACTACTCGGTGTTGGCTGTACTTGGTTCACTGTTTTTTTTAAAAGAATAGCCAGATATTGAAAACTTGATCAAAGAAAAAAAAACTCTCATGGGCTGGAATAAGTGGACACAAACAGTGTAGGAAGCAGGATGTAGAGAAGAGGGCAGGGATTACACTGACACCTGGGTCTGGCTAGGAAACAGTCTCAGTGGTAAGACCAAGAAACAATAGATAAGCACCTACTTTGTTAAAAGGAAAGGTTTACCAGGAAGGCCTGTGACCTCAGGAATTTCCTGCCTCTGACACTAACTGGCTAGGTGACCTTGAACAACTTATTTCCTCTCTTTGGGCCACCTTTTCATCATCTATGGGGAAAAAAAAGGGGGAGGGAGCATTTACATTAGATAATCTTCCTCATCCTGACCTTCTGTAACAAACTGTAGGCATTTTTTTTTTGTTTTATTCAACTTAGACCTGAGTATCTATAAATCAATCTTACTCTCCAGTTACTGGCTTCAAAAACATTTACTATACCTTGGGAAATTTGGATAGTTTTTGAGGTGTTGAAAAAAATTAAAAAAGGAAAAAAAAACCAACCAAACAAACGTTAGTTTAATCAGCATACAATGTAAACAGTCCTTATGACTCTGATATGGTAACTTTCAAGCTTTTGATACTTGGAATATAAACTGCACAGATAAAAGGACCCTGAGGGCAGGACCAGTGATATTTTTGTCTTTGTAGCCCCCAGAGCACAAAAGGTATCATTTAAGAAATGCTTGCTGATTAATGAAGAGGGTCTTTCTCAAAACAAGAACCACATAGAGTCCCCTAGTTTATACCTAAGGATTATAATGATTTAATTGCTCAAGAACATTAATGTTTAAAAACTCATAGATTGGATTCAGATTGTATTTGCTTAAGGTAAAGAATCAGAAATTTCTTGGGGCAAAGACTTTCCTTGTGAAAGTGGGTCACAAAATATACACAATAACTACGACAATGTAAATGGAAAGAACCACCACACATCAAAGGATTAAGAGAGAATGTAAAATTATAAAGATCAAGCTGAACTAGAGTGAAGAGATAAGAGAGCATACCTCTAATAGACTCCTTAGAGAGTTACATGTTGCATATATCTTTGGACTTTTTCAATTTATTGATTAGTTTTGCTGATTTTTTTCTCTTAAAATACTATTTATTATATGGGATGTCTCTCTGGGAGGGAAAAAGGGAGAGATACTTGGGATAACTATGATGATATAAGAATTAGAAGACATAAATAAAAAAGAGAGTTGTAAATCCCAAGAATTGGCAATACTGTGGAGTTAAAAAAAATGCTAGGAACCAGTAGAATTTCTAAGAAGTCTAGGTAGGGACTTCTGGCTAATGCAAGAATGTAAAAAAGGGAGAATCCATTTTCTGACTTATCCCTTTAGTTAATATAAAATGAGAGTTCATAGACTACCTGTGGTCTATGATGTTTTCTAATGATGGGTGAAGCTGACCTCAGTATAAGGTCAGTCGAGGTTAGGACTAGTTGGGATTGTCTTCTCTACCTTTTCCTATAAAGGCACTGACTATATGGAGCCCTTACTTCCACTTGGCACTCTCTCCATTGGCAGAATATCATGGCCGGATTCAGTTCTTCTGCATGATTTTCTGCACACATATGCAGTTATTTGCTCACTGAAACCAGTCCCCACTGCTTTGACATCATAGAACTAGCTTCCTCTCTTTGACCAACATGTAATCAAAAAGCCACGTGCAGAAATGTTTACTTAAGAAAGGACCTAAGAAATATTCTAAGCTTCTGTATTGAACCTATGCTTGAAATTAATTCACTTCCTCTTCATCCCCCCTGTTTCAGAATCTTTGTCTTTCTTCTGTGTTCAAATGAGCAATTCTCTCCTCCCTGTCTCCTTCCCCACTCACAGTGGAGACACTTCAGAGCATTGTAGCTCCTTTGCAGCCATCAACCCCTACGTGATAATATATTTACATCTATGTACTTTTTCTATTTCCCTGTAGGTCAGCTCCTTGAAGGCATGGGCTACTCTGCCTGTCTCTTCCTCCCCGCCCCGTGTGTGTGTGTGTGTGTGTGTGTGTGTGTGTGTGTGTGTGTATTATAATATATATTTTATCTGTATATACCTAATGAGAGGCACCTTGGTGAAGCGGGTTAAGAGTTGGCCTCCCGAGTAACAAGTGAGACCTGAGGACTTCAGTCCTGTCTCTTACACATACACGATGTGTGGTCTTGGGCAAGCCCCTTAAATTCTCAGTGTCCCAGGTAACTCTTGGTGACAATAAGTCACAGAAGAGGTGACAATATGCACTGGTGGAGGAAATTTTCCTCACTGAGAACCTCTACACTGAAGAAATCACAGATAATAAAACAAACAAATAAAACCCCACCTCTTTCCCTATCTTGAAATCCCAGTATCTTGCAGTAGATAGGCACTGAATGTGGACAGTACTGTTGATAAAGAGCAACAGCTGCTCAGTGTTGTAGAGCCCTTTAAAAGTTAAAAAAAATCCTTTCTTTACAACAATTTTATAAGGAAGATAGTGCAAAGTATTCTTAATCTCATTTCACAAAAGAAACTCATGCTCACAGAAGTCACGTTACTTGTCTCATACAACTAGCAAGCAGCAAAGTGGAGACTCACACCTACATCCGATGTCTCCAAGTCCATTCCTCTTTCCATCATATTCACTGCCTTCTCGGCCTTTGGTAAATCCTCTTTGCATGTCATTTTCTTATATTTGTTTGGGGAGCTAAAATGCCTGGGATATTTCCCCCCAGCAAGGAGATGATATTGCTCTTCCAAATCAGAACAGATTCTAACATTCAAAGTTCACTAATTCTCCTATATCATTTGGGAATCAGAAAGATGGTAACCTCCGGCTTCTTTAGCCAGATGCCTGGGGTCCAGACTCTTTCTGTGGCATATCTCAGCAGACTAGATAACGACTGCTTGGGTTGTATATTCCAAGTTCTGACTTTCATCACTCAGCCTCAAACTATACAGGAAATTTCTAATTATACTGAGCTCTTGCACAATCTGAAAAGAAAACCTGACATATTATGATAATTTCTTACTATGATGGACTTGCTCTCTGGAGCCAGGCATGAGCCTGTAGTGTCCACCTCTTTTTAGTTAATCATAATAGCAAGCATTTATTATTTTATTTTTAATTCATGGAATAAAACAAGTATTGCCATAACATAGTAGAATAAAACAGACAATCTCACATGAAACTGCAAATGTACTATGTACAACTAATGGCAAACATTTACATGGCACTTTAAGGATTGCAAAGTACTTTAAAAATATTTTATTTTTAATTTATTTATGACAACAACCAGGGGAGGTAGGTACTATTGTTATCCCCATTTTACAGATCAGGAAACTGAGGCAGAGGTTAAATGACTTGCCCAGGGTCACAGAGATATCAAATGTATGAAGCTGGATTTGAATTTAGGCCTCCCTGACTCCAGGGCCAGCACTCTATCCACTTCACCAAAGCTCATGGTGAGGAGTCTCATTACCAAACAGCCTAAGTGACAAAGTTTTTAGTCACAATCACCAACAAAGTCCATTTTCTAAGGTTATGGAAGAGCTGCAGTCTGCAGTGGTGGAAGGAATACCCACCTCAGTGAAATCACAGGCTCTTGAAAGCCTGAATGACTTATGTATTGAATCTTTTATGGGAATGTGATTTATTAGAAGATCAGAGCCGAAATACTTCCCACAGAATACTCAGAAATTCCTAATATTTAACTATCGATGAAGTGGAGGGAAAAGCAGAATGGAAAAGACAAAGGGAAAGAAGGGAGCCAAAAGGGAAGAGATGAGTAGAGAAAAAGTGGAAGGAGGGAGGAGTATGAGGAGACTAAAGAATTCAAGTTATAAGAGAAGGGGAGGGAAAGGAGAAAATAATTTGTTAACTGTGGACACAGGGCCTTAACTAAATAAGTAGGCATCTGTGAGTTTAAGGCGAACTAGAGTCATTCCGAAGCTTTCTTTTATTACAAAGAAAATTAACTGATTGTGTTAATATATGAAAATATATGCAAAATAGCCGTTAATCTGGGATAGCATCACCTGGATGCAAATGGGCTCTTCAGAATACAGCCCTATAAATCTATCCCAAGAACAGCTTTATGGAAGTCAGGAAACATAAATGTTTTTCATAATTAAATCTTTGTCCAACATTTATTAGTCCACATCTTGAACATTCCAGATTACAACTAGAACACTGCCTATCTAGTGACATATTGATTAAAGAATCCTCTAGGAAAGAAGTACCTTTAATCACAAAGTTGCATCCTATTTAAAAAAAAACACCCTCCTCTTTACATTGTATGAAGACTTACTGTAGGGTACATAATATGATTCAACAGTGGAGACACTGCTGTTTGCTGCTTTCTTTTAATATCTAAGCTAGGAAATGACTGGGGCCTGTTAGGATAGTAAATTACTTAAAGCAATTAGATACAAGTTAATTTTTACATGTGCTAGCTTTAAAGTCCAAAGAGCAGGGGTGTAGAAGAGTCAAATGAAGGAAAAACTGAAATAGATTACTGGAACAGGAAGGTGCTCTCAGAGCCCTTTATTCACCAGCAAAGTGAAATGACTCCAAGATTACCCAGTGAGTTAGTGGCAGACTTCAGTTCCTGGTTCCTGCTCAAGTTTCCTGACTCTTGCATGGTCCAAGACTCTTCCAATTCAACTATGTCAACAATATTTATTAAGTAGTAGCTGTATATAGGATTCTGTGCTATTGGATGGGGATAAAAGACTGAAAAACATCTCTAACCTCAAGGAGTTTGCATGCTACTGGGAGGATGCAACACACCACACACACACACACACACACACACACACACGAAAACTGAGGGAGAGAGAACTAACAGGTGTCAGATCAGAGGATGTGGCACATGACTTGAACCTGGAAGACAAAGATTCTCAAAGGTATAGTCTGGGGTGGGGAGATGCATTCCAAACATTAGGGTAAGGACAGGACTTGAATTAATGCATGGAGTTAAGAAATAAAGTATTAAGTTTGGAGAACCTAGTTTCCCAATTTGGCTGGAAAATAGAGTTTGTGAGGGAAGTTGTAAGAAATCAGACAGGGAAGGTGGCTGGAAGTCATTCCCTGGAGGGGTTAATAAGATTGAATTTTTATACTATAGATACTGGGGAACCACTGAATGTGTTTTTGAGGATTACAGAAGGAAGAGACTAGAATAAGAAAGACTAATTAGAAGTGAAGGTATTTATGAGAAGATAGGACTTGAAATACTTTCCACAGAATACTCAAAAATTCTGTGGCCTGAACTAGGATGGTGTATGTGTGAGTGGTAAGAAAGGTGCAGATGTGAGAGACACTATGGAAGTAGACCAATCAAGAAAGCTTTACGGAGAGACCATTCTTTGTTGCTTACATAGTCTTTGTGGGTCCCAAACTTTTGTTTCCCAAGCCCTGTGGCTGCTGATCTTCGTCTGACCTGATTTTTGTAATTCAATCTCCAGCTCTCTAGACCCATGCTAATTTCATGTTCCTCTTTAGTTGACCTCAATGGATGTGATTTCTGGCTCACTTAACCTTCAGTGCCTATCAGCCTCGACTCCTATCTAGCTATATTCCTAGTCTGGGTTTTCCAGGCTACCCCGATTTTATTGCTGCCAATTCCAAAGTGACAACCCCTATGCTATGCTTCCTAGAATTACCAAGTTTCTGACAGCAAAGCCTGCCATGGTGACATTTTCTTTTCATTAACAGAGGTATAGCCAGATATGTATATAACCATGTATGCTTTCAGTGTGAAACAGAAGCATAAGCAGGTTGGTGTTTAATAGTGTAGCAAGTGAGGAAAAATGGAAGTGGGACAGTGTGTGACATTCCTGAGGAGCAAGGTACAGCATCTCATCTTATTTTCTAAGTGTGATGCCTACTCCTTTTCAAGTGATAAATGCTTTATAACCTAAGCCTTACTGTTTAGTAATCTGCAGCTTTCTTGAAAGAAGTATTGATGAGGTGAACACAATATCCCCTTGTACTGCTTTCCCTGCTCATGAATATTCCCTCTCTGATGGGGCACTCTCTCTAAGTGATCACCTTTCACAAAATTTTGGCAGAGCCTGAAAAATCGTGGTTGGGGAGTTCTAATCCCTGCTGGCAAGTCACTTAGAGTGATCAATAGCAATCTATAGCTAACTGGCTTGAATATTGCAGTCTCAATGAATTTCATGGCCAAGACCTTAGATGATATGTCTTCCTTACTGTGTGGCAATCTACCTGATCTGATAGTAACTGTACAATCTGCAGGACTTCTGTGGACTCAGATGGACGTGGGTTCAAATCTCACCTTTGAAGCGTATTAACTATGTGACATTGGGTCAGTCACTTAAGTTCTCTGTGCCTCAGTTTCATCACCTACAAAATGAGTGGGTTGGACTAGATGACCTCTGAATTTCCTGCCAGCCATAGATCTATGACCAGGTGACCTTAAAAACATCAGAATGTTTGCCTTCTGGTAAGTCACCTTAAGTGTGTATGACTAGTTTCAGATATATGCTTATTATCTGTTTGTATGAGTCCAACATAAAGACACTGTATCTGGAGATCACTGTGGAAATTACTGTGAATTACTGAGGAAAGCTACTTTGTACTCGAATTAAAACTGGGAAGAGAGAACGCTTTTGTATAAACTTTTATGTATTCATGGTGTCTCCCCCTAGAGTGTATAAGCTCCTTGAGAGCAAAGTCTGTTTCATTTTGGTCTTTGTATTAGCTGGTTGGTTGGTTGGCTGGATGCTGTCTTTCATTCTCAAAGAGGACCAAGATGATATCACTATGCTTGAGTCAAGATTCAATGTCCCACCGTGGCCGATCAGGCCAACATGAGCTCAGAATGCTCTACCACACGTTGGGCACAAATAGTCCGTGTGAACATTTGGGGTGGATGCTCCAAACCTGAACATCCTCTGTTTCCTTTGAGCTGTTTCCAATTCTGCTTTGCTCATAGAGCACAGCACCTTTTCTGACGTGGGCACACCATGCTCAGCACAGAGCTTAGCACAAGGACTGGTACAAAACAGGTGCTTAATGAACATCTGTGACTAATTAGATAGCTTTACTCTGTTTTTGTCGATACAGCCTTCACAGGCCAATCTTATCCCATCTCATCTCACCTTAGCTAACATCTCTCTGATTCTTCTCCCTCCCTCTCCACCTCCTTCACTCCCATATCCATATCTCCTTCCACATAAATATACAATGCATACATGTATATAAGTGTATTATATGTAATATATACACACACGTGCACATGTTATATATAGTATATATATATAAACACAAGTGCATATATATACATATGTATGGAAATATTCAAACACTGGTATACATATGCACGTGTACCTTATACATATTTATAATGTATATACACATATACTATATATGAGCATAGTGTGTGTGTGTGTGTGTATATATGTATACATATATATGTGTGTCTACAACTGTGTGTGTGTGTGTGTGTGTGTGTGTGCGCACGCACGCGCGTACACACCACATGGGCAGCTAGGGGGTGGAGTGGATAGTGAGCCAGTCCTGGAGTCAGGAGAATTCAAATCTGGCCTTAGACATTTGCTAGCTGTGTGACCCTGGGCAAGTTGCTAAACCCTTTTTGCCTCAGTTTCCTCAGCTGTAAAATGAGGTGGAGAAGGAAATGGTAAAGCACTCCAGTCATTTTGCCAAGAAAACCCCAAATGGGGTCATGCAGTCAGACATGACTGAAACAAGTGAACAACAACAGCATCTAACTGTATCTCTCCAATTTCTAAGCAATAATCGTTCCTGTCTCTATCAAGGCAGATTGATAACTATTCTGAAACTTACAGTTTAGAGAGAGTTGCCTGCAACTGCATTGCGAGATTAAATGACTTGTCCAGAGTCATACAGTCATGATAGACGAGAATAATCCTGACTCCAAGAACAGTTATTTTTCCACTAAGCCATGTTGTGTCTGCAGAATTTTCTCCCAGGGAGCTTACAGATCTGGACTGAAAACTACCTATCCTCTCTCATGAAGCACAAAGTTGGTCCCAAGAACCTCCTTATGCTCTAAGAGCTATAGATACGTAAGGTAAAGAGGGATGAAAAGATTCCGAGATGTTTTCTCATGTTCCCTCTGAAAAGTATTCAGGAATTAATGGAATATTAATGAAATGAGTAAGTAATATAGGAAATTGGCTTTCCTAACCACTTTCTTTGAAAGCAATGTGACATTTTTAGTTCCTGATGCCATTAATAAGACATTAGTGTCTGGAGAACATGATCTCAGATGTTCAGGCGACATCAGTTTTTCAGCTATCATGGAAGTATGACTCACCTCAGATGAGTAATTCCAGAGTCATCACTCTCACGTGAAGCACTCCTCGGGGGACCAAGTTCTACAGCACAGGTCACATAAGTGTCAGTAGCATCTTCCTGATCTAAGGCCCACTTATCTTTGGATTTCACACTGTCGTTTTGTGAATCCAGAGAAACGATGTCTGACGGAGAGCTCATGACTCCCGAGTCTTCAGTAGTTGTATCTTCAGATGCAAAACAGCTGCTTACAGATGCAGTCTCTTCTACCTCAGACAGCTCGGTGATCATACCATCCACAGAACAATTACTACTGTGGATGAGTGGCAGGCTTACTGAATAAAACATATTAGAGACAGTTAAATTTAAACCATTTCCATTTTTCATTTCCTAATCAATATCACACCCATATGCCTGATTAATCTTATATGAAGTTTGGAATTCAAGCTGCTCTGTCTAAAATAAGACCAATTCTGGGGCTACATTTTGCCTTGGAATAAAGCTCAGTGGAAATTGCCTCTGGGTAACTGATGGGAGAATTTGCAGTAGTATGTATATGGCTTAAGCTTTACAAAGATGATTTTCGAGGGATGTCATTCATGAGCTCTTTTGCCTTCTATTTATTTAGAATTTGAACTCTCCTTCACTATTTAAAAATTACCACATCAATGAAAAGCTTTTTGATATATCCAGTTAAATGAGTCCAAATGGAAAACCTTTTCAACAACTATGGTTTGTATAATTTCCTTATATATTTCCTTATATATTTCCTTCTTGGACCTCATTTCATTTAGTAAAAGAATTAGTTTGTAGTCTAATGAAAATTAAGGTATTTGGAAATGTAAGTGAACTTAGAACTTAAATAAACCAAGGCAGACTTGTGAAAACTTTCATATGGAAATGTGACATTTTGACCTTAAATATTAGCCACACATTCAGCTCTCTTTTCATTTTTATTTCCAAGACAGTTCCCACTTTGTCTAAGAAGGACCAATCTTGTGAGAGAAACTTTAAGTGAAATTAAATAAAATCAAAAGCCAAAAAAAGTCTCCTTGGCTGAGGTTACATTGCCATTAAGCACTGAAATTGATTCCTGACAGCAGAAGCAATAAAATTCATAGAGTTACAAATCACTCTTAAAGCTCTAAGCTCTGGCAAACATTAATATTAATGATTGGGAACACTATGGCAATTCTGTCCATCTATCTAGCTATTTGGAGATGTTATTACGTTATCCTGACCTGATTTCTATTACTAGGGCTCTGGTGGCTTAAAGATCATGGAAAGTCTTATGCAAAGTGGAATCCCTTAATAATTCTAGTAATGGAGGCTAGAACGAACACCCAGGTCATATTATAGGGGAGCCATTATATCAGTCTTTATTGTACACAGATGTTAGATTTCAGGGTACTTGATTTAACCAGCAGTATATCAGAAGTCATACAATAAGAGCTGCTGTAAAGCATTTTTTTAAAGCATCTCAGGAACAAATATTTAATGAGCAAACAATATGTACAAGACACATTAGCATCTTTGAAGGCACATTTTCTTTAATCATATACTTTAACAGGAAAGAAAGTAGGTAATCATTATTCATGTGATCACCAACATTTCAACTAGAATAACATGACTACACATATACTACTAATACAATCAACATTAAGAAAAAGGAAAACCCACTGATATATTGTTTTTGAAATTCCCAGGTAAACATAGGAAATAAAAGTAGGAGCACAATATTTTAAAAAGTAGTCATTTCACAACAGATTTGAAAAAGTGAAGAGAATGGACAGACTGATTTTTAGAAGGAAATGTACAATGCAATATATGTGAAAGTAAAAGATAATGTTACTGCAGTATTTAAAAAAAATTTTGGTACATGACTCCTAACTGGAGTGCAAATATGGAAATGAAAAATGACCATCAGCTTATACATCCCCAAACATTTTCTCTAGTGATTTATTGACAAACTCTCACTCATTGGCCAGCTGCCTGAATTTCTATATGTATAGTCTATAAATCAGTATTAAAATGTCATGCAGTGTTAAATCTAATCCCTGACTATAGTAAGAAAATGTCCCTCAATGTGTGAGGAGCCCCTCAAATCCAGGACATAAGACAGTGACAGGCTGGCCAAAGTTGCTTTGTAATCTTTACATTCTTTCTCCTGTCCTGTTCGCTCTCTTCTCATGCTACTGAACAACTCGGTCAATTATAACTTACAAATTTCTTTTCCTGTCTTTCCAGTTTTTAGGCCTTTTATTTTCGTCCTTGAGCATGAAAGGGCAATAAGAACACTAACTCATCTAGGAAGAATGTGATCTTCTTGTAAAAACAAAAGGAAACTTGTCCCTGTTAAGGCTTAAGTCAGCTGAGCTGTGAAAAATCACAACTCCTGGTAGGCAAAAATACCCAGCATCCATAGGTGCATGTACTCAATCTTGGGAGGGTGTGTATAAAGTGCTTTCAAAACTCTTGATTTAGAGTTTCACCAGCTTCAGGATGACATAAAGAAAAGTCTCTTTTAGAAAAACTTCATATGATCTGGATATCCCTCCTCCTCTTCTCATTTTCCTGACCTTGTCCTATTAGCTAAAAATGATTTTTGCCTTTACGTATTAGCATGGATTTAAAATAGAAGAAAAATATAAAGCTAAAAAAAAGGTAACTTAAAGAAAACACTGAACAATTGATTTGCCTGCTAATTAGAAATTCAAATAGGTTGGCAAGATTCTCTTTAGTTATTTTCTCTTTTCTCTCCATGCTATTAACGTTAAGTCATGACTTCTGGTTAGTGTCCAGCTCTGTTAGATTTTTTTTTGGTACTACTGAGTCTCAGTGTTGTATTTTTTCTAATGAATATAGATGCCTATCCTTTTGTCACTCTTTTATTCACAATAATACTGTTCTTCACCTTCTTTGTGGTCTCTTTGTTTCTTAAGTGCTCCATCTTCTCTTGTGGCCAGTCTTTTCATGAATTTATTTTATTTGCTGCTCTGATCTTATGACCTCTATCACTGTAGCTTCTCACTAGCTACTACCCTAGAAGTTCTTGCCACCCTGAACTCCCCCTTCCCCCATTCCTAAAGAATTAATCTCTCAACCATCTAGTTTTAACCTGTTTTTGTTTCTAAGATGTCAAGTCTTCCAGGAGAAAGCCATGAATTTGAATTAATTTTACCCCTTACAGACTTCGGGTACATAATCTCAGCTGGTACCTTCCCATTGCTCAGCTAGCCAAGTCTACACTCAGTAATTTCCTAGCCTAGCTTATCACCCACAATGATTATCTTAAACTCTTTCACCCTATATTCCATCTCCTTCTATATGCCCTTGCTAACATTAGATTCTCCATGTCTCCATGTCATCTTTTTCCTTCAACTTGTTCCTTTTTCTAATTTCACTATTGCTGTCAGTAGACCTCACAATCCATTCCCCTCACTGTCCATGTTTCAATCTTTGTATTAGTTTTGACTCTTCTCTATACTCTACTTTTCTATCCAATCATCTACCAGGTACTGGTGTTTACAATCTTTTGCTATCTTGTCCCCTCCTTTTGGTTTCCTTTTTCATTACAGTCATTTAGATCATTACCTGCTGAACCTATACGTTCTCTTATTATTTTTGCCCATCTCTAATCCTTCTCCCAGTCTAGTCTTATGCACACATCTGGCCATGTCATGCTTCTGTCTATAACTTTTTAGTGGTTCCCAATTGCCTACTGAATAAAGTTCAAATTCTCTAGCCTGACATTTAAGGCCTCCCCAATCTGTTGCTAATTAGCTGATTTTTCACAGCCTTCCCCTAGTCAATCAATCTAATGCTCAACCAAACTGGATGACTTACTTCCTGCTCTGTGTACAGGTCCTGTCCATTTTGCATCTGTAGCTTACCAACTGTGAAATCTTGGGGCAGTCACTTTTTTTTCTGGGCCGCAGTTTCCTCAACGAAGGAGTAGGGCTAAATGATCTTACAGATCCTTTTCCAACTCTAAATCTGTTATCCTTCAAACAATAATCTTTTCCCAATCCTGTGCATTAGCTTATGTTGTCCGCATATTGCCCATGATGCCCTCCATAATCTACAACCTTTTCCCTACCATTTAAATTCTTAGCCATCTTTTAAAGTCACCTTCTTTATAAAGTACTCATTGCTTTGAATAGTTAGCAATGTATTCTCCTTCAGACATTAGCAAGTAATTCATTTGTGCCTCTCACCACTTATGAATTATTTTGAACTATAAGGATTTGTGAGTCATTCCTCATTTGACTCTAAGGTTCATTGTGGTAGGAATAATGCCTTAAATAAATCTTCATCTGTTCTAGCACCTAGTAGGCATTTAAATGTTTGATGAATGAAACGAACCAATTATCTTGGATACAGTACAATTTATAACTGAATATTCTCCATATCTCTAGTAAGGCATTTTTGCTCTCTCATTTCTATGTGCCATAATGGTATAGTTACATGTTTAAATTTGACACAATAATTAAGAACCAACTTTTGTAAATTTTCTGCTTTTTCCCCCAAGAAAAACGTACATCGTGGAAAGAAAACATAAAAAAAAATGTACTCCTCAGTATTTTTTTCTGAATGAAAACCTAGCAATATAACACTTGTAATTTACAATAGCTACCACTTATGTGGGCTTTGCCAAGTGCTTTACATATGTTATCTCATTTTATCCTCCATGTATTTGCTTAAAAATAGGCCTACTTATTTACAAATGGCCTGGCTATCCAGGCCAAGGGTGAAGATTCATTTAAAGCCATTAAAAACTACTAGCAACAATGTGAAAACTAAGCAAAATAAATACACCCCTCTGGTGTGGTGGTCACTGCTTCTGGTTGCCTTTCTGGGCTTCTTAAAATCATAAGCAAAAAATATAGGTAACATTTTAAATTGCCAAATTTCTTCCAAGTATATTTTAATGTTTTGAACTTAAGGAGAATAAACAAGTCAGAGATACTCTTTAAATGGATACTGAATGACCTTTTGTCTGTCCAATGAGAAAAGAGTAGCGGGTAAGAGCCAATTTCAACAAATTAACAAGGTTATTTTCAACACCCGTTTCTGCTCCCAAACTCTTGGTTGGTAATATGCCACAACTTAATGACCTCTACCATGAGTATTTCCATCACTTTTTGAGTGACCTGAAGCTCCTCTTTGGAGATTCCATAATTCATAGCCATTTAGCATATTGCTACAATACTGGGGTTAAAAAGAAGGACCTTTGTTTCATAGGGTAGCTCGGGGCCAATAAAGGTACTGTGCAATGTCCCAAATGCAACTCAACCTTCTCTCTTTATCCTATTTAATCCTAATTAAATAGGATTTAAATATCTTATTTCAATCTTTATCCTACTAATACTGTCCACATGGAATCTTTGTTCTAGATTATATTCACTAAAGGGTCAGTGCTATGGGCTGTCCATCTGACTTTATACAGGTACCTTCCATCCACGCAGTCTTTTCTTGATGATCTCTAGGCCAAACTTTTGAGTGACTATGAATTTAATTTAAGAGGTTCTGTAATGTACTGTGGTTTCATGCAATCAACACAATGTCATCCATAACCGGGAACATCTAGAGCAGCGATATCAAACTAACAGCTACTGGGGAGAATCCCACTGAAGGAAGACACAGACAAGAGTCACACACTGTGATAAGGCACAAATGAGTTGTGATCTAGGCCACTGGAGGGAGGACTCATACAGATGGGATCCATGAGCCATTGAAATTTCGAAGTGATGTTGTCATGCCAGTGAGATAAGGCCAGAGAAGTTCAAAGTCAAGCAAGTTCCAAGCTGGAAAGACTTTAAGTGTCAGACTAGTAATTGTGTTTTCTGTCTGAAGGCTAGCCTATCAAAATTTGGAAGTAGAATGGAAGGAAAACAAGCCCCTAGGCGAAAGGAGAAAATGAGTGAGATAATAAGAAGGATAAGAAATCTCAGAGGCTAGGTAGGTTCTTCTAAAGAGTTCTTCCAAAGTTTATTAGGAAAAAATAAGCATTTGCCAACACATCGATCACTATCAGACAGCTCTCATAAGAACAATGGGGCCGTAAGAATAAGGAAGTCAGAGGACCTATGAGGGGAAGATCAATGACATTTAACCTTCCACAAAGCTTCATGAATTGCAGGCTGAGTCTATATGCCCAAATGCCTAGTTTACATCAATCCATTCACTTTGGCCATTTTCACAACAGATAACAATTACTATGGCAACTGGTACATATCAGCAAATAGAAGATTGTGAATATGGCTGATCAACTCACTCAAGTTGCAGTCCAGGTCTGAAGCCTCATATAAAAAAAACCAAACAAACAAGCCCAGGTTTTACTCTTTAAAAAAATTGGAAACAATTTTTTTTCAGGATCATTCCCTTGTATAATTTCATAATTACAAAATACAAAAGCCTTGGCTGAAAGTCACTGGTAAAATGCTAATAGGAAAAGGCTCACAAAGGGAAAAAATAAGAAAAGAACCAAATCAAAAATATAGCCACTAGGCTAGTTCAAGGTAAATTCAAGTATATTATGAGGTACTTGATTGTAGGTTCCTTGAATATATATCTCTGTATCTCTGTCAGCACCTAGCATAGTACCTGATACATGGAAGGCATTCCATGAATGACAAACTGTTGTTGAAGGGTCCATTTGTGGAACATTTGACCTGATGAGAATGATAAGTAATTCTTTTTTCCATAGTGTACTTATTCCTGAAGTCTAACTGGTCCCATTAATGCACACCTCTGTTTGCTAAGTATACGGAGCAGTCTTGTAGCTCATCATTTTATGAAACTTGTATAGAATTGTTTCTAACCTCATCCAAAGTCAACAGACAGCAGAGTCAGTAAATTAAATGTTTCGCACACAAACCACCTGTCTAACTTACAATTATGGCCACCCAAAATAACTTGACTGTATTGGCTAAGAAAACACACACCTCAGCAAAACCCACCAATAGCTGAAATAACCTCACAAAAGATCTTGAGCTACTCAATTCCAGATTTAGATTTTCTGTCCTTTTTCAAACAACTCAGTGCCAAGAATTTAGTTATATTTTGCCTCTTTCACTGTATGTGAAATAATCTTTTCTTCCATTTTTTAAAATTTTTAACTATCGTGTGTGTGTGTGTGTGTGTGTGTGTGTGTGTGTGTGCGTGTATGTGCGTAAGTTTTACTCTCTTGCTGTAGTCTGGGAGTTCTTAACCTGGAGTCTAAGCATTGATTTTAGGGAGAGGAATCAGGAAAGTTGAATGGGAAAAAATATATCTTTTTTGGTATCCTCTACCTGAAATTTAGTGTTTCCTTCAATTATGAACAGAGGTAACAGAGAGTACTCTGAAAAGAGGTCTTTCCATAGGCCTCCCCAGCCTGCCAAAGGGGTCCATGACATATGAAAAGATTAAGAGTCTCCTGCTGTAGACAAATATGGATGGGAACAAAATTTTACTTTCTAGGAATTTATTTTCTTTGAAAATCCTTTGAATACTTAACATGAATACTCAGGGAAAATCTTGTATCTTAAGAACACCTCTGAATGAATTTTATCAGTTTGAATACATACAAGTACACAAATTTATATAGGATAAAAGGTCATTATTTTTCCCTATACATTTTCTCTACATTTAATTAAATTAGTTTATGTCACACTAATGAAATTTAGCTGCTACCTAGTCTATTTAAAATAATATCTATCATCAGATTCAAAGTACAATGGCAAAGTTAAGCAGTCTTTAAATCTCAGGGAATTCCCAGAAAATCAATGAAAAAATCCTACAAGTCTTTTTAGTTTTCAGGAACAAATATTGTTTTAATGATCTTGGAGTACTTTTATTTATTGCCAAATCTCAAGAGGCACAGGATGAATTACAAAAACTTAAAGAGTTAGGAGAGACCTTAGAGTTAATGTAATCCAACTTCCTAATCACTGTAGAAATTCTTTCTATAATGTGCCTGACAGATGAGTCATCATGCCTCTGATGAAGAACTTAATACCACACAAAACAGACTATTTCCTCACTTTTTAAAATCACCATCTTTGAGGAGCTTGGTAGGTGTGATCATGCAATTTAAAAAAAAATGTAATCCAAGGTATATATGTATTTATCACACTGTATAATATATGTGTATATATGTATGTATAAGTCAAAGGGTTTAAAAATATGGTCACTACTACTGCCATTTTTATCAGGGGAAATGGGTTGAAAGGTTAAGAAGTAAAAATACTTCCCTATTACTTCTTTTCTTTATGAGGACAGTTCCCCCAAAACAAGTAGATCTCAGGACTTTTCTTTCCCTCTCCCACTATTTAGTTTGGAGAGAGCAATAAGAGGAAAAGCCAATTGTATGGGTGAGTAAAGTTAGGGAAAAAAAGAATGACAACCTGGTATCCAGTGATGTTTAAACAGTCTGCTATGCAGGAGTATTTGACAGATTGACTGGTCCTAGACTATTTCAGTCTCTTGGGAGTGATGTAGATCTAATCAAGGATTCTTAAGTTGGGCTCTACAGACTTTAAAAATATCTTGATTACTCTATTTCAATATAATTGGTTTCCTTTGTAATCCCATGCATTTTATTTTATGCACTTACATTCTGAGAAGGAATCCAGACTCCACCAGACTGCCCAAAGGCTCCATGACTCAAAAAAATTTAAAGAACTTTAATTTAAATAGAGATATAGTGACTATGATGGACCCCATCCCACACTCAGTCACTAAATCCTGTTGTTTTCCTTGAAATATCACAGATGCTATCACTGAAAAAAGGAGACTGAGAAAAGATTGGTAACCACTTAGCCACAATGCTAACTTTCCCATCACTACAAAATCTTTAGGACGAGCATCTACATAGGAATTGAGAGAATCCTAAATGACAGTATGAAATCGGAACAAGCAGACTTTCAGAAATGACATTCTTAGTATAGTAGAGCCTATCTTTAGAATCACACAATTTACCAAAAGGTATACTATGTTTGTTGTTTGTTGATTATAAAAGCATTTGATTCAGTAGAGAAGAACATCACTTCCAAAGTTCTCCTCCAACGAGGGCCACTATTTTCCATGCATATTTTAAAATGATACAAGATTCAATGTGATAACAGAAATAATTTGCTTTGCTAACCTGCTGGTTATTAATTTCAAGGGGGGCATCAATTTGTCACTGTGATAGATGATGCTGACCAGAATCTAAATGGAATAGGGATTATATAGATATGCTCAGATTTTCCAGCTTGCAGATGGTATTGTGTGAGTTGCATGAAGCTATGGCTCATTGTAGAGCTTCCTAAATGAGGTCCAACGTCATTCAGAAGGGTTCAGCCTAATTATCCACACAAGAAAAACCAAGTGGATGAAGAATATCTGTTCGTTATGATATATAGCTAGATGAATAGCCCTTAATGCTCTTGGGCTGGCAATGCAAATAGACAATAAAGTAGGGCTGGAATTGAATAAGAGGAAGTAAGTAGGGGCAAGATGCCTTTGGGAAATGACAGAATAATTTTTCATGACCCCTAAGCTTCTCTATGAAACAAAAGCCCATTTTTAAAATCAATGTTCTTTCAGTGGTGCTATATAGCTTTAAATTACTGAATGCCACAATCTCCAAAGGTATAAATCTGCAGATCAGAAGGCAATGGAGAAATGCATGGTGGGCTACTGGGCATAAACAGACTACAGTATATTGTCAATGAAAAATTACGTAGGATAGGCAACATAAATGGTATTATCTGAGATGTACAAGTAGGAAAGTAGCGGGGCTAGTCACGTAGTAAGAATGTAGGAGTAAGTAACAGATGGATAGCACATGCCACAGGTACCCTTCTAATGTCAGCAGATCTAGAAGAAGGCCCCAGAACATAGCATGAATTCTTTGTGGGGGATTTATAGGAGGGCAGAGATAAGACTCATATGGGATGAGACAGCATGGGTAGTTTGTAGTCTATAATGTTGGGAGAAACACTTGCATCATTAAACATATATCTAAGTACTGAAGTATTCTATCTTAATATTTCTTGTTTCTTAGTCTCAGATGGAAAGGGAGAGCCTGTATCTTCTTATTAATCTATCTCTTCAGTGCCTAGCCCAAATAAACATTAAACAAATGTTTTCTGAATGTATGAATAGTGTGTCTGCATAAAGGTAGTGTGCTACAGAGGGCAGAGCACTGTGCTAGGAGTTAGACATTCTGGATTATAATCCCAGCTCTGGCACCAAGTGGCTGTAACCTTGAGCGCTCAACTCTTCTGGGTTTCAGTGTTCTTAACTCTAAAATGAGGGGGTTAAATGACCTCTCTGAGCCCTTTCAGATAAAGAATCTTATAGTCCTCTCCCCAGCTAGATTAGATTGTTCAAGGGCACAGGGTACTTAAGTCTTCATCTCTGTCTTCCACAATACCGACCATCGTTGAGAAGTATATGCTCTATAAACACTTGACAGGTTAGAGCCCTAATTGCAGGTGGGTCCACAGAGCCTGCTCCAATTTGGGCTGATCCCATGAAACCAGCTCCACAACAAGACTAACTTTAAAATGCATACGGCCACTACCAAAATGAATCAGTTCAGGATGTGATAAGTTGGTTCCAACCCATCTATTCCCCAAGTTTCAATAACAGTCTGCCTGACTGCTATCTATACAGAGAAACTACATGGGGTTCTTCAGACAGATAGTCAAATAGAACAAGCAACAGGAAGAGAAGCCTAGAAGAGACTTCCACTGCAAGTCTTACTCCAGTTCTGCTCATCCCTATTGTACGGTCCCTCCTTTTCCTCTTCACATAACCTCAACTCATGGAGCAGTCTGTTCCCTCAGGGTTGCATACGAAACTTTCCCTTCCACCAATTCAGACCTAAGATTTTATCGGTACAGGAAAATCCAATCATGGAAACTCTAAGACTTACAGTCTTAGAGATCTAGAGTTGTAAGGGACATTAGTGGTCACCTGTATTTTATAGATGAAGAAACTGAATCAGGGGTGTGGTGGACAGTGGAGAGAGAAAAGATAGGAGGTGTAACAATTTGCCCAGGTTACCAAATGTCAGAACCTGCACTTAAACTCAGGTTTTGGGATTCTAAATCTAATCATCCTTTCACTCTATCAGGGCCTGGGGCCCTTACAGATTAAGTGACTTATTCATATTCACATAGCCAGTACACATCACAGGCAGGACCTGAACTCAGGTCTCCTTGACTTCAGGGATAGCCTTTTATCTATTACATCATAGAGGCTCTCATTCATAATCTCCCATCAGCTTTAATTCTTACTGTTAGCTCTAGCTCTAGTCAAAGTCTCATTACCATCTCTCATCCCATATGGCAGTGTTCTTCTATGTCAAAATTTTCTATGAACCTTTAATACTTTAGAAAGTTGGGATTCCATGCTCAGACAATGAGCTAAAGTGGGCGTCATTCAGAGAATATCATGCCTCCACAGGCTACTCTGATCCAATATATGAGTCATGTCTTTCCTGTTCAGCCATTGGAGTGAAGTCTGTGGGGAAACAGAAGCTAGGGACTAAAGTAAGAATATTAAAATGACTAGAGTCATTAGGTAGTGCAGCTTCCCTTTGCTTCAATCCCATTTTAAGAAAAACCAAGAAAAATGTTTGCCTTGCAATATTTCCCTCCTCCTGTCCCCATTTTTTTCCTTTCTGGAAAGAACAGCAGTGTTGTCAGTATCTTTAAATGCAGAACTCTGTCCTTGCCTAGACAGAAAAAGTTTTAAATGAAAGGTTTGGGATAGCTGTTTTCTATTTCCTGGGAGAAGAGAAAGGGAAGAGAAGGTTGGACAGGTTAGCATTCACCTCTCTACCTCTGTGGTACCTCACTTAGGTAGTCTGTTCTCCAAGCACATTTACAGTACTGGGAAGTAATAGGAGGGAACACCAGCACTACCTGGGTTGTTATCTGGCCAGCGAACCACAGAATTAGAGAGTAAGAAGGGACCTCAGTGGTCATTTGGTGCAACTTATATATGAAGAAATCCTACATGACAAGTAAGGTCTTGGGTGAAGGCTTCCAAGGAGGGTGAAATCAACCCAAAAGCCCTTTTTGCTTTTGGACGGATCTAAATTTTTTTTTTAAACATCAAGCCTAAATCGGTCTCTCTACAACTTTCTCCCATTGCTACTGGTTCTATCTTCTGGGAGCAAACAAGTATAATTGCTCTATTATATGACAACCTTTTAAATATTTAAAAACACTTATCATGTTACCCACTCCCCTTTCTCCTCTGAGTATTCTCTTTTCCAGGCTAATCATGACTCTCATTCCTTCTACCAACCTTCATATGTCATGGACTCCAGGCCATTCACCACATTAGCTGCCCTCCTCTCAACACCATCTTGCTTATCCATCTTCTCCTTCACAAAAGATGCTTAAATCTCAAATCTGAGAAGAAATCCCATAAGTAAATACAATCCTTTAATCATCTGCAAATTATTTCCCTCTCCCTCTTTCACATACAAACTCTCACTTAAAACCGGCTTTCATTCTAATCAAGGAATTACTTAAGGAAAGAAGAAACGTTAGATTTGGATACCAATTAACATTTCCTCTGATTGCTGTGTTCAAGGGAAGTCATTTTCTTTTGTAAATGGGAGTGTGAATCTCAAATATTAATTAAAGTTGCTATGGACTTGGACCTAAATGCTCATATTATCTCTTCTCTCCCATTTTAGAATGACAGTTATCAGAGCAAAAGGGAGAAATTATGTAAATAAATAAATTGCTATTAATTCACTATCAAGTGGCTTTGGTAATGAATTACCTACACATATATTAATATATTTTGTCCTTATTCTGTTTTTTTCCCCACACAGAATTAGCTATAACATGAAGTTTAACTACATTTGCTTCAACTGTAAAATGAGAGGTTAGGCCGGGAATCAGACTAAATGGCTTCTAAGGTCCTTTCTTATTCAAATCTATGATCTTATTATGTGACAGTAACATGACTGACCTTTTAATAAACATCAATATCCTAAGCCCAGCCCTGCGTAGGCTAAACAAGTATTTCCCTAAGGACCAGAATTTAAGAATACCTAGAAGGACCAAGTTATGTTGGTTGACGCAATACTTTTTTTTGACCTTAAGGCAAACAAAATAGAGGTATTAGAATGAAAATTTTTATTTCAAAGTAAAATAATAGTATCTATTTGCAATTATTTGTACTTAAAGTACATTTATTTGCATAGAGAAGGAATTATAATAAATTGGAGTAAAATTACTATACACACACACACACACACATATATATATATATATATATATATATATATATATATATATATATATATAAATGTATATATCTGTGTGTATACACACACACATATACACACACCAATACTGAAGCGACTGTTCCTTTTGGTGTTAAAAGGCTTGGAACTGTCCTCAAGATTTAACTCACTCAGGGGACTAAGATTGGCCACTGACATCAACAGACGCAAAACATAATGGGCAAGAGCCCACTCCTCACACTTCTGACCACAGAATAGCAGCATGGTTAATATGGGCATGGGAAATCTATACTCAGCTGAATCAAGGCTCTACTATCTTCAGTGAACACAACTCTTTCTCTGCTTTGACTATCCTTCCTCTGCTATGGCTAAGCGAACCTTCTTTTTGTTAATAATTACAGGAATTAAGAGTATATAATTTCATTCTAGTCTTGAACCTACGATAGACCAGTCCAAGTCAGATCTGACCTATGATAGCTGTCATCGGCTCAAAACATTTTTGGAATTCCTCTTCTTGAAATTTTTGATTATACTTCACAGTGATAAATCTTCCCACTGCCTGTGTGTTGAGGAGTAAAGCCATTGGATCTTGGTTTGTAGGTTCTGGCATTTACTCAGGGGCAAATGACTCTAGGCAAGGCACTCAACCTCTGGGCTTTGGTTTCTTCAACTGTGAAATGCTGATAATGCTTGTTCCATCTATGTCAAAGCATTGTTGGGAGGAAAGTGCTGTGTAAACTGTAAGCCACTTTATAATTATGAGCTTACTTGATATAGTGTGGCATAAGTGGAAATACCACTGGATTTGGAGTTAGAGCTGGGGAAACCTGTCATTTATTATCAGTGTGACCTTTGTGGGACTCAGTTTCCTCACCTGTAAAGCTAGGACATTGGGCTAAATGATGTTTCTGGTCCCTTCCAGCTCTAAATTTACAATCCTTTGAGGAAAGATTTCAAACTTATAAACAGCTAAGAGTTTGGCAACTGAGATGGGTAACAAGCTGGGTAAAACACTTTGGGGATAAAGACTAGATGTGACTATAAAAGTCATGAGAGTGATTTTCTTGTGTCTTTTAAATTGGCTTTAATGGTAATTCTGAAGGTGAAGTTTGTGTAATGCTTTGTGTAAAGGAAGCTCTGGTAGAGTAAATATGCCAAGGGAACTGATTTGCAGGTCAGAATTCGGTGAGCAATAGTTCTTTTCAGTCTATATTAAAAAAGAAAAGAAAAGGCACACTCCTCTTTTTAGAATCACATGCCTTGTATGCTGTCATCAGTTGCTCACTTTGCCCCCTAGCCCACGGTGTGACTAAAGCACACACCTGGAAGCTAGGCCAACACTGTGCAGTGCTTGTGTCTTCTCTTAACCTCAATCATTCCTGTAGCAGCTACATATTGTAGCTAACACTAAGCAGGCTTCTTTAATGCAATTAGTCCTGGCAATCAATATGTGTTAGCTTCCCAAGAGTGGATGTTCAAGCTGTGGATGATGTACAAATAAACTGATTTGGTCTTTTTTTTTTGAGGATTGGGGAGAGGTGGGGAGAAAGGGGAGTACCCTTTTAATATCTGGAAACTTTTAAAACTACTACTAGACAGACAGGCAGCTAGAGTTCAGAATGGTCTATTTTCAGATTCAAGTTTCAATTCCTGAATTAAAGTTGACCTAAGCATGCATTTGGGGGCACGCAGCTCTTTATCTAATGGATAAATGACTCTCTCTCCCTCTAGCAAAATAAAACCCTGCAGTCACTACTGTATAAACACTGTAGAAGAACGATTCATCCTGGTGAAATGTGAGACTTGCCACACATCTGTCTCTTCCACAGTTGTCGGAGTTAGCAAGACCCAGGGCCATCTGCTGCTTAAGCAATGGCCCTGAACACTGGAGATGCTTGGTGGTAGCTTACCCTCAAATACCCGAGTTTCCCAAGTGAAAACATTTGGTGGGGAAGAATACCTATAATTTGCTTGTTTGAGCCTTTCCCATTTTTGCCTTTTCCACACCCTTCTGGACATGCACAGTTTCCCTTGAACTTGGCAGGTTTCCTGCAATGTATATTCATCTCTAGGTGGAATATAACTTTTATGCAGCTTGAAAATGAGCTCTAGAAATATTTTTGTAAGGCAAACATAATAAAGAAACCTGGGATACTCTATTTTCAGAGGAAGGGAAATAGTCCTGCATCTAAATTCCAAAGCCATGATTTTTTTTGTGGCATTTTAAACTACAAAAGCTACATGATATTGTCTTATTGTTTCAGGGATATTATTTCATAGAATCACAGAATTTGAGAAGTAGAAAGCGCGTTAATAGTCATCTTCTCCTATCTATTCACAAAAGGCATCCCTGCTATAACACATCCAACAAGTGTTTGTCTGGCCTCTGTGTGAAGAGCTCCAAGGAGGTACCAGATCTCAAAAGGTACTGCAAAGTAGGAATCATGAAAATTATTTGGTATTGTTTTTTAAAAAGAGAGGCTGATCAGTGGAACAGATCGAGGACACAACATACAGAAGAAATCATACACAGCAGTATGATGTTTGATAAACTCAAAAACTTCAGTACTAGGGGAAGGATTTACTACTTGACAAAAATGCTGGTAAATGTGGACAGAAGTCTGGCAGCAATTAGGCTTAGGCCAATGTCTCACACCACACACCAAAATAAGCTCCAAATGGATTCATGACCTAGATGTGGAAGATGATATTGCAAACAAATTAAAGGAACAAAGATGAAATGACCTTTTAGATCTATGGATAAGGAAAGATTCATGACTAAAAAATAGAGAAGCTCACACAAGATAAAATGTAAAATTTTGATTATATTCAATTTAAAAAGTTTTTGCACAAACAAACCTAATGTGGTAAAAATCAGAAGGGAAAAGGGCAAGGAAAATATATTTGTAACAAGTTTCTCAGATAAAAGTCTCGTATTCTACCTACTCCTTCTCAAAGCAGTTTGTTCCCACATTTGGACAGTCCAAATTCTTGGGAAGTTTTTCCTGATACCAAGACTAAATTGATCTCTTTGCAGCTTCTGCCCATTGCTTCTGCTTCTGGAAAAAAGAAAAAGGTCAAATTTCTTCTCCATATGAATGGCCTTCAAGTCCTTGTTCCTTTCTAAGTCTCTCATTTGACTCTTTAAAATCCTGCTCGAAAAGCAAGGCAAGGATGATCATTACCCTCATTTTGTCCCGGGGGAAACAAAAACTCAGAAATGAAATGACTTACCCAAGGTTACGCAGTTGTCTAGAGCCCAACTATTACAAATTGTAAATATAAATAAAATTATATATTACTCTACGTTATAAATATAAATTATATATTTGAATACAGACCTTCCGAAATTGAGTCTGAACATCTCATAGGTTTCTACTGGTATAAGATTGTGGTGATTTCTATCTACCTCTACTTTGTCAGACTGTGTGCTTACGCTTATTCAAACACTGGCTCCTTTAGGCTTTCAGAGGTCAGAATTCTGTAAAAAAAAATCTAAGAGCTGTTTTCCCCAGCAGCCTTCACAGTCATCCTGCTTCTTTAATGTGTCTCGAATTGCCTCCTGAAAAGTGGCTGAATAGCACCCATGCCCTTATTAATATTCCATTTCAAGACACAGCAAAAGCTGAAGCCGACTGTTGTTGGTAAAGTGTTGAACCTGGATGCCTCATCTTTTCTCACTGTCTGTCTCTCTTCTACTATTATCTTAGGCTTTGCTGAGATACCAGGGGTTATGAAAGGAGAAACACAGCCAGCTCCAATCTGATTCAATCAAAGCTAATCAACGTGATTAAAATCATCCTAAAATGAAAAAGAAAACACCTCATTACCTTTCTCATGCTTTGAAAAAGGTTTTGGAAAAGAGGTATATTTAGTAATGGTCTCATTTTTCCTCATTTTCAGCCTCAATAATATAAAATTAGCCTTCACAGCCTACAGTCTTGATCAAGTGATATAACTGGAACATAGCCAGTGTGAATGCTTATGGATACACAACAACACTGATTCAGTGCCTGCAAGAGGTGACAGGCAGAGAGGGCCAAATAAATTAGTTCAAAGGTACAGCTGTTCTACAAACTTCCTTCACATTACCCAGATGTGACATCAGAACCCTGAGTCACAGCACTTACTGTAGAGAAAGGGCGTAACTTACAGTCTTTGTGCCCACTGGATATTTGGTCTTATTGCTGAGACTTGGAAAAAAAGGTTCCAATTCTTGTTGGTGGTTTCTCTGATGTGGGCAACTGGCCATCAGTTAAAGTCCAGCAGCTGACCTGGGCCAGTTTCAAACCAATGACATAGGAATGAAAAGTTCCATGTGCCATTACCAAATTCCCAAGCAATACGATCTCTTGTTTAGAGAAAGGCATAGCTTATATTTATGTAGTGCTTTACAGCTACAAGGTACTTTCGTGTATGTTAATTCAACTGGAACTCAGGATACTCCAAGAGGTTAAGGAGAGCAAATATTGCCTATGTTTTATAGAGGAGGGAACTGGGGGTCAGGGAGAGAAATACAGTGATTTGGCCCTGGTCATACAGGTAGTATGTGATCGAGTTCGGGCTTGAACCCAGGACTTCTGGACACCAAGAGTCGTATATGTCCACTCATTACACCATTTACTGCATTTTAAAGACTTCTACATTGGCAGCCTGGCCTTCTGTAGTCTACGTGTACACTTGTTGTTTTATAGGACTAGGAGACTGAAGTGACCCCAATCATACAAGGAATAGACTCAGGTAAATTTTATTACTGAGGAAAAAAAAAGTGTCACATGAGGCAGATCCAGGAACACACATTATAAAAGGAGTTATATTGCCAGATATTTGATGACAAACAGAGACACTGTTTGGAAAGGGTGAGAGAGGAGCGTTTTAAGGCCATGTCCATAGGCCAAACAGTAAACCAGACCAAAAAAAGAATTCAGTCCTGCTGGTTTCCCCTGGCTCATTCACCCAGTAGAAGCACAGTGTATCCAAAGTGTTTGCGGTCATGACGCACCTGAAAACTTTGATTTACCAGTCAGGCAGCAACCGCCTTAGCTTAAATTGGGGTCCATTTAGTGCTACAAATAATGAAGTTCTGCTACTAGATTTCAGCTATTCAGGTTTGTCACAGCAGTCAACAGGGTTTTGCACAATGTAGGAGGCTAGCAAGAAAACTGTACACTCTCAAGTAAGGCCATGCTACCTCAAAGTTATGGTCAAGAAAGCTACGTGCTCTACATTAAGCGAGAACATAGGTAGGGAGCAGAAGTGCAGAAAGTACAACTGAGACTACCAATTGGCTGCTGCCTGCAGCTGCATTTATCAGTGCTAGGACTCCTCTGAATGCCGGTGATCTGAGAGGAACTTGATAACATTCTATGGGACCATATACTTCTTCAGGGACAAGGTACCTCCCTACAACCAACCCTTTGTGTAAATCTATTTCTTCTAGTCTGGGTCAGAACTTCAGGACTGACACAAGGGTGAGATTATTTTCAGAGAATGGGGACTCAGGGGAGGAGAGGGTAGTTTTGTTTTGTTTTTTTCCTTCCAAGGCCAGCTATAAGGAACCAGGGAACTGGCTTAGGTTGTCATGGGGCTGTGGTGTAGTGGCTGCTGAAAACTGACCACTGATAATACTAATTAGGCTGTTCTTGGAGGTAATGATTCCAAGGGTCCCCTTACTTATCTCTACTAGCAAGGAACTGAGAGAGAGGACATTTGGGAAAGAAGAGCATATCCTTTGAATACTAGCCATTTAAAGCCTAAAAATGTATTAAATTGGATGAGATTTATATTTTTGGCTCTATGAAAGCAGAAAGTGTTCTGAAACATATAAAGCACGGAACAAAGATAAGTTACTTTTTATTCTTAAGCTTTAAAAAAACTAACATTCAACTTAAATGAGCATGTATTAAGTGCTTACTATGACACAAAAAACACTGTGAATTCTAGGTAAAAAAAAAACGAGTCTCTGCCCTTAAGGATTCAATTCAAACACATTTGTTAGGTAAGTACTACAAGTAAAACACTGTACAAGGGGATAGAAATAATCAAATGAAATAATTCTTGCCCTCAAGGAGCTTATATTCTACCACACACAAATAAGCCCACACGAAAAAATAAATAAGGAGAAATGAAGAGGTGGGGCACTAACAAACTGAAGAAATCAGTGAAGGACTCTTAGAGGAGGTGGCACTTGAGTTGAGCTTTGAGGATAAGAATTCTGGGAGGCAGAAATGAAGAGGGAACTTACATTTGAGCAATAAAGGATAGAGGCAAAAGAAAGAGCATCAATTCTGGGCAATCTAATTTGGCTGGAAGGTGAATAGCATGAAATAAGGCTAAAAAAAAGTAGATGAGAACCAAAGGGCGGAGCATGTATTTGATCCTACAGGCAATGGATAGCCACTGAAGATTTTGGCAGTCAAACATGTGACCTGGGATGAATATTTTGGCAGCTGTATGGAAGATTCTGTACAGAGAAGAGAGCCTGAAAGTAGGAAAATGAATTAGCAATTTATTGCCAAAGTTCAGGTGAGTGGTGATAAGGGCTTGGACAAGCATGCTGTCTTCCTGAGTGAAGAGAAGGGGATGAATGTCAGAGATGTCATGGAAATGTAACTGATAATATTTGGCAAATGCTTGGTATGGCGGGGGTGCTGGAGAAGTAAGATCAAGAAATGAGTCAAGGATAACTCTGAAATTGTGAAACTGAATGAATGGAAAAATGGTTGTGTTTTCAATGAAAATAAGAAAGTTTGGAGAGAAGGGACAGGTTCAGGGGAAGGATAACAAGTTCTGCTTTTAATATGCTGAGTCTGAGATGTCTGTCCAGAAGATTTTCGGCAGGCAGTTGATGATACCTAAATGGAATTCAAGAGAGACGCTAATGTTGGATGTGTGGTTGAAATGATAAGTGTACAAATCACTGTAAGTTAGGAAATGAATAAATACGTAGGAAAAGGTCAGACATAAAGAATAGCCTGATAGACTGAAGGAGATAGGAATCATTTTAAGTTAAGGAAATTGAGGAAGGCCAAGTTTCTACCTCTTGCACAGATACATCCAAGAAAACAAATAGCTCAAAAGGTGTGGCCAGGACACAGCTATCACTATCTTAGTGACGTAAAGCGGTCTTCATCTTTTCTTTCAATGTTTTTTGAGCCTAAGACCTCAGGCAGCTTGTAGGATACAGGCCAATATACAAAACCTCCCCTGAGACAGAGAAACTCAAGGTAGCCATGTGTTCTATCACCTGTGGCCCCCTTCTTCTAAGACATTCAACAAGAGACTCACATTAAAATGGGCCAGTCTAAACATCAGTCCAGAAGTACTGGTTCTCCATGTTTTTATATGTTCTTTAGAGGGAGCCTTAGGGTTAGGGAGAGACTGGTGTGTTCGTTATGGCTACCAGCAGTGGGTGCTGCCTTCCTGTTTCCACAGTTCAACTGTTTTTCCTTCTCTGAATTTGATGACATGATAGAAGAGGTGGAGGCACCTGAACTGGGACTTGAAGGAGTAGGATTTCTACAAGCAGAGGAAGAGCTTAGAGAATGTGTGTGTGTGTGTGTGTGTGTGTGTGAGAGAGAGAGAGAGAGAGAGAGAGAGAGAGAGAGAGAGAGAGAGAGAGAGCGGGGGAGGGAGGGAGGAGAAGAGAGGATAGGAGAGGGGGAGGGAGAGAGAGTGATACAGAGGGAGGGACTGTGGAAATGCATGGAGGCAGATGGGGGAGCAAGACTAGAAAAAGTGAGTGATCTAGTTTAGCTAAAAAATTGGGTACTTAAAGGGGAAGTGTGTGAAATAATTCTGAAAAGGTAGGCTAAGGTGATATTATGGACAGTCCTTAATATAAACTAAGAACTTTGTATTTTATTCAGCAGGTAATGACTAGCCTTATTTTCTCTTTTGATAAGGTACTCAATTGGTATATCAGGGTAATGATGTAGATGTGGATTAACTGTGGCATCTGATAAAGTACTGTGCTATTTTCTGTGAAAAATATGGAGACATATGGACTGTTAAATAACAGAATTGGTTAAATTTAAAACTGATAGAATGGCCAGACCCCAAAAGTGGAAGCCACGAATGGTTCGTATCAACTTAGAAGGAAATCTCTAGCAACATGATGCAGGGATCTATGTATGGTTCAGTGCTGGGTCAAAATTTTGTCAAGGATATGTACAAAGAAATAAATGGCAAGCTATGTAATTTATAGATGTCACAAAGCTGGAAGGAATAGATAATATACCAGATAAAAGAGTCAGGATACAGAAATTATCTTGACATGGGACCATGTCATAGCCATTTAGGCCATGAGACCAAATTTAAGAAAGGAAAATTTAACAAAACTGCAAAGGCTTTACATTTGGGTTGCAAAAAACAACTTCTCAAGTTCAAATCAAATGATTGAATAAAATAATGTTAGTAAAATACAGCACAGTGCCTGGTTATGTAGAAGGTTCTATATAAATGCTTATTTCCTTCTTCCTAACAAGTTGAGGGAGGAATATTGTCTGAAAAAGATCTAGAAGCCTCAGTGGACTGTGAACTACAATGAGTAGACAGTGTGATATGGCAGCCAAAAAAGCTAATATGATCATGAGCTGCCTTAAGGGGTGCTTGGCTTTCAAGAAAAAGGATCATTCCACTGCACCACGTCCCGGTCGGATGGGAGTATCATCATCTGGAGTATCGTTTTCAGTTTTGGGAAACACATTTTAGAAAGACTATCAATAGGCTGCAGTGTGTCCAGGGGAAGAAAACCAGGATTATTAATGGTCTCAAACTCCCAGTCAATGGAATGTCTAGGAAGAAACGTTAAGCAGGCTATAAGAAATGTATGTGGACCTCAGAATAGAGATCAGAACTAGAGATATAGATTAAAATGTCATT
This sequence comes from Trichosurus vulpecula, assembly GCF_011100635.1. NCBI lineage: Eukaryota > Metazoa > Chordata > Mammalia > Diprotodontia > Phalangeridae > Trichosurus > Trichosurus vulpecula. Next base: position 132,555,922 of record NC_050581.1, read on the forward strand.
TGCATAAAGGTAGTAACTGAAGCTGTAGGGGGGGAATAAAATCTCCAAAGGAGAGAAAGAAGAGAAAAAGATGGCCAATGTGCTCATATTTGGGCAATGGGAAGGGTAAGAGCACCTGGCAAAAGGGACACAGAAGGAGCAAACAGAACTACAACAGAATCTATGGGAAAGGAGAGTATGAGGAAGTACATGTTGGTTAACGGTCAAATATAGGAGAAAGGTCAAAAGGAATGAGAACTTGGTCACTGTAATCCGTAGTAGAGAAAGGCGCACTGAATTTGGAATGAGGCCATTGGTAGGTAACCTTGGAGAATTCTGTTTAAGTAGAGGTGGGGACACAGCCAGAAGTGGGATGTGTGGTTGTGGAAGTGAAAGCGAATGTAGATGAGAAGTTCTATAGTGATGGAGAAGAGATAATTAGTATGTTAGCTTAAGGTGGTAGGTAGCATGGTAAAAATATGGTAATTTTTAGGCTTGGGCAGAATTGAGAATACGTATAGGCAGAGGACATTATGTTAATAAGGGAAGTTAAAGAGCAAGAGTTAGCTTGATAGAGCAAGGTCAGGAAGAGATGTCTGTGAATGGGATCACATCTGGCACTGAAGACTTCATAGCAATAGGAAGGGAGGAAGCTAACCAAATTCTAGAAATCTGAACTGTCTGGGGAACCAAAAATATCTCCAGGTACCTGATCTTTTGTGGGAGGCCCCTTTGTATTTGCATTTTTCCTATTATCCTGAAGGGGTTATCAATGGAACACAAGGGCTCCCTCTGGTGGTTGAAAGAACAACTAGAAAATCAGGCATTATCCAATATATTACATATTGTTTGTGAGTGGGGGAAGCAGAGGGAATTTTTTGTTGTTTCATAGACTTTTTTTTTGTTAGTGAAAGGGGAAGAGCAAGAAACCATAGCACAGGGTTATGCAAGCAAATTGCTAACAGCAATGAGCTGTGGGGCAGACAACACTGGTATAATTCTTATCTTTGGCAGTAAGTCACAGAAGCCTTTCTCTTTCAAGATTCCTAATGTCAGGGAAAGGCAACCTAAAGAATTGTGATTAGAATTCTTTTGCTTTTACGAAACAAGATTAAACTAAATATATCCATGCACTTCTTTAGCCTGAAAAAAGGGGAGGAAATTAAGGTGTAGAAAAAAATTTTATATTTCATCAAGGACCTGAAGTCACTGAACCTGAGTTTAAATCAAGGTGCTGCCACTTATTGTATAACCTTGGGCAAGTCAATTTTCCTTCTTGGGACTCAGTTTCCCCATCTGTAAAATGGAACTCTAAGGTCCCTTCCAGCTTTCATGCAAAGATTCTTTTTGAAACTGTAAGCTGAGGAAGGGAGAATTATGAAAGGATCTATAGCTATCCGCCTTTCCTTTAAAGATACTGAGTTCAAATTATTGACCTCCTTTATTATTAAAATATTCTTAATAATAACCCTTTCCAAATGGATAACTGTATTATCAAGTTCATCATATTTGGCACTGCAAAAATTCTACTTTTAACAAAAGGTTTTATCCAGATTTTATTAAAGCTTTGCAGCTCCTTGGCTGAAGATTTATTATTAGATTTTACTTACATTTCCCAGTAGGTTACAGTGCTTCCATAGAGGAAAATAAAAGGAAAAAGATAATCACTATAAATCTGCACAAATACTAATCTTGGACTGCAACTTGGCTGATTAAACAATTTATGTTTCTAAGATGGGAGAGAATATTCTCATTTTGGAAACATTTAATATTACTTTATAGTCAGAAAACATTACATCAATTTAATATTCATTAGGTTATCTTATTTTTCTGCTATCAAGTCTAAAGCCTCCACTACAAGATGTGTGCTTCTTCACAGGTAGGTAAAATATTTTCTCTACAATAATACTTGTGACAACCTGGATATGAAGTGAGTATTCTCAAGGAGGGAGGGAGTGTGTGGGGGAGGGGAGACGAAAATTGGTCTCCAGATTTAGCTACTTCTTGTGTCATGAATGTTGAATGTAGGTACCAACCAATGTGATTATTGGTATGCTCATAGCTTATAAAATTATACTGCATGTAAGCTGATATACCTAATCACTTCTTAATTACTGATATAGCAGAGAACACAGAGAAGACACAATTATTCTTCACGTCAAGCATTTATTCATTCATTCACTCATCGTTTTCAAGTGCTTAAAATATTGTGTAAAATGCACTGTTCTGAGTGGGTGGCAGGAAACAAGCAAATTCAAGGCTAAGACATTTTCCTTTGAGGAACTGAAATTTTAGTAGGGTCAATCAGTCAAGAAACATTTCTTAGGTGCCTACTGTGTGCTAGGCACTGTGCTAAGCACTGGGAATCCAAGAGAGGCAAAAGACAGCCTTCAAGTAGCTCATAATCTAATGGAGGAGACAACAAGCAAACAGAAGCTATGATATATACAGAAAACAGTGGCAGCATGCTATGTGAAAAGAATGATGACTTTAGTTAGAGCACTTCGGTTAAAATCTCAGCTCTCCCCCTTATGAACTGTGTGACCTTGGACAAATCATTTGACTCTTCTGGACTTCAGTTGCCTCATCTGGACCAGATGAACTCTCCATTCCTTTCCAGATCGAAATCTATAGCTGTAAGATCCCAAAGCATATTAGAAAATGGTAAACGCATTAGAGAAATGTTATGATTCCAAATGAAGGAGAGGTATTCCTTCCAGCAATGGAGATCTGGGAAGGCTTCAAGAAGGAAAGAGCATTTCATTTGGACCTTGAAGAATAGGTAGGATGCTAATGCAAAGATGGGATATTCCAGGTATGAGGATCAGTGTGGGGGCAAAAGGACAGAAAGAAAAAAGTACAGGATGCTTTCAGTGGATGGCTGGGTTCACTTCACCTCTACTATGGTGTAAATGAGAAAGGGGGTAAGTGATATGTGAAAAGTGAGAATGCAGACACCAGGGAGATTTGAACACTAGGCTAAGTAGTTTGTATGAAACTAGGACAATATCTATTCATTCACTCCCTTATTCATCAAAAATAATTCAATACCTATGATGTGCAAAGCCTTACCCTTTATGATGTAGGTTCTGCAGTCTTTTTTGCTATTTTTTTCACTATTTCTCCACCCCCCCCCAAAAAAAAACTGTCAAGCAGAAACACCATCGTTAGAAACAGAGCCACAGATTGCATTATTTTTGTTGCTTGTCTGAAAAAGAAGTAGACACAGTCTATTCACTTTTACCTATCACTGTTTGTTGTTTACAATAATAATCGCAGTCTACTATCTTGAGAGAAATGTTATGTAAAGTATTTTATAAGTAAAAGAAATCAAGATGAGAAAGTTCAACTATGTGATCTTCAAGTAAACAAAGTATTATCTGTACTTCTAAGGATTATCCAATGTTCTGTTGCTGTGGATGACAAGGAGAGAATGGATACCAAAAATCCACAGATAATCTCCAAACCTCAACTTACTTAGTTCTTCCAACCTATTCCCCCAATGAGCTTTTTTACATGGCTGCTAACAAGTAATAAAATTGGCCATTTTGAGTTTCCTGTCTTTTTCTTTCAATGGAGTTTTGACATAAATCCTCAAATAGGCCCAGACAAGGCAATAGCAGGGAAAAGCAGGAACATAAAAATGGGTAAAGGTCATGTGAATCGTTAATTATAGTATAGCTCAAGGTACTTTGGGTACTAGTTGTGAGGGGTGGAGAAGAAGGATGCTTCTCCTATCTCAGATACACAAATACCCTTTGACCCAAATGTATTTAAATAATGGCAATGTTTGTTCTGCAGTGGAGCTCATTTTGTATATAAAGAATTTTGGATCAGATTACAGTATTCATAAAATATGTGAAAAGCAGTATCACATTATACAACTGAGTTAAAATATGTCTTTATAAAAAGTGAGAAGTGTGAAAATTAGCACTTGATAAACATCACATACACTTGCAGACATAATGTGATAATGATTCTAACAGGTGTTAAAATTGAATGCTAATGAGTAAATAATTAACAATCTCTCCTTTTGTGGATATGACATGAAGTTCTTAATCAGTAAAATAAAGAAATTTTGTTATTTTTTATATTACAGTCACAACTGGGTAATTTTCAATCTTCGGGTAAAATATATTCCAAACTTATATTTTAATTGACTCATAAGCATTCGCTTCAACAATACTGGTCAAACACCATGAGAAACATATCCTAGGAATTGGAGTTGCCTAAAAGAAAAAGAAGGTTATATAGTGTCCAACATGTACTATGTTGTTAAGATTTAACATATTCAATGTTTTTTAAATATGTGAGAAGTTATCTTTTTCCTTCTAAGAGTACGAGTGATATCACCGGTGTCCCTGCTACAAAAGTGGCATTCCCAGGGAAACTATAGTGTGGTGGTGAACTTTCTCAATTCCAAAGTAGCAACTAGTTCTATTTGATCTTGCTACCTTCAGATGTGAAATGAGATAATGTGAAAAGGTAAAACTCAGACATGAATTATATTCTTTTTCAATATAGATCTATTAATACTATAGTGTGGCCTATAACAGATCAAAGAGTTCAATGAGCATTTGTTAAGCATCAACTGTGCTAGGGGCTGTAGGTACAAGTAAAAAATCAACTAGTCCTTGCCTTCAAGGAGTTTATGTTCTTCTAGTATCAGACAAAGCTTTCCTTGTGGGCTCATACTTTAGTGGATCTATGACCTCAGCTTTGTGGGTATTCCTTCCCTCCATCAATGTAGAACATAACCCATCCATGCCTTCTCAACCTGTGTGATTCTTGTCCACGTCATTCTAGCTATCCTTTATGGTAGATCTACCCAATATATTGGATGCTTTCCTCTAGGTTTCTAAACATCCCCTGGATACAAGTACAAAATCTGGGCTACCTGCCATCACTTGTTGCCATCTTCGACACCAGTTTTTGCATATTAGTCACTGTGTTGGAAATATGCTGTGACCTACTTAAGCCCATCATGCATTTCTCCATTGCCTTTGTGCTGCATGCAATTTTTATTCTTCAAAGTTTGTGATTTTCCATGGTTTGTAGACAAACCCACCACTAGAAGGATATTGGTGTCAGAAAACTGGATTTTTCCATCCAAGTAGGCTATGGAATCATTGAAGGACCTGTGCAATTTCCAGGGGCAGTCCCATCTATTTTCTTCCTCTTGTATGGTTCTGAGCCTATCTCGTTGTCTAGCTGCAAGACATATGTACTAATTGATTGGGCTACCTCATCACACATCACCACTTTGTTTATCTGATTACTTTTTCCAGTGTAGATTGTTACAGTGATTTCTTATGAGCAGTCATTTAAGTAAGGACACTGTAGTATTCTGGAACATGATATAATTAGCACATTGCTGCTGGTAAAGAGGAACAGCCGAGGACCTTACCATCCCCCTATCCTTTGGATTTCACGCAGAAAAGCTTCCATGACAGAGGAAAACACTTTTGGCAAGTCTATATCTATATCTATGAATATCATCTCTCTATATATCTTTTATATCCCTTGCTTGTTCACAATTATTGGGCCCACTGAACTAATTTACCTGTGATTGTTTCAACCGAGTAATACCATACAACCTGAATATATTCAAGGTATATCCCTTCTTGGGGTAGTGACCTCAAGATGGAGTCAATTTATTTTTTGAATCATTGAACTTAATAAACTCAAGAGGATTTTGTCTTCTTTAAACTAGTTAATTGTGTATCTCAGAAGAAGTGGTCTGTGGTAGAAAATAATTTGCAAAAGCCTACCTATTCTTTTTTCATATTTTCATCAAAGACATTGTCAATATGTGTGTAGGCCATGTTGATATAAATATTGCTAAGCTGAGAAGTTAGGCACACCAGTATGTAATTACTGTCTTCTCTATAGCCTCTTTGGGGAACAATATTGGGGGGGAACAGATCTGTGATTTTATTGGTACAGACGATTTTCTTGTGAGGAAATTTCCTTCACCAATGGGGAAGACAGGGTGCATGGCATAGTGGATGGAAACTTTGCTTCAGGATAAGCAAGACCTAGGTTTCAAGTCCTGTCTCTGATAAAACTGGCTCTGTGACTCTTAAGCAGATCACTCACCCTCACAGCGCCTCAGGTAACTTTCTAAGACTGTAGAACACGTACCCAACTATATTAGGTAATAATATTATTTGTTCCCCCCCCCATAATGTTATATTTCTATTTTGCACAGCTTGAAAATTTATCCATCAATACTTCAAAATTGTGTTATTTTTACTATAGTTTTTACCCACAAAATATTCTTCTTGATTTCTATTTCTGCTCTCTCAGAGTACTATGTTAGAATCATCAATATCACCAGTGATGAAAGCAAATGATAAAAACACTAGAAAACCTGTTTATTTTTTATTGTCCAAGTGTTGCCCTTTCAGTTCAATAAGTAAATAGATCACAGGAGTTCTTAACCTGGGGCTTGTGAGTTTGTTTAAATATATTTTAATAAATGTATTTTAATATAATTGGTCTCCTTAATAATCTTATGTACCTCATTTTATACATTTAAAATTTTTTAAATGAATTTTATTGCATTTATGCATTTTAAAACATTCTGAAAAGAAATCATAGGTTTCATCAGACTGCCAAAGAGGTCCATAACACACTTAAAAAGGTTAAGAGTTCCTTAGAGAGATCTGGCTTACAATATGTAATTTTAACACATAACTTTCTGTAGACTTTTTCCTTCAGTTGTTTTATGAGGTATTATTGCTCCTTGTTGTCTACCATTTATGCTGAAAAGGTTTCTAGGTTTTTCTGGACTCCTTGTTGTGATGACTGCTGTATGCCAGTAAATAGTAATAGTCAATGCCTTTTCCTTTGTTCATTAATTTTCCTTTTCCTTTTTTTTAAAACTTTAATAGCTTATTTGTAAACGTCAAGTTGGAGCTCTTGTAATTGCATGCAGTTTCTTCTCATCTTCACCTTTTCTTCAAAAGTGGTATTAATTTTCATCTTTCACTAGTGAAGCGTCTAACTTCACACAAAGGATTGATGTCAGGGACCATCTTCTTGCCCTCAGTGCTTAGTTCAGTGGCTCAATCCCTGGCACACAATAGGTGCTTAATAAATGCTTTTTCACTTATTTATTCATTAGAAAATAATACTGAGAGCAGGAAATATTTGTTTCTTTCTGTTAAAATAAAGTCAGTTTCGTTTTTTTTTTTTAACATGAAAATGTTTTGTGCTTGTCATGTCTAGTGCCTTTTGACTTTAATCTGGAAGTATTCATGATACATAGGAGTAAGGTTTCACAGTAGTCTACAAAGTCTTTGGTATTTCTCATTCCTTAATTTGAAGAATGTAGCATAGTGAGTAGGATATTTAGAGACAGGAAACTTTTTTCAGGGATGGATTGGACTATATAAATGCAAAGGAAAATTTATGACTGAAATTCTGTGACTTTTTACGATATATATTCAAATTCTGCTTCAGACATTTAGCTTTGTGATCATAACAATTCTCTCAGTCTCAGTATTCTCCTTTGCAAAATGGGACGAATAACACCTGTACTACATACCTCACAAAGTTGTTGTGAGGCAAGTTTTCTACAACCTTAAAGTGCTACATAGATGTGAATTATTACTCTTAATCCCAACTCATCATCATCTTCATCATCGACTTCATCATTGTTGTGGTCATCAATCATTACCATCTCCTCCTTTCTGTGCCCATTTTTGTATTAAAATCGTATCAAAGTCTAAGTAAATCTGGTTTGGCTCACAGTAAGTCCTTCATAGGCTTTCATTATGTCTTTATTCTTTGGGAAAGATCTTGGGCATAAGCTGCTACTACCTTTATGTGTGATGGTCTTTTTGCTTATGGTCAGCATAAACAATCGAAAGAGAAATGACTAGAATTTGGGATACAAAATGAACTTGGAATCATGGGATCTGAGTTCAAATGCTGACTCTCCACACTTCGTGCTTTGTGTGATTTTCAGGAGTCACCAACTCCCAAGGCATCAGTTTGCTCATCTGTAAAACAAGGGGGTTGGACTAGATGACTTCTAAGATCCCTTTCTTTAGGGCACAATGAAGCTGAAGTTGTTACATTCCTTTACTTGACTCTCCAAAGAGTATCAGTGCGCTATTCTTTCATTTAATTAAATCTTCCTTATGTCTTCTGTTTTCGTTTATAGCAGGTACATTTATAATGACGTGGTTCAATTTCTCCAGCAGTACATTAATCAACAAGTGCCTCATTGGTTGTTGAATGAGAAGCTCATTCCAACAGTTAAATGAATGCACATAGCTGGCTGGAAATCTTTGTGACTCTTGGTGCCCCTACCCTTTCTGTCATTGCAGAAGCGGAAGGGGACTGGACAAGACCAGGGACCATCTTCTCTGTTTCTCTGTTTAAGTGAATTTCCATGCCTAGTGAAATTGACCTAGTGTCCTACCCTATGGTGGTGAGCTTCTTCATATTTAGCTAGACTGGTTTTCCCAAGTGGGACCAAACTCAAAACTTTTATAGGTTAATACAACTTGTTTTGATGTAGCCTTTGGGGTGTCTGATTATCTCCTATCATTATGGGGCATCAAAATGAGCTTTTTTATGAAGATAGTGCTTTTAGCCATCCTCAGTATGAGAACCACAGGTTCAGATATTTGATGAGGGAATAGAAGCTGGACCTGGACTACCGTGAAACTGATTAGTTTTCCTCTACTAATATCGGAGCAAAATTAAAATGAAACTGATTACGAAGGGCCTAGTCAGGGAACACACTGAGACTGAGCCAGAAGTAAAATCTTCTTGGAAAGCACAGTGTGTCAGAAAAGGTACTTCACCTGTAAACTCAGTATAATTCTCTAAGGCCAGAATATTTCACTGTCAGTAGAGGGCCAGGAAATTTTTGTTTTCAAAAGAAAGTTACTGAATTAGAACGGATTTTATTCAGCGTTGGATCAGGCCACTATTCTCTATCATAGGAGTTCATTGAGATGGTATTCAAAATAAACCATGAATATATTTGATTATTTTCACATTAACTGTGGTAATTAACCAATTCAATGGTGTCATGATCTTGCAGTTATTTTAGTCACACAAATCTGGCCTGGGGTTAAAAGAAGTTGACATAACAAGGTGGCTACCAGTCATTTGCCTTCTATTTTGAGCATGCATCTATCAATCTCACTTCTCAATGTGGCTTGATCTTAATTCTTGAATTCTAGATTTTCGATCTGCTGTATTTATAACCTGGAATCATGAGAGGCAACATGGCATAGTGGATAGAGAGACTGTTCCATTGTTTGGAAAATCTGGGTTCACGTCCTGGCTCTGGTACCCACCGCTTAGATGGTGGTTGGAAAAGTCACTTCACCGTGCTCCAGGCAACTTTCTAAGCCTATGAATTGCAGAAGAATTGCTAATCTGCAATGGTAAAAGAAGTTTCCTTACTCTGAGTGGTTCTTCTAACAAATGAAATCACATACCTGAATCAAAAAGAGGGCATTATAATCAATAAACACCACGACTTTCTCCAATCCTTCTATTAACATTCTGAATGCCTATTTGCCACCATTTAAATTTTTATAATAGATACATTTCAAGTAAGAGTTTGTTGCTAGAATTCTTGTTAATTTTCTACAACATTAGAGATCTGAGTCATAAATCATCACAAATCCTGAGGCCTTCACAACATTCTGGCAGACATTACCTTTTCCTTATTTGGACTTCCTTTTTAATGAACTGAGGTAAAATAACCACGACTTTTATGAGACAAAAGTCTTTTATTCCAAAGAAAATGAAGGCACTTCTTAGCTGGTCTTTAAAAAAAATTCTTTAAAAGTTGTTTCTAGTTCATTTGTTTCTCAGTTGATGTCTAACATTAAGGTTGGGTCAAAACAATACTAATTTCTGTTCTATGGTGGTAATGGGATATGCGTGCAGTGAAATCCTACCCAAATAAACACCTCATTGTGGCAAAGGGGTAACCCTGCCTTTTCCAAGGCTATACCAGTAGAGACCAAGCTCTGTCAGAGTCTACCCTACTGGAAAGTCTTCTAGAACGGGCTCATACTGATAATATAGCAGATGTGTGATGCTTCAAAATGAACATTATACCCTCATCTACCAAATAATAACACCTAGCCTTTAATAATAATAAATCTCAGCCATGGTGACATGTCAGGTAACAGCTGATATTTCCAATGCAACGTACCAGATGACATGGGACAAGCAATATACTGAATTTGTCTGATTTAGAGTAGGGAGAATTCAAATTCTTTTTCAGAGAAATAATAAATACTTCAAATTTAATGGTATCTTTTATATTAAATAACTTCCCAAATTATATAAAAAAGCATTAGTCTTATTTTCTAAATTTTAAACTTGGAATTTATTACTAGTGTTCTCTTGAGCTCTTCTCTGGGTTTGACGGTCTTTGAGGTTGTTCTTAGCAGCTTGATCTGTAGCCAAAGATATGAAAGGAATCTTGTACTTCCCTAAAGACCAAGATATGTTAATATTTTTGTTGGGGGTGGGGTGGAGGGACTATGCAGATAGCTCAGTACACTGTTATAAAAACCCATGGGATGCTTAGGGCTAAGGCTTCATTTACTTATATAGCACTGATAAATTGGATATACAGCATGTAGTCTGATTCTCTTGGGGCCATTCATCATCTTCTGCATGAAATCTTTCCTGATCCTCCCCAACTAGGAGTGCCCTCTCTCCTCAAATACTTTTTTTGCATATATAATTTTCATTCACTTTATATTTGTACCATCTGTTTTTCCATATATTTGTTTCAGGCTGCCTCCCACCCCTTCAGAATGTAAGCTCCCTGTAGGGAGTGTGGTTTCATTCTTTGTACTTGTATTCATAATGTCTGGCACACAGTAAGTGCCTAATACATGTTTGTTCATTGATTTTTAGTATTTTCACGTAATCATGACAACAATTTCTTTTAAGGTTTGCAAAGGGCTTTGTGCGCATTATCTCTGTTGACTCTCACAACAGCCCTGTCAGGTAGATGCTTATTAATATTATTCCTATTTTACAGAATGGAAAACTGAGGCTGTGAGAAGTTAAGTAATTTACTCAGACTCATGAAGTTTAGCCTGCATCTGAGGCACCATTTGAATCCAGGTCTTCCCAAATCTAAGTCAAGCACTCTATCCACTCTGTCGGACTTCCTCTCCTGCCAGGTGAGGTCATGGCAAATCCAATGGATTTGAACAGGATCACACTGAGAACTGGAAGGGACCTTAGAAATAAGGTCCAGTGAGCTGTCTGAGGACACCAAAGTTAGCATAAAGCAGAGCTGAGATTCAGGTGTAGATTCTTTGACTCCAAATCCAGGCCTCTTTCTACCACACCATGCTGCCCACCTCAGTTCTATCTAAATTGAATGTATTTTTATAAGAGTGACAGTATTGATCTAGCTTAACAGAAAACGAGAAACAATGCTGTAATGTGTTTATATAAATTCTTGAAGGGAGAGATCAAGTCTATAATGAAATGAACAATGAACCAAACCAATCACACATTTTCACAGGAACATATCCATGGGCTAGCAAAAAGAGAATTTCAAAGAGAGGTCAGTCTACAATAATAGAGAATTCACATACAAAAATAAGTTTACTTCCTAACAAAGGTACATAAACCTTAGCAAAATCAACCCATATGACTGTGGGGTGATATACATATTTAATGGAGAGGAAGTCAAAATGTCAGTCCTACAAGTGGAGAGGTACAGCAGGAGAACTGGAGGGTAGGAGAGGCACCAGGAAATACCGGAGGTTTGAAGGTCTTAGGAAGAGACAAAGTCTTTCAGAAGCGCTTGCCATGTGTAGGGAATGATGCACAACAATAAACTGCAGGCGGAAAATAAATCGGAAAATATGTAAAGCTGACACCATGACAAAATAAAAGGTCTACCATCAAGACTGATTTTGGAGCTTTGGGGATTTTAGCACTGCTCATGGAATCCTATTTCAGTCAAGCCAAATCACTCACTTAGCAAATACTATAATGCCCATGAAAGCTGACACTATCCAGTTACCCACAGCAGAGGAAAAACTACTTTTTGTCCAATGGAAATACCAAGTGGAAAGTCAGGAGCAGTTTCTGCCATAATTCTTGCTAATGGGCTTCAAACACTGTATAGGTGGACTGCCCCTTCCAGGACAGAATAGGTAGCCTGTTTTCATAGTCTACTGCATTCTTAAAGGGTCTGCTAAAATGGTCAAGATCAGTGGCTAAGGCAGGGGTTGAGCATCTCTGAACATGATAACATTAGACTGGGCACAAAGTATGCCATCTGTATATAGTGAACAATAGATTGATTTAAGAATACACTTCAAGTGCAAATGAATTTTTAGAACCTCCATTTTGTAAGTGAGGCAGAATGGTTATCTACTAATACAAGGCTGGCCTTGGAGCTAGGAAGATCTGAGTTCAGGTCCTGATTCTGACACATACGAATTGTGTAACCCTTGGCAATTCATTAAGCCACTTACCTCCCCCTCCCCTTCTCCCCCAACAATGCTGTAGGCAATTCTCTAAGACTACAAGCTATAGACAAGTTCCAAGTCTGCTCAGTGGGGGGAGTTTCCTCACTTAGAATTCCTACACTGCCAGAATCACAGGTCCATACCAAAAGGGTGGGACTTAAAGAACAAATAAAAATGATTTTAGTTTTTACATTAATTAGGATACTTGATTTACCTATCAAAAAGTGGTAACTAATAGGATATACATCTGAATAGACAAGAGCAGGAGTTGGAAGATTAGGAATGGGGGCCATCCAGACATTAGTTCATTAAAATTTCTCTATAAATGAGTCTAGAAGACTCATGTGGACAAGAGACAACTGCTTTCAAAGCATGACCTCTTCTCTGTAACCATTTAAAATATCATCATAAATTAAACAGTAGGCTTGAGCAGTTTTTGAGACTTGACCTTGGAGAAGTCGCAAACTCTTTGGAACTAAGTTTCCTCACTTGTAAAAAGAAAGGGATGATCTCCTTGGCTCTAAAAATTCTAAGATTCCCAGTCATCTGATTCATCCCTCTATCTTCAGGCTAAAACTTCCCCACAGACTTCAGCTACCCTAGGCAGACGAATGTCTTAAAAGCTTCAATGTCAAGACATTTTTCTCACCTAATTTTAATTTCTTTTGTGTTTCAGTCAAAGTCCATTTCCTCTTGTTCTGTGTTCAGTGAGGAAGACAAGTCATAACTCTTTCTATGATAACCCACAAGACAATTATTAATTTGCCCTTCGGCTAAATAATCTCACGTCCTTTCTCCCTTCCTATTAATTTTTGTGACTCTCTTCTGAGCTGTTTCTCTACATTGTCCACATCCCTCTTAAGTTATGGAGCTTAAGACTACAGGATTCTGAGTAGACATAGTAAATATAAAAGAAGAACACTTTATTTTCTTAACTTACAAGTTAAGCATTTTAGAAGGGCTCTGGACCTATGATTTCATCTGGGCAGGAAATTCTCAGTGTGGAAACCCCAGTTACCAACGCAGACCGACAACTATAATGTCACTTATAGTCTTAGGGAGTTGCCTATGGGCCCTAAGAAGTTAAATGATTTGTTCCTAGTCGCACAAAACTTGAACCCCAGCCTTCTGGACCCCAAGGCTATCCCTCAGTTTACCCACCACTGACGCTAAAGTGGACACACCCCCTTTAGTTCCTATTTTCCACTTAACCCTGAAGTACTTTCATCAATATGGATGGAGTTGGTTCAGTGGTAACACACAGGAAAAAAGAGGTTACCTTTTTTCTGATCTGTTTCTGAGTAGGAATAGCACTCCAGGCTGCTCCCATAGTCAGCGATTTCCTCTAATTTTCCGTGAAAGGGCAGTTTGTTCATTATCCTTTTCCTGTTTTCATGGATTCAATGCCTGTTCCCATAGCAGGGAGCGCAGCTGTGTGGCTCACATTCTTGTCAGTGGGAATTTCAGAGGCAAACACAGACTTGGTAGGGAAGGGTGCTTACCTGAGTTGGCCTCTAAGATTCCCTAAACCCATAGCAGATGAAGGGTTCTTCCCTTAAAAAAAGATCTTTTAAACAAAAATTATATTTCAACCCACTTTTAGAATTAGCTATTTTGTTAAAATAAAGTGAGCTGTTTCCCTTCTTACCCTCAACTTTTAAAGTTATGGCAGAAATTCATTCCCAAGAAAGGCATAGTATCAAAAGGAAAATGCTATTGTCTTTATTCTCCAAGCTTATGTGATACCATCATAGATGATAGAATTACAAAACTGAGATTTTGGAGTAACCTAGTTTAACATTCTAATTGTACATGGGAGGAGCCTGGGGCCCAGGGAGCAGAACTGACTAGCTGGAGGTTACACAGCTCATTGGTGTCAGAGAGAGCAGAATTCAGATTGTCTTGACAACCAAGTCCAGGACTCTTCTACCACCATTGCCCATGACCTGAACCGTGGCTATGGCTCTGAAAACCTAGATTCTTTCTAATAATAATAATAACAATAATAATGATAAAACCATGTCATATTCTTTACAATATGTTACTATACTATGTTATATGCATATTAATATAATAAAATAAATTAATAATTTTACACCTTTATCTTCTGGAATTCAAGCTTCCTTTCTTTCATTCCAATCTCCACAAAATTCTTTAGAGGGAAACCTGGGCCCATGACTTAAAATACAAGGGAAAAAGAGAGCATGGTGACACTTACAGAGGGTGCTTTTACCTAGCTGTGTCATATAGAAATGGAGGTGAGCCAACCTCCTCCCCTCCATATCCCATACACTCATACTTTAATAAAGAAAGGCAGGTAGTGCCCGGGTCTGGATTTAGAATAACAGGACTTGGATTCAAATCCTAGCTCTGCTGATTTCCTGCCTGGATGACCTTAGGTAATTAACCTCACCTCTCTGGGCCCCAATTTTTTCATGTGTAAAAGGAGGCTAGACTTGGAGGTCTCTAGAGTCCCTCCTAGCACTAAATCTATGATCCAACGACAGCTAAAAGACGTCATGGATAAATCCAATAGGAAAGAAAACACAAGGAAAAAGTAGCAACTAAAAGTTTAATCTGCTCTACTTCAAACCATTTTAAGGGACTGCAATTGAAACTCCATGTGCAGTGACCCTAAAATTCCCAAACTCCGTTAATTGGGATAAGGAATAGTTTGCTTGTTAACAGTCCATTCATTAGCAGCACTGCAGACCATGTGATTCAAACAGGCCCAATGCAAACAGGGTGACCAAGCATGGGGTGGGTGAAGCACGTTAAAAGTTCAGTACAGATCAAATCATTGGCCATTGATTAGAAAGTTAAGAAAAAAACCCCACAAGCACAAATGTTTTGTTTTAGACAGACACACAGAACACAGAGCTATGTGATGAGATGTCTAAAGGTTAATGGGAAAGTTCATTTAATGAGAATAAAACGATTCAGGAACAAACAGGAGGCAGAACAATTGTTCCGTTGTCCCAAGAAAACGGACTCTTACTATCCACTCTAGGAGAGCTCAAATCCATCCCTAAAAGCCCTATTCACGAATGACTTCTGCTCCACATAAGGTTCAGAAATGATGTGGCACAATTATTTCTCTTAGACTGTGTGCAATAAAGTATTCTTCCAGTCAAGCTTGGGGCTGACTAATAAGTCAGCTGTCTTACTCGACTGGGGCTGCCAGGAAGAAGGTGATGTCATGGATTGTGGAGGGAGGAATGAGTCTTAACGGACATAAAGCAACAGCTGAAAACAGACCTTTGTTCCTGGAGTGCACACCTCTCCCAGCCTTTTCTTCAGTAGCTTTATTTAACAAGTAAGAACTTTCTGTAGTATGAACTTAATTTCAAGGAGGCACAGTCATGTGTCCCATCATCATACACCAAATGGGGTAATAGTCAGCCAAACTAAGGACCCAGATGACAACTTTTCTCCTCCCGACTTCTAGCCAGGCCCCAAAATAGGATCTCTCTCCTCGATATTCATTTTTTTTCTACAATTAAGATGGAACTAGTTCTTACTGCTTCTGAAGAGTGACTGGGCTAATTACTACCAAGAACTTCTCTAGACAGAATAGCAAAGGTCAAGGGGGATAGAAGAGATGCTGTGGTTAGAATCCAATTAGTTTACTTCTTCTCTGTCGACCTGATTACCTTCTAGATGTTAGGAATAGGGGTTTGATAATGGTCACTCTCACCTCCCAACGCTACTAAAACTTCCCTTTATACAATAGCTTTTAGAAAATGGATAAACAACTATTTATGTGATTGCGCTGGGGAGGTGATTTTCTGTTGCTGATAGAATAAGACCCCCCACGATCCTATCCTTAAAAAACAGCAGTACTCACAAAAACATAAAATCTGGCCCAGGGTTTGAAATGCAGAAGGCATAGTTTTTGCCTTCAACTCCCTGGGGAAGGTGAAGAAAAGTCTAGAAAGAAAAATGGTGTTTATCCGTGACCTGACTAGATCAGAAGTAGTTAGATGGTTGTAGGGAAAAAGCATATGAATGCTCTCTTATTTGGTGGGCAGACACATACCTAGATGGAAGATCTTTCCCTTTCCCCATCTATTGCCTGACGGAATTAGAATGAGGAGGCTGAATGCTCTTGTTTATAAATCTGCTCAATTATGCCCAGGAGAAGTAAGTATTCATTTATAATTTAATCCTGTTCTATTTGCAGGAATCCTTCTATGCCTACATTTAAAGGTTATTGTTAAGAAATACATTCTCAACTTACAGAAGATATGATTGATAGATCTGTATGTTTTTATTTACTTCCAAATTCTTCTACAAGTTCATGTGTTTGTTGGTATTCATAAAATACCTCCTTCTAGGGGAATGCAAGATTCTTGAGAGCAGGGACTGTTTTGTTTTTGTCTTGGTATTCTTAGCGCCTAGCACATAATTAGTCCTTCATATACTTTCTGAATAGAATTTACTCTCTTGAGCTAAAGTTCAATCTAACATTCCGCCTCAGTAGCCAGTTGCTCGAAAGATCCATAGGGCTGCCAAATGGGAAGGTGAGTCAGTATCTCCAAATCCCCTCCTGAAGCATTGTCCTTAACAATCTACTAGGGCATATGGGAACAGTGTTTTGAAGTGGTGGTATACTGTGAATATCTGGCCTTCAATTACAGTTCTGTGCTTGGCTTCATATTGGATTGTGCTAGGTATTTGAGTTTAGCTAGATAACTGTCCATGTTCGCCACTTTATTCTTTTTGCTATTTTCTTTTGATCTCAATATGTCCTATATCTTCCAAACTAAAAGATGGCAATCATCGATGAGAAGTAACTACAGGATGAGGGTTGGGTCCAATTCTTGGCATTTTAAAAAATTAAAACAAGATCTCAAATAATACACGAATCTCGATACATTACATATAAACTACAGCTTTATCCCTTTATCCAACAGGGCCAAAGTGAATTTTTAATACCCAAGATGTTGGCACAAAGAAAATGTTACACAATCTTAGTGTTTATGAGTGAAGCATATGGCAAATTGAAGGGCATGAACTATAGAGCTTCTTGGTAAGCACTTAATAATAGTAATAATCATAACAAGCACAATATCTATCATACTTTAAGGTTCTGAAACTGCTATTTACACACTGACTTTGTGAGTCTGGCAGTACAAGTGTTTCCCCATTTTACAGATGGGGAACATGAGGTACATACTAGATTGAAGTTAAGATTATGGTCTCAGTCTAAGGTGTGATGTAAAGGAGCTCAAAGTGTAGGGCTCCTTCTACTCAACACCCCTCTTTAAAGACGTAGACAGGGGACTCATTCTATCTAATAACCTAGAACTTTTGACTATATAGAGTGGTCCTTTTTTAAATGAAGCTATATTGCCCACTACTGACCAGGAAAGAATGCTTCCCCAATTCTTTCGAGTTGAGGTAAAAGTACTTATGGTGACCTTGTGGAAAACTTCAACCATGGCTTAAAGCTTTAACATGGGGAGCAAAAAGCTACATTTACACAGAAAGCTGTAATTATGGTCGAGCCAAGGACAGTGGGCCTAGCAACAGCCCAGTCTGATGGAAATGAGTCAGAGTGAGGATGGGTAAGAAGGACACTAACAACTGGGAATTCCTCCAGAAGAGAGCATCCAGGACAAGGGAGGGAACTAGAGATCACATCACACAAGAATTAGGAACTGGGGATGTTGCTGTTTAGCTTGGATAAGTGGGGACTTAAGGGAGACATGATAGTGGGCATCAGGTCCCTGAAGGGTAGTCATCCGGAAGAAGAATGAGATTCTTGGTTCCAGAAGGCAAAAGCAGGGTTGATTGCTGGAAGCTGAAGGGGCAAACTCTCTTGCCATGGAAGGAAAATGAAAACCACCCAAAGGGGACTGAACTAACATAGGAAATAGTTCATTCTCCGTCAGAGGCTAAATGATTACAATCCAGAATCGGTGTAGAGGAGATTACTGTTCAGGTATGGGATTAGAAGTTTTCTTTGGTCCCTTCTGAATCTGAGTTTCTGTGAGGAAGTGTGAGAGGGAGGTCATTTGGAGGGCTTTGGAGCAGGATAGCAAAAAGATGAAGGAGATGAGGAAGGAAGGCTCAAAGTAAGAGTGATTAAAAGGTTGACTGAGACAAGGAGTGATGGGAAATGGATGAAGGTAGGTGAATAGGCTACAATTATATCAATAAACTTACTTTCTTCTTCCTGGGTCTTATTTTTAAGACTTTGAGAGTGGGGCACAGGAGGGCAAGTACAGTGTCTTTAGGGTTGTCTAGTTGTATTCATTCTTAGCAATCTTTGCAGATCACTTTTGTTGTTGTTGACCAAATACTACAGTGTACGTGAAAGAAAATGTTACCTTTGAAAACATTTGTTATGAATACTTCTTCATGTCACAAAGAAGAGAGGATTCAACGGAAGCTGACAGGTGGTGCTGCTAGAAACTGGTCCAAGAATATCTGTAGTTAGGGAGCCAGGAACACTAGTCACCAGAAGACTAAAGAGGCCACTGCCCAAGAATTACCAGGAGAGAAATATAAACTACCTAATCTGAACTTTTCTGTGGCATCAGTGGATTGTAAGGTCTCTTGAAATGGGTGAGGGGTGGCCCTCCCTGCAGTTAAATATTAAGAGAAAAACATAAAACCAAAGGGAAACAACGGGTTCATTTTGTCTTATCATCTCCCCTCCACCCCCACCCCCACCCCACCCCACAGCCCATATCACTAAGGCATTTAGTTCAGTTATTTCTAATGGTCTGTACACGGCACAGCAAACTAGTTAAAGGAAAGAAAGATTCAGGTTTAACCTACTGTTTCGTGGTTTCTGGGGGTGGAGGGGAGGACTGAAAGGAAAAAAAAGAAGAAAGAGGGAGACTGATTCTGTGACTCTCTCAATGATTCGTTCAGATGGATGTTGAGCACTCAAGAAGAAAGCACTGTGCTAGGCACGGAGGGATACAAGATGACATAAGATGCAGTCCTGGACCAGAAGGAGATCATCGAATCTTTGAATCTTAGATCTTTCCTCACTATTATTTCTATGTGAGAAGGTAGGTTAGTGAGTGTGAGGTGTGTGTGTGTGTGTAGCTGGGGTAGGGAACAGTATGGAGGTGATTCTGTACATTTGCCATAATGTAATTTGGGACATTGAGGTGGGGGGAGCACAAAGAAAGGGCCAAAAAGAAGGATCGTGGAAGGGGAAATTAAACCAGCCCTGGCTCTGACTCAGAAGTGAACCTTCCATAAATTCTAATCAAGTTGGAGAGGAAGGTATTCTATCTTCCTGACACTGTAGAGGGCCAAGAGGCTACAGAATTTTTCTGGGAATATCTCTTACACTTTCCCTAAAGAATGGCGGTCTCTTTCAGGGTACCCTTCCCAAACCCTGGTAACCTATACTTCCATACCTGACATCCAACATATCATAATTTCAGCAAGAGCATTTTCCTTCTCAGAAATAAAAGAAACAAAAATGTCTTAAGGATCGAAAATAATAATTTATGAATAATGATGAAGAGAACTCCAATTTATCGTATTTTCTAGGTAAATCCTGACTGTCTCAATGAATTATCAAAGGACCTGGTCCCATTCAGGAATTTGCCCCTTTAACAGCTATATGACTTTGGGAATATCACAGAACTGAAGAATCTAGAGCTGGAAGAAATCTTAGAGATCACTTAATCCAATCCTTTCATTTTTTCCGATGAGGAAAGTGAGACCCAGAGAGATTAAGGACTTGGCAGAGGCCAACTAGAATAGAAGAGAGGAGATGTGAATCCAGTTTTTTTGTTTGTTTTTGGAGGGGGGAAGGCAGGGCAATTGGGGTTAAGTGAGTTGCCCAAGGTCACACAGCTAGTGTGTCAAGTATCTGAGGCTGGATTTGAACTCAGGTCCTCCTGACTCCAGGGCTGGTGCTGTACTCACTGTGCCACCTAGCTGCCCCAATCCCATTTTTTTAACTCCAACAGCAGCTAGGTTGTGAAATGGCTAGAGTGCCAGGCCTGGAGTCGGGTGATCCTGAGGTCAAATGTGGCCTCAGACACTTAATAGCTGTGTCACCCTGGGTAAGTCACTTAACCCTGTTTGCCTCAGGTTCCTTATTTGTAAAATGAACTGGAGAAGGAAGTGGCAAACTACTCTATTATCTCCACCAAGAAAAACCCCAAATGGGGTCACGAAGAGTCAAGCACGACTGAAACAACTAAACGACAATACAAACAACATCTCTGGGTTAGCTGCAGTCAATTGGACTAAATTTTTTTCAATAGAGAGTTAATGAAGGCTGAGTCAAAGTAAGAGGGGAGAATCTGTAAGGGCCTATTCCTACTTACATATCCCAAGATAGTTTTTCTTTAGAACATAATATCACCCCATGCTGACTCACACTTGAAAGAAACAAAGGCAAGCAGGTGCTTGACTTGAGCAATGATGCAATTTTTCCATATGACTGTCCCTTGACTTCAGGCTAGACTACCTTATGGTGCTTATTAAACCACGACATATTAGTGACGGCGATCAGAAAGCCCAACTTCAAAGTACTGGGCATTGAGGGACAGCTTAGACAAGGAAAAGAATCAAAAGTACCCTGGGCTAACTGGCATGCCTCAGTTTCCTCCTTCACAAGGAAAGCTGTTGACACTAGAAGGACTGGGAATTTAAGAATACCTGGAAGGTGCAAGTTGCCAATTTACACAGTGTATTCTTTCAAATCTCTAAGTCCAGAGATAGTATGATACATGTTTTTATTTCCAAATAAAATTATAATATTCTTGCATCAAAAGATGCAAGTTCCCCATAGTGCTGTTGCTATATCAAATGGGGGTCTTTCATTCAAAGTCTGGAAGTCACCTATTCAACAATTCTAAAAAGGGCAGAATAGCCTTTAGATATTGTGCTGTTAATACTCTGAATCTGTAAAAACCTTATAAGTTATCTGGTTGCTATGCTTAGCCTCCAAATACAACAAAACAACATTTTCATTTAATGGGCTATGCTATCAGTAAGGATGTTTTAAAGACATCTCTAATGAGAGAAACATGATATCCTTACTGACTGTCCTTGGCCACAAAAGTATCACTCTGGCTTTAATTCTAACCACACACAAATTAAATATG